>NC_140651.1:4334960-5534960 GCF_978046115.1 Saccoglossus kowalevskii | reverse complement strand
GTTTTCAATTGAAAATGGCGCATGTTCTGATTGCGTTACTCAATATATGATTGCACAAACGTCAAAACGGTGACATCATAATGGGAAATTCAATGTCAAAGGGTATAATTGGGGTCATCGTGTTTGATATAATGACTACATGTCATCCCTTCGATAGCTCAGTTGGTAGAGCGGAGGACTGTAATGGTCATTTGCTGTTATCCTTAGGTCGCTGGTTCGAATCCGGCTCGAAGGACGTGTCCTGTTTTGCGTAAATTGTACTAGTACTTCATAGTCGATTACGTCATTAATGATTGTTTTCAAATTCGAGTGGCGCAAGTTTTGATTGCATACTGCATCGTCGATTATGTAATTCATGAAAGTGTTTTCAATTTAAAATGGCGCATGTTTTGATTGCGTTACTCAATATATGATTGCACAAACGTCAAAACGGTGACATCATAATGAGACATTCAATGTCAAAGGGTATAATTGGGGTCATCGTGTTTCATATAATGACTACATGTCATCCCTACGATAGCTCAGTTGGTAGAGCGGAGGACTGTAGTGGTCATTTGCTGTTATCCTTAGGTCGCTGGTTCAAATCCGGCTCGAAGGACGTGTCCTGTTTTGCGTAAATTGTACTAGTAGTTCATGGTCGATTACGTCATTAATGATTGTTTTCAAATTCGAGTGGCGCAAGTTTTGATTGCGTACTGCATCGTCGATTACGTAATTCATGAAAGTGTTTTCAATTGAAAATGGCGCATGTTCTGATTGCGTTACTCAATATATGATTGCACAAACGTCAAAACGGTGACATCATAATGTGACATTAAATGTCAAAGGGCAGAATTGGACTCATCATGTTTGACATAATGACTACATGTCATCCCTTCGATAGCTCAGTTGGTAGAGCGGAGGACTGTAGTGGTCATTTGCTGTTATCCTTAGGTCGCTGGTTCGAATCCGGCATGAAGGACGTGTCCTGTTTTGCGTAAATTGTACTAGTACTTCATAGTCGATTACGTCATTAATGATTGTTTTCAAATTCGAGTGGCGCAAGTTTTGATTGCGTACTGCATCGTCGATTACGTAATTCATGAAAGTGTTTTCAATTGAAAATGGCGCATGTTCTGATTGCGTTACTCAATATATGATTGCACAAACGTCAAAACGGTGACATCATAATGAGACATTCAATGTCAAAGGGCAGAATTGGACTTATCATGTTTGACATAATGACTACATGTCATCCATTCGATAGCTCAGTTGGTAGAACGGAGGTCTGTAGTGGTCATTTGCTGTTATCCTTAGGTCGCTGGTTCGAATCCGGCTCGAAGAACGTGTCCTGTTTTGCGTAAATTGTACTAATACATGCAGGTCGGTTACGTCATTAATGAATTGTTTTCAAATTCAAGTGGCGCAAGTTTTGATTGCGTACTGCATCGTCGATTATGTAATTCATGAAAGTGTTTTCAATTTAAAATGGCGCATGTTCTGATTGCGTTACTCAATATATGATTGCACAAACGTCAAAACGGTGACATCATAATTGGAAATTCAATGTCAAAGGGTATAATTGGGGTCATCGTGTTTGATATAATGACTACATGTCATCCCTTCGATAGCTCTGTTGGTAGAGCGGAGGACTGTAGTGGTCATTTGCTGTTATCCTTAGGTCGCTGGTTCAAATCCGGCTCGAAGGACGTGTTCTGTTTTGCGTAAATTGTACTAGTAGTTCATGGTCGATTACGTCATTAATGATTGTTTTCAAATTCGAGTGGCGCAAGTTTTGAATGCGTACTGCATCGTCGATTACGTAATTCATGAAAGTGTTTCCAATTTAAAATGGCCATGTTCTGATTGCGTTACTCAATATATGATTGCACAAACGTCAAAACGGTGACATCAAAATGAGACATTCAATGTCAAAGGGTATAATTGGGGTCATCATGTTTGATATAATGACTACATGTCATCCCTTCGATAGCTCAGTTGGTAGAGCGGAGGACTGTAGTGGTCATTTGCTGTTATCATTAGGTCGCTGGTTCGAATCCGGCTCGAAGGACGTGTCCTGTTTTGCGTAAATTGTACTAGTACTTCATGGTCGATTACGTCATTAATGATTGTTTTCAAATTCGAGTTGCGCAAGTTTTTATTGCTTACTGCATCGTCGATTACGTAATTCATGAAAGTGTTTTCAATTGAAAATGGCACATGTTCTGATTGCGTTACTCAATATATGATTGCACAAACGTCAAAACGGTGACATCATAATGTGACATTAAATGTCAAAGGGCAGAATTGGACTCATCATGTTTGACATAATGACTACATGTCATCCCTTCGATAGCTCAGTTGGTAGAGCGGAGGACTGTAGTGGTCATTTGCTGTTATCCTTAGGTCGCTGGTTCGAATCCGGCTCGAAGGACGTGTCCTGTTTTGCGTAAATTGTACTAGTACTTCATAGTCGATTACGTCATTAATGATTGTTTTCAAATTCGAGTGGCGCAAGTTTTGATTGCATACTGCATCGTCGATTATGTAATTCATGAAAGTGTTTTCAATTTAAAATGGCGCATGTTTTGATTGCGTTACTCAATATATGATTGCACAAACGTCAAAACGGTGACATCATAATGAGACATTCAATGTCAAAGGGTATAATTGGGGTCATCGTGTTTCATATAATGACTACATGTCATCCCTTCGATAGCTCAGTTGGTAGAGCGGAGGACTGTAGTGGTCATTTGCTGTTATCCTTAGGTCGCTGGTTCAAATCCGGCTCGAAGGACGTGTCCTGTTTTGCGTAAATTGTACTAGTAGTTCATGGTCGATTACGTCATTAATGATTGTTTTCAAATTCGAGTGGCGCAAGTTTTGATTGCGTACTGCATCGTCGATTACGTAATTCATGAAAGTGTTTTCAATTGAAAATGGCGCATGTTCTGATTGCGTTACTCAATATATGATTGCACAAACGTCAAAACGGTGACATCATAATGTGACATTAAATGTCAAAGGGCAGAATTGGACTCATCATGTTTGACATAATGACTACATGTCATCCATTCGATAGCTCAGTTGGTAGAGCGGAGGACTGTAGTGGTCATTTGCTGTTATCCTTAGGTCGCTGGTTCAAATCCGGCTCGAAGGACGTGTTCTGTTTTGCGTAAATTGTACTAGTAGTTCATGGTCGATTACGTCATTAATGATTGTTTTCAAATTCGAGTGGCGCAAGTTTTGAATGCGTACTGCATCGTCGATTACGTAATTCATGAAAGTGTTTTCAATTTAAAATGGCCATGTTCTGATTGCGTTACTCAATATATGATTGCACAAACGTCAAAACGGTGACATCAAAATGAGACATTCAATGTCAAAGGGTATAATTGGGGTCATAATGTTTGATATAATGACTACATGTCATCCCTTCGATAGCTCAGTTGGTAGAGCGGAGGACTGTAGTGGTCATTTGCTGTTATCATTAGGTCGCTGGTTCGAATCCGGCTCGAAGAACGTGTCCTGTTTTGCGTAAATTGTACTAATACTGCGTGGTCGGTTACGACATTAATGAATTGTTTTCAAATTCAAGTGGCGCAAGTTTTGATTGCGTACTGCATTGTCGATTACGTAATTCATGAAAGTGTTTTCAATTTAAAATGGCCATGTTCTGATTGCGTTACTCAATATATGATTGCACAGACGTCAAAACGGTGACATCAAAATGAGACATTCAATGTCAAAGGGTATAATTGGGGTCATCATGTTTGATATAATGACTACATGTCATCCCTTCGATAGCTCAGTTGGTAGAGCGGAGGACTGTAGTGGTCATTTGCTGTTATCCTTAGGTCGCTGGTTCGAATCCGGCTTGAAGGACGTGTCCTGTTTTGCGTAAATTGTACTAGTACTTCATAGTCGATTACGTCATTAATGATTGTTTTCAAATTCGAGTGGCGCAAGTTTTGATTGCGTACTGCATCGTCGATTACGTAATTCATGAAAGTGTTTTCAATTGAAAATGGCGCATGTTCTGATTGCGTTACTCAATATATGATTGCACAAACGTCAAAACGGTGACATCATACTGAGACATTCAATGTCAATGGGCAAAATTTGACTCATCATGTTTGACATAATGACAACATGTCATCCCTTCAATAGCTCAGTTGGTAGAGCGGAGGACTGTAGTGGTCATTTGCTGTTATCCTTAGGTCGCTGGTTCGAATCCGGCTCGAAGGACGTGTCCTGTTTTGCGTAAATTGTACTAGTACTTCATGGTCGATTACGTCATTAATGATTGTTTTCAAATTCGAGTTGCGCAAGTTTTGAATGCGTACTGCATCGTCGATTACGTAATTCATGAAAGTGTTTTCAATTTAAAATGGCCATGTTCTGATTGCGTTACTCAATATATGATTGCACAAACGTCAAAACGGTGACATCAAAATGACACATTCAATGTCAAAGGGTATAATTGGGGTCATCATGTTTGATATAATGACTACATGTCATCCCTTCGATAGCTCAGTTGGTAGAGCGGAGGACTGTAGTGGTCATTTGCTGTTATCATTAGGTCGCTGGTTCGAATCCGGCTCGAAGAACGTGTCCTGTTTTGCGTAAATTGTACTAATACTGCGTGGTCGGTTACGACATTAATGAATTGTTTTCAAATTCAAGTGGCGCAAGTTTTGATTGCGTACTGCATCGTCGATTACGTAATTCATGAAAGTGTTTTCAATTGACAATGGCGCATGTTCTGATTGCGTTACTCAATATATGATTGCACAAACGTCAAAACGGTGACATCATAATAGACATTCAATGTCAAAGGGCAGAATTGGACTCATCATGTTGACATAATGACTACATGTCATCCCTTCGATAGCTCAGTTGGTAGAGCGGAGGACTGTAGTGGTCATTTGCTGTTATCATTAGGTCGCTGGTTCGAATCCGGCTCGAAGAACGTGTCCTGTTTTGCGTAAATTGTACTAATACTTCATAGTCGATTACGTCATTAATGATTGTTTTCAAATTCGAGTGGCGCAAGTTTTGATTGCATACTGCATCGTCGATTATGTAGTTCATGAAAGTGTTTTCAATTTAAAATGGCGCATGTTCTGATTGCGTTACTCAATATATGATTGCACAAACGTCAAAACGGTGACATCATAATGAGACATTCAATGTCAAAGGGCAGAATTGGGGTCATCGTGTTTGATATAATGACTACATGTCATCCCTTCGATAGCTCAGTTGGTAGAGCGGAGGACTGTAGTGGTTATTTGCTGTTATCCTTAGGTCGCTGCGAATCCGGCTCGAAGGACGTGTCCTGTTTTGCGTAAATTGTACTAGTACTTCATAGTCGATTACGTCATTAATGATTGTTTTCAAATTCGAGTGGCGCAAGTTTTGATTGCGTACTGCATCGTCGATTACGTAATTCATGAAAATGTTTTCAATTGACAATGGCGCATGTTCTGATTGCGTTACTCAATATATGATTGCACAAACGTCAAATCGGTGACATCATAATGAGACATTCAATGTCAAAGGGCAGAATTTGACTCATCATGTTTGATATAATGACTACATGTCATCCCTTTGATAGCTCAGTTGGTAGAGCGGAGGACTGTAGTGGTCATTTGCTGTTATCCTTAGGTCGCTGGTTCGAATACGCCTCGAAGGACGTGTCCTGTTTTGCGTAAATTGTACTAGTACTTCATGGTCGATTACGTCATTAATGATTGTTTTCAAATTCGAGTTGCGCAAGTTTTGATTGCTTACTGCATCGTCGATTACGTAATTCATGAAAGTGTTTTCAATATAAAATGGCCATGTTCTTATTGCGTTACTCAATATATGATTGCACAAACGTCAAAACGGTGACATCATAATGAGACATTCAATGTCAAAGAGCAGAATTGGACTCATCATGTTTGACATAATGACTACATGTCATCCATTCGATAGCTCAGTTGGTAGAGCGGAGGTCTGTAGTGGTCATTTGCTGTTATCCTTAGGTCGCTGGTTCGAATCCGGCTCGAAGAACGTGTCCTGTTTAGCGTAAATTGTACTAATACTGCATGGTCGGTTACGTCATTAATGAATTGTTTTCAAATTCAAGTGGCGCAAGTTTTGATTGCGTACTGCATCGTCGATTACGTTATTCATGAAAGTGTTTTCAATTGACAATGGCGCATTTTCTGATTGCGTTACTCAATATATGATTGCACAAACGTCAAAACGGTGACATCATAATGGGAAATTCAATGTCAAAGGGTATAATTGGGGTCATCGTGTTCGATATAATGACTACATGTCATCCCTTCGATAGCTCAGTTGGTAGAGCGGAGGACTGTAGTGGTCATTTGCTGTTATCCTTAGGTCGCTGGTTCAATTCCGGCTCGAAGGACGTGTTCTGTTTTGCGTAAATTGTACTGGCAGTTCATGGTCGATTACGTCATTAATGATTGTTTTCAAATTCGAGTGGCGCAAGTTTTGATTGCGTACTGCATCGTCGATTACGTAATTCATGAAAGTGTTTTCAATTGAAAATGGCGCATGTTCTGATTGCGTTACTCAATATATGATTGCACAAACGTCAAAACGGTGACATCATAATGAGACATTCAATGTCAAAAGGCAGAATTGGACTCATCATGTTTGACATAATGACTACATGTCATCCCTTCGATAGCTCAGTTGGTAGAGCGGAGGACTGTAGTGGTCATTTGCTGTTATCCTTAGGTCGCTGGTTCGAATCCGGCTCGAAGGACGAGTCCTGTTTTGCGTAAATTGTACTAGTACTTCATAGTCGATTACGTCATTAATGATTGTTTTCAAATTCGAGTGGCGCAAGTTTTGATTGCGTACTGCATCGTCGATTACGTAATTCATGAAAGTGTTTTCAATTGAAAATGGCGCATGTTCTGATTGCGTTACTCAATATATGATTGCACAAACGTCAAAACGGTGACATCATAATGAGACATTCAATGTCAAAAGGCAGAATTGGACTCATCATGTTTGACATAATGACTACATGTCATCCCTTCGATAGCTCAGTTGGTAGAGCGGAGGACTGTAGTGGTCATTTGCTGTTATCCTTAGGTCGCTGGTTCTAATCCGGCTCGAAGGACGTGTCCTGTTTTGCGTAAATTGTACTAGTACTTCATGGTCGATTACGTCATTAATGATTGTTTTCAAATTCGAGTTGCGCAAGTTTTGAATGCGTACTGCATCGTCGATTACGTAATTCATGAAAGTGTTTTCAATTTAAAATGGCGCATGTTCTGATTGCGTTACTCAATATATGATTGCACAAACGTCAAAACGGTGACATCAAAATGAGACATTCAATGTCAAAGGGTATAATTGGGGTCATCGTGTTTGATATAATAACTACATGTCATCCCTTCGATAGCTCAGTTGGTAGAGCGGAGGACTGTAGTGGTTATTTGCTGTTATCCTTAGGTCGCTGGTTCGAATCCGGCTCGAAGGACGTGTCCTGTTTTGCGTAAATTGTACTAGTACTTCATAGTCGATTACGTCATTAATGATTGTTTTCAAATTCGAGTGGCGCAAGTTTTGATTGCGTACTGCATCGTCGATTACGTAATTCATGAAAGTGTTTTCAATTGACAATGGCGCATGTTCTGATTGCGTTACTCAATATATGATTGCACAAACGTCAAAACGGTGACATCAAAATGAGACATTCAATGTCAAAGGGTATAATTGGGGTCATCGTGTTTGATATAATGACTACATGTCATCCCTTCGATAGCTCAGTAGGTAGAGCGGAGGACTGTAGTGGTTATTTGCTGTTATCCTTAGGTCGCTGGTTCGAATTTGGCTCGAAGGACGTGTCCTGTTTTGCGTAAATTGTACTAGTACTTCATAGTCGATTACGTCATTAATGATTGTTTTCAAATTCGAGTGGCGCAAGTTTTGATTGCGTACTGCATCGTCGATTACGTAATTCATGAAAGTGTTTTCAATTGACAATGGCGCATGTTCTGATTGCGTTACTCAATATATGATTGCACAAACGTCAAAACGGTGACATCATAATGAGACATTCAATGTCAAAGGGCAGAATTGGACTCATCATGTTTGACATAATGACTACATGTCATCCCTTCGATAGCACAGTTGGTAGAGCGGAGGACTGTAGTGGTCATTTGCTGTTATCCTTAGGTAGCTGGTTCGAATCCGGCTCGAAGGACGAGTCCTGTTTTGCGTAAATTGTACTAGTACTTCATAGTCGATTACGTCATTAATGATTGTTTTCAAATTCGAGTGGCGCAAGTTTTGATTGCATACTGCATCGTCGATTACGTAATTCATGAAAGTGTTTTCAATTTAAAATGGCGCATGTTCTGATTGCGTTACTCAATATATGATTGCACAAACGTCAAAACGGTGACATCATAATGAGACATTCAATGTCAAAGGGCAGAATTGGACTCATCATGTTTGACATAATGACTACATGTCATCCATTCGATAGCTCAGTTGGTAGAACGGAGGTCTGTAGTGGTCATTTGCTGTTATCCTTAGGTCGCTGGTTCGAATCCGGCTCGAAGAACGTGTCCTGTTTTGCTTAAATTGTACTAATACATGCAGGTCGGTTACGTCATTAATGAATTGTTTTCAAATTCAAGTGGCGCAAGTTTTGATTGCGTACTTCATCGTCGATTATGTAATTCATGAAAGTGTTTTCAATTTAAAATGGCGCATGTTCTGATTGCGTTACTCAATATATGATTGCACAAACGTCAAAACGGTGACATCATAATGAGACATTCAATGTCAAAGGGCAGAATTGGGGTCATCGTGTTTGATATAATGACTACATGTCATCCCTTCGATAGCTCAGTTGGTAGAGCGGAGGACTGTAGTGGTTATTTGCTGTTATCCTTAGGTCGCTGCGAATCCGGCTCGAAGGACGTGTCCTGTTTTGCGTAAATTGTACTAGTACTTCATAGTCGATTACGTCATTAATGATTGTTTTCAAATTCGAGTGGCGCAAGTTTTGATTGCGTACTGCATCGTCGATTACGTAATTCATGAAAGTGTTTTCAATTGACAATGGCGCATGTTCTGATTGCGTTACTCAATATATGATTGCACAAACGTCAAATCGGTGACATCATAATGAGACATTCAATGTCAAAGGGCAGAATTTGACTCATCATGTTTGATATAATGACTACATGTCATCCCTTTGATAGCTCAGTTGGTAGAGCGGAGGACGGTAGTGGTCATTTGCTGTTATCCTTAGTTCGCTGGTTCGAATACGGCTCGAAGGACGTGTCCTGTTTTGCGTAAATTGTACTAGTACTTCATGGTCGATTACGTCATTAATGATTGTTTTCAAATTCGAGTTGCGCAAGTTTTGATTGCTTACTGCATCGTCGATTACGTAATTCATGAAAGTGTTTTCAATATAAAATGGCCATGTTCTGATTGCGTTACTCAATATATGATTGCACAAACGTCAAAACGGTGACATCATAATGAGACATTCAATGTCAAAGAGCAGAATTGGACTCATCATGTTTGACATAATGACTACATGTCATCCCTTCGATAGCTCAGTTGGTAGAGCGGAGGACTGTAATGGTCATTTGCTGTTATCCTTAGGTCGCTGGTTCGAATCCGGCTCGAAGGACGTGTCCTGTTTTGCGTAAATTGTACTAGTACTTCATGGTCGATTACGTCATTAATGATTGTTTTCAAATTCGAGTTGCGCAAGTTTTTATTGCTTACTGCATCGTCGATTACGTAATTCATGAAAGTGTTTTCAATTGAAAATGGCGCATGTTCTGATTGCGTTACTCAATATATGATTGCACAAACGTCAAAACGGTGACATCATAATGAGACATTCAATGTCAAAGGGCAGAATTGGACTCATCATGTTTGACATAATGACTACATGTCATCCCTTCGATAGCTCAGTTGGTAGAGCGGAGGACTGTAGTGGTCATTTGCTGTTATCCTTAGGTCGCTGGTTCGAATCCGGCTCGAAGGACGTGTCCAGTTTTGCGTAAATTATACTAGTACTTCATGGTCGATTACGTCATTAATGATTGTTTTCAAATTCAAGTGGCGCAAGTTTTGATTGCGTACTGCATCGTCGATTATGTAATTCATGAAAGTGTTTTCAATTGACAATGGCGCATGTTCTGATTGCGTTACTCAATATATGATTGCACAAACGTCAAAACGGTGACATCAAAATGAGACATTCAATGTCAAAGGGTATAATTGGGGTCATCGTGTTTGATATAATGACTACATGTCATCCCTTCGATAGCTCAGTAGGTAGAGCGGAGGACTGTAGTGGTTATTTGCTGTTATCCTTAGGTCGCTGGTTCGAATTTGGCTCGAAGGACGTGTCCTGTTTTGCGTAAATTGTACTAGTACTTCATAGTCGATTACGTCATTAATGATTGTTTTCAAATTCGAGTGGCGCAAGTTTTGATTGCGTACTGCATCGTCGATTACGTAATTCATGAAAGTGTTTTCAATTGACAATGGCGCATGTTCTGATTGCGTTACTCAATATATGATTGCACAAACGTCAAAACGGTGACATCATAATGAGACATTCAATGTCAAAGGGCAGAATTGGACTCATCATGTTTGACATAATGACTACATGTCATCCCTTCGATAGCACAGTTGGTAGAGCGGAGGACTGTAGTGGTCATTTGCTGTTATCCTTAGGTCGCTGGTTCGAATCCGGCTCGAAGGACGAGTCCTGTTTTGCGTAAATTGTACTAGTACTTCATAGTCGATTACGTCATTAATGATTGTTTTCAAATTCGAGTTGCGCAAGTTTTGATTGCTTACTGCATCGTCGATTACGTAATTCATGAAAGTGTTTTCAATATAAAATGGCCATGTTCTGATTGCGTTACTCAATATATGATTGCACAAACGTCAAAACGGTGACATCATAATGAGACATTCAATGTCAAAGAGCAGAATTGGACTCATCATGTTTGACATAATGACTACATGTCATCCCTTCGATAGCTCAGTTGGTAGAGCGGAGGACTGTAATGGTCATTTGCTGTTATCCTTAGGTCGCTGGTTCGAATCCGGCTCGAAGGACGTGTCCTGTTTTGCGTAAATTGTACTAGTACTTCATGGTCGATTACGTCATTAATGATTGTTTTCAAATTCGAGTTGCGCAAGTTTTTATTGCTTACTGCATCGTCGATTACGTAATTCATGAAAGTGTTTTCAATTGAAAATGGCGCATGTTCTGATTGCGTTACTCAATATATGATTGCACAAACGTCAAAACGGTGACATCATAATGAGACATTCAATGTCAAAGGGCAGAATTGGACTCATCATGTTTGACATAATGACTACATGTCATCCCTTCGATAGCTCAGTTGGTAGAGCGGAGGACTGTAGTGGTCATTTGCTGTTATCCTTAGGTCGCTGGTTTGAATCCGGCTCGAAGGACGTGTCCAGTTTTGCGTAAATTATACTAGTACTTCATGGTCGATTACGTCATTAATGATTGTTTTCAAATTCAAGTGGCGCAAGTTTTGATTGCGTACTGCATCGTCGATTATGTAATTCATGAAAGTGTTTTCAATTGAAAATGGCGCATGTTCTGATTGCGTTACTCAATATATGATTGCACAAACGTCAAAATGGTGACATCATAATGAGACATTCAATGTCAAAGGGCAGAATTGGACTCAACATGTTTGACATAATGACTAAATGTCATCCCTTCGATAGCTCAGTTGGTAGAGCGGAGGACTGTAGTGGTCATTTGCTGTTATCCTTAGGTCGCTGGTTCGAATCCGGCTCGAAGGACGTGTCCTGTTTTGCGTAAATTGTACTAGTACTTCATGGTCGATTACGTCATTAATGATTGTTTTCAAATTCGAGTTGCGCAAGTTTTGAATGCGTACTGCATCGTCGATTACGTAATTCATGAAAGTGTTTTCAATTTAAAATGGCGCATGTTCTGATTGCGTTACTCAATATATGATTGCACAAACGTCAAAACGGTGACATCATAATGAGACATTCAATGCCAAAGGGCAGAATTGGGGTCATCGTGTTTGATATAATGACTACATGTCATCCCTTCGATAGCTCAGTTGGTAGAGCGGAGGACTGTAGTGGTTATTTGCTGTTATCCTTAGGTCGCTGGTTCGAATACGGCTCGAAGGACGTGTCCTGTTTTGCGTAAATTGTACTAGTACTTCATGGTCGATTACGTCATTAATGATTGTTTTCATATTCGAGTTGCGCAAGTTTTGATTGCTTACTGCATCGTCGATTACGTAATTCATGAAAGTGTTTTCAATATAAAATGGCCATGTTCTGATTGCGTTACTCAATATATGATTGCACAAACGTCAAAACGGTGACATCATAATGAGACATTCAATGTCAAAGAGCAGAATTGGACTCATCATGTTTGACATAATGACTACATATCATCCCTTCGATAGCTCAGTTGCTAGAGCGGAGGACTGTAGTGGTCATCTGCTGTTATCCTTAGGTCGCTGGTTCGAATCCGGCTCGAAGGACGTGTCCTGTTTTGCGTAAATTGTACAAGTACTTCATGGTCGATTACGTCATTAATGATTGTTTTTAAATTCGAGTTGCGCAAGTTTTGATTGCGTACTGCATCGTCGATTACGTAATTCATGAAAGTGTTTTCAATTGACAATGGCGCATTTTCTGATTGCGTTACTCAATATATGATTGCACAAACGTCAAAACGGTGACATCATAATGGGACATTCAATGTCAAAGGGTATAATTGGGGTCATCGTGTTTGATATAATGACTACATGTCATCCCTTCGATAGCTCAGTTGGTAGAGCGGAGGACTGTAGTGGTCATTTGCTGTTATCCTTAGGTCGCTGGTTCAAATCCGGCTCGAAGAACGTGTCCTGTTTTGCGTAAATTGTACTAGTACTTCATGGTCGATTACGTCATTAATGATTGTTTTCAAATTCGAGTTGCGCAAGTTTTTATTGCTTACTGCATCGTCGATTACGTAATTCATGAAAGTGTTTTCAATTGAAAATGGCGCATGTTCTGATTGCGTTACTCAATATATGATTGCACAAACGTCAAAACGGTGACATCATAATGAGACATTCAATGTCAAAGGGCAGAATTGGACTCATCATGTTTGACATAATGACTACATGTCATCCCTTCGATAGCTCAGTTGGTAGAGCGGAGGACTGTAGTGGTCATTTGCTGTTATCCTTAGGTCGCTGGTTCGAATCCGGCTCGAAGGACGTGTCCAGTTTTGCGTAAATTATACTAGTACTTCAAGGTCGATTACGTCATTAATGATTGTTTTCAAATTCAAGTGGCGCAAGTTTTGATTGCGTACTGCATCGTCGATTATGTAATTCATGAAAGTGTTTTCAATTGAAAATGGCGCATGTTCTGATTGCGTTACTCAATATATGATTGCACAAACGTCAAAACGGTGACATCATAATGGGACATTCAATGTCAAAGGGTATAATTGGGGTCATCGTGTTTGATATAATGACTACATGTCATCCCTTCGATAGCTCAGTTGGTAGAGCGGAGGACTGTAGTGGTCATTTGCTGTTATCCTTAGGTCGCTGGTTCAAATCCGGCTCGAAGAACGTGTCCTGTTTTGCGTAAATTGTACTAGTAGTTCATGGTCGATTACGTCATTAATGATTGTTTTCAAATTCGAGTGGCGCAAGTTTTGATTGCGTACTGCATCGTCGATTACGTAATTCATGAAAGTGTTTTCAATTGAAAATGGCGCATGTTCTGATTGCGTTACTCAATATATGATTGCACAAACGTCAAAACGATGACATCATAATGAGACATTAAATGTCAAAGGGCAGAATTGGACTCATCATGTTTGACATAATGACTACATGTCATCCCTTCGATAGCTCAGTTGGTAGAGCGGAGAACTGTGGTGGTCATTTGCTGGTATCCTTAGGTCGCAGGTTCGAATCCGCCTCGAAGGACGTGTCCTGTTTTGCGTAAATTTTACTAGTACTTCATAGTCTATTACGTCATTAATGATTGTTTTCAAATTCGAGTGGCGCAAGTTTTGATTGCGTACTGCATCGTCGATTATGTAATTCATGAAAGTGTTTTCAATTGAAAATGGCGCATGTTCTGATTGCGTTACTCAATATATGTTTGCACAAACGTCAAAACGGTGACATCATAATGAGACATTCAATGTCAAAGGGCAGAATTGGACTCATCATGTTTGACATAATGACTACATGTCATCCTTTCGATAGCTCAGTTGGTAGAGCGGAGGACTGTAGTGGTCATTTGCTGTTATCCTTAGGTCGCTGGTTCGAATCCGTCTCGAAGGACGTTTCCTGTTTTGCGTAAATTGTACTAGTACTTCACAGTCGATTACGTCATTAATGATTGTTTTCAAATTCGAGTGGCGCAAGTTTTGATTGCATAATGCATCGTCGATTATGTAATTCATGAAAGTGTTTTCAATTTAAAATGGCGCATGTTCTGATTGCGTTACTCAATATATGATTACACAAACGTCAAAACGGTGACATCATTAATGATTGTTTTCAAATTCGAGTGGCGCAAGTTTTGATTGCGTACTGCATCGTCGATTACGTAATTCATGAAAATGTTTTCAATTGAAAATGGCGCATGTTCTGATTGCGTTACTCAATATATGATTGCACAAACGTCAAAACGGTGACATCATAATGAGACATTCAATGTCAAAGGGCAGAATTGGACTCATCATGTTTGCCATACTGACTATATGTCATCCCTTCGATAGCTCAGTTGGTAGAGCGGAGGACTGTAGTGGTCATTTGCTGTTATCCTTAGGTCGCTGGTTCGAATCCGGCTCGAAAGACGTGTTCTGTTTTGCGTAAATTGTACTAGTACTTCATGGTCGATTACGTCATTAATGATTGTTTTCAAATTCGAGTTGCGCAAGTTTTGATTGCTTACTGCATCGTCGATTACGTAATTCATGAAAGTGTTTTCAATTTAAAATGGCCATGTTCTGATTGCGTTACTCAATATATGATTGCACAAACGTCAAAACGGTGACATCAAAATGAAACATTCAATGTCAAAGGGTATAATTGGGGTCATCGTGTTTGATATAATGACTACATGTCATCCCTTCGATAGCTCAGTTGGTAGAGAGGAGGACTGTAGTGGTTATTTGCTGTTATCCTTAGGTCGCTGGTTCGAATCCGGCTCGAAGGACGTGTCCTGTATTGCGTAAATTGTACTAGTACTTCATAGTCGATTACGTCATTAATGATTGTTTTCAAATTCGAGTTGCGCAAGTTTTGATTGCTTACTGCATCGTCGATTACGTAATTCATGAAAGTGTTTTCAATTTAAAATGGCCATGTTCTGATTGCGTTACTCAATATATGCTTGCACAAACGTCAAAACGGTGACATCAAAATGAGACAATCAATGTCAAAGGGTATAATTGGGGTCATCGTGTTTGATATAATGACTACATGTCATCCCTTTGATAGCTCAGTTGGTAGAGCGGGGGACTGTAGTGGTCATTTGCTGTTATCCTTATGTCGCTGGTTCGAATCCAGCTCGAAGTACGTGTCCTGTTTTGCGTAAATTGTACTAGTACTTCATGGTCGATTACGTCATTAATGATTGTTTTCAAATTGAGAGTTGCGCAAGTTTTGATTGCTTACTGCATCGTCGATTACGTAATTCATGAAAGAGTTTTCAATTTAAAATGGCCATGTTCAGATTGCGTAACTCAATATATGATTGCACAAACGTCAAAACGGTGACATCAAAATGAGAAAAAATGACTACATGTCATCCCTTCGATAGCTCAGTTGGTAGAGCGGAGGACTGTAGTGGTCATTTGCTGTTATCCTTAGGTCGCTGGTTCGAATCCGGCTCGAAGGACGTGTCCTGTTTTGCGTAAATTGTACTAGTACTTCATAGTCGATTACGTCATTAATGATTGTTTTCAAATTCGAGTGGCGCAAGTTTTGATTGCATACTGCATCGTCGATTATGTAATTCATGAAAGTGTTTTCAATTTAAAATGGCGCATGTTCTGATTGCGTTACTCAATATATGATTGCACAAACGTCAAAACGGTGACATCATTAATGATTGTTTTCAAATTCGAGTGGCGCAAGTTTTGATTGCGTACTGCATCGTCGATTACGTAATTCATGAAAGTGTTTTCAATTGAAAATGGCGCATGTTCTGATTGCGTTACTCAATATATGATTGCACAAACGTCACAACGGTGACATCAAAATGAAACATTCAATGTCAAAGGGTATAATTGGGGTCATCGTGTTTGATATAATGACTACATGTCATCCCTTCGATAGCTCAGTTGGTAGAGCGGAGGACTGTAGTGGTTATTTGCTGTTATCCTTAGGTCGCTGGTTCGAATACGGCTCGATGGACGTGTCCTGTATTGCGTAAATTGTACTAGTACTTCATAGTCGATTACGTCATTAATGATTGTTTTCAAATTCGAGTTGCGCAAGTTTTGATTGCTTACTGCATCGTCGATTACGTAATTCATGAAAGTGTTTTCAATTTAAAATGGCCATGTTCTGATTGCGTTACCCAATATATGCTTGCACAAACGTCAAAACGGTGACATCAAAATGAGACAATCAATGTCAAAGGGTATAATTGGGGTCATCGTGTTTGATATAATGACTACATGTCATCCCTTTGATAGCTCAGTTGGTAGAGCGGAGGACTGTAGTGGTCATTTGCTGTTATCCTTATGTCGCTGGTTCGAATCCAGCTCGAAGTACGTGTCCTGTTTTGCGTAAATTGTACTAGTATTTCATGGTCGATTACGTCATTAATGATTGTTTTCAAATTCGAGTTGCGCAAGTTTTGAATGCGTACTGCATCGTCGATTACGTAATTCATGAAAGTGTTTTCAATTTAAAATGGCCATATTCTGATTGCGTTACTCAATATATGATTGCACAAACGTCAAAACGGTGACATCAAAATGAGACATTCAATGTCAAAGGGTATAATTGGGGTCATCATGTTTGATATAATGACTACATGTCATCCCTTCGATAGCTCAGTTGGTAGAGCGGAGGACTGTAGTGGTCATTTGCTGTTATCATTAGGTCGCTGGTTCGAATCCGGCTCGAAGAACGTGTCCTGTTTTGCGTAAATTGTACTAATACTGCGTGGTCGGTTACGACATTAATGAATTGTTTTCAAATTCAAGTGGCGCATGTTTTGATTGCGTACTGCATTGTCGATTACGTAATTCATGAAAGTGTTTTCAATTGACAATGGCGCATGTTTTGATTGCGTTACTCAATATATGATTGCACAAACGTCAAAACGGTGACATCATAATGAGACATTCAATGTCAAAGGGTATAATTGGGGTCATCGTGTTTGATATAATGACTACATGTCATCCCTTCGATAGCTCAGTTGGTAGAGCGGAGGACTGTAGTGGTCATTTGCTGTTATCCTTAGGTCGCTGGTTCAAATCCGGCTCGAAGGACGTGTCCTGTTTTGCGTAAATTGTACTAGTAGTTCATGGTCGATTACGTCATTAATGATTGTTTTCAAATTCGAGTGGCGCAAGTTTTGATTGCGTACTGCATCGTCGATTACGTAATTCATGAAAGTGTTTTCAATTGAAAATGGCGCATGTTCTGATTGCGTTACTCAATATATGATTGCACAAACGTCAAAACGGTGACATCATAATGTGACATTAAATGTCAAAGGGCAGAATTGGACTCATCATGTTTGACATAATGACTACATGTCATCCCTTTGATAGCTCAGTTGGTAGAGCGGAGGACTGTAGTGGTCATTTGCTTTTATCCTTAGGTCGCTGGTTCGAATCCGGCTTGAAGGACGTGTCCTGTTTTGCGTAAATTGTACTAGTACTTCATAGTCGATTACGTCATTAATGATTGTTTTCAAATTCGAGTGGCGCAAGTTGTGATTGCGTACTGCATCGTCGATTACGTAATTCATGAAAGTGTTTTCAATTGAAAATGGCGCATGTTCTGATTGCGTTACTCAATATATGATTGCACAAACGTCAAAACGGTGACATCATAATGAGACATTCAATGTCAAAGGGCAGAATTGGACTCATCATGTTTGACATAATGACTACATGTCATCCCTTCGATAGCTCAGTTGGTAGAGCGGAGGACTGTAGTGGTCATTTGCTGTTATCCTTAGGTCGCTGGTTCGAATCCGGCTCGAAGGACGTGTCCTGTTTTGCGTAAATTGTACTAGTACTTCATGGTCGATTACGTCATTAATGATTGTTTTCAAATTCGAGTTGCGCAAGTTTTGAATGCGTACTGCATCGTCGATTACGTAATTCATGAAAGTGTTTTCAATTTAAAATGGCCATGTTCTGATTGCGTTACTCAATATATGATTGCACAAACGTCAAAACGGTGACATCAAAATGACACATTCAATGTCAAAGGGTATAATTGGGGTCATCATGTTTGATATAATGACTACATGTCATCCCTTCGATAGCTCAGTTGGTAGAGCGGAGGACTGTAGTGGTCATTTGCTGTTATCATTAGGTCGCTGGTTCGAATCCGGCTCGAAGAACGTGTCCTGTTTTGCGTAAATTGTACTAATACTGCGTGGTCGGTTACGACATTAATGAATTGTTTTCAAATTCAAGTGGCGCAAGTTTTGATTGCGTACTGCATCGTCGATTACGTAATTCATGAAAGTGTTTTCAATTGACAATGGCGCATGTTCTGATTGCGTTACTCAATATATGATTGCACAAACGTCAAAACGGTGACATCATAATAGACATTCAATGTCAAAGGGCAGAATTGGACTCATCATGTTTGACATAATGACTACATGTCATCCCTTCGATAGCTCAGTTGGTAGAGCGGAGGACTGTAGTGGTCATTTGCTGTTATCCTTAGGTCGCTGGTTCGAATCCGGCTCGAAGGACGTGTCCTGTTTTGCGTAAATTGTACTAGTACTTCATAGTCGATTACGTCATTAATGATTGTTTTCAAATTCGAGTGGCGCAAGTTTTGATTGCATACTGCATCGTCGATTATGTAATTCATGAAAGTGTTTTCAATTTAAAATGGCGCATGTTCTGATTGCGTTACTCAATATATGAATGCACAAACGTCAATACGGTGACATCATAATGAGACATTCAATGTCAAAGGGCAGAATTGGACTCATCATGTTTGACATAATAACTACATGTCATCCATTCGATAGCTCAGTTGGTAGAGCGGAGGTCTGTAGTGGTCATTTGCTGTTATCCTTAGGTCGCTGGTCCGAATCCGGCTCGAAGGACGTGTCCTGTTTTGCGTAAATTGTACTAGTAGTTCATGGTCGATTACGTCATTAATGATTGTTTTCAAATTCGAGTGGCGCAAGTTTTGATTGCGTAATGCATCATCGATTACGTAATTCATGAAAGTGTTTTCAATTGAAAATGGCGCATGTTCTGATTGCGTTACTCAATATATGATTGCACAAACGTCAAAACGGTGACATCATAATGAGACATTCAATGTCAAAAGGCAGAATTGGACTCATCATGTTTGACATAGTGACTACATGTCATCCCTTCGATAGCTCAGTTGGTAGAGCGGAGGACTGTAGTGGTCATTTGCTGTTATCTTTAGGTCGCTGGTTCTAATCCGGCTCGAAGGACGAGTCCTGTTTTGCGTAAATTGTACTAGTACTTCATGGTCGATTACGTCATTAATGATTGTTTTCAAATTCGAGTTGCGCAAGTTTTGAATGCGTACTGCATCGTCGATTACGTAATTCATGAAAGTGTTTTCAATTTAAAATGGCGCATGTTCTGATTGCGTTACTCAATATATGATTGCACAAACGTCAAAACGATGACATCAAAATGAGACATTCAATGTCAAAGGGTATAATTGGGGTCATCGTGTTTGATATAATAACTATATGTCATCCCTTCGATAGCTCAGTTGGTAGAGCGGAGGACTGTAGTGGTTATTTGCTGTTATCCTTAGGTCGCTGGTTCTAATTCGGCTCGAAGGACGTGTCCTGTTTTGCGTAAATTGTACTAGTACTTCATAGTCGATTACGTCATTAATGATTGTTTTCAAATTCGAGTGGCGCAAGTTTTGATTGCGTACTGCATCGTCGATTACGTAATTCATGAAAGTGTTTTCAATTGACAATGGCGCATGTTCTGATTGCGTTACTCAATATATGATTGCACAAACGTCAAAACGGTGACATCATAATGAGACATTCAATGTCAAAGGGCAGAATTGGACTCATCATGTTTGACTTAATGTCTACATGTCATCCCTTCGATAGCACAGTTGGTAGAGCGGAGGACTGTAGTGGTCATTTGCTGTTATCCTTAGGTCGCTGGTTCGAATCCGGCTCGAAGGACGACTCCTGTTTTGCGTAAATTGTACTAGTACTTCATAGTCGATTACGTCATTAATGATTGTTTTCAAATTCGAGTGGCGCAAGTTTTGATTGCATACTGCATCGTCGATTATGTAATTCATGAAAGTGTTTTCAATTTAAAATGGCGCATGTACTGATTGCGTTACTCAATATATGATTGCACAAACGTCAAAACGGTGACATCATAATGAGACATTCAATGTCAAAGGGCAGAATTGGACTCATCATGTTTGACATAATGACTACATGTCATCCATTCGATAGCTCAGTTGGTAGAACGGAGGTCTGTAGTGGTCATTTGCTGTTATCCTTAGGTCGCTGGTTCGAATCCGGCTCGAAGAACGTGTCCTGTTTTGCGTAAATTGTACTAATACATGCAGGTCGGTTACGTCATTAATGAATTGTTTTCAAATTCAAGTGGCGCAAGTTTTGATTGCGTACTGCATCGTCGATTATGTAATTCATGAAAGTGTTTTCAATTTAAAATGGCGCATGTTCTGATTGCGTTACTCAATATATGATTGCACAAACGTCAAAACGGTGACATCATAATGAGACATTCAATGTCAAAGGGCAGAATTGGGGTCATCGTGTTTGATATAATGACTACATGTCATCCCTTCGATAGCTCAGTTGGTAGAGCGGAGGACTGTAGTGGTCATTTGCTGTTATCCTTAGGTCGCTGGTTCGAATACGGCTCGAAGGACGTGTCCTGTTTTGCGTAAATTGTACTAGTACTTCATGGTCGATTACGTCATTAATGATTGTTTTCAAATTCGAGTTGCGCAAGTTTTGATTGCTTACTGCATCGTCGATTACGTAATTCATGAAAGTGTTTTCAATATAAAATGGCCATGTTCTGATTGCGTTACTCAATATATGATTGCACAAACGTCAAAACGGTGACATCATAATGAGACATTCAATGTCAAAGAGCAGAATTGGACTCATCATGTTTGACATAATGACTACATGTCATCCATTCGATAGCTCAGTTGGTAGAACGGAGGTCTGTAGTGGTCATTTGCTGTTATCCTTAGGTCGCTGGTTCGAATCCGGCTCGAAGAACGTGTCCTGTTTTGCGTAAATTGTACTAATACATGCAGGTCGGTTACGTCATTAATGAATTGTTTTCAAATTCAAGTGGCGCAAGTTTTGATTGCGTACTGCATCGTCGATTATGTAATTCATGAAAGTGTTTTCAATTTAAAATGGCGCATGTTCTGATTGCGTTACTCAATATATGATTGCACAAACGTCAAAACGGTGACATCATAATGAGACATTCAATGTCAAAGGGCAGAATTGGGGTCATCGTGTTTGATATAATGACTACATGTCATCCCTTCGATAGCTCAGTTGGTAGAGCGGAGGACTGTAGTGGTTATTTGCTGTTATCCTTAGGTCCCTGCGAATCCGGCTCGAAGGACGTGTCCTGTTTTGCGTAAATTGTACTAGTACTTCATAGTCGATTATGTCATTAATGATTGTTTTCAAATTCGAGTGGCGCAAGTTTTGATTGCGTACTGCATCGTCGATTACGTAATTCATGAAAGTGTTTTCAATTGACAATGGCGCATGTTCTGATTGCGTTACTCAATATATGATTGCACAAACGTCAAATCGGTGACATCATAATGAGACATTCAATGTCAAAGGGCAGAATTTGACTCATCATGTTTGATATAATGACTACATGTCATCCCTTTGATAGCTCAGTTGGTAGAGCGGAGGACTGTAGTGGTCATTTGCTGTTATCCTTAGGTCGCTGGTTCGAATACGGCTCGAAGGACGTGTCCTGTTTTGCGTAAATTGTACTAGTACTTCATGGTCGATTACGTCATTAATGATTGTTTTCAAATTCGAGTTGCGCAAGTTTTGATTGCTTACTGCATCGTCGATTACGTAATTCATGAAAGTGTTTTCAATATAAAATGGCCATGTTCTGATTGCGTTACTCAATATATGATTGCACAAACGTCAAAACGGTGACATCATAATGAGACATTCAATGTCAAAGAGCAGAATTGGACTCATCATGTTTGACATAATGACTACAGGTCATCCCTTCGATAGCGCAGTTGGTAGAGCGGAGGACTGTAGTGGTCATTTGCTGTTATCCTTAGGTCGCTGGTTCGAATCCGGCTCGAAGGACGTGTCCAGTTTTGCGTAAATTGTACTAGTACTTCATGGTCGTTTACGTCATTAATGATTGTTTTCAAATTCGAGTTGCGCAAGTTTTGATTGCTTACTGCATCGTCGATTACGTAATTCATGAAAGTGTTTTCAATTTAAAATGGCGCATGTTCTGATTGCGTTACTTAATATATGATTGCACAAACGTCAAAACGGTGACATCATAATGAGACATTCAATGTCAAAGGGCAGAATTGGGGTCATCGTGTTTGATATAATGACTACATGTCATCCCTTCGATAGCTCAGTTGGTAGAGCGGAGGACTGTAGTGGTTATTTGCTGTTATCCTTAGGTCGCTGCGAATCCGGCTCGAAGGACGTGTCCTGTTTTGCGTAAATTGTACTAGTACTTCATAGTCGATTATGTCATTAATGATTGTTTTCAAATTCGAGTGGCGCAAGTTTTGATTGCGTACTGCATCGTCGATTACGTAATTCATGAAAGTGTTTTCAATTGACAATGGCGCATGTTCTGATTGCGTTACTCAATATATGATTGCACAAACGTCAAATCGGTGACATCATAATGAGACATTCAATGTCAAAGGGCAGAATTTGACTCATCATGTTTGATATAATGACTACATGTCATCCCTTTGATAGCTCAGTTGGTAGAGCGGAGGACTGTAGTGGTCATTTGCTGTTATCCTTAGGTCGCTGGTTCGAATACGGCTCGAAGGACGTGTCCTGTTGTGCGTAAATTGTACTAGTACTTCATGGTCGATTACGTCATTAATGATTGTTTTCAAATTCGAGTTGCGCAAGTTTTGATTGCTTACTGCATCGTCGATTACGTAATTCATGAAAGTGTTTTCAATATAAAATGGCCATGTTCTGATTGCGTTACTCAATATATGATTGCACAAACGTCAAAACGGTGACATCATAATGAGACATTCAATGTCAAAGAGCAGAATTGGACTCATCATGTTTGACATAATGACTACAGGTCATCCCTTCGATAGCGCAGTTGGTAGAGCGGAGGACTGTAGTGGTCATTTGCTGTTATCCTTAGGTCGCTGGTTCGAATCCGGCTCGAAGGACGTGTCCAGTTTTGCGTAAATTGTACTAGTACTTCATGGTCGTTTACGTCATTAATGATTGTTTTCAAATTCGAGTTGCGCAAGTTTTGATTGCTTACTGCATCGTCGATTACGTAATTCATGAAAGTGTTTTCAATTTAAAATGGCGCATGTTCTGATTGCGTTACTTAATATATGATTGCACAAACGTCAAAACGGTGACATCAAAATGAGACATTCAATGTCAAAGGGTATAATTAGGGTCATCGTGTTTGACTACATGTCATCCCTTCGATAGCTCAGTTGGTAGAGCGGAGGACTGTAGTGGTTATTTGCTGTTATCCTTAGGTCGCTGCGAATCCGGCTCGAAGGAGTGTCCTGTTTTGCGTAAATTGTACTAGTACTTCATGGTCGATTACGTCATTAATGATTGTTTTCAAATTCGAGTTGCGCAAGTTTTTATTGCTTACTGCATCGTCGATTACGTAATTCATGAAAGTGTTTTCAATTGAAAATGGCGCATGTTCTGATTGCGTTACTCAATATATGATTGCACAAACGTCAAAACGGTGACATCATAATGAGACATTCAATGTCAAAGGGCAGAATTGGGGTCATCGTGTTTGATATAATGACTACATGTCATCCCTTCGATAGCTCAGTTGGTAGAGCGGAGGACTGTAGTGGTTATTTGCTGTTATCCTTAGGTCGCTGCGAATCCGGCTCGAAGGACGTGTCCTGTTTTGCGTAAATTGTACTAGTACTTCATAGTCGATTACGTCATTAATGATTGTTTTCAAATTCGAGTGGCGCAAGTTTTGATTGCGTACTGCATCGTCGATTACGTAATTCATGAAAGTGTTTTCAATTGACAATGGCGCATGTTCTGATTGCGTTACTCAATATATGATTGCACAAACGTCAAATCGGTGACATCATAATGAGACATTCAATGTCAAAGGGCAGAATTTGACTCATCATGTTTGATATAATGACTACATGTCATCCCTTTGATAGCTCAGTTGGTAGAGCGGAGGACTGTAGTGGTCATTTGCTGTTATCCTTAGGTCGCTGGTTCGAATACGGCTCGAAGGACGTGTCCTGTTTTGCGTACATTGTACTAGTACTTCATGGTCGATTACGTCATTAATGATTGTTTTCAAATTCGAGTTGCGCAAGTTTTGATTGCTTACTGCATCGTCGATTACGTAATTCATGAAAGTGTTTTCAATATAAAATGGCCATGTTCTGATTGCGTTACTCAATATATGATTGCACAAACGTCAAAACGGTGACATCATAATGAGACATTCAATGTCAAAGAGCAGAATTGGACTCATCATGTTTGACATAATGACTACATGTCATCCCTTCGATAGCTCAGTTGCTAGAGCGGAGGACTGTAGTGGTCATCTGCTGTTATCCTTAGGTCGCTGGTTCGAATCCGGCTCGAAGGACGTGTCCAGTTTTGCGTAAATTGTACTAGTACTTCATGGTCGTTTACGTCATTAATGATTGTTTTCAAATTCGAGTTGCGCAAGTTTTGATTGCTTACTGCATCGTCGATTACGTAATTCATGAAAGTGTTTTCAATTTAAAATGGCGCATGTTCTGATTGCGTTACTCAATATATGATTGCACAAACGTCAAAACGGTGACATCAAAATGAGACATTCAATGTCAAAGGGTATAATTAGGGTCATCGTGTTTGATATAATGACTACATGTCATCCCTTCGATAGCGCAGTTGGTAGAGCGGAGGACTGTAATGGTCATTTGCTGTTATCCTTAGGTCGCTGGTTCGAATCCGGCTCGAAGGACGTGTCCTGTTTTGCGTAAATTGTACTAGTACTTCATGGTCGATTACGTCATTAATGATTGTTTTCAAATTCGAGTTGCGCAAGTTTTTATTGCTTACTGCATCGTCGATTACGTAATTCATGAAAGTGTTTTCAATTGAAAATGGCGCATGTTCTGATTGCGTTACTCAATATATGATTGCACAAACGTCAAAACGGTGACATCATAATGAGACATTCAATGTCAAAGGGCAGAATTGGACTCATCATGTTTGACATAATGACTACATGTCATCCCTTCGATAGCTCAGTTGGTAGCGGAGGACTGTAGTGGTCATTTGCTGTTATCCTTAGGTCGCTGGTTCGAATCCGGCTCGAAGAACGTGTCCTGTTTTGCGTAAATTGTACTAATACATGCAGGTCGGTTACGTCATTAATGAATTGTTTTCAAATTCAAGTGGCGCAAGTTTTGATTGCGTACTGCATCGTCGATTATGTAATTCATGAAAGTGTTTTCAATTTAAAATGGCGCATGTTCTGATTGCGTTACTCAATATATGATTGCACAAACGTCAAAACGGTGACATCATAATGAGACATTCAATGTCAAAGGGCAGAATTGGGGTCATCGTGTTTGATATAATGACTACATGTCATCCCTTCGATAGCTCAGTTGGTAGAGCGGAGGACTGTAGTGGTTATTTGCTGTTATCCTTAGGTCGCTGCGAATCCGGCTCGAAGGACGTGTCCTGTTTTGCGTAAATTGTACTAGTACTTCATAGTCGATTATGTCATTAATGATTGTTTTCAAATTCGAGTGGCGCAAGTTTTGATTGCGTACTGCATCGTCGATTACGTAATTCATGAAAGTGTTTTCAATTGACAATGGCGCATGTTCTGATTGCGTTACTCAATATATGATTGCACAAACGTCAAATCGGTGACATCATAATGAGACATTCAATGTCAAAGGGCAGAATTTGACTCATCATGTTTGATATAATGACTACATGTCATCCCTTTGATAGCTCAGTTGGTAGAGCGGAGGACTGTAGTGGTCATTTGCTGTTATCCTTAGGTCGCTGGTTCGAATACGGCTCGAAGGACGTGTCCTGTTTTGCGTAAATTGTACTAGTACTTCATGGTCGATTACGTCATTAATGATTGTTTTCAAATTCGAGTTGCGCAAGTTTTGATTGCTTACTGCATCGTCGATTACGTAATTCATGAAAGTGTTTTCAATATAAAATGGCCATGTTCTGATTGCGTTACTCAATATATGATTGCACAAACGTCAAAACGGTGACATCATAATGAGACATTCAATGTCAAAGAGCAGAATTGGACTCATCATGTTTGACATAATGACTACAGGTCATCCCTTCGATAGCGCAGTTGGTAGAGCGGAGGACTGTAGTGGTCATTTGCTGTTATCCTTAGGTCGCTGGTTCGAATCCGGCTCGAAGGACGTGTCCAGTTTTGCGTAAATTGTACTAGTACTTCATGGTCGTTTACGTCATTAATGATTGTTTTCAAATTCGAGTTGCGCAAGTTTTGATTGCTTACTGCATCGTCGATTACGTAATTCATGAAAGTGTTTTCAATTTAAAATGGCGCATGTTCTGATTGCGTTACTCAATATATGATTGCACAAACGTCAAAACGGTGACATCCAAATGAGACATTCAATGTCAAAGGGTATAATTAGGGTCATCGTGTTTGATATAATGACTACATGTCATCCCTTCGATAGCTCAGTTGGTAGAGCGGAGGACTGTAATGGTCATTTGCTGTTATCCTTAGGTCGCTGGTTCGAATCCGGCTCGAAGAACGTGTCCTGTTTTGCGTAAATTGTACTAGTACGTCATGGTCGATTACGTCATTAATGATTGTTTTCAAATTCGAGTTGCGCAAGTTTTTATTGCTTACTGCATCGTCGATTACGTAATTCATGAAAGTGTTTTCAATTAAAAATGGCGCATGTTCTGATTGCGTTACTCAATATATGATTGCACAAACGTCAAAACGGTGACATCATAATGAGACATTCAATGTCAAAGGGCAGAATTGGGGTCATCGTGTTTGATATAATGACTACATGTCATCCCTTCGATAGCTCAGTTGGTAGAGCGGAGGACTGTAGTGGTTATTTGCTGTTATCCTTAGGTCGCTGCGAATCCGGCTCGAAGGACGTGTCCTGTTTTGCGTAAATTGTACTAGTACTTCATAGTCGATTACGTCATTAATGATTGTTTTCAAATTCGAGTGGCGCAAGTTTTGATTGCGTACTGCATCGTCGATTACGTAATTCATGAAAGTGTTTTCAATTGACAATGGCGCATGTTCTGATTGCGTTACTCAATATATGATTGCACAAACGTCAAATCGGTGACATCATAATGAGACATTCAATGTCAAAGGGCAGAATTTGACTCATCATGTTTGATATAATGACTACATGTCATCCCTTTGATAGCTCAGTTGGTAGAGCGGAGGACTGTAGTGGTCATTTGCTGTTATCCTTAGGTCGCTGGTTCGAATACGGCTCGAAGGACGTGTCCTGTTTTGCGTAAATTGTACTAGTACTTCATGGTCGATTACGTCATTAAAGATTGTTTTCAAATTCGAGTTGCGCAAGTTTTGATTGCTTACTGCATCGTCGATTACGTAATTCATGAAAGTGTTTTCAATATAAAATGGCCATGTTCTGATTGCGTTACTCAATATATGATTGCACAAACGTCAAAACGGTGACATCATAATGAGACATTCAATGTCAAAGAGCAGAATTGGACTCATCATGTTTGACATAATGACTACAGGTCATCCCTTCGATAGCGCAGTTGGTAGAGCGGAGGACTGTAGTGGTCATTTGCTGTTATCCTTAGGTCGCTGGTTCGAATACGGCTCGAAGGACGTGTCCTGTTTTGCGTAAATTGTACTAGTACTTCATGGTCGATTACGTCATTAATGATTGTTTTCAAATTCGAGTTGCGCAAGTTTTGATTGCTTACTGCATCGTCGATTACGTAATTCATGAAAGTGTTTTCAATATAAAATGGCCATGTTCTGATTGCGTTACTCAATATATGATTGCACAAACGTCAAAACGGTGACATCATAATGAGACATTCAATGTCAAAGAGCAGAATTGGACTCATCATGTTTGACATAATGACTACAGGTCATCCCTTCGATAGCGCAGTTGGTAGAGCGGAGGACTGTAGTGGTCATTTGCTGTTATCCTTAGGTCGCTGGTTCGAATCCGGCTCGAAGGACGTGTCCAGTTTTGCGTAAATTGTACTAGTACTTCATGGTCGTTTACGTCATTAATGATTGTTTTCAAATTCGAGTTGCGCAAGTTTTGATTGCTTACTGCATCGTCGATTACGTAATTCATGAAAGTGTTTTCAATTTAAAATGGCGCATGTTCTGATTGCGTTACTCAATATATGATTGCACAAACGTCAAAACGGTGACATCCAAATGAGACATTCAATGTCAAAGGGTATAATTAGGGTCATCGTGTTTGATATAATGACTACATGTCATCCCTTCGATAGCTCAGTTGGTAGAGCGGAGGACTGTAATGGTCATTTGCTGTTATCCTTAGGTCGCTGGTTCGAATCCGGCTCGAAGAACGTGTCCTGTTTTGCGTAAATTGTACTAGTACGTCATGGTCGATTACGTCATTAATGATTGTTTTCAAATTCGAGTTGCGCAAGTTTTTATTGCTTACTGCATCGTCGATTACGTAATTCATGAAAGTGTTTTCAATTGAAAATGGCGCATGTTCTGATTGCGTTACTCAATATATGATTGCACAAACGTCAAAACGGTGACATCATAATGAGACATTCAATGTCAAAGGGCAGAATTGGGGTCATCGTGTTTGATATAATGACTACATGTCATCCCTTCGATAGCTCAGTTGGTAGAGCGGAGGACTGTAGTGGTTATTTGCTGTTATCCTTAGGTCGCTGCGAATCCGGCTCGAAGGACGTGTCCTGTTTTGCGTAAATTGTACTAGTACTTCATAGTCGATTACGTCATTAATGATTGTTTTCAAATTCGAGTGGCGCAAGTTTTGATTGCGTACTGCATCGTCGATTACGTAATTCATGAAAGTGTTTTCAATTGACAATGGCGCATGTTCTGATTGCGTTACTCAATATATGATTGCACAAACGTCAAATCGGTGACATCATAATGAGACATTCAATGTCAAAGGGCAGAATTTGACTCATCATGTTTGATATAATGACTACATGTCATCCCTTTGATAGCTCAGTTGGTAGAGCGGAGGACTGTAGTGGTCATTTGCTGTTATCCTTAGGTCGCTGGTTCGAATACGGCTCGAAGGACGTGTCCTGTTTTGCGTACATTGTACTAGTACTTCATGGTCGATTACGTCATTAATGATTGTTTTCAAATTCGAGTTGCGCAAGTTTTGATTGCTTACTGCATCGTCGATTACGTAATTCATGAAAGTGTTTTCAATATAAAATGGCCATGTTCTGATTGCGTTACTCAATATATGATTGCACAAACGTCAAAACGGTGACATCATAATGAGACATTCAATGTCAAAGAGCAGAATTGGACTCATCATGTTTGACATAATGACTACATGTCATCCCTTCGATAGCTCAGTTGCTAGAGCGGAGGACTGTAGTGGTCATCTGCTGTTATCCTTAGGTCGCTGGTTCGAATCCGGCTCGAAGGACGTGTCCAGTTTTGCGTAAATTGTACTAGTACTTCATGGTCGTTTACGTCATTAATGATTGTTTTCAAATTCGAGTTGCGCAAGTTTTGATTGCTTACTGCATCGTCGATTACGTAATTCATGAAAGTGTTTTCAATTTAAAATGGCGCATGTTCTGATTGCGTTACTCAATATATGATTGCACAAACGTCAAAACGGTGACATCAAAATGAGACATTCAATGTCAAAGGGTATAATTAGGGTCATCGTGTTTGATATAATGACTACATGTCATCCCTTCGATAGCGCAGTTGGTAGAGCGGAGGACTGTAATGGTCATTTGCTGTTATCCTTAGGTCGCTGGTTCGAATCCGGCTCGAAGGACGTGTCCTGTTTTGCGTAAATTGTACTAGTACTTCATGGTCGATTACGTCATTAATGATTGTTTTCAAATTCGAGTTGCGCAAGTTTTTATTGCTTACTGCATCGTCGATTACGTAATTCATGAAAGTGTTTTCAATTGAAAATGGCGCATGTTCTGATTGCGTTACTCAATATATGATTGCACAAACGTCAAAACGGTGACATCATAATGAGACAATCAATGTCAAAGGGCAGAATTGGACTCATCATGTTTGACATAATGACTACATGTCATCCCTTCGATAGCTCAGTTGGTAGCGGAGGACTGTAGTGGTCATTTGCTGTTATCCTTAGGTCGCTGGTTCGAATCCGGCTCGAAGAACGTGTCCTGTTTTGCGTAAATTGTACTAATACATGCAGGTCGGTTACGTCATTAATGAATTGTTTTCAAATTCAAGTGGCGCAAGTTTTGATTGCGTACTGCATCGTCGATTATGTAATTCATGAAAGTGTTTTCAATTTAAAATGGCGCATGTTCTGATTGCGTTACTCAATATATGATTGCACAAACGTCAAAACGGTGACATCATAATGAGACATTCAATGTCAAAGGGCAGAATTGGGGTCATCGTGTTTGATATAATGACTACATGTCATCCCTTCGATAGCTCAGTTGGTAGAGCGGAGGACTGTAGTGGTTATTTGCTGTTATCCTTAGGTCGCTGCGAATCCGGCTCGAAGGACGTGTCCTGTTTTGCGTAAATTGTACTAGTACTTCATAGTCGATTATGTCATTAATGATTGTTTTCAAATTCGAGTGGCGCAAGTTTTGATTGCGTACTGCATCGTCGATTACGTAATTCATGAAAGTGTTTTCAATTGACAATGGCGCATGTTCTGATTGCGTTACTCAATATATGATTGCACAAACGTCAAATCGGTGACATCATAATGAGACATTCAATGTCAAAGGGCAGAATTTGACTCATCATGTTTGATATAATGACTACATGTCATCCCTTTGATAGCTCAGTTGGTAGAGCGGAGGACTGTAGTGGTCATTTGCTGTTATCCTTAGGTCGCTGGTTCGAATACGGCTCGAAGGACGTGTCCTGTTTTGCGTAAATTGTACTAGTACTTCATGGTCGATTACGTCATTAATGATTGTTTTCAAATTCGAGTTACGCAAGTTTTGATTGCTTACTGCATCGTCGATTACGTAATTCATGAAAGTGTTTTCAATATAAAATGGCCATGTTCTGATTGCGTTACTCAATATATGATTGCACAAACGTCAAAACGGTGACATCATAATGAGACATTCAATGTCAAAGAGCAGAATTGGACTCATCATGTTTGACATAATGACTACAGGTCATCCCTTCGATAGCGCAGTTGGTAGAGCGGAGGACTGTAGTGGTCATTTGCTGTTATCCTTAGGTCGCTGGTTCGAATCCGGCTCGAAGGACGTGTCCAGTTTTGCGTAAATTGTACTAGTACTTCATGGTCGTTTACGTCATTAATGATTGTTTTCAAATTCGAGTTGCGCAAGTTTTGATTGCTTACTGCATCGTCGATTACGTAATTCATGAAAGTGTTTTCAATTTAAAATGGCGCATGTTCTGATTGCGTTACTCAATATATGATTGCACAAACGTCAAAACGGTGACATCCAAATGAGACATTCAATGTCAAAGGGTATAATTAGGGTCATCGTGTTTGATATAATGACTACATGTCATCCCTTCGATAGCTCAGTTGGTAGAGCGGAGGACTGTAATGGTCATTTGCTGTTATCCTTAGGTCGCTGGTTCGAATCCGGCTCGAAGAACGTGTCCTGTTTTGCGTAAATTGTACTAGTACGTCATGGTCGATTACGTCATTAATGATTGTTTTCAAATTCGAGTTGCGCAAGATTTTATTGCTTACTGCATCGTCGATTACGTAATTCATGAAAGTGTTTTCAATTGAAAATGGCGCATGTTCTGATTGCGTTACTCAATATATGATTGCACAAACGTCAAAACGGTGACATCATAATGAGACATTCAATGTCAAAGGGCAGAATTGGGGTCATCGTGTTTGATATAATGACTACATGTCATCCCTTCGATAGCTCAGTTGGTAGAGCGGAGGACTGTAGTGGTTATTTGCTGTTATCCTTAGGTCGCTGCGAATCCGGCTCGAAGGACGTGTCCTGTTTTGCGTAAATTGTACTAGTACTTCATAGTCGATTACGTCATTAATGATTGTTTTCAAATTCGAGTGGCGCAAGTTTTGATTGCGTACTGCATCGTCGATTACGTAATTCATGAAAGTGTTTTCAATTGACAATGGCGCATGTTCTGATTGCGTTACTCAATATATGATTGCACAAACGTCAAATCGGTGACATCATAATGAGACATTCAATGTCAAAGGGCAGAATTTGACTCATCATGTTTGATATAATGACTACATGTCATCCCTTTGATAGCTCAGTTGGTAGAGCGGAGGACTGTAGTGGTCATTTGCTGTTATCCTTAGGTCGCTGGTTCGAATACGGCTCGAAGGACGTGTCCTGTTTTGCGTAAATTGTACTAGTACTTCATGGTCGATTACGTCATTAATGATTGTTTTCAAATTCGAGTTGCGCAAGTTTTGATTGCTTACTGCATCGTCGATTACGTAATTCATGAAAGTGTTTTCAATATAAAATGGCCATGTTCTGATTGCGTTACTCAATATATGATTGCACAAACGTCAAAACGGTGACATCATAATGAGACATTCAATGTCAAAGACCAGAATTGGACTCATCATGTTTGACATAATGACTACAGGTCATCCCTTCGATAGCGCAGTTGGTAGAGCGGAGGACTGTAGTGGTCATTTGCTGTTATCCTTAGGTCGCTGGTTCGAATCCGGCTCGAAGGACGTGTCCAGTTTTGCGTAAATTGTACTAGTACTTCATGGTCGTTTACGTCATTAATGATTGTTTTCAAATTCGAGTTGCGCAAGTTTTGATTGCTTACTGCATCGTCGATTACGTAATTCATGAAAGTGTTTTCAATTTAAAATGGCGCATGTTCTGATTGCGTTACTCAATATATGATTGCACAAACGTCAAAACGGTGACATCCAAATGAGACATTCAATGTCAAAGGGTATAATTAGGGTCATCGTGTTTGATATAATGACTACATGTCATCCCTTCGATAGCTCAGTTGGTAGAGCGGAGGACTGTAATGGTCATTTGCTGTTATCCTTAGGTCGCTGGTTCGAATCCGGCTCGAAGAACGTGTCCTGTTTTGCGTAAATTGTACTAGTACGTCATGGTCGATTACGTCATTAATGATTGTTTTCAAATTCGAGTTGCGCAAGTTTTTATTGCTTACTGCATCGTCGATTACGTAATTCATGAAAGTGTTTTCAATTGAAAATGGCGCATGTTCTGATTGCGTTACTCAATATATGATTGCACAAACGTCAAAACGGTGACATCATAATGAGACATTCAGGGTCAAAGGGCAGAATTGGGGTCATCGTGTTTGATATAATGACTACATGTCATCCCTTCGATAGCTCAGTTGGTAGAGCGGAGGACTGTAGTGGTTATTTGCTGTTATCCTTAGGTCGCTGCGAATCCGGCTCGAAGGACGTGTCCTGTTTTGCGTAAATTGTACTAGTACTTCATAGTCGATTACGTCATTAATGATTGTTTTCAAATTCGAGTGGCGCAAGTTTTGATTGCGTACTGCATCGTCGATTACGTAATTCATGAAAGTGTTTTCAATTGACAATGGCGCATGTTCTGATTGCGTTACTCAATATATGATTGCACAAACGTCAAATCGGTGACATCATAATGAGACATTCAATGTCAAAGGGCAGAATTTGACTCATCATGTTTGATATAATGACTACATGTCATCCCTTTGATAGCTCAGTTGGTAGAGCGGAGGACTGTAGTGGTCATTTGCTGTTATCCTTAGGTCGCTGGTTCGAATACGGCTCGAAGGACGTGTCCTGTTTTGCGTAAATTGTACTAGTACTTCATGGTCGATTACGTCATTAATGATTGTTTTCAAATTCGAGTTGCGCAAGTTTTGATTGCTTACTGCATCGTCGATTACGTAATTCATGAAAGTGTTTTCAATATAAAATGGCCATGTTCTGATTGCGTTACTCAATATATGATTGCACAAACGTCAAAACGGTGACATCATAATGAGACATTCAATGTCAAAGAGCAGAATTGGACTCATCATGTTTGACATAATGACTACATGTCATCCCTTCGATAGCTCAGTTGGTAGCGGAGGACTGTAGTGGTCATTTGCTGTTATCCTTAGGTCGCTGGTTCGAATCCGGCTCGAAGGACGTGTCCAGTTTTGCGTAAATTATACTAGTACTTCATGGTCGATTACGTCATTAATGATTGTTTTCAAATTCAAGTGGCGCAAGTTTTGATTGCGTACTGCATCGTCGATTATGTAATTCATGAAAGTGTTTTCAATTGAAAATGGCGCATGTTCTGATTGCGTTACTCAATATATGATTGCACAAACGTCAAAATGGTGACATCATAATGAGACATTCAATGTCAAAGGGCAGAATTGGACTCAACATGTTTGACATAATGACTAAATGTCATCCCTTCGATAGCTCAGTTGGTAGAGCGGAGGACTGTAGTGGTCATTTGCTGTTATCCTTAGGTCGCTGGTTCGAATCCGGCTCGAAGGACGTGTCCTGTTTTGCGTAAATTGTACTAGTACTTCATGGTCGATTACGTCATTAATGATTGTTTTCAAATTCGAGTTGCGCAAGTTTTGAATGCGTACTGCATCGTCGATTACGTAATTCATGAAAGTGTTTTCAATTTAAAATGGCGCATGTTCTGATTGCGTTACTCAATATATGATTGCACAAACGTCAAAACGTTGACATCATAATGAGACATTCAATGTCAAAGGGCAGAATTGGGGTCATCGTGTTTGATATAATGACTACATGTCATCCCTTCGATAGCTCAGTTGGTAGAGCGGAGGACTGTAGTGGTTATTTGCTGTTATCCTTAGGTCGCTGGTTCGAATCCGGCTCGAAGGACGTGTCCTGTTTTGCGTAAATTGTACTAGTACTTCATAGTAGATTATGTCATTAATGATTGTTTTCAAATTCGAGTGGCGCAAGTTTTGATTGCGTACGGCATCGTCGATTACGTAATTCATGAAAGTGTTTTCAATTGACAATGGCGCATGTTCTGATTGCGTTACTCAATATATGATTGCACAAACGTCAAATCGGTGACATCATAATGAGACATTCAATGTCAAAGGGCAGAATTTGACTCATCATGTTTGATATAATGACTACATGTCATCCCTTTGATAGCTCAGTTGGTAGAGTGGAGGACTGTAGTGGTAATTTGCTGTTATCCTTAGGTCGCTGGTTCGAATACGGCTCGAAGGACGTGTCCTGTTTTGCGTAAATTGTACTAGTACTTCATGGTCGATTACGTCATTAATGATTGTTTTCATATTCGAGTTGCGCAAGTTTTGATTGCTTACTGCATCGTCGATTACGTAATTCATGAAAGTGTTTTCAATATAAAATGGCCATGTTCTGATTGCGTTACTCAATATATGATTGCACAAACGTCAAAACGGTGACATCATAATGAGACATTCAATGTCAAAGAGCAGAATTGGACTCATCATGTTTGACATAATGACTACATGTCATCCCTTCGATAGCTCAGTTGCTAGAGCGGAGGACTGTAGTGGTCATCTGCTGTTATCCTTAGGTCGCTGGTTCGAATCCGGCTCGAAGGACGTGTCCTGTTTTGCGTAAATTGTACAAGTACTTCATGGTCGATTACGTCATTAATGATTGTTTTTAAATTCGAGTTGCGCAAGTTTTGATTGCGTACTGCATCGTCGATTACGTAATTCATGAAAGTGTTTTCAATTGACAATGGCGCATTTTCTGATTGCGTTACTCAATATATGATTGCACAAACGTCAAAACGGTGACATCATAATGGGACATTCAATGTCAAAGGGTATAATTGGGGTCATCGTGTTTGATATAATGACTACATGTCATCCCTTCGATAGCTCAGTTGGTAGAGCGGAGGACTGTAGTGGTCATTTGCTGTTATCCTTAGGTCGCTGGTTCAAATCCGGCTCGAAGAACGTGTCCTGTTTTGCGTAAATTGTACTAGTAGTTCATGGTCGATTACGTCATTAATGATTGTTTTCAAATTCGAGTGGCGCAAGTTTTGATTGCGTACTGCATCGTCGATTACGTAATTCATGAAAGTGTTTTCAATTGAAAATGGCGCATGTTCTGATTGCGTTACTCAATATATGATTGCACAAACGTCAAAACGATGACATCATAATGAGACATTAAATGTCAAAGGGCAGAATTGGACTCATCATGTTTGACATAATGACTACATGTCATCCCTTCGATAGCTCAGTTGGTAGAGCGGAGAACTGTAGTGGTCATTTGCTGGTATCCGTAGGTCGCTGGTTCGAATCCGCCTCGAAGGACGTGTCCTGTTTTGCGTAAATTTTACTAGTACTTCATAGTCTATTACGTCATTAATGATTGTTTTCAAATTCGAGTGGCGCAAGTTTTGATTGCGTACTGCATCGTCGATTATGTAATTCATGAAAGTGTTTTCAATTGAAAATGGCGCATGTTCTGATTGCGTTACTCAATATATGATTGCACAAACGTCAAAACGGTGACATCATAATGAGACATTCAATGTCAAAGGGTATAATTGGGGTCATCGTGTTTGATATAATGACTACATGTTATCCCTTTGATAGCTCAGTTGGTAGAGCGGAGGTCTGTAATGGTCATTTGCTGTTATCCTTATGTCGCTGGTTCGAATCCAGCTCGAAGTACGTGTCCTGTTTTGCGTAAATTGTACTAGTACTTCATGGTCGATTACGTCATTAATGATTGTTTTCAAATTCGAGTTGCGCAAGTTTTGATTGCTTACTGCATCGTCGATTACGTAATTCATGAAAGAGTTTTCAATTTAAAATGGCCATGTTCTGATTGCGTAACTCCATATATGATTGCACAAATGTCAAAACGGTGACATCAAAATGAGACAAAATGAATACATGTCATCCCTTCGATAGCTCAGTTGGTAGAGCGGAGGACTGTAGTGGTCATTTCCTGTTATCCTTAGGTCGCTGGTTCGAATCCGGCTCGAAGGACGTGTCCTGTTTTGCGTAAATTGTACTAGTACTTCACAGTCGATTACGTCATTAATGATTGTTTTCAAATTCGAGTGGCGCAAGTTTTGATTGCATACTGCATCGTCGATTATGTAATTCATGAAAGTGTTTTCAATTTAAAATGGCGCATGTTCTGATTGCGTTACTCAATATATGATTGCACAAACGTCAAAACGGTGACATCATTAATGATTGTTTTCAAATTCGAGTGGCGCAAGTTTTGATTGCGTACTGCATCGTCGATTACGTAATTCATGAAAGTGTTTTCAATTGAAAATGGCGCATGTTCTGATTGCGTTACTCAATATATGATTGCACAAACGTCAAAACGGTGACATCATAATGAGACATTCAATGTCAAAGGGCAGAATTGGACTCATCATGTTTGACATACTGACTATATGTCATCCCTTCGATAGCTCAGTTGGTAGAGCGGAGGACTGTAGTGGTCATTTGCTGTTATCCTTAGGTCGCTGGTTCGAATACGGCTCGAAGGACGTGTCCTGTTTTGCGTAAATTGTACTAGTACTTCATGGTCGATTACGTCATTAATGATTGTTTTCAAATTCGAGTTGCGCAAGTTTTGATTGCTTACTGCATCGTCGATTACGTAATTCATGAAAGTGTTTTCAATATAAAATGGCCATGTTCTGATTGCGTTACTCAATATATGATTGCACAAACGTCAAAACGGTGACATCATAATGAGACATTCAATGTCAAAGAGCAGAATTGGACTCAACATGTTTGACATAATGACTAAATGTCATCCCTTCGATAGCTCAGTTGGTAGCGGAGGACTGTAGTGGTCATTTGCTGTTATCCTTAGGTCGCTGGTTCGAATCCGGCTCGAAGGACGTGTCCTGTTTTGCGTAAATTGTACTAGTACTTCATGGTCGATTACGTCATTAATGATTGTTTTCAAATTCGAGTTGCGCAAGTTTTGAATGCGTACTGCATCGTCGATTACGTAATTCATGAAAGTGTTTTCAATTTAAAATGGCGCATGTTCTGATTGCGTTACTCAATATATGATTGCACAAACGTCAAAACGTTGACATCATAATGAGACATTCAATGTCAAAGGGCAGAATTGGGGTCATCGTGTTTGATATAATGACTACATGTCATCCCTTCGATAGCTCAGTTGGTAGAGCGGAGGACTGTAGTGGTTATTTGCTGTTATCCTTAGGTCGCTGGTTCGAATCCGGCTCGAAGGACGTGTCCTGTTTTGCGTAAATTGTACTAGTACTTCATAGTAGATTACGTCATTAATGATTGTTTTCAAATTCGAGTGGCGCAAGTTTTGATTGCGTACGGCATCGTCGATTACGTAATTCATGAAAGTGTTTTCAATTGACAATGGCGCATGTTCTGATTGCGTTACTCAATATATGATTGCACAAACGTCAAATCGGTGACATCATAATGAGACATTCAATGTCAAAGGGCAGAATTTGACTCATCATGTTTGATATAATGACTACATGTCATCCCTTTGATAGCTCAGTTGGTAGAGTGGAGGACTGTAGTGGTAATTTGCTGTTATCCTTAGGTCGCTGGTTCGAATACGGCTCGAAGGACGTGTCCTGTTTTGCGTAAATTGTACTAGTACTTCATGGTCGATTACGTCATTAATGATTGTTTTCATATTCGAGTTGCGCAAGTTTTGATTGCTTACTGCATCGTCGATTACGTAATTCATGAAAGTGTTTTCAATATAAAATGGCCATGTTCTGATTGCGTTACTCAATATATGATTGCACAAACGTCAAAACGGTGACATCATAATGAGACATTCAATGTCAAAGAGCAGAATTGGACTCATCATGTTTGACATAATGACTACATGTCATCCCTTCGATAGCTCAGTTGCTAGAGCGGAGGACTGTAGTGGTCATCTGCTGTTATCCTTAGGTCGCTGGTTCGAATCCGGCTCGAAGGACGTGTCCTGTTTTGCGTAAATTGTACAAGTACTTCATGGTCGATTACGTCATTAATGATTGTTTTTAAATTCGAGTTGCGCAAGTTTTGATTGCGTACTGCATCGTCGATTACGTAATTCATGAAAGTGTTTTCAATTGACAATGGCGCATTTTCTGATTGCGTTACTCAATATATGATTGCACAAACGTCAAAACGGTGACATCATAATGGGACATTCAATGTCAAAGGGTATAATTGGGGTCATCGTGTTTGATATAATGACTACATGTCATCCCTTCGATAGCTCAGTTGGTAGAGCGGAGGACTGTAGTGGTCATTTGCTGTTATCCTTAGGTCGCTGGTTCAAATCCGGCTCGAAGAACGTGTCCTGTTTTGCGTAAATTGTACTAGTAGTTCATGGTCGATTACGTCATTAATGATTGTTTTCAAATTCGAGTGGCGCAAGTTTTGATTGCGTACTGCATCGTCGATTACGTAATTCATGAAAGTGTTTTCAATTGAAAATGGCGCATGTTCTGATTGCGTTACTCAATATATGATTGCACAAACGTCAAAACGATGACATCATAATGAGACATTAAATGTCAAAGGGCAGAATTGGACTCATCATGTTTGACATAATGACTACATGTCATCCCTTCGATAGCTCAGTTGGTAGAGCGGAGAACTGTAGTGGTCATTTGCTGGTATCCGTAGGTCGCTGGTTCGAATCCGCCTCGAAGGACGTGTCCTGTTTTGCGTAAATTTTACTAGTACTTCATAGTCTATTACGTCATTAATGATTGTTTTCAAATTCGAGTGGCGCAAGTTTTGATTGCGTACTGCATCGTCGATTATGTAATTCATGAAAGTGTTTTCAATTGAAAATGGCGCATGTTCTGATTGCGTTACTCAATATATGATTGCACAAACGTCAAAACGGTGACATCATAATGAGACATTCAATGTCAAAGGGTATAATTGGGGTCATCGTGTTTGATATAATGACTACATGTTATCCCTTTGATAGCTCAGTTGGTAGAGCGGAGGTCTGTAATGGTCATTTGCTGTTATCCTTATGTCGCTGGTTCGAATCCAGCTCGAAGTACGTGTCCTGTTTTGCGTAAATTGTACTAGTACTTCATGGTCGATTACGTCATTAATGATTGTTTTCAAATTCGAGTTGCGCAAGTTTTGATTGCTTACTGCATCGTCGATTACGTAATTCATGAAAGAGTTTTCAATTTAAAATGGCCATGTTCTGATTGCGTAACTCCATATATGATTGCACAAATGTCAAAACGGTGACATCAAAATGAGACAAAATGAATACATGTCATCCCTTCGATAGCTCAGTTGGTAGAGCGGAGGACTGTAGTGGTCATTTGCTGTTATCCTTAGGTCGCTGGTTCGAATCCGGCTCGAAGGACGTGTCCTGTTTTGCGTAAATTGTACTAGTACTTCACAGTCGATTACGTCATTAATGATTGTTTTCAAATTCGAGTGGCGCAAGTTTTGATTGCATACTGCATCGTCGATTATGTAATTCATGAAAGTGTTTTCAATTTAAAATGGCGCATGTTCTGATTGCGTTACTCAATATATGATTGCACAAACGTCAAAACGGTGACATCATTAATGATTGTTTTCAAATTCGAGTGGCGCAAGTTTTGATTGCGTACTGCATCGTCGATTACGTAATTCATGAAAGTGTTTTCAATTGAAAATGGCGCATGTTCTGATTGCGTTACTCAATATATGATTGCACAAACGTCAAAACGGTGACATCATAATGAGACATTCAATGTCAAAGGGCAGAATTGGACTCATCATGTTTGACATACTGACTATATGTCATCCCTTCGATAGCTCAGTTGGTAGAGCGGAGGACTGTAGTGGTCATTTGCTGTTATCCTTAGGTCGCTGGTTCGAATACGGCTCGAAGGACGTGTCCTGTTTTGCGTAAATTGTACTAGTACTTCATGGTCGATTACGTCATTAATGATTGTTTTCAAATTCGAGTTGCGCAAGTTTTGATTGCTTACTGCATCGTCGATTACGTAATTCATGAAAGTGTTTTCAATATAAAATGGCCATGTTCTGATTGCGTTACTCAATATATGATTGCACAAACGTCAAAACGGTGACATCATAATGAGACATTCAATGTCAAAGAGCAGAATTGGACTCAACATGTTTGACATAATGACTAAATGTCATCCCTTCGATAGCTCAGTTGGTAGCGGAGGACTGTAGTGGTCATTTGCTGTTATCCTTAGGTCGCTGGTTCGAATCCGGCTCGAAGGACGTGTCCTGTTTTGCGTAAATTGTACTAGTACTTCATGGTCGATTACGTCATTAATGATTGTTTTCAAATTCGAGTTGCGCAAGTTTTGAATGCGTACTGCATCGTCGATTACGTAATTCATGAAAGTGTTTTCAATTTAAAATGGCGCATGTTCTGATTGCGTTACTCAATATATGATTGCACAAACGTCAAAACGTTGACATCATAATGAGACATTCAATGTCAAAGGGCAGAATTGGGGTCATCGTGTTTGATATAATGACTACATGTCATCCCTTCGATAGCTCAGTTGGTAGAGCGGAGGACTGTAGTGGTTATTTGCTGTTATCCTTAGGTCGCTGGTTCGAATCCGGCTCGAAGGACGTGTCCTGTTTTGCGTAAATTGTACTAGTACTTCATAGTAGATTACGTCATTAATGATTGTTTTCAAATTCGAGTGGCGCAAGTTTTGATTGCGTACGGCATCGTCGATTACGTAATTCATGAAAGTGTTTTCAATTGACAATGGCGCATGTTCTGATTGCGTTACTCAATATATGATTGCACAAACGTCAAATCGGTGACATCATAATGAGACATTCAATGTCAAAGGGCAGAATTTGACTCATCATGTTTGATATAATGACTACATGTCATCCCTTTGATAGCTCAGTTGGTAGAGTGGAGGACTGTAGTGGTAATTTGCTGTTATCCTTAGGTCGCTGGTTCGAATACGGCTCGAAGGACGTGTCCTGTTTTGCGTAAATTGTACTAGTACTTCATGGTCGATTACGTCATTAATGATTGTTTTCATATTCGAGTTGCGCAAGTTTTGATTGCTTACTGCATCGTCGATTACGTAATTCATGAAAGTGTTTTCAATATAAAATGGCCATGTTCTGATTGCGTTACTCAATATATGATTGCACAAACGTCAAAACGGTGACATCATAATGAGACATTCAATGTCAAAGAGCAGAATTGGACTCATCATGTTTGACATAATGACTACATGTCATCCCTTCGATAGCTCAGTTGCTAGAGCGGAGGACTGTAGTGGTCATCTGCTGTTATCCTTAGGTCGCTGGTTCGAATCCGGCTCGAAGGACGTGTCCTGTTTTGCGTAAATTGTACAAGTACTTCATGGTCGATTACGTCATTAATGATTGTTTTTAAATTCGAGTTGCGCAAGTTTTGATTGCGTACTGCATCGTCGATTACGTAATTCATGAAAGTGTTTTCAATTGACAATGGCGCATTTTCTGATTGCGTTACTCAATATATGATTGCACAAACGTCAAAACGGTGACATCATAATGGGACATTCAATGTCAAAGGGTATAATTGGGGTCATCGTGTTTGATATAATGACTACATGTCATCCCTTCGATAGCTCAGTTGGTAGAGCGGAGGACTGTAGTGGTCATTTGCTGTTATCCTTAGGTCGCTGGTTCAAATCCGGCTCGAAGAACGTGTCCTGTTTTGCGTAAATTGTACTAGTAGTTCATGGTCGATTACGTCATTAATGATTGTTTTCATATTCGAGTTGCGCAAGTTTTGATTGCTTACTGCATCGTCGATTACGTAATTCATGAAAGTGTTTTCAATATAAAATGGCCATGTTCTGATTGCGTTACTCAATATATGATTGCACAAACGTCAAAACGGTGACATCATAATGAGACATTCAATGTCAAAGAGCAGAATTGGACTCATCATGTTTGACATAATGACTACATGTCATCCCTTCGATAGCTCAGTTGCTAGAGCGGAGGACTGTAGTGGTCATCTGCTGTTATCCTTAGGTCGCTGGTTCGAATCCGGCTCGAAGGACGTGTCCTGTTTTGCGTAAATTGTACAAGTACTTCATGGTCGATTACGTCATTAATGATTGTTTTTAAATTCGAGTTGCGCAAGTTTTGATTGCGTACTGCATCGTCGATTACGTAATTCATGAAAGTGTTTTCAATTGACAATGGCGCATTTTCTGATTGCGTTACTCAATATATGATTGCACAAACGTCAAAACGGTGACATCATAATGGGACATTCAATGTCAAAGGGTATAATTGGGGTCATCGTGTTTGATATAATGACTACATGTCATCCCTTCGATAGCTCAGTTGGTAGAGCGGAGGACTGTAGTGGTCATTTGCTGTTATCCTTAGGTCGCTGGTTCAAATCCGGCTCGAAGAACGTGTCCTGTTTTGCGTAAATTGTACTAGTAGTTCATGGTCGATTACGTCATTAATGATTGTTTTCAAATTCGAGTGGCGCAAGTTTTGATTGCGTACTGCATCGTCGATTACGTAATTCATGAAAGTGTTTTCAATTGAAAATGGCGCATGTTCTGATTGCGTTACTCAATATATGATTGCACAAACGTCAAAACGATGACATCATAATGAGACATTAAATGTCAAAGGGCAGAATTGGACTCATCATGTTTGACATAATGACTACATGTCATCCCTTCGATAGCTCAGTTGGTAGAACGGAGAACTGTAGTGGTCATTTGCTGGTATCCGTAGGTCGCTGGTTCGAATCCGCCTCGAAGGACGTGTCCTGTTTTGCGTAAATTTTACTAGTACTTCATAGTCTATTACGTCATTAATGATTGTTTTCAAATTCGAGTGGCGCAAGTTTTGATTGCGTACTGCATCGTCGATTATGTAATTCATGAAAGTGTTTTCAATTGAAAATGGCGCATGTTCTGATTGCGTTACTCAATATATGATTGCACAAACGTCAAAACGGTGACATCATAATGAGACATTCAATGTCAAAGGGTATAATTGGGGTCATCGTGTTTGATATAATGACTACATGTTATCCCTTTGATAGCTCAGTTGGTAGAGCGGAGGTCTGTAATGGTCATTTGCTGTTATCCTTATGTCGCTGGTTCGAATCCAGCTCGAAGTACGTGTCCTGTTTTGCGTAAATTGTACTAGTACTTCATGGTCGATTACGTCATTAATGATTGTTTTCAAATTCGAGTTGCGCAAGTTTTGATTGCTTACTGCATCGTCGATTACGTAATTCATGAAAGAGTTTTCAATTTAAAATGGCCATGTTCTGATTGCGTAACTCCATATATGATTGCACAAATGTCAAAACGGTGACATCAAAATGAGACAAAATGAATACATGTCATCCCTTCGATAGCTCAGTTGGTAGAGCGGAGGACTGTAGTGGTCATTTGCTGTTATCCTTAGGTCGCTGGTTCGAATCCGGCTCGAAGGACGTGTCCTGTTTTGCGTAAATTGTACTAGTACTTCACAGTCGATTACGTCATTAATGATTGTTTTCAAATTCGAGTGGCGCAAGTTTTGATTGCATACTGCATCGTCGATTATGTAATTCATGAAAGTGTTTTCAATTTAAAATGGCGCATGTTCTGATTGCGTTACTCAATATATGATTGCACAAACGTCAAAACGGTGACATCATTAATGATTGTTTTCAAATTCGAGTGGCGCAAGTTTTGATTGCGTACTGCATCGTCGATTACGTAATTCATGAAAGTGTTTTCAATTGAAAATGGCGCATGTTCTGATTGCGTTACTCAATATATGATTGCACAAACGTCAAAACGGTGACATCATAATGAGACATTCAATGTCAAAGGGCAGAATTGGACTCATCATGTTTGACATACTGACTATATGTCATCCCTTCGATAGCTCAGTTGGTAGAGCGGAGAACTGTAGTGGTCATTTGCTGTTATCCTTAGGTCGCTGGTTCGAATCCGGCTCGAAAGACGTGTTCTGTTTTGCGTAAATTGTACTAGTACTTCATGGTCGATTACGTCATTAATGATTGTTTTCAAATTCGAGTTGCGCAAGTTTTGATTGCTTACTGCATCGTCGATTACGTAATTCATGAAAGTGTTTTCAATTTAAAATGGCCATGTTCTGATTGCGTTACTCAATATATGATTGCACAAACGTCAAAACGGTGACATCAAAATGAAACATTCAATGTCAAAGGGTATAATTGGGGTCATCGTGTTTGATATAATGACTACATGTCATCCCTTTGATAGCTCAGTTGGTAGAGCGGAGGACTGTATTGGTCATTTGCTGTTATCCTTAGGTCGCTGGTTCGAATCCGGCTCGAAGGACGTGTCCTGTTTTGCGTAAATTGTACTAGTACTTCATAGTCGATTACGTCATTAATGATTGTTTTCAAATTCGAGTGGCGCAAGTTTTGATTGCATACTGCATCGTCGATTATGTAATTCATGAAAGTGTTTTCAATTTAAAATGGCGCATGTTCTGATTGCGTTACTCAATATATGATTGCACAAACGTCAAAACGGTGACATCATTAATGATTGTTTTCAAATTCGAGTGGCGCAAGTTTTGATTGCGTACTGCATCGTCGATTACGTAATTCATGAAAGTGTTTTCAATTGAAAATGGCGCATGTTCTGATTGCGTTACTCAATATATGATTGCACAAACGACAAAACGGTGACATCATAATGAGACATTCAATGTCAAAGGGCAGAATTGGACTCATCATGTTTGACATACTGACTATATGTCATCCCTTCTATAGCTCAGTTGGTAGAGCGGAGGACTGTAGTGGTCATTTGCTGTTATCCTTAGGTCGCTGGTTCGAATCCGGCTCGAAGGACGTGTCCTGTTTTGCGTAAATTGTACTAGTACTTCATAGTCGATTACGTCATTAATGATTGTTTTCAAATTCGAGTGGCGCAAGTTTTGATTGCATACTGCATCGTCGATTATGTAATTCATGAAAGTGTTTTCAATTTAAAATAGCGCATGTTCTGATTGCGTTACTCAATATATGATTGCACAAACGTCAAAACGGTGACATCATTAATGATTGTTTTCAAATTCGAGTGGCGCAAGTTTTGATTGCGTACTGCATCGTCGATTACGTAATTCATGAAAGTGTTTTCAATTGAAAATGGCGCATGTTCTGATTGCGTTACTCAATATATGATTGCACAAACGACAAAACGGTGACATCATAATGAGACATTCAATGTCAAAGGGCAGAATTGGACTCATCATGTTTGACATACTGACTATATGTCATCCCTTCGATAGCTCAGTTGGTAGAGCGGAGTACTGTAGTGGTCATTTGCTGTTATCCTTAGGTCGCTGGTTCGAATCCGGCTCGAAGGACGTGTTCTGTTTTGCGTAAATTGTACTAGTACTTCATGGTCGATTACGTCATTAATGATTGTTTTCAAATTCGAGTTGCGCAAGTTTTGATTGCTTACTGCATCGTCGATTACGTAATTCATGAAAGTGTTTTCAATTTAAAATGGCCATGTTCTGATTGCGTTACTCAATATATGCTTGCACAAACGTCAAAACGGTGACATCAAAATGAGACAATCAATGTCAAAGGGTATAATTGGGGTCATCGTGTTTGATATAATGACTACATGTCATCCCTTTGATAGCTCAGTTGGTAGAGCGGAGGACTGTAGTGGTCATTTGCTGTTATCCTTATGTCGCTGGTTCGAATCCAGCTCGAAGTACGTGTCCTGTTTTGCGTAAATTGTACTAGTACTTCATGGTCGATTACGTCATTAATGATTGTTTTCAAATTCGAGTTGCGCAAGTTTTGATTGCTTAATGCATCGTCGATTACGTAATTCATGAAAGAGTTTTCAATTTAAAATGGCCATGTTCTGATTGCGTAACTCATTATATGATTGCACAAACGTCAAAACGGTGACATCAAAATGAGACAAAATGACTACATGTCATCCCTTCGATAGCTCAGTTGGTAGAGCGGAGGACTGTAGTGGTCATTTGCTGTTATCCTTAGGTCGCTGGTTCGAATCCGGCTCGAAGGACGTGTCCTGTTTTGCGTAAATTGTACTAGTACTTCATAGTCGATTACGTCATTAATGATTGTTTTCAAATTCGAGTGGCGCAAGTTTTGATTGCATACTGCATCGTCGATTATGTAATTCATGAAAGTGTTTTCAATTTAAAATGGCGCATGTTCTGATTGCGTTACTCAATATATGATTGCACAAACGTCAAAACGGTGACATCATTAATGATTGTTTTCAAATTCGAGTGGCGCAAGTTTTGATTGCGTACTGCATCGTCGATTACGTAATTCATGAAAGTGTTTTCAATTGAAAATGGCGCATGTTCTGATTGCGTTACTCAATATATGATTGCACAAACGACAAAACGGTGACATCATAATGAGACATTCAATGTCAAAGGGCAGAATTGGACTCATCATGTTTGACATACTGACTATATGTCATCCCTTCGATAGCTCAGTTGGTAGAGCGGAGGACTGTAGTGGTCATTTGCTGTTATCCTTAGGTCGCTGGTTCGAATCCGGCTCGAAGGACGTGTCCTGTTTTGCGTAAATTGTACTAGTACTTCATAGTCGATTACGTCATTAATGATTGTTTTCAAATTCGAGTGGCGCAAGTTTTGATTGCATACTGCATCGTCGATTATGTAATTCATGAAAGTGTTTTCAATTTAAAATGGCGCATGTTCTGATTGCGTTACTCAATATATGATTGCACAAACGTCAAAACGGTGACATCATTAATGATTGTTTTCAAATTCGAGTGGCGCAAGTTTTGATTGCGTACTGCATCGTCGATTACGTAATTCATGAAAGTGTTTTCAATTGAAAATGGCGCATGTTCTGATTGCGTTACTCAATATATGATTGCACAAACGACAAAACGGTGACATCATAATGAGACATTCAATGTCAAAGGGCAGAATTGGACTCATCATGTTTGACATACTGACTATATGTCATCCCTTCGATAGCTCAGTTGGTAGAGCGGAGGACTGTAGTGGTCATTTGCTGTTATCCTTAGGTCGCTGGTTCGAATCCGGCTCGAAGGACGTGTTCTGTTTTGCGTAAATTGTACTAGTACTTCATGGTCGATTACGTCATTAATGATTGTTTTCAAATTCGAGTTGCGCAAGTTTTGATTGCTTACTGCATCGTCAATTACGTAATTCATGAAAGTGTTTTCAATTTAAAATGGCCATGTTCTGATTGCGTTACTCAATATATGCTTGCACAAACGTCAAAACGATGACATCAAAATGAGACAATCAATGTCAAAGGGTATAATTGGGGTCATCGTGTTTGATATAATGACTACATGTCATCCCTTTGATAGCTCAGTTGGTAGAGCGGAGGACTGTAGTGGTCATTTGCTGTTATCCTTATGTCGCTGGTTCGAATCCAGCTCGAAGTACGTGTCCTGTTTTGCGTAAATTGTACTAGTACTTCATGGTCGATTACGTCATTAATGATTGTTTTCAAATTCGAGTTGCGCAAGTTTTGATTGCTTAATGCATCGTCGATTACGTAATTCATGAAAGAGTTTTCAATTTAAAATGGCCATGTTCTGATTGCGTAACTCAATATATGATTGCACAAACGTCAAAACGGTGACATCAAAATGAGACAAAATGACTACATGTCATCCCTTCGATAGCTCAGTTGGTAGAGCGGAGGACTGTAGTGGTCATTTGCTGTTATCCTTAGGTCGCTGGTTCGAATCCGGCTCGAAGGACGTGTCCTGTTTTGCGTAAATTGTACTAGTACTTCATAGTCGATTACGTCATTAATGATTGTTTTCAAATTCGAGTGGCGCAAGTTTTGATTGCATACTGCATCGTCGATTATGTAATTCATGAAAGTGTTTTCAATTTAAAATGGCGCATGTTCTGATTGCGTTACTCAATATATGATTGCACAAACGTCAAAACGGTGACATCATTAATGATTGTTTTCAAATTCGAGTGGCGCAAGTTTTGATTGCGTACTGCATCGTCGATTACGTAATTCATGAAAGTGTTTTCAATTGAAAATGGCGCATGTTCTGATTGCGTTACTCAATATATGATTGCACAAACGTCAAAACGGTGACATCATAATGAGACATTCAATGTCAAAGGGTATAATTGGGGTCATCGTGTTTGATATAATGACTACATGTCATCCCTTCGATAGCTCAGTTGGTAGAGCGGAGGACTGTAGTGGTCATTTGCTGTTATCCTTATGTCGCTGGTTCGAATCCAGCTCGAAGAACGTGTCCTGTTTTGCGTAAATTGTAAACATACTGCATGGTCGGTTACGTCATTAATGAATTGTTTTCAAATTCAAGTGGCGTAAGTTTTGATTGCGTACTGCATCGTCGATTACATAATTCATGAAAGTGTTTTCAATTGACAATGACGCATGTTCTGATTGCGTTACTCAATATATGATTGCACAAACGTCAAAACGGTGACATCATAATGAGACATTCAATGTCAAAGGGCAGAATTTGACTCATCATGTTTGACATAATGACTACATGTCATCCCTTCGATAGCTCAGTTGGTAGAGCGGAGGACTGTAGTGGTCATTTGCTGTTATCCTTAGGTCGCTGGTTCGAATCCGGCTCGAAGAACGTGTCCTGTTTTGCGTAAATTGTACTCATACTGCATGGTCGGTTACGTCATTAATGAATTGTTTTCAAATTCAAGTGGTGCAAGTTTTGATTGCGTACTGAATCTTCGATTACGTAATTCATGAAAGTGTTTTCAATTTAAAATGGCGCATGTTCTGATTGCGTTACTCAATATATGATTGCACAAACGTCAAAACGGTGACATCAAAATGAGACATTCAATGTCAAAGGGTATAATTGGGGTCATCGTGTTTGATATAATGACTACATGTCATCCCTTCGATAGCTCAGTTGGTAGAGCGGAGGACTGTAGTGGTCATTTGCTGTTATCCTTAGGTCGCTGGTTCGAATCCGGCTCGAAGGACGTGTCCTGTTTTACGTAAATTGTACTAGTACTTCATGGTCGATTACGTCATTAATGATTGTTTTCAAATTCGAGTGGCGCAAGTTTTGATTGCGTACTGCATCGTCGATTACGTAATTCATGAAAGTGTTTTCAATTGAAAATGGCGCATGTTCTGATTGCCTTACTCAATATATGATTGCACAAACGTCAAAACGGTGACATCATAATGAGACATTAAATGTCAAAGGGCAGAATTGGACTCATCATGTTTGACATAATGACTACATGTCATCCTTTCGATAGCTCAGTTGGTAGAGCGGAGGACTGTAGTGGTCATTTGCTGTTATCCTTAGGTCGCTGGTTCGAATCCGGCTCGAAGGACGTGTCCTGTTTTGCGTAAATTGTACCAGTACTTCATAGTCGATTACGTCATTAATGATTGTTTTCAAATTCGAGTGGCGCAAGTTTTGATTGCGTACTGCATCCTCGATTACGTAATTCATGAAAGTGTTTTCAATTGAAAATGGCGCATGTTCTGATTGCGTTACTCAATATATGATTGCACAAACGTCAAAACGGTGACATCATAATGAGACATTCAATGTCAAAGGGCAGAATTGGACTCATCATGTTTGACTTAATGACTACATGTCATCCCTTCGATAGCTCAGTTGGTAGAGCGGGGGACTGTAGTGGTCATTTGCTGTTATCCTTAGGTCGCTGGTTCAAATCCGGCTCGAAGGACGTGTCCTGTTTTGCGTAAATTGTACTAGTAGTTCATGGTCGATTACGTCATTAATGATTGTTTTCAAATTCGAGTGGCGCAAGTTTTGATTGCGTACTGCATCGTCGATTACGTAATTCATGAAAGTGTTTTCAATTGAAAATGGCGCATGTTCTGATTGCGTTACTCAATATATGATTGCACAAACGTCAAAACGGTGACATCATAATGAGACATTAAATGTCAAAGGGCAGAATTGAACTCATCATGTTTGACATAATGACTACATGTCATCCCTTCGATAGCTCAGTTGGTAGAGCGGAGGACTGTAGTGGTCATTTGCTGTTATCCTTAGGTCGCTGGTTCGAATCCGGCTCGAATGACGTGTCCTGTTTTGCGTAAATTGTACTAGTACTTCATAGTCGATTACATCATTAATGATTGTTTTCAAATTCGAGTGGCGCAAGTTTTGATTGCGTACTGCATCGTCGATTACGTAATTCATGAAAGTGTTTTCAATTGAAAATGGCGCATGTTCTGATTGCGTTACTCAATATATGATTGCACAAACGTCAAAACGGTGACATCATAATGAGACATTAAATGTCAAAGGGCAGAATTGAACTCATCATGTTTGACATAATGACTACATGTCATCCCTTCGATAGCTCAGTTGGTAGAGCGGAGGACTGTAGTGGTCATTTGCTGTTATCCTTAGGTCGCTGGTTCGAATCCGGCTCGAAGGACGTGTCCTGTTTTGCGTAAATTGTACTAGTACTTCATGGTCGATTACGTCATTAATGATTGTTTTCAAATTCGAGTTGCGCAAGTTTTGAATGCGTACTGCATCGTCGATTACGTAATTCATGAAAGTGTTTTCAATTGAAAATGGCGCATGTTCTGATTGCGTTACTCAATATATGATTGCACAAACGTCAAAACGGTGACATCATAATGAGACATTCAATGTCAAAGGGCAGAATTGGACTCATCATGTTTGACATAATGACTACATGTCATCCCTTCGATAGCTCAGTTGGTAGAGCGGAGGACTGTAGTGGTCATTTGCTGTTATCCTTAGGTCGCTGGTTCGAATCCGGCTCGAAGGACGTGTCCTGTTTTGCGTAAATTGTACTAGTACTTCATGGTCGATTACGTCATTAATGATTGTTTTCAAATTCGAGTTGCGCAACATTTGATTGCCCACTGCATCGTCGATTACGTAATTCATGAAAGTGTTTTCAATTTAAAATGGCCATGTTCTGATTGCGTTACTCAATATATGATTGCACAAACGTCAAAACGGTGACATCAAAATGAGACATTCAATGTCAAAGGGTATAATTGGGGTCATCCTGTTTGATATAATGACTACATGTCATCCCTTCGATAGCTCAGTTGGTAGAGCGGAGGACTGTAGTGGTCATTTGCTGTTATCCTTAGGTCGCTGGTTCGAATCCGGCTTGAAGGACGTGTCCTGTTTTGCGTAAATTGTACTAGTACTTCACGGTCGATTACGTCATTAATGATTGTTTTCAAATTCAAGTGGCGCAAGTTTTGATTGCATACTGCATCGTCGATTACGTAATTCATGAAAGTGTTTTCAATTTAAAATGGCGCATGTTCTGATTGCGTTACTCAATATATGATTGCACAAACGTCAAAACGGTGACATCAAAATGAGACATTCAATGTCAAAGGGTATAATTGGGGTCATCGTGTTTGATATAATGACTACATGTCATCCCATCGATAGCTCAGTTGGTAGAGCGGAGGACTGTAGTGGTCATTTGCTGTTATCCTTAGGTCGCTGGTTCGAATCCAGCTCGAAGGACGTGTCCTGTTTTGCGTAAATTGTACTAGTACTTCGTGGTCGATTACGTCATTAATGATTGTTTTCAAATTCGAGTTGCGCAACATTTGACTGCCCACTGCATCGTCGATTACGTAATTCATGAAAGTGTTTTCAATTTAAAATGGCCATGTTCTGATTGCGTTACTCAATATATGATTGCACAAACGTCAAAACGGTGACATCAAAATGAGACATTCAATGTGAAAGGGTATAATTGGGGTCATCGTGTTTGATATAATGACTATATGTCATCCCTTCGATAGCTCAGTTGGTAGAGCGGAGGACTGTAGTGGTCATTTGCTGTTATCCTTAGGTCGCTGGTTCGAATCCGGCTCGAAGGACGTGACCTGTTTTGCGTAAATTGTACTAGTACTGCATGGTCGGTTACGTCATTAATGATTGTTTTCAAATTCGAGTTGCGCAACATTTGATTGCCCACTGCATCGTCGATTACGTAATTCATGAAAGTGTTTTCAATTTAAAATGGCCATGTTCTGATTGCGTTACTCAATATATGATTGCACAAACGTCAAAACGGTGACATCAAAATGAGACATTCAATGTCAAAGGGTATAATTGGGGTCATCATGTTTGATATAATGACTACATGTCATCCCTTCGATAGCTCAGTTGGTAGAGCGGAGGACTGTAGTGGTCATTTGCTGTTATCCTTAGGTCGCTGGTTCGAATCCGGCTCGAAGGACGTGACCTGTTTTGCGTAAATTGTACTAGTACTGCATGGTCGGTTACGTCATTAATGAATTGTTTTCAAATTCAAGTGGCGCAAGTTTTTATTGCGTACTGCATCGTCGATTACGTAATTCATGAAAGTGTTTTCAATTGAAAATGGCGCATGTTCTGATTGCGTTACTCAATATATGATTGCACAAACGTCAAAACGGTGACATCATAATGAGACATTCAATGTCAAAGGGCAGAATTGGACTCATCATGTTTGACATAATGACTACATGTCATCCCTTCGATAGCTCAGTTGGTAGAGCGGAGGACTGTAGTGGTCATTTGCTGTTATCCTTAGGTCGCTGGTTCGAATCCGGCTCGAAGGACGTGTCCTGTTTTGCGTAAATTGTACTAGTACTTCGTGGTCGATTACGTCATTAATGATTGTTTTCAAATTCGAGTTGCGCAAGTTTTTATTGCGTACTGCATCGTCGATTACGTAATTCATGAAAGTGTTTTCAATTGAAAATGGCGCATGTTCTGATTGCGTTACTCAATATATGATTGCACAAACGTCAAAACGGTGACATCATAATGAGACATTCAATGTCAAAGGGCAGAATTGGACTCATCATGTTTGACATAATGACTACATGTCATCCCTTCGATAGCTCAGTTGGTAGAGCGGAGGACTGTAGTGGTCATTTGCTGTTATCCTTAGGTCGCTGGTTCGAATCCGGCTCGAAGGACGTGTCCTGTTTTGCGTAAATTGTACTAGTACTTCGTGGTCGATTACGTCATTAATGATTGTTTTCAAATTCGAGTTGCGCAAGTTTTGAATGCGTACTGCATCGTCGATTACGTAATTCATGAAAGTGTTTTCAATTTAAAATGGCGCATGTTCTGATTGCGTTACTCAATATATGATTGCACAAACGTCAAAACGGTGACATCATAATGAGACATTCAATGTCAAAGGACAGAATTGGACTCATCATGTTTGACATAATGACTACATGTCATCCCTTCGATAGCTCAGTTGGTAGAGCGGATGACTGTAGTGGTCATTTGCTGTTATCCTTAGGTCGCTGGTTCGAATCCGGCTCGACGGACGTGTCCTGTTTTGCGTAAATTGTACTAGTACGTCGTGGTCGATTACGTCATTAATGATTGTTTTCAAATTCGAGTTGCGCAACTTTTGATTGCCCACTGCATCGTCGATTATGTAATTCATGAAAGTGTTTTCAATTTAAAATGGCCATGTTCTGATTGCGTTACTCAATATATGATTGCACAAACGTCAAAACGGTGACATCAAAATGAGACATTCAATATCAAAGGGTATAATTGGGGTCATCGTGTTTGATATAATGACTATATGTCATCCCTTCGATAGCTCAGTTGGTAGAGCGGAGGACTGTAGTGGTCATTTGCTGTTATCCTTAGGTCGCTGGTTCGAATCCGGCTCGAAGGACGTGACCTGTTTTGCGTAAATTGTACTAGTACTGCATGGTCGGTTACGTCATTAATGAATTGTTTTCAAATTCAAGTGGCGCAAGTTTTTATTGCGTACTGCATCGTCGATTACGTAATTCATGAAAGTGTTTTCAATTTAAAATGGCGCATGTTCTGATTGCGTTACTCAATATATGATTGCACAAACGTCAAAACGGTGACATCATAATGAGACATTCAATGTCAAAGGACAGAATTGGACTCATCATGTTTGACATAATGACTACATGTCATCCCTTCGATAGCTCAGTTGGTAGAGCGGATGACTGTAGTGGTCATTTGCTGTTATCCTTAGGTCGCTGGTTCGAATCCGGCTCGACGGACGTGTCCTGTTTTGCGTAAATTGTACTAGTACGTCGTGGTCGATTACGTCATTAATGATTGTTTTCAAATTCGAGTTGCGCAACATTTGATTGCCCACTGCATCGTCGATTATGTAATTCATGAAAGTGTTTTCAATTTAAAATGGCCATGTTCTGATTGCGTTACTCAATATATGATTGCACAAACGTCAAAACGGTGACATCAAAATGAGACATTCAATATCAAAGGGTATAATTGGGGTCATCGTGTTTGATATAATGACTATATGTCATCCCTTCGATAGCTCAGTTGGTAGAGCGGAGGACTGTAGTGGTCATTTGCTGTTATCCTTAGGTCGCTGGTTCGAATCCGGCTCGAAGGACGTGACCTGTTTTGCGTAAATTGTACTAGTACTGCATGGTCGGTTACGTCATTAATGAATTGTTTTCAAATTCAAGTGGCGCAAGTTTTTATTGCGTACTGCATCGTCGATTACGTAATTCATTAAAGTGTTTTCAATTGAAAATGGCGCATGTTCTGATTGCGTTACTCAATATATGATTGCACAAACGTCAAAACGGTGACATCATAATGAGACATTCAATGTCAAAGGGCAGAATTGGACTCATCATGTTTGACATAATGACTACATGTCATCCCTTCGATAGCTCAGTTGGTAGAGCGGAGGACTGTAGTGGTCATTTGCTGTTATCCTTAGGTCGCTGGTTCGAATCCGGCTCGAAGGACGTGTCCTGTTTTGCGTAAATTGTACTAGTACTTCACGGTCGATTACGTCATTAATGATTGTTTTCAAATTCAAGTGGCGCAAGTTTTGATTGCATACTGCATCGTCGATTACGTAATTCATGAAAGTGTTTTCAATTTAAAATGGCGCATGTTCTGATTGCGTTACTCAATATATGATTGCACAAACGTCAAAACGGTGACATCAAAATGAGACATTCAATGTCAAAGGGTATAATTGGGGTCATCGTGTTTGATATAATGACTACATGTCATCCCATCGATAGCTCAGTTGGTAGAGCGGAGGACTGTAGTGGTCATTTGCTGTTATCCTTAGGTCGCTGGTTCGAATCCAGCTCGAAGGACGTGTCCTGTTTTGCGTAAATTGTACTAGTACTGCGTGGTCGATTACGTCATTAATGATTGTTTTCAAATTCGAGTTGCGCAAGTTTTGATTGCGTAATGCATCGTCGATTACGTAATTCATGAAAGTGTTTTCAATTTAAAATGGGCATGTTCTGATTGCGTTATACAATATATGATTGCACAAACGTCAAAACGGTGACATCATAATGAGACATTCAATGTCAAAGGGCAGAATTGGACTCATCATGTTTGACATAATGACTACATGTCATCCCTTCGATAGCTCAGTTGGTAGAGCGGAGGACTGTAGTGGTCATTTGCTGTTATCCTTAGGTCGCTGGTTCGAATCCGGCTCGAAGGACGTGTCCTGTTGTGCGTAAATTGTACTAGTACTTCGTGGTCGATTACGTCATTAATGATTGTTTTCAAATTCGAGTTGCGCAACATTTGACTGCCCACTGCATCGTCGATTACGTAATTCATGAAAGTGTTTTCAATTTAAAATGGCCATGTTCTGATTGCGTTACTCAATATATGATTGCACAAACGTCAAAGCGGTGACATCAAAATGAGACATTCAATGTGAAAGGGTATAATTGGGGTCATCATGTTTGATATAATGGCTATATGTCATCCCTTCGATAGCTCAGTTGGTAGAGCGGAGGACTGTAGTGGTCATTTGCTGTTATCCTTAGGTCGCTGGTTCGAATCCGGCTCGAAGGACGTGACCTGTTTTGCGTAAATTGTACTAGTACTGCATGGTCGGTTACGTCATTAATGATTGTTTTCAAATTCGAGTTGCGCAACATTTGATTGCCCACTGCATCGTCGATTACGTAATTCATGAAAGTGTTTTCAATTTAAAATGGCCATGTTCTGATTGCGTTACTCAATATATGCTTGCACAAACGTCAAAACGATGACATCAAAATGAGACAATCAATGTCAAAGGGTATAATTGGGGTCATCGTGTTTGATATAATGACTACATGTCATCCCTTTGATAGCTCAGTTGGTAGAGCGGAGGACTGTAGTGGTCATTTGCTGTTATCCTTATGTCGCTGGTTCGAATCCAGCTCGAAGTACGTGTCCTGTTTTGCGTAAATTGTACTAGTACTTCATGGTCGATTACGTCATTAATGATTGTTTTCAAATTCGAGTTGCGCAAGTTTTGATTGCTTAATGCATCGTCGATTACGTAATTCATGAAAGAGTTTTCAATTTAAAATGGCCATGTTCTGATTGCGTAACTCAATATATGATTGCACAAACGTCAAAACGGTGACATCAAAATGAGACAAAATGACTACATGTCATCCCTTCGATAGCTCAGTTGGTAGAGCGGAGGACTGTAGTGGTCATTTGCTGTTATCCTTAGGTCGCTGGTTCGAATCCGGCTCGAAGGACGTGTCCTGTTTTGCGTAAATTGTACTAGTACTTCATAGTCGATTACGTCATTAATGATTGTTTTCAAATTCGAGTGGCGCAAGTTTTGATTGCATACTGCATCGTCGATTATGTAATTCATGAAAGTGTTTTCAATTTAAAATGGCGCATGTTCTGATTGCGTTACTCAATATATGATTGCACAAACGTCAAAACGGTGACATCATTAATGATTGTTTTCAAATTCGAGTGGCGCAAGTTTTGATTGCGTACTGCATCGTCGATTACGTAATTCATGAAAGTGTTTTCAATTGAAAATGGCGCATGTTCTGATTGCGTTACTCAATATATGATTGCACAAACGTCAAAACGGTGACATCATAATGAGACATTCAATGTCAAAGGGTATAATTGGGGTCATCGTGTTTGATATAATGACTACATGTCATCCCTTCGATAGCTCAGTTGGTAGAGCGGAGGACTGTAGTGGTCATTTGCTGTTATCCTTATGTCGCTGGTTCGAATCCGGCTCGAAGGACGTGTCCTGTTTTGCGTAAATTGTACTAGTACTTCGTGGTCGATTACGTCATTAATGATTGTTTTCAAATTCGAGTTGCGCAACATTTGATTGCCCACTGCATCGTCGATTACGTAATTCATGAAAGTGTTTTCAATTTAAAATGGCCATGTTCTGATTGCGTTACTCAATATATGATTGCACAAACGTCAAAACGGTGACATCAAAATGAGACATTCAATGTCAAAGGGTATAATTGGGGTCATCCTGTTTGATATAATGACTACATGTCATCCCTTCGATAGCTCAGTTGGTAGAGCGGAGGACTGTAGTGGTCATTTGCTGTTATCCTTAGGTCGCTGGTTCGAATCCGGCTTGAAGGACGTGTCCTGTTTTGCGTAAATTGTACTAGTACTTCACGGTCGATTACGTCATTAATGATTGTTTTCAAATTCAAGTGGCGCAAGTTTTGATTGCATACTGCATCGTCGATTACGTAATTCATGAAAGTGTTTTCAATTTAAAATGGCGCATGTTCTGATTGCGTTACTCAATATATGATTGCACAAACGTCAAAACGGTGACATCAAAATGAGACATTCAATGTCAAAGGGTATAATTGGGGTCATCGTGTTTGATATAATGACTACATGTCATCCCATCGATAGCTCAGTTGGTAGAGCGGAGGACTGTAGTGGTCATTTGCTGTTATCCTTAGGTCGCTGGTTCGAATCCAGCTCGAAGGACGTGTCCTGTTTTGCGTAAATTGTACTAGTACTTCGTGGTCGATTACGTCATTAATGATTGTTTTCAAATTCGAGTTGCGCAACATTTGACTGCCCACTGCATCGTCGATTACGTAATTCATGAAAGTGTTTTCAATTTAAAATGGCCATGTTCTGATTGCGTTACTCAATATATGATTGCACAAACGTCAAAACGGTGACATCAAAATGAGACATTCAATGTGAAAGGGTATAATTGGGGTCATCGTGTTTGATATAATGACTATATGTCATCCCTTCGATAGCTCAGTTGGTAGAGCGGAGGACTGTAGTGGTCATTTGCTGTTATCCTTAGGTCGCTGGTTCGAATCCGGCTCGAAGGACGTGACCTGTTTTGCGTAAATTGTACTAGTACTGCATGGTCGGTTACGTCATTAATGATTGTTTTCAAATTCGAGTTGCGCAACATTTGATTGCCCACTGCATCGTCGATTACGTAATTCATGAAAGTGTTTTCAATTTAAAATGGCCATGTTCTGATTGCGTTACTCAATATATGATTGCACAAACGTCAAAACGGTGACATCAAAATGAGACATTCAATGTCAAAGGGTATAATTGGGGTCATCATGTTTGATATAATGACTACATGTCATCCCTTCGATAGCTCAGTTGGTAGAGCGGAGGACTGTAGTGGTCATTTGCTGTTATCCTTAGGTCGCTGGTTCGAATCCGGCTCGAAGTACGTGTCCTGTTTTGCGTAAATTGTACTAGTACTGCATGGTCGGTTACGTCATTAATGAATTGTTTTCAAATTCAAGTGGCGCAAGTTTTTATTGCGTACTGCATCGTCGATTACGTAATTCATGAAAGTGTTTTCAATTGAAAATGGCGCATGTTCTGATTGCGTTACTCAATATATGATTGCACAAACGTCAAAACGGTGACATCATAATGAGACATTCAATGTCAAAGGGCAGAATTGGACTCATCATGTTTGACATAATGACTACATGTCATCCCTTCGATAGCTCAGTTGGTAGAGCGGAGGACTGTAGTGGTCATTTGCTGTTATCCTTAGGTCGCTGGTTCGAATCCGGCTCGAAGGACGTGTCCTGTTTTGCGTAAATTGTACTAGTACTTCGTGGTCGATTACGTCATTAATGATTGTTTTCAAATTCGAGTTGCGCAAGTTTTTATTGCGTACTGCATCGTCGATTACGTAATTCATGAAAGTGTTTTCAATTGAAAATGGCGCATGTTCTGATTGCGTTACTCAATATATGATTGCACAAACGTCAAAACGGTGACATCATAATGAGACATTCAATGTCAAAGGGCAGAATTGGACTCATCATGTTTGACATAATGACTACATGTCATCCCTTCGATAGCTCAGTTGGTAGAGCGGAGGACTGTAGTGGTCATTTGCTGTTATCCTTAGGTCGCTGGTTCGAATCCGGCTCGAAGGACGTGTCCTGTTTTGCGTAAATTGTACTAGTACTTCGTGGTCGATTACGTCATTAATGATTGTTTTCAAATTCGAGTTGCGCAAGTTTTGAATGCGTACTGCATCGTCGATTACGTAATTCATGAAAGTGTTTTCAATTTAAAATGGCGCATGTTCTGATTGCGTTACTCAATATATGATTGCACAAACGTCAAAACGGTGACATCATAATGAGACATTCAATGTCAAAGGACAGAATTGGACTCATCATGTTTGACATAATGACTACATGTCATCCCTTCGATAGCTCAGTTGGTAGAGCGGATGACTGTAGTGGTCATTTGCTGTTATCCTTAGGTCGCTGGTTCGAATCCGGCTCGACGGACGTGTCCTGTTTTGCGTAAATTGTACTAGTACGTCGTGGTCGATTACGTCATTAATGATTGTTTTCAAATTCGAGTTGCGCAACATTTGATTGCCCACTGCATCGTCGATTATGTAATTCATGAAAGTGTTTTCAATTTAAAATGGCCATGTTCTGATTGCGTTACTCAATATATGATTGCACAAACGTCAAAACGGTGACATCAAAATGAGACATTCAATATCAAAGGGTATAATTGGGGTCATCGTGTTTGATATAATGACTATATGTCATCCCTTCGATAGCTCAGTTGGTAGAGCGGAGGACTGTAGTGGTCATTTGCTGTTATCCTTAGGTCGCTGGTTCGAATCCGGCTCGAAGGACGTGACCTGTTTTGCGTAAATTGTACTAGTACTGCATGGTCGGTTACGTCATTAATGAATTGTTTTCAAATTCAAGTGGCGCAAGTTTTTATTGCGTACTGCATCGTCGATTACGTAATTCATGAAAGTGTTTTCAATTTAAAATGGCGCATGTTCTGATTGCGTTACTCAATATATGATTGCACAAACGTCAAAACGGTGACATCATAATGAGACATTCAATGTCAAAGGACAGAATTGGACTCATCATGTTTGACATAATGACTACATGTCATCCCTTCGATAGCTCAGTTGGTAGAGCGGATGACTGTAGTGGTCATTTGCTGTTATCCTTAGGTCGCTGGTTCGAATCCGGCTCGACGGACGTGTCCTGTTTTGCGTAAATTGTACTAGTACGTCGTGGTCGATTACGTCATTAATGATTGTTTTCAAATTCGAGTTGCGCAACATTTGATTGCCCACTGCATGGTCGATTATGTAATTCATGAAAGTGTTTTCAATTTAAAATGGCCATGTTCTGATTGCGTTACTCAATATATGATTGCACAAACGTCAAAACGGTGACATCAAAATGAGACATTCAATATCAAAGGGTATAATTGGGGTCATCGTGTTTGATATAATGACTATATGTCATCCCTTCGATAGCTCAGTTGGTAGAGCGGAGGACTGTAGTGGTCATTTGCTGTTATCCTTAGGTCGCTGGTTCGAATCCGGCTCGAAGGACGTGACCTGTTTTGCGTAAATTGTACTAGTACTGCATGGTCGGTTACGTCATTAATGAATTGTTTTCAAATTCAAGTGGCGCAAGTTTTTATTGCGTACTGCATCGTCGATTACGTAATTCATTAAAGTGTTTTCAATTGAAAATGGCGCATGTTCTGATTGCGTTACTCAATATATGATTGCACAAACGTCAAAACGGTGACATCATAATGAGACATTCAATGTCAAAGGGCAGAATTGGACTCATCATGTTTGACATAATGACTACATGTCATCCCTTCGATAGCTCAGTTGGTAGAGCGGAGGACTGTAGTGGTCATTTGCTGTTATCCTTAGGTCGCTGGTTCGAATCCGGCTCGAAGGACGTGTCCTGTTTTGCGTAAATTGTACTAGTACTTCGTGGTCGATTACGTCATTAATGATTGTTTTCAAATTCGAGTTGCGCAACATTTGATTGCCCACTGCATCGTCGATTACGTAATTCATGAAAGTGTTTTCAATTTAAAATGGCCATGTTCTGATTGCGTTACTCAATATATGATTGCACAAACGTCAAAACGGTGACATCAAAATGAGACATTCAATGTCAAAGGGTATAATTGGGGTCATCCTGTTTGATATAATGACTACATGTCATCCCTTCGATAGCTCAGTTGGTAGAGCGGAGGACTGTAGTGGTCATTTGCTGTTATCCTTAGGTCGCTGGTTCGAATCCGGCTTGAAGGACGTGTCCTGTTTTGCGTAAATTGTACTAGTACTTCACGGTCGATTACGTCATTAATGATTGTTTTCAAATTCAAGTGGCGCAAGTTTTGATTGCATACTGCATCGTCGATTACGTAATTCATGAAAGTGTTTTCAATTTAAAATGGCGCATGTTCTGATTGCGTTACTCAATATATGATTGCACAAACGTCAAAACGGTGACATCAAAATGAGACATTCAATGTCAAAGGGTATAATTGGGGTCATCGTGTTTGATATAATGACTACATGTCATCCCATCGATAGCTCAGTTGGTAGAGCGGAGGACTGTAGTGGTCATTTGCTGTTATCCTTAGGTCGCTGGTTCGAATCCAGCTCGAAGGACGTGTCCTGTTTTGCGTAAATTGTACTAGTACTGCGTGGTCGATTACGTCATTAATGATTGTTTTCAAATTCGAGTTGCGCAAGTTTTGATTGCGTAATGCATCGTCGATTACGTAATTCATGAAAGTGTTTTCAATTTAAAATGGGCATGTTCTGATTGCGTTATACAATATATGATTGCACAAACGTCAAAACGGTGACATCATAATGAGACATTCAATGTCAAAGGGCAGAATTGGACTCATCATGTTTGACATAATGACTACATGTCATCCCTTCGATAGCTCAGTTGGTAGAGCGAAGGACTGTAGTGGTCATTTGCTGTTATCCTTAGGTCGCTGGTTCGAATCCGGCTCGAAGGACGTGTCCTGTTGTGCGTAAATTGTACTAGTACTTCGTGGTCGATTACGTCATTAATGATTGTTTTCAAATTCGAGTTGCGCAACATTTGACTGCCCACTGCATCGTCGATTACGTAATTCATGAAAGTGTTTTCAATTTAAAATGGCCATGTTCTGATTGCGTTACTCAATATATGATTGCACAAACGTCAAAGCGGTGACATCAAAATGAGACATTCAATGTGAAAGGGTATAATTGGGGTCATCATGTTTGATATAATGGCTATATGTCATCCCTTCGATAGCTCAGTTGGTAGAGCGGAGGACTGTAGTGGTCATTTGCTGTTATCCTTAGGTCGCTGGTTCGAATCCGGCTCGAAGGACGTGACCTGTTTTGCGTAAATTGTACTAGTACTGCATGGTCGGTTACGTCATTAATGATTGTTTTCAAATTCGAGTTGCGCAACATTTGATTGCCCACTGCATCGTCGATTACGTAATTCATGAAAGTGTTTTCAATTGAAAATGGCGCATGTTCTGATTGCGTTACTCAATATATGATTGCACAAACGTCAAAACGGTGACATCATAATGAGTCATTCAATGTCAAAGGGCAGAATTGGACTCATCATGTTTGACATAATGACTACATGTCATCCCTTCGATAGCTCAGTTGGTAGAGCGGAGGACTGTAGTGGTCATTTGCTGTTATCCTTAGGTCGCTGGTTCGAATCCGGCTTGAAGGACGTGTCCTGTTTTGCGTAAATTGTACTAATACTTCACGGTCGATTACGTCATTAATGATTGTTTTCAAATTCAAGTGGCGCAAGTTTTGATTGCACACTGCATCGTCGATTACGTAATTCATGAAAGTGTTTTCAATTTAAAATGACGCATGTTCTGATTGCGTTACTCAATATATGATTCCACAAACGTCAAAACGGTGACATCAAAATGAGACATTCAATGTCAAAGGGTATAATTGGGGTCATCGTGTTTGATATAATGACTACATGTCATCCCATCGATAGCGCAGTTGGTAGAGCGGAGGACTGTAGTGGTCATTTGCTGTTATCCTTAGGTCGCTGGTTCGAATCCAGCTCGAAGGACGTGTACTGTTTTGTGTAAATTGTACTAGTACTTCGTGGTCGATTACGTCATTAATGATTGTTTTCAAATTCGAGTTGCGCAAGTTTTGATTGCGTACTGCATCGTCGATTACGTAATTCATGAAAGTGTTTTCAATTGAAAATGGCGCATGTTCTGATTGCGTTACTCAATATATGATTGCACAAACGTCAAAACGGTGACATCATAATGAGACATTCAATGTCAAAGGGCAGAATTGAACTCATCATGTTTGACATAATGACTACATGTCATCCCTTCGATAGCTCAGTTGGTAGAGCGGAGGACTGTAGTGGTCATTTGCTGTTATCCTTCGGTCGCTGGTTCGAATCCGGCTCGAAGTACGTGTCCTGTTTTGCGTAAATTGTACTAGTACTGCATGGTCGGTTACGTCATTAATGAATTGTTTTCAAATTCAAGTGGCGCAAGTTTTATTGCGTACTGCATCGTCGATTACGTAATTCATGAAAGTGTTTTCAATTGAAAATGGCGCAAGTTCTGATTGCGTTACTCAATATATGATTGCACAAACGTCAAAACGATGACATCATAATGAGACATTCAATGTCAAAGGGCAGAATTGGACTCATCATGTTTGACATAATGACTACATGTCATCCCTTCGATAGCTCAGTTGGTAGAGCGGAGGACTGTAGTGGTCATTTGCTGTTATCCTTAGGTCGCTGGTTCGTATCCGGCTCGAAGGACGGGTCCTGTTTTGCGTAAATTGTACTAGTACTTCGTAATCGATTACGTCATTAACGATTGTTTTCAAATTCGAGTTGCGCAAGTTTTGATTGCGTACTGCATCGTCGATTACGTAATTCATGAAAGTGTTTTCAATTTAAAATGGCCATGTTCTGATTGTGTTACTCAATATATTATTGAACAAACGTCAAAACGGCGACATCAAAATGAGACATTCAATGTCAAAGGGTATAATTGGACTCATCATGTTTGACATAATGACTACATGTCATCCCTTCGATAGCTCAGTTGGTAGAGCGGAGGACTGTAGTGGTCATTTGCTGTTATCCTTAGGTCGCTGGTTCGAATCCGGCTCGAAGGACGTGTCCTGTTTTGCGTAAATTGTACTAGTACTTCGTGGTCGATTACGTCATTAATGATTGTTTTCAAATTCGAGTTGCGCAACATTTGATTGCCCACTGCATCGTCGATTACGTAATTCATGAAAGTGTTTTCAATTTAAAATGGCCATGTTCTGATTGCGTTACTCAATATATGATTGCACAAACGTCAAAACGGTGACATCATAATGAGACATTCAATGTCAAAGGGCAGAATTGGACTCATCATGTTTGACTTAATGACTACATGTCATCCCTTCGATAGCTCAGTTGGTAAAGCGGAGGACTGTAGTGGTCATTTGCTGTTATCCTTAGGTCGCTGGTTCGAATCCGGCTCGAAGGACGTGTCCTGTTTTGCGTAAATTGTACTAGTACTTCGTGGTCGATTACGTCATTAATGATTGTTTTCAAATTCGAGTTGCGCAAGTTTTGATTGCGTACTGCATTGTCGATTACGTAATTCATGAAAGTGTTTTCAATTTAAAATGGCCATGTTCTGATTGCGTTACTCAATATATGATTGCACAAACGTCAAAACGGTGACATCAAAATGAGACATTCAATGTCAAAGGGTATAATTGGGGTCATCGTGTTTGATATAATGACTACATGTCATCCCTTCGATAGCTCAGTTGGTAGAGCGGAGGACTGTAGTGGTCATTTGCTGTTATCCTTAGGTTGCTGGTTCGAATCCGGCTTGAAGGACGTGTCCTGTTTTGCGTAAATTGTACTAGTACTTCACGGTCGATTACGTCATTAATGATTGTTTTCAAATTCAAGTGGCGCAAGTTTTGATTGCATACTGCATCGTCGATTACGTAATTCATGAAAGTGTTTTCAATTTAAAATGGCGCATGTTCTGATTGCGTTACTCAATATATGATTCCACAAACGTCAAAACGGTGACATCAAAATGAGACATTCAATGTCAAAGGGTATAATTGGGGTCATCGTGTTTGTTATAATGACTACATGTCATCCCTTCGATAGCTCAGTTGGTAGAGTGGAGGACTGTAGTGGTCATTTGCTGTTATCCTTAGGTCGCTGGTTCGAATCCGGCTTGAAGGACGTGTCCTGTTTTGCGTAAATTGTACTAGTACTTCACGGTCGATTACGTCATTAATGATTGTTTTCAAATTCGAGTTGCGCAACATTTGATTGCCCACTGCATCGTCGATTACGTAATTCATGAAAGTGTTTTCAATTTAAAATGGCCATGTTCTGATTGCGTTACTCAATATATGATTGCACAAACGTCAAAACGGTGACATCAAAATGAGACATTCAATGTCAAAGGGTATAATTGGGGTCATCGTGTTTGATATAATGACTACATGTCATCCCTTCGATAGCTCAGTTGGTAGAGCGGAGGACTGTAGTGGTCATTTGCTGTTATCCTTAGGTCGCTGGTTCGAATCCGGCTTGAAGGACGTGTCCTGTTTTGCGTAAATTGTACTAGTACTTCGTGGTCGATTACATCATTAATGATTGTTTTCAAATTCGAGTTGCGCAAGTTTTGATTGCGTACTGCATCGTCGATTACGTAATTCATGAAAGTGTTTTCAATTGACAATGGCGCATGTTCTGATTGCGATACTCAATATATGATTGCACAAACGTCAAAACGGTGACATCATAATGAGACATTCAATGTCAAAGGGCAGAATTGGACTCATCATGTTTGACATAATGACTACATGTCATCCCTTCGATAGCTCAGTTGGTAGAGCGGAGGACTGTAGTGGTCATTTGCTGTTATCCTTAGGTTGCTGGTTCGAATCCGGCTCGAAGGACGTGTCCTGTTTTGCGTAAATTGTACTAGTACTTCGTGGTCGATTACGTCATTAATGATTGTTTTCAAATTCAAGTTGCGCAACATTTGATTGCCCACTGCATCGTCGATTACGTAATTCATGAAAGTGTTTTCAATTTAAAATTGGCCATGTTCTGATTGCGTTACTCAATATATGATTGCACAAACGTCAAAACGGTGACATCAAAATGAGACATTCAATGTCAAAGGGTATAATTGGGGTCATCGTGTTTGATATAATGACTACATGTCATCCCTTCGATAGCTCAGTTGGTAGAGCGGAGGACTGTAGTGGTCATTTGCTGTTATCCTTAGGTCGCTGGTTCGAATCCGGCTCGAAGGACGTGTCCTGTTTTGCGTAAATTGTACTAGTACTGCATGGTCGGTTACGTCATTAATGAATTGTTTTCAAATTCAAGTGGCGCAAGTTTTTATTGCGTACTGCATCGTCGATTACGTAATTCATGAAAGTGTTTTCAATTGAAAATGGCGCAAGTTCTCATTGCGTTACTCAATATATGATTGCACAAACGTCAAAACGGTGACATCATAATGAGACAGTCAATGTCAAAGGGCAGAAATGGACTCATCATGTTTGACTTAATGACTACATGTCGTCCCTTCGATAGCTCAGTTGGTAGAGCGGAGGACTGTAGTGGTCATTTGCTGTTATCCTTAGGTCGCTGGTTCGAATCCGGCTCGAAGGACGTGTCCTGTTTTGCGTAAATTGTACTAGTACTTCGTGGTCGATTACGTCATTAATGATTGTTTTCAAATTCGAGTTGCGCAAGTTTTGATTGCGTACTGCATTGTCGATTACGTAATTCATGAAAGTGTTTTCAATTTAAAATGGCCATGTTCTTATTGCGTTACTCAATATATGATTGCACAAACGTCAAAACGGTGACATCATAATGAGACATTCAATGTCAAAGGGCAGAATTGGACTCATCATGTTTGACATAATGACTACATGTCATCCCTTCGATAGCTCAGTTGGTAGAGCGGAGGACTGTAGTGGTCATTTGCTGTTATCCTTAGGTCGCTGGTTCGAATCCGGCTCGAAGGACGTGTCCTGTTTTGCGTAAATTGTACTAGTACTTCGTGGTCGATTACGTCATTAACGATTGTTTTCAAATTCGATTTGCGCAAGTTTTGATTGCGTACTGCATCGTCGATTACGTAATTCATGAAAGTGTTTTCAATTTAAAATGGCCATGTTCTGATTGTGTTACTCAATATATTATTGAACAAACGTCAAAACGACGACATCAAAATGAGACATTCAATGTCAAAGGGTATAATTGGGGTCATCGTGTTTGATATAATAACTACATGTCATCCCTTCGATAGCTCAGTTGGTAGAGCGGAGGACTGTAGTGGTTATTTGCTGTTATCATTAGGTAGCTGGTTCGAATCCGGCTCGAAGGACGTGTCCTGTTTTGCGTAAATTGTGCTAGTACTTCATGGTCGATTACGTCATTAATGATTGTTTTCAAATTCAAGGGGCGCAAGTTTTTATTGCCTACTGCATTGTCGATTACGTAATTCATGAAAGTGTTTTCAATTTAAAATGGCCATGTTCTGATTGCATTACTCAATATATGATTGCACAAACGTCAAAACGGTGACATCAAAATGAGACATTCAATGTCAAAGGGTATAATTGGGGTCATCGTGTTTGATATAATGACTACATGTCATCCCTTCGATAGCTCAGTTGGTAGAGCGGAGGTCTGTAGTGGTCATTTGCTGTTATCCTTAGGTCGCTGGTTCGAATCCGGCTCGAAGTACGTGTCCTGTTTTGCGTAAATTGTACTAGTACTGCATGGTCGGTTACGTCATTAATGAATTGTTTTCAAATTCAAGTGGCGCAAGTTTTTATTGCGTACTGCATCGTCGATTACGTAATTCATGAAAGTGTTTTCAATTGAAAATGGCGCAAGTTCTCATTGCGTTACTCAATATATGATTGCACAAACGTCAAAACGGTGACATCATAATGAGACATTCAATGTGAAAGGGCAGAATTGGACTCATCATGTTTGACTTAATGACTACATGTCATCCCTTCGATAGCTCAGTTGGTAGAGCGGAGGACTGTAGTGGTCATTTGCTGTTATCCTTAGGTCGCTGGTTCGAATCCGGCTCGAAGGACGTGTCCTGTTTTGCGTAAATTGTACTAGTACTTCGTGGTCGATTACGTCATTAATGATTGTTTTCAAATTCGAGTTGCGCAAGTTTTGATTGCGTACTGCATTGTCGATTACGTAATTCATGAAAGTGTTTTCAGTTTAAAATGGCCATGTTCTGATTGCGTTACTCAATATATGATTGCACAAACGTCAAAACGGTGACATCATAATGAGACATTCAATGTCAAAGGGCAGAATTGGACTCATCATGTTTGACATAATGACTACATGTCATCCCTTCGATAGCTCAGTTGGTAGAGCGGAGGACTGTAGTGGTCATTTGCTGTTATCCTTAGGTCGCTGGTTCGTATCCGGCTCGAAGGACGGGTCCTGTTTTGCGTAAATTGTACTAGTACTTCGTAATCGATTACGTCATTAACGATTGTTTTCAAATTCGAGTTGCGCAAGTTTTGATTGCGTACTGCATCGTCGATTACGTAATTCATGAAAGTGTTTTCAATTTAAAATGGCCATGTTCTGATTGTGTTACTCAATATATTATTGAACAAACGTCAAAACGGCGACAACAAAATGAGACATTCAATGTCAAAGGGTATAATTGGGGTCATCGTGTTTGATATAATGACTACATGTCATCCCTTTGATAGCTCAGTTGGTAGAGCGGAGGACTGTAGTGGTTATTTGCTGTTATCATTAGGTAGCTGGTTCGAATCCGGCTCGAAGGACGTGTCCTGTTTTGCGTAAATTGTGCTAGTACTTCATGGTCGATTACGTCATTAATGATTGTTTTCAAATTCAAGGGGCGCAAGTTTTGATTGCGTACTGCATCGTCGATTACGTAATTCATGAAAGTGTTTCCAATTGAAAATGGCGCATGTTCTGATTGCGTTACTCAATATATGATTGCACAAACGTCAAAACGGTGACATAAAAATGAGACATTCAATGTCAAAGGGCAGAATTGGGGTCATCGTGTTTGATATAATTACTTAATGTCATACCTTCGATAGCTCAGTTGGTAGAGCGGAGGACTGTAGTGGTCATTTGCTGTTATCCTTAGGTTGCTGGTTCGAATCCGGCTTGAAGGACGTGTCCTGTTTTGCGTAAATTGTACTAGTACTTCACGGTCGATTACGTCATTAATGATTGTTTTCAAATTCAAGTGGCGCAAGTTTTGATTGCATACTGCATCGTCGATTACGTAATTCATGAAAGTGTTTTCAATTTAAAATGGCGCATGTTCTGATTGCGTTACTCAATATATGATTACACAAACGTCAAAACGGTGACATCAAAATGAGACATTCAATGTCAAAGGGTATAATTGGGGTCATCGTGTTTGATATAATGACTACATGTCATCCCTTCGATAGCTCAGTTGGTAGAGTGGAGGACTGTAGTGGTCATTTGCTGTTATCCTTAGGTCGCTGGTTCGAATCCGGCTTGAAGGACGTGTCCTGTTTTGTGTAAATTGTACTAGTACTTCACGGTCGATTACGTCATTAATGATTGTTTTCAAATTCGAGTTGCGCAACATTTGATTGCCCACTGCATCGTCGATTACGTAATTCATGAAAGTGTTTTCAATTTAAAATGGCCATGTTCTGATTGCGTTACTCAATATATGATTGCACAAACGTCAAAACGGTGACATCAAAATGAGACATTCAATGTCAAAGGGTATAATTGGGGTCATCGTGTTTGATATAATGACTACATGTCATCCCTTCGATAGCTCAGTTGGTAGAGCGGAGGACTGTAGTGGTCATTTGCTGTTATCCTTAGGTCGCTGGTTCGAATCCGGCTTGAAGGACGTGTCCTGTTTTGCGTAAATTGTACTAGTACTTCACGGTCGATTACGTCATTAATGATTGTTTTCAAATTCAAGTGGCGCAAGTATTGATTGCATACTGCATCGTCGATTACGTAATTCATGAAAGTGTTTTCAATTTAAAATGGCGCATGTTCTGATTGCGTTACTCAATATATGATTCCACAAACGTCAAAACGGTGACATCAAAATGAGACATTCAATGTCAAAGGGTATAATTGGGGTCATCGTGTTTGATATAATGACTACATGTCATCCCATCGATAGCTCATTTGGTAGAGCGGAGGACTGTAGTGGTCATTTGCTGTTATCCTTAGGTCGCTGGTTCGAATCCAGCTCGAAGGACGTGTCCTGTTTTGCGTAAATTGTACTAGTACTTCGTGGTCGATTACGTCATTAATGATTGTTTTCAAATTCGAGTTGCGCAAGTTTTGATTGCGTACTGTATCGTCGATTACGTAATTCATGAAAGTGTTTTCAATTTAAAATGGCCATGTTCTGATTGCGTTACTCAATATATGATTGCACAAACGTCAAAACGGTGACATCAAAATGAGACATTCAATGTGAAAGGGTATAATTGGGGTCATCGTGTTTGATATAATGACTATATGTCATCCCTTCGATAGCTCAGTTGGTAGAGCGGAGGACTGTAGTGGTCATTTGCTGTTATCCTTAGGTCGCTGGTTCGAATCCTGCTCGAAGGAGGTGTCCTGTTTTGCGTAAATTGTACTAGTACTTCATAGTCGATTACGTCATTAATGATTGTTTTGAAATTCGAGTGGCGCAAGTTTTGATTGCGTACCGCATCGTCGATTACGTAATTCATGAAAGTGTTTTCAATTGACAATGGCGCGTGTTCTGATTGCGATACTCAATATATGATTGCACAAACGTCAAAACGGTGACATCATAATGAGACATTCAATGTCAAAGGGCAGAATTGGACTCATCATGTTTGACATAATGACTACATGTCATCCCTTCGATAGCTCAGTTGGTAGAGCGGAGGACTGTAGTGGTCATTTGCTGTTATCCTTAGGTTGCTGGTTCGAATCCGGCTCGAAGGACGTGTCCTGTTTTGCGTAAATTGTACTAGTACTTCGTGGTCGATTACGTCATTAATGATTGTTTTCAAATTCAAGTTGCGCAACATTTGATTGCCCACTGCATCGTCGATTACGTAATTCATGAAAGTGTTTTCAATTTAAAATGGCCATGTTCTGATTGCGTTACTCAATATATGATTGCACAAACGTCAAAACGGTGACATCAAAATGAGACATTCAATGTCAAAGGGTATAATTGGGGTCATCGTGTTTGATATAATGACTACATGTCATCCCTTCGATAGCTCAGTTGGTAGAGCGGAGGACTGTAGTGGTCATTTGCTGTTATCCTTAGGTCGCTGGTTCGAATCCGGCTCGAAGGACGTGTCCTGTTTTGCGTAAATTGTACTAGTACTGCATGGTCGGTTACGTCATTAAGGAATTGTTTTCAAATTCAAGTGGCGCAAGTTTTTATTGCGTACTGCATCGTCGATTACGTAATTCATGAAAGTGTTTTCAATTGAAAATGGCGCAAGTTCTCATTGCGTTACTCAATATATGATTGCACAAACGTCAAAACGGTGACATCAATATGACACATTCAATGTCAAAGGGCAGAAATGGACTCATCATGTTTGACTTAATGACTACATGTCATCCCTTCGATAGCTCAGTTGGTAGAGCGGAGGACTGTAGTGGTCATTTGTTGTTATCCTTAGGTCGCTGGTTCGAATCCGGCTGGAAACACGTGTCCTGTTTTGTGCAAATTCTACTAATACTTCATGGTCGATTACGTCATTAATGATTGTTTTCAAATTCAAATGGCGCAAGTTTTGATTGCGTACTGCATCGTCGATTACGTAATTCATGGGAGTGTTTTCAATTTAAAATGGCGCATTTTCTGATTGCGTTACTCAATATATAATTGCACAAACGTCAAAACGGTGACATCAATATGACACATTCAATGTCAAAGGTCAGAATTGGGCTCATCATGTTTGATATAATGACCTTATGTCATCCCTTCGATAGCTCAGTTGGTAGAGCGGAGGACTGTAGTGGTCATTTGTTGTTATCCTTAGGTCGCTGGTTCGAATCCGGCTGGAAACACGTGTCCTGTTTTGTGCAAATTCTACTAATACTTCATGGTCGATTACGTCATTAATGATTGTTTTCAAATTCGAGTTGCGCAAGTTTTGATTGCATACTGCATCGTCGATTACGTAATTCATGACAGTGTTTTCAATTTAAAATGGCGCATGTTCTGATTGCGTTACTCAATATATGATTGCACAAACGTCAAAACGGTGACATAAAAATGAGACAGTCAATGTCAAAGGGCAGAATTAGGGTCATGGTGTTTGATATAATGACTTAATGTCATATCTTCGATAGCTCAGTTGGTAGAGCGGAGGACTGTAGTGGTCATTTGCTGTTATCCTTAGGTCGCTGGTTCGAATCCGGCTCGAAGGACGTGTCCTGTTTTGCGTAAATTTTACTAGTACTTCATGGTCGATTACGTCATTAATGATTGTTTTCAAATTCAAATGGCGCAAGTTTTGATTGCGTACTGCATCGTCGATTACGTAATTCATGGGAGTGTTTTCAATTTAAAATGGCGCATTTTCTGATTGCGTTACTCAATATATAATTGCACAAACGTCAAAACGGTGACATCAATATGACACATTCAATGTCAAAGGTCAGAATTGGGCTCATCATGTTTGATATAATGACCTTATGTCATCCCTTCGATAGCTCAGTTGGTTGAGCGGAGGACTGTAGTGGTCATTTGTTGTTATCCTTAGGTCGCTGGTTCGAATCCGGCTGGAAACACGTGTCCTGTTTTGTGCAAATTCTACTAATACTTCATGGTCGATTACGTCATTAATGATTGTTTTCAAATTCGAGTTGCGCAAGTTTTGATTGCATACTGCATCGTCGATTACGTAATTCATGACAGTGTTTTCAATTTAAAATGGCGCATGTTCTGATTGCGTTACTCAATATATGATTGCACAAACGTCAAAACGGTGACATGAAAATGAGACAGTCAATGTCAAAGGGCAGAATTAGGGTCATGGTGTTTGATATAATGACTTAATGTCATATCTTCGATAGCTCAGTTGGTAGAGCGGAGGACTGTAGTGGTCATTTGCTGTTATCCTTAGGTCGCTGGTTCGAATCCGGCTCGAAGGACGTGTCCTGTTTTGCGTAAATTTTACTAGTACTTCATGGTCGATTACGTCATTAATGATTGTTTTCAAATTCAAATGGCGCAAGTTTTGATTGCGTACTGCATCGTCGATTACGTAATTCATGGGAGTGTTTTCAATTTAAAATGGCGCATTTTCTGATTGCGTTACTCAATATATAATTGCACAAACGTCAAAACGGTGACATCAATATGACACATTCAATGTCAAAGGTCAGAATTGGGCTCATCATGTTTGATATAATGACCTTATGTCATCCCTTCGATAGCTCAGTTGGTTGAGCGGAGGACTGAAGTGGTCATTTGTTGTTATCCTTAGGTCGCTGGTTCGAATCCGGCTGGAAACACGTGTCCTGTTTTGTGCAAATTCTACTAATACTTCATGGTCGATTACGTCATTAATGATTGTTTTCAAATTCGAGTTGCGCAAGTTTTGATTGCATACTGCATCGTCGATTACGTAATTCATGGCAGTGTTTTCAATTTAAAATGGCGCATGTTCTGATTGCGTTACTCAATATATGATTGCACAAACGTCAAAACGGTGACAACGGTGACATCAAAATGAGACATTCAATGTCAAAGGGCATAATTGGGGTCATCGTGTTTGATATAATGACTACATGTCATCCCTTCGATAGCTCAGTTGGTAGAGCGGAGAACTGTAGTGGTCATTTGCTGTTATCCTTAGGTCGCTGGTTCGAATCCGGCTCGAAGGACGTGTCCTGTTTTGCGTAAATTTTACTAGTACTTCATGGTCGATTACGTCATTAATGTCAAAGGTCAGAATTTGGCTCATCATGTTTGATATAATGACCTTATGTCATCCCTTCGATAGCTCAGTTGGTAGAGCGGAGGACTGTAGTGGTCATTTGTTGTTATCCTTAGGTCGCTGATTCGAATCCGGCTGGAAACACGTGTCCTGTTTTGTGCAAATTCTACTAATACTGCATGGTCGTTTATGTCATTAATGAATTGTTTTCAAAATCAAGTGGCGCCAGTTTTGATTGCGTTTTTCATCGTCGCTTACGTAATTCAAAGAATTGTTTTCAATTTAAAATCATTTGCTGTTATCCTTAGGTCGCTGGTTCGAATCCGGCTCGAAGAACGTCTCCTGTTTTGTGCAATTGTTTTCAATTTAAAATGGCGCATGTTCTGACTGCGTTACTCGAAGGACGTGAAGGCTGGAAACACGTGTCCTGTTTTGTGCAAATTCTACTAATACTTCATGGTCGATTACGTCATTAATGATTGTTTTCAAATTCGAGTTGCGCAAGTTTTGATTGCATACTGCATCGTCGATTACGTAATTCATGACAGTGTTTTCAATTTAAAATGGCGCATGTTCTGATTGCGTTACTCAATATATGATTGCACAAACGTCAAAACGGTGACATCAAAATGAGACATTCAATGTCAAAGGGCATAATTGGGGTCATCGTGTTTGATATAATGACTACATGTCATCCCTTCGATAGCTCAGTTGGTAGAGCGGAGGACTGTAGTGGTCATTTGCTGTTATCCTTAGGTCGCTGGTTCGAATCCGGCTCGAAGGACGTGTCCTCTTTTGCGTAAATTGTACTAGTACTTCGTGGTCGATTACGTCATTAATGATTGTTTTCAAATTCGAGTTGCGCAAGTTTTGATTGCGTACTGCATCGTCGATTACGTAATTCATGAAAGTGTTTTCAATTGAAAATGGCGCATGTTCTGATTGCGTTACTCAATATATGATTGCACAAACGTCAAAACGGTGACATCAAAATGAGATATTTAATGTCAAAGGGCAGAATTGGACTCATCATGTTTGACATAATGACTACATGTCATCCCTTCGATAGCTCAGTTGGTAGAGCTGAGGACTGTAGTGGTCTGCTCTTATCCTTAGGTCGCTGGTTCGAATCCGGCTCGAAGGACGTGTCCTATTTTGCTCAAATTCTACTAATACTGCATGGTCGTTTTCGTCATTAATGAATTGTTTTCAAATTCACGTGACGCCAGTTTTGATTGCGTTCTGCATCGTCGATTACGTAATTCATGGGAGTGTTTTCAATTTAAAATGGCGCATTTTCTGATTGCGTTACTCAATATATAATTGCACAAACGTCAAAACGGTGACATCAATACGAGACATTTAATGTCAAAAGGCAGAATTAGACTCATCATGTTTGACATAATTATTACATGTCATCCCTTCGATAGCTCAGTTGGTAGAGCGAACGACTGTAGTGGTCATTTGCTGTTATCCTTAAGTTGCTGGTTCGAATCCGGCTCGAAAGACGTCTCATGTTTTGTGCAAATTCTACTAATACTGCATGGTCGTTTATGTCATTAATGAATTGTTTTCAAAATCAAGTGGCGCCAGTTTTGATTGCGTTTTTCATCGTCGCTTACGTAATTCAAAGAATTGTTTTCAATTTAAAATCATTTGCTGTTATCCTTAGGTCGCTGGTTCGAATCCGGCTCGAAGAACGTCTCCTGTTTTGTGCAATTGTTTTCAATTTAAAATGGCGCATGTTCTGACTGCGTTACTCGAAGGACGTGAAGGCTGGAAACACGTGTCCTGTTTTGTGCAAATTCTACTAATACTTCATGGTCGATTACGTCATTAATGATTGTTTTCAAATTCGAGTTGCGCAAGTTTTGATTGCATACTGCATCGTCGATTACGTAATTCATGACAGTGTTTACAATTTAAAATGGCGCATGTTCTGATTGCGTTACTCAATATATGATTGCACAAACGTCAAAACGGTGACATCAAAATGAGACATTCAATGTCAAAGGGCATAATTGGGGTCATCGTGTTTGACATAATGACTACATGTCATCCCTTCGATAGCTCAGTTGGTAGAGCGGAGGACTGTAGTGGTCTGCTGTTATCCTTAGGTCGCTGGTTCGAATCCGGCTCGAAGGACGTGTCCTCTTTTGCGTAAATTGTACTAGTACTTCGTGGTCGATTACGTCATTAATGATTGTTTTCAAATTCGAGTTGCGCAAGTTTTGATTGCGTACTGCATCGTCGATTACGTAATTCATGAAAGTGTTTTCAATTGAAAATGGCGCATGTTCTGATTGCGTTACTCAATATATGATTGCACAAACGTCAAAACGGTGACATCAAAATGAGATATTTAATGTCAAAGGGCAGAATTGGACTCATCATGTTTGACATAATGACTACATGTCATCCCTTCGATAGCTCAGTTGGTAGAGCGGAGGACTGTAGTGGTCTGCTGTTATCCTTAGGTCGCTGGTTCGAATCCGGCTCGAAGGACGTGTCCTATTTTGCTCAAATTCTACTAATACTGCATGGTCGTTTTCGTCATTAATGAATTGTTTTCAAATTCACGTGACGCCAGTTTTGATTGCGTTCTGCATCGTCGATTACGTAATTCATGGGAGTGTTTTCAATTTAAAATGGCGCATTTTCTGATTGCGTTACTCAATATATAATTGCACAAACGTCAAAACGGTGACATCAATATGAGACATTTAATGTCAAAAGGCAGAATTAGACTCATCATGTTTGACATAATTATTACATGTCATCCCTTCGATAGCTCAGTTGGTAGAGCGAACGACTGTAGTGGTCATTTGCTGTTATCCTTAAGTTGCTGGTTCGAATCCGGCTCGAAAGACGTCTCATGTTTTGTGCAAATTCTACTAATACTGCATGGTCGTTTATGTCATTAATGAATTGTTTTCAAAATCAAGTGGCGCCAGTTTTGATTGCGTTTTTCATCGTCGCTTACGTAATTCAAAGAATTGTTTTCAATTTAAAATCATTTGCTGTTATCCTTAGGTCGCTGGTTCGAATCCGGCTCGAAGAACGTCTCCTGTTTTGTGCAATTGTTTTCAATTTAAAATGGCGCATGTTCTGACTGCGTTACTCGAAGGACGTGAAGGCTGGAAACACGTGTCCTGTTTTGTGCAAATTCTACTAATACTTCATGGTCGATTACGTCATTAATGATTGTTTTCAAATTCGAGTTGCGCAAGTTTTGATTGCATACTGCATCGTCGATTACGTAATTCATGACAGTGTTTTCAATTTAAAATGGCGCATGTTCTGATTGCGTTACTCAATATATGATTGCACAAACGTCAAAACGGTGACATCAAAATGAGACATTCAATGTCAAAGGGCATAATTGGGGTCATCGTGTTTGACATAATGACTACATGTCATCCCTTCGATAGCTCAGTTGGTAGAGCGGAGGACTGTAGTCGTCTGCTGTTATCCTTAGGTCGCTGGTTCGAATCCGGCTCGAAGGACGTGTCCTCTTTTGCGTAAATTGTACTAGTACTTCGTGGTCGATTACGTCATTAATGATTGTTTTCAAATTCGAGTTGCGCAAGTTTTGATTGCGTACTGCATCGTCGATTACGTAATTCATGAAAGTGTTTTCAATTGAAAATGGCGCATGTTCTGATTGCGTTACTCAATATATGATTGCACAAACGTCAAAACGGTGACATCAAAATGAGATATTTAATGTCAAAGGGCAGAATTGGACTCATCATGTTTGACATAATGACTACATGTCATCCCTTCGATAGCTCAGTTGGTAGAGCGGAGGACTGTAGTGGTCTGCTGTTATCCTTAGGTCGCTGGTTCGAATCCGGCTCGAAGGACGTGTCCTATTTTGCTCAAATTCTACTAATACTGCATGGTCGTTTTCGTCATTAATGAATTGTTTTCAAATTCACGTGACGCCAGTTTTGATTGCGTTCTGCATCGTCGATTACGTAATTCATGGGAGTGTTTTCAATTTAAAATGGCGCATTTTCTGATTGCGTTACTCAATATATAATTGCACAAACGTCAAAACGGTGACATCAATATGAGACATTTAATGTCAAAAGGCAGAATTAGACTCATCATGTTTGACATAATTATTACATGTCATCCCTTCGATAGCTCAGTTGGTAGAGCGAACGACTGTAGTGGTCATTTGCTGTTATCCTTAAGTTGCTGGTTCGAATCCGGCTCGAAAGACGTCTCATGTTTTGTGCAAATTCTACTAATACTGCATGGTCGTTTATGTCATTAATGAATTGTTTTCAAAATCAAGTGGCGCCAGTTTTGATTGCGTTTTTCATCGTCGCTTACGTAATTCAAAGAATTGTTTTCAATTTAAAATCATTTGCTGTTATCCTTAGGTCGCTGGTTCGAATCCGGCTCGAAGAACGTCTCCTGTTTTGTGCGATTGTTTTCAATTTAAAATGGCGCATGTTCTGACTGCGTTACTCGAAGGACGTGAAGGCTGGAAACACGTGTCCTGTTTTGTGCAAATTCTACTAATACTTCATGGTCGATTACGTCATTAATGATTGTTTTCAAATTCGAGTTGCGCAAGTTTTGATTGCATACTGCATCGTCGATTGCGTAATTCATGACAGTGTTTTCAATTTAAAATGGCGCATGTTCTGATTGCGTTACTCAATATATGATTGCACAAACGTCAAAACGGTGACATCAAAATGAGACATTCAATGTCAAAGGGCATAATTGGGGTCATCGTGTTTGATATAATGACTACATGTCATCCCTTCGATAGCTCAGTTGGTAGAGCGGAGGACTGTAATGGTCATTTGCTGTTATCCTTAGGTCGCTGGTTCGAATCCGGCTCGAAGGACGTGTCCTCTTTTGCGTAAATTGTACTAGTACTTCGTGGTCGATTACGTCATTAATGATTGTTTTCAAATTCGAGTTGCGCAAGTTTTGATTGCGTACTGCATCGTCGATTACGTAATTCATGAAAGTGTTTTCAATTGAAAATGGCGCATGTTCTGATTGCGTTACTCAATATATGATTGCACAAACGTCAAAACGGTGACATCAAAATGAGATATTTAATGTCAAAGGGCAGAATTGGACTCATCATGTTTGACATAATGACTACATGTCATCCCTTCGATAGCTCAGTTGGTAGAGCGGAGGACTGTAGTGGTCTGCTGTTATCCTTATGTCGCTGGTTCGAATCCGGCTCGAAGGACGTGTCCTATTTTGCTCAAATTCTACTAATACTGCATGGTCGTTTTCGTCATTAATGAATTGTTTTCAAATTCACGTGACGCCAGTTTTGATTGCGTTCTGCATCGTCGATTACGTAATTCATGGGAGTGTTTTCAATTTAAAATGGCGCATTTTCTGATTGCGTTACTCAATATATAATTGCACAAACGTCAAAACGGTGACATCAATATGAGACATTTAATGTCAAAAGGCAGAATTAGACTCATCATGTTTGACATAATTATTACATGTCATCCCTTCGATAGCTCAGTTGGTAGAGCGAACGACTGTAGTGGTCATTTGCTGTTATCCTTAAGTTGCTGGTTCGAATCCGGCTCGAAAGACGTCTCATGTTTTGTGCAAATTCTACTAATACTGCATGGTCGTTTATGTCATTAATGAATTGTTTTCAAAATCAAGTGGCGCCAGTTTTGATTGCGTTTTTCATCGTCGCTTACGTAATTCAAAGAATTGTTTTCAATTTAAAATCATTTGCTGTTATCCTTAGGTCGCTGGTTCGAATCCGGCTCGAAGAACGTCTCCTGTTTTGTGCAATTGTTTTCAATTTAAAATGGCGCATGTTCTGACTGCGTTACTCGAAGGACGTGAAGGCTGGAAACACGTGTCCTGTTTTGTGCAAATTCTACTAATACTTCATGGTCGATTACGTCATTAATGATTGTTTTCAAATTCGAGTTGCGCAAGTTTTGATTGCATACTGCATCGTCGATTACGTAATTCATGACAGTGTTTTCAATTTAAAATGGCGCATGTTCTGATTGCGTTACTCAATATATGATTGCACAAACGTCAAAACGGTGACATCAAAATGAGACATTCAATGTCAAAGGGCATAATTGGGGTCATCGTGTTTGATATAATGACTACACGTCATCCCTTCGATAGCTCAGTTGGTAGAGCGGAGGACTGTAGTGGTCATTTGCTGTTATCCTTAGGTCGCTGGTTCGAATCCGGCTCGAAGGACGTGTCCTCTTTTGCGTAAATTGTACAAGTACTTCGTGGTCGATTACGTCATTAATGATTGTTTTCAAATTCGAGTTGCGCAAGTTTTGATTGCGTACTGCATCGTCGATTACGTAATTCATGAAAGTGTTTTCAATTGAAAATGGCGCATGTTCTGATTGCGTTACTCAATATATGATTGCACAAACGTCAAAACGGTGACATCAAAATGAGATATTTAATGTCAAAGGGCAGAATTGGACTCATCATGTTTGACATAATGACTACATGTCATCCCTTCGATAGCTCAGTTGGTAGAGCGGAGGACTGTAGTGGTCTGCTGTTATCCTTAGGTCGCTGGTTCGAATCCGGCTCGAAGGACGTGTCCTATTTTGCTCAAATTCTACTAATACTGCATGGTCGTTTTCGTCATTAATGAATTGTTTTCAAATTCACGTGACGCCAGTTTTGATTGCGTTCTGCATCGTCGATTACGTAATTCATGGGAGTGTTTTCAATTTAAAATGGCGCATTTTCTGATTGCGTTACTCAATATATAATTGCACAAACGTCAAAACGGTGACATCAATATGAGACATTTAATGTCAAAAGGCAGAATTAGACTCATCATGTTTGACATAATTATTACATGTCATCCCTTCGATAGCTCAGTTGGTAGAGCGAACGACTGTAGTGGTCATTTGCTGTTATCCTTAAGTTGCTGGTTCGAATCCGGCTCGAAAGACGTCTCATGTTTTGTGCAAATTCTACTAATACTGCATGGTCGTTTATGTCATTAATGAATTGTTTTCAAAATCAAGTGGCGCCAGTTTTGATTGCGTTTTTCATCGTCGCTTACGTAATTCAAAGAATTGTTTTCAATTTAAAATCATTTGCTGTTATCCTTAGGTCGCTGGTTCGAATCCGGCTCGAAGAACGTCTCCTGTTTTGTGCAATTGTTTTCAATTTAAAATGGCGCATGTTCTGACTGCGTTACTCGAAGGACGTGAAGGCTGGAAACACGTGTCCTGTTTTGTGCAAATTCTACTAATACTTCATGGTCGATTACGTCATTAATGATTGTTTTCAAATTCGAGTTGCGCAAGTTTTGATTGCATACTGCATCGTCGATTACGTAATTCATGGCAGTGTTTTCAATTTAAAATGGCGCATGTTCTGATTGCGTTACTCAATATATGATTGCACAAACGTCAAAACGGTGACAACGGTGACATCAAAATGAGACATTCAATGTCAAAGGGCATAATTGGGGTCATCGTGTTTGATATAATGACTACATGTCATCCCTTCGATAGCTCAGTTGGTAGAGCGGAGGACTGTAGTGGTCATTTGCTGTTATCCTTAGGTCGCTGGTTCGAATCCGGCTCGAAGGACGTGTCCTGTTTTGCGTAAATTTTACTAGTACTTCATGGTCGATTACGTCATTAATGATTATTTTCAAATTCAAATGGCGCAAGTTTTGATTGCGTACTGCATCGTCGATTACGTAATTCATGGGAGTGTTTTCAATTTAAAATGGCGCATTTTCTGATTGCGTTACTCAATATATAATTGCACAAACGTCAAAACGGTGACATCAATATGAGACATTTAATGTCAAAGGTCAGAATTGGGCTCATCATGTTTGATATAATGACCTTATGTCATCCCTTCGATAGCTCAGTTGGTAGAGCGGAGGACTGTAGTGGTCATTTGTTGTTATCCTTAGGTCGCTGGTTCGAATCCGGCTGGAAACACGTGTCCTGTTTTGTGCAAATTCTACTAATACTTCATGGTCGATTACGTCATTAATGATTGTTTTCAAATTCGAGTTGCGCAAGTTTTGATTGCATACTGCATCGTCGATTACGTAATTCATGACAGTGTTTTCAATTTAAAATGGCGCATGTTCTGATTGCGTTACTCAATATATGATTGCACAAACGTCAAAACGGTGACATCAAAATGAGACATTCAATGTCAAAGGGCATAATTGGGGTCATCGTGTTTGATATAATGACTACATGTCATCCCTTCGATAGCTCATTTGGTAGAGCGGAGGACTGTAGTGGTCATTTGCTGTTATCCTTAGGTCGCTGGTTCGAATCCGGCTCGAAGGACGTGTCCCGTTTTGCGTAAATTGTGCTAGTACTTCGTGGTCGATTACGTCATTAATGATTGTTTTCAAATTCGAGTTGCGCAAGTTTTGATTGCGTACTGCATCGTCGATTACGTAATTCATGAAAGTGTTTTCAATTGAAAATGGCGCATGTTCTGATTGCGTTACTCAATATATGATTGCACAAACGTCAAAACGGTGACATCAAAATGAGATATTTAATGTCAAAGGGCAGAATTGGACTCATCATGTTTGACATAATGACTACATGTCATCCCTTCGATAGCTCAGTTGGTAGAGCGGAGGACTGTAGTGGTCTTCTGTTATCCTTAGGTCGCTGGTTCGAATCCGGCTCGAAGGACGTGTCCTGTTTTGCTCAAATTCTACTAATACTGCATGGTCGTTTTCGTCATTAATGAATTGTTTTCAAATTCACGTGACGCCAGTTTTGATTGCGTTCTGCATCGTCGATTACGTAATTCATGGGAGTGTTTTCAATTTAAAATGGCGCATTTTCTGATTGCGTTACTCAATATATAATTGCACAAACGTCAAAACGGTGACATCAATATGAGACATTTAATGTCAAAAGGCAGAATTAGACTCATCATGTTTGACATAATTATTACATGTCATCCCTTCGATAGCTCAGTTGGTAGAGCGGAGGACTGTAGTGGTCATTCGCTGTTATCCTTAGGTCGCTGGTTCGAATCCGGCTCGAAGAACGTCTCCTGTTTTGTGCAAATTCTACTAATACTGCATGGTCGTTTATGTCATTAATGAATTGTTTTCAAATTCAAGTGGCGACAGTTTTGATTGCGTTCTGCATCGTCGATTACGTAATTCATGGAATTGTTTTCAATTTAAAATGGCGCATGTTCTGACTGCGTTACTCAATATATGATTGCACAAAGGTCAATACGGTGACATCAAATGAGAAATTCAATGTCAAAGGGCAGAATTGGACTCATCATGTTTGACATAATGACTTTTTTTGGGGGGGTTTAACTATCTTTTATTCTATACAATAGAAATTCTTTACAGCATGTCAACATACAACAAATGTCACAGCTAGTATAACCCATACAAAATAGACACTGAATACCCATTAACAATTGAAGTCTCCCCACTTGTCCAGGAAAATGGACATTGTATGTCTTCTATTTAAAATTTCTAACTCTATTTTTTGCGTTTAACGTATGTCAGATTTTATGAGATTAAAGCATGGTAGTTCCTTTTTTAATTTACACATAAAGATATTTCTTTTAACAATTATAATTATATGGTTTAGTAGAGGGGAGAAGTCCTTGTCTCCTAATATAATCTGTTTTGCTGACAATGTTCTTGGGCATCCTAGTTTTGTTCCCCATAGATTAAAAATTGATGTCCAGAGGAATTTAATAGACTCGCATTCAACAAAAAGATGCACTAGGTTCTCGGTGGTACCATGACAAAATGAGCATAAATCTGACGATACTAATGGTGAATTCATATGAAATAACATTTCATTTGTGTACAGGATATTGTGGTTTAATTTCCACTGAAACTCCCGTAGTTTGCTGCATAGAGTTACCAAAAAAGGCATGGAATAATGAAATTCCCAATCCTTGTTATCCAGATTACACAAGGTATTAAGAAAGAGTTGACTTTTGGGTGTTGTAAAAACATGGGAGGTGAACAACTTACGTAATTGCTTTTGGGTGGTATTTTCAAGTATAATTATTTGTTCACCGGTGACTAGACTAATAGGAGGCTCTGGACGTACACAAATTGCACGGCTATTCCTCCAGTCTAATGGCAGTGCAGAGATAATGCCATACCACTGAAGTAGCTGAACGTAATTGAGCCCTAGTGCATGGAGATTAGCCCAATTTTTAATTTTCCCATTTGTGTCAATAATATCTGCAATATAAATTATTCCTGCATTAAAAAACGCTCTGTGAAAGATACTTTTATTTTGAATGAGGATATTTTTGTTATTCCATATGATTTCATATTCATGCGAGATGTTTTTACTAGGCCCAATTTCACTCCACTGTTTTAGTAAAGTGTAATAGAATAATGGAAGTTTAACATTGAGTAAGTCAACAGAAAAATTACATTTAAAAATGAAATCTCCTCCCACATATTCCAGGTAATTGGTAAAAAATAATTTCCAAGGGTGAAATTTAGGAGATAGGTATCGTTTTACCCACCCAACATTAATGGCTTTTTGCATTGCATGTATATCAATCATACCCAAACCTCCTTGGCCTATGTCTCCTATCAGTGTGCTGCGTGCTACTCTATCGTGTCCTTGCCATATGAATGTATATATTTTAGTATTTATGAGTTTAATATCCCGTTGTAGAATTGGAATATGGTTGAAAATAAATAGTAATTTTGGAATAACAAAAGTTTTAATAATCTGAATTTTGCCAATAATTGTCAAACTACGTCTAGACCAGCATTGCAACACACTATTTAAGCACTTTATTGGTATATTTATGTTCATTTCATATGCTGCTCTAGCATCATAGGAAAAGAAGACACCCACAATTTTGATAGGAGACATAGGCCATTTCACCCCGAACGGTCTGTCTTGACGGAAGCGCCATCTGCCCAACCAAATTGCTTCAGTTTTGTCATATTTGACCTTTAACCCTGAAACCAGTGCAAATTTGTTAAAAAGAGAGAGAAGATTTTCGCCCGATTTTACAACTGCGACAAAGCAGGTAAGATCATCGGCATAGGCTGAGCTTTTAATTTGTTGTCCACCAATAGATATCCCTTTAATCCCGTCACTGTGTTTCTGATTAAGTAATAATAGCTCCAGAGACAAAATAAACAGTATTGGGGATAGGGGGTCTCCTTGTCTAACCCCCCTAGAAAGGCCGAAAAATCCAGTTGATTCACCCCTGTTCATTACACAGCTCACCGGGTCAGTATAAAAGCATTGCACCCAACGTAGGACGGAAGGACCAAAATTAAATATTTCTAGACATTGGAACATATAATTCCACTCTAGGCTGTCAAAGGCCTTTTGAAAATCGACAGCAAGAAGTATGCCAGTATTGTTATTATCTTTCGTGTAGTTCATCACACCCTCAATTACACGAACACATTCCCCAATTGATCTATTTTTAATAAATGCGGTTTGTGATTCCCCAATTAACTTGTCTAATACTTTTTCCAATCTTTTGGCAACGATTCTAGCAGCAATTTTGTAGTCAGTGTTAAGCAGGGTAATTGGTCTCCAGTTAGACAGATACCTCTTATCTTTGTCCTTTTTCTCAATGAGGGTAATAACTCCTTGACGTTGACTACTGGACATGTAACCAAGTTCTGTGGCCGAATTTAGAAAGTTAATTACATAAGAACCAACCCACTGCCAAAATGTCAAATAGAACTCGACCGTTAGGCCATCATTTCCAGGGGTTTTATTTTTATTCATACTGTTAAGGGCATTGAACGCCTCCTGCAACGTAAGAGGCCCCTCACAAAATTCCTTGTCATTGTTCCTGAGTCTGGGAATGTCATTGAGCTGGGAAAGAAGATCAGTCATTTCGTAGTCTCTGGGGTGGCTTTGTGTAGTGTAAAGACTGGAAAAGAAATTACGAATCTGGGTTTGAATAGCAAGGTGGTCTGTTGTTAAATTTCCTGACGTATCAAATAGTTGGGTAATCTGGGACTTTTTTGCGTTGTGTTTTTCCAAACTTAAAAAATATTTTGTGTTCTTTTCCCCTAGTTCATACCAATCTACACGTGCGCGTATGAGGGCCCCTCTAGCCAAATATTCGTACTCCAAATCCAAATCTCTACGAACGTTTGCGATTTCAACTTTTAACTTCTCACAGTCATTTAGACTAAGTTCTATATCAAGAGATTCCAGCTTGGCTTCAAGTACATTTCTCGACTCTCGTCGTTTTCTTGCTATGCGTTTCCCAAATAAAATAGAGTTAATTTTTATTTTAAATTTCATAAACTCCCATAGGCCTTGGGGATTGTTTGGGTTATTATATTCCTTCTCCCAGTTTTGTAAATTATTTTTAATCAATTCAATATATTCATTATTTATTAGATAGCTGTTGTTCAATTTCCAATATGAATTCCCCAATCTTCCCCTTGGTCTCCGATATAAATAGTAACAGCAGAGAGATCGGATAATGCATTGGGCACAATATCACATTTTGATACCGACCGACGTTTGCAACGAATTACTGACAAGAAAATAATCAAGACGACTCTGAATTAATGTCGGACGTAATCGTCTCCACGTATAACGTCTCCTAGTTGGGTTTCTAATTCTCCAGATGTCTGTTCAATCAAATTGTGTCATGATATTTTCCATGGCTTTTATAGAACTTTCCCAGACCACTGGATTACCCCCTGACCTATCAAGTTTATTATATAGAGTTAGGTTATGGTCCCCTCCGCAAATAATTTCCAGTTCCGGGTTTGATTGAAAATCTCCTAGAAAAGTAGAAAGTTCATGGAGAAATATGTGGTGTTCAGCTTTAGAGGTTGGGGCATACGTATTGGTAAAAAGATACGATGTGTTTGCTATATTGATTGAGACTATGACTGATCTTCCGTCCTTGTCAATTTTTACATGGTTAATTTGATAGTCCGAGACACTAATGATAGTTAATGTCCCCTTGCTAGCAGAGCTTCCATGAGAAAATATATAGTGGCCTGGTAAGAGATTTTGCCAGCTAAGTTCATCTTTTGGGGTAGAATGACACTCTTGAAGCATAATGACAATATATTTACCATCGTTTAGCCATTGGAAAACCTTCTCTCCCTTTTTGGCGTCAGCAAGTCCCCGGACATTTAGGGAAATTATATTTATGTTGGTAGATATTTATCCTTTATGTAGACAACTATATATGGGTAACGGTATGCTGCATTGTAAGACTGGAGGAAAGATAGCTCTGTAAAACCAACAAACAAATAATTAAAGTACAAGTATAAATTGTGCCAAGTTGCTACAACGCCATTGGACACACACAGAGTACAATAAACAATAAATACAAACAAACAAAAAATAAAGAAAAATAAAGCCATAATGACTTTATGTCATCCCTTCGATAGCTCAGTTGCTAGAGCGGAAGACTGTAGTGGTCAAATGCTGTTATCCTTAGGTCGCTGGTTCGAATCCGGCTCGAAGGACGTCTCCTGTTTTGTGCAAATTCTACTAATACCGCATGGTCGTTAATGTCATTAATGAATTGTTTTCAAATTCAAGTGACGCCAGTTTTGATTGCGTTCTGCATCGTCGATTACGTAATTCATGGATTTGTTTTCAATTCAAAATGGCACATATTCTGATTGCGTTACTCAATATATGATTGCACAATGATCAATACGGTGATATCAAAATGAGAAATTCAATGTCAAAAGGCAGAATTGGACTCATCATGTTTGACATAATGACTTTATGTCATCCCTTCGAGAATTGGACTCATCGTGTTTGACCTATTGAATTTATGTAATTGAACTCATCATGTTTGACATAATGACTTTATGTCATCCCTTCGATAGCTCAGTTGGTAGAGCGGAGGATGTAGTGGTCATTTGCTGTTATCCTTAGGTCGCTGGTTCGAATCCGGCTTGAAGGACGTCTCCTGTTTTGTGCAAATTCTACTAATACTGCATGGTCGTTTATGTCATTAATGAATTGTTTTCAAATTCAAGTGGCGCCAGTTTTGATTGCGTTCTGCATCGTCGATTACGTAATTCATGGAATTGTTTTCAATTTAAAATAATTTGTTGTTATCCTTAGGTCGCTGGTTCGAATCCGGCTCGAAGGATGTGTCCTGTTCTGCTCAAATTCCACTAATACTGCATGGTCGTTTACGTCATTAATGAATTGTTTTCAAATTCAAGTGACCCCAGTTTTGATTGCGTTCTTCATCGTCGATTACGTAATTCATGGAATTGTTTTCAATTTAAAATCATTTGCTGTTTTCCTTAGGTCGCTGGTTCAAATCCGGCTCGAAGGACGTGTCCTGTTTTGCTCAAATTCTACTAATACTGCATGGTCGTTTACGTCATTAATGAATTGTTTTCAAATTCAAGTGACGCCAGTTTTGATTGCGTTCTGCATCGTCGATTACGTAATTCGTGAATTCGATTTCAATTCAAAATGGCACATAATCTGATTGCGTTACTCAATATATGATTGCACAAAGGTCAATACGGTGATATCAAAATGAGAAATTCAATGTCAAAGGGCAGAATTGGACTCATCATGTTTGACATAATGACTTTATGTCATCCCTTCGAGAATTGGACTCATCGTGTTTGACCTATTGAATTTATGTAATTTGACTCATCATGTTTGACATAATGAATTTATATTATTCCTTCCATAGCTCAGTTGGTAGAGCGGAGGACTGTAGTGGTCATTTGCTGTCATCCTTAGGTCGCTGGTTCGAATCCGGCTCCAAGGACGTGTCCTGTTTTGTGCAAATTCTACTAATATTGCATGGTCGTTTATGTCATTAATGAATTGTTTTCAAATTCAAGTGGCGACAGTTTTGATTGCGTTCTGCATCGTCGATTACGTAATTCATGGAATTGTTTTCAATTTAAAATTGAAATTAATGTCATTAATGAATTTGTTTTGCGTAAATAGTACTTCATGGTCGACTACGTAATTAATGAATTGTTTTCAAATTCAAGTGGCGCAAGTTTTGATTGCGTTACTCAATATATGATTGCACAAACATCAAAACGGTGACATCAAAATTAGAAATTCAATGTCAAATGACAAAATTAGACTCATCGTGTTTGACATAGTTATTTCGAGTCATCCCTTCGGTCATTTGCTGTTATACTTAGGTCGCTGGTTCGAATCCGGCTCGAGGGACGTGTCCTGTTTTGCGTAAATTGTGCTAATATTGCATGATCAAATTCAAGCTCTTTGCGTGTCCTTCTTCCAGATAGCAAGACAATGACTTGTAGAGATTTTTTGAAACTTTAGACTTGTTAGTCTTGTCAGGCTGAGATTTTGCATTTCAATCAATGCATTGTATGCAATATTGTCTTCCTTCGATGAAATCAAATGTCTAAAATATGTAAATGACTATGGTGTATGTAAATAATAACAGTCTCCCAGAATCCATTCTGAATGTTATGTTGCTTGACGTGTTGTTGCTAACAATCAAAATATGTCTACAAAATTTGAGGTGAAATTTTTCAGTACATGTTTTATTCCATGTTTTATTTGTACACAAGCCCCACACCTCTCCTGCATATGTCAAAATTGGAATTTGTGTGGTCTCAAAAAGTTTGGTTTTAATTGAAGTGTTGTTGTTATCAGCATTCAAGATTGGTGTTTGTACATTTTTGCTGGCTCTTCTGGCTTTCCAACTTGAATCTCGGTGTTATTTTGTTGCATAGTTTAACTGCACACTGTGTGTTCTGATACATATGTTTGATGACCTTATATATGTTTCCACTTATATTGTTTGTTGTATTCGCTGTATCCCACAACCACTGAAAAACGCAATTCATCTGTTGTATACTCAATGCATACGTATTTCATACGCTTTATTCCACGCAAAAACCTTTGAGAAGCAGAACACTTTTAGAACGGACTTTCCGCCGTGTACACTGTGAATCCGCAAAACACATGAGCAACAAAGTAACGTTCTATGTCCGTTATTATCATTCCGTTAAACGTTCGCTGTATCCTCTCTCCATCCTCTGGGCATGGAACGTCTATTCATCGTTAGTGGCACGGTAATAGAAAGGATGTAAGCGTGTGCATCTCATATATAAGCAAATAACACCGAATAAACGGCAAGGTAAAGACTATGTCTAATTATAGTAAATACGTACTGCGTGCGTGACTCGAACCGGCGCTCGCGTACGGCACCTAATCGCCTAGCTTCACGCCACTACACGTCTTCCCCTCGGCCACCGGGCATCCCCAAAAAAGGATGCTTAATAACCGAGCTTATTACGTGCAGAGAACGTGAAACCCGTCCACGCGATACGCGCCACACAGCATGGCCAGAATGCGGCAAAGGCCTTCAGATCTGGCTGTAGTAGGATGGTGAAAGTAATGGTACAGCATTTTAACAGTGAATAAGTACTGAGAAATAATTTTTAAACTCATAGTTGCTGTCGACATAGGAAGTAAAGTAAGCAAATAACACCGAATAAACGGCAAGGTAAAGACTATGTCTAATTATAGTAAATACGTACTGCGTGCGTGACTCGAACCGGCGCTCGCGTACGGCACCTAATCGCCTAGCTTCACGCCACTACACGTCTTCCCCTCGGCCACCGGGCATCCCCAAAAAAGGATGCTTAATAACCGAGCTTTTTACGTGCAGAGAACGTGAAACCCGTCCACGCGATACGCGCCACACAGCATGGCCAGAATGCGGCAAAGGCCTTCAGATCTGGCTGTAGTAGGATGGTGAAAGTAATGGTACAGCATTTTAACAGTGAATAAGTACTGAGAAATAATTTTTAAACTCATAGTTGCTGTCGACATAGGAAGTAAAGTAAGCAAATAACACCGAATAAACGGCAAGGTAAAGACTATGTCTAATTATAGTAAATACGTACTGCGTGCGTGACTCGAACCGGCGCTCGCGTACGGCACCTAATCGCCTAGCTTCACGCCACTACACGTCTTCCCCTCGGCCACCGGGCATCCCCAAAAAAGGATGCTTAATAACCGAGCTTTTTACGTGCAGAGAACGTGAAACCCGTCCACGCGATACGCGCCACACAGCATGGCCAGAATGCGGCAAAGGCCTTCAGATCTGGCTGTAGTAGGATGGTGAAAGTAATGGTACAGCATTTTAACAGTGAATAAGTACTGAGAAATAATTTTTAAACTCATAGTTGCTGTCGACATAGGAAGTAAAGTAAGCAAATAACACCGAATAAACGGCAAGGTAAAGACTATGTCTAATTATAGTAAATACGTACTGCGTGCGTGACTCGAACCGGCGCTCGCGTACGGCACCTAATCGCCTAGCTTCACGCCACTACACGTCTTCCCCTCGGCCACCGGGCATCCCCAAAAAAGGATGCTTAATAACCGAGCTTTTTACGTGCAGAGAACGTGAAACCCGTCCACGCGATACGCGCCACACAGCATGGCCAGAATGCGGCAAAGGCCTTCAGATCTGGCTGTAGTAGGATGGTGAAAGTAATGGTACAGCATTTTAACAGTGAATAAGTACTGAGAAATAATTTTTAAACTCATAGTTGCTGTCGACATAGGAAGTAAAGTAAGCAAATAACACCGAATAAACGGCAAGGTAAAGACTATGTCTAATTATAGTAAATACGTACTGCGTGCGTGACTCGAACCGGCGCTCGCGTACGGCACCTAATCGCCTAGCTTCACGCCACTACACGTCTTCCCCTCGGCCACCGGGCATCCCCAAAAAAGGATGCTTAATAACCGAGCTTTTTACGTGCAGAGAACGTGAAACCCGTCCACGCGATACGCGCCACACAGCATGGCCAGAATGCGGCAAAGGCCTTCAGATCTGGCTGTAGTAGGATGGTGAAAGTAATGGTACAGCATTTTAACAGTGAATAAGTACTGAGAAATAATTTTTAAACTCATAGTTGCTGTCGACATAGGAAGTAAAGTAAGCAAATAACACCGAATAAACGGCAAGGTAAAGACTATGTCTAATTATAGTAAATACGTACTGCGTGCGTGACTCGAACCGGCGCTCGCGTACGGCACCTAATCGCCTAGCTTCACGCCACTACACGTCTTCCCCTCGGCCACCGGGCATCCCCAAAAAAGGATGCTTAATAACCGAGCTTATTACGTGCAGAGAACGTGAAACCCGTCCACGCGATACGCGCCACACAGCATGGCCAGAATGCGGCAAAGGCCTTCAGATCTGGCTGTAGTAGGATGGTGAAAGTAATGGTACAGCATTTTAACAGTGAATAAGTACTGAGAAATAATTTTTAAACTCATAGTTGCTGTCGACATAGGAAGTAAAGTAAGCAAATAACACCGAATAAACGGCAAGGTAAAGACTATGTCTAATTATAGTAAATACGTACTGCGTGCGTGACTCGAACCGGCGCTCGCGTACGGCACCTAATCGCCTAGCTTCACGCCACTACACGTCTTCCCCTCGGCCACCGGGCATCCCCAAAAAAGGATGCTTAATAACCGAGCTTTTTACGTGCAGAGAACGTGAAACCCGTCCACGCGATACGCGCCACACAGCATGGCCAGAATGCGGCAAAGGCCTTCAGATCTGGCTGTAGTAGGATGGTGAAAGTAATGGTACAGCATTTTAACAGTGAATAAGTACTGAGAAATAATTTTTAAACTCATAGTTGCTGTCGACATAGGAAGTAAAGTAAGCAAATAACACCGAATAACAGTCTTTACCTTGCCGTTTATTCGGTGTTATTTGCTTACTTTACTTCCTATGTCGACAGCAACTATGAGTTTAAAAATTATTTCTCAGTACTTATTCACTGTTAAAATGCTGTACCATTACTTTCACCATCCTACTACAGCCAGATCTGAAGGCCTTTGCCGCATTCTGGCCATGCTGTGTGGCGCGTATCGCGTGGACGGGTTTCACGTTCTCTGCACGTAAAAAGCTCGGTTATTAAGCATCCTTTTTTGGGGATGCCCGGTGGCCGAGGGGAAGACGTGTAGTGGCGTGAAGCTAGGCGATTAGGTGCCGTACGCGAGCGCCGGTTCGAGTCACGCACGCAGTACGTATTTACTATAATTAGACATAGTCTTTACCTTGCCGTTTATTCGGTGTTATTTGCTTACTTTACTTCCTATGTCGACAGCAACTATGAGTTTAAAAATTATTTCTCAGTACTTATTCACTGTTAAAATGCTGTACCATTACTTTCACCATCCTACTACAGCCAGATCTGAAGGCCTTTGCCGCATTCTGGCCATGCTGTGTGGCGCGTATCGCGTGGACGGGTTTCACGTTCTCTGCACGTAAAAAGCTCGGTTATTAAGCATCCTTTTTTGGGGATGCCCGGTGGCCGAGGGGAAGACGTGTAGTGGCGTGAAGCTAGGCGATTAGGTGCCGTACGCGAGCGCCGGTTCGAGTCACGCACGCAGTACGTATTTACTATAATTAGACATAGTCTTTACCTTGCCGTTTATTCGGTGTTATTTGCTTACTTTACTTCCTATGTCGACAGCAACTATGAGTTTAAAAATTATTTCTCAGTACTTATTCACTGTTAAAATGCTGTACCATTACTTTCACCATCCTACTACAGCCAGATCTGAAGGCCTTTGCCGCATTCTGGCCATGCTGTGTGGCGCGTATCGCGTGGACGGGTTTCACGTTCTCTGCACGTAAAAAGCTCGGTTATTAAGCATCCTTTTTTGGGGATGCCCGGTGGCCGAGGGGAAGACGTGTAGTGGCGTGAAGCTAGGCGATTAGGTGCCGTACGCGAGCGCCGGTTCGAGTCACGCACGCAGTACGTATTTACTATAATTAGACATAGTCTTTACCTTGCCGTTTATTCGGTGTTATTTGCTTACTTTACTTCCTATGTCGACAGCAACTATGAGTTTAAAAATTATTTCTCAGTACTTATTCACTGTTAAAATGCTGTACCATTACTTTCACCATCCTACTACAGCCAGATCTGAAGGCCTTTGCCGCATTCTGGCCATGCTGTGTGGCGCGTATCGCGTGGACGGGTTTCACGTTCTCTGCACGTAAAAAGCTCGGTTATTAAGCATCCTTTTTTGGGGATGCCCGGTGGCCGAGGGGAAGACGTGTAGTGGCGTGAAGCTAGGCGATTAGGTGCCGTACGCGAGCGCCGGTTCGAGTCACGCACGCAGTACGTATTTACTATAATTAGACATAGTCTTTACCTTGCCGTTTATTCGGTGTTATTTGCTTACTTTACTTCCTATGTCGACAGCAACTATGAGTTTAAAAATTGCATCTCATATATAAAGTATTCAAAATAGACGGAGCGTGTTTTTTTCCATTTACGCCGCGCCCGCTCCGCAATTGTCCCCGGTGTCCGTCTTCGGATCTGTCATCCACTTCCATCCGCTTTCATCCGCTAGGCTTCTGATGAAAATCTGTTTGACACCCCCGCTACATACTACCCACGTCCATTTTTTTCCGTTCTGTTTTAGAAAATGTTCGGAAATTTCAGGAACAGTTGAATTCGGATGTAACCAACCCCGAAATTTTGCTCGTCCCCTGTGCCCTTTTTGCATATGTTTTTTGGCTATTGTCCAGTGGGACCGGGACCGGGACCTTTACATGGTTTATTGCGTATTTCTTCAAATTGCTTTCAATTTCAAGTCTCGTAAGTTTTGACTGAGGTACATATACGATTACGTAAGGGTGATCCGGCTCGACGGAAGTCTCACAAATTTAGAATAAAATGTCTCTTATTGCATGGTCGACTACGTATTTCACTAATAAAATTTTTGAAAGTAGATAGATTAAATGATGCAGATTTTTATTGCGTTACGTAATATACGATTGTGAGAGAGGCAGAAATATGCATTCAAAATACGAAATTGAATGTCATAGGCCAGAAACATGGTGACACCGTGCTTGAAATTGAGTATAAAAACTTGTAAAACAAGTTCTTGTTATAACATAATGAACATTTTTCATTATTCCAAGATTTGCGGAAATATATCTTATTGTGTTGGATTCCACACGCTATAGAATTTATAGTTTTTTCCGTAAATCTTCAAATACTCGTATGCATCTTACTTTGAACAACAGCCATGACACTAAGATTGATTTTGCTTTCGATAGCGGATATTAATTTAGTTGTTTTATTTTTTTCTACACAGAGTGAATACATTGCTAACTGTGATAGGAGAATGACTTGGCTGACTGGATTTGACGGCACAGCAGGTAACTTTTTATATATGTGGCGGTGCCGACTATCAGTGGCGGCAATTACAATGTTAATTAAGCATACGTTTTACGGTAATGGTTTGAAAGTTGATTCGATAGTTGCGCTTATATCGAGGATTTTCAGAATGATTTGGTATAACGTTTTTAATTGCCTCATATCGGTGTCACGGCGTCACCATACGCGAACTTAAGATCATGTTACTAAAAGACGTAGCTTTTTGTGCTATTTTTGTATTCATTTACCGTAGTGTCATACCTAACACTTGTTTGCACTGCCAGTCAAAATCGTGCGACGTTTGGATAGAGGGCGCTAACACGAACGCATTCTCGATTGTATATTAGGTATTGCTGTGGTTACTTTTAATATGTCTCTGATTTGGCTTGACTCTCGTTATTATATACAAGCGGAACGTCAACTTGACTGTAATTGGCTCGTGATGAGAGCAAGTAAGTTCGTTAATTTGTCTAGAATTCGTATAACGTTTCTGCACAGTAGTGTTTTATCTGTACCCAGACACACTTACGTAATTTTAGTGTAAATGTAAAACAGACATATACGGATAGTTAGAGTATACCATCACTAATACGTAGATTTTATTACGTATTTTGAGTGTATCCCATATACTATTACGTAGTTTGAGTGTATCTCAGATTGTATTACGTAATTCGAGTGTACCCCAGATTGTATTACGTAGTTCGAGTGTACCGCAGATTGTATTACGTAGTTCGAGTGTACCTCATATTGTATTACGTAGTTCGAGTGTGACTCAAATTGTATTACGTAGTTCGAGTGTACCTCAGATTGTATTACGTAGTTCGAGTGTAACTCAGATTGTATTAGGTAGTTCGGGTGTACCTCATATTGTATTACGTAGTTCGAGTGTATACCGGACACTAAATCGTGATTGGAGTGCCTCAACGGTAATACGCAGGGTGTACCTCAGATTGTATCACGTAGTTCGAGAGTACGTCAGATTGTATTACGCAGTTCAAGTGTATCCCAGGTAGTATTACGTAGTTCGAGTGTATCCCGGACACTAACTCGTAGTAAGAGTGTTCCCAAACACTATTACGTTGAGTGTTCCCACTATTGTATCACGTAATTCGAGTGTATTTTAGACACTGTCACGTAGTTTGCGTATACCCAGGACACTATAAAGTATTTCGAATGTACATATTTAAAGTGTATTCCATGCACTTGTTTTATTTGTTTACTACCTATGTATGAACATAATTGAGAATACCATAAATACTAAATCTATCAAAAATATGTCAAAAAAGACAGTTCTCGAGGGATTAAGAATGGCTTTCGCGCATTTATCCGGTAGAATATTACAATCATTACAACTGAAACTGCGCTGAGCATACGACGGGATCTGAACTACTAGGTCGTTATAGTCTGCCCAGGACGTATTTCAGTTATAAATAGTTTGACGTTTAACGCTCTTACCCTAAAAAGTCTACAATTTACTAATATTATTTACATAATTTCAACTTATATGATATAACAGGTGATTATAACACTCCGGAAATATGGGAATGGCTTGACATGTTTCTTCCTCCGGATAGTGATGTTGGCTTTGACCCTTTTCTGCTTACAGCAAGTAAGTCATTTATGTTATTTGTGTTCTTGTCTTTGTCCTTGTGGTTAAACAGATGAAACGTTGTTTCCTACAGGTTCGGCGATTTGTTAAACCGCCAAATTGATCTAACTGTACGCACACAGTATAATCATAATAAACTCGTTCACTCAAAATTATAATAAAATAATTATTATTTTTCAGCTGAGTATATTTTCTATGAGAGATGGTTTTTCCAATCGCCCAAAGAACTTCGAATGTACTCACACGAAGAGAATCTTGTAGACAATATTTGGCATGCTAGACCAGTATGCCCGGATGTAGAACCAATATTTATACTGGATCAAATATGGAGTGGTAAATATAGTTAATTTCACAGCGTTGATAATTTGAATAAGCCTCATACGGAATACAGAAGCTGGACTACTTGATGCGTTGGTAATTTATTTGACCGTACAGTTAAAAGTTGATTCCGATGTCTCAGTAGTTTGGTCTTGTTCACACGAGTGATCAAGTGAGTTGCGCCGTTCAGTTCCTGAATGTTCCTGAATATAATGTTTGGGTTTACAACCACCGACAGAGGGCGCAAGTTTGTGAGTTTGTGAGGACATTGAAAGTTTTCATGACATCGGCTATTTTCCAAACAATCACCAGCCTGGTATTGAATTTTGAAATGAAATGTTTATTAAACTTTTTTTTTGTTTTGACCCCTTTGTTTTCTACAAATGCGTGTGGGACACAATGCCTATCTATATATGTACATACCTGCCGGTGGACGTCAACTGTTTTCGTGTAATGTGCGTAGCGAACTGCGCCGCTTTGAGGAGGGAGTGTTCATCTTGTTTCATAGTATTTTATTGATTTCAGGCAACCACTGGGCTAACAAAATAGAACAAGTACGTCATGAAATGAGAAGATATAATGCTGACATGCTCGTGTTGCATGGATTGGACGAAAGTGCCTGTAACTATCCATTTAATAATTGCAACTAGCACATCATGCAATCAATACACCACGTAATGTTTTATTCTGGACATTAAGCCGTACTTCTTAACTTCTAATTTCAGCAGTTTCCATTTTGTTGACGCCTTTGACGCCTAAGGCTAAACCAAAACAAAATTCAATCCACAGTTACGTATATAACGCCATGGGTTACAAACGACACGTCTTCGCTAGCGGGATTATTGTAATATAACTTATACCATTTTTTCTTGGTAGGGTTATACAACCTGCGAGGTATTGATATCCCATACAATCCTGTGTACTTCAGTTACACAATTGTAACGTTCGTTGAATCAGTGTAAGTTTGCCTTCAACAATAATTACATATTTTAAGTTGAAAATAGCGTAATACGGATGACGTGAAATATTACAGACATATATTACACAATATGACATAGGATGATTACATCATCTATTGTATGCTTATTAATCAACTTGTCATTGGTTGGTTGCGTAATTTGTCATATAGTGATTACGTAATGTATCGTGGTACTAATCACCGTGTCCTCGGGTTGTTTGGTGTCTATACGTAATATCTAATGTTGGACGAGCCTGAGTGGACATTGAGACAACCACTAGCGCTGATATGTCAAAATGTAAGCTGATACTGACAAAATAAGGATGCGCAAAAGTCGAGACGAAGACTATACAAGAGCGGGAAAAGATTCGTGTTCACGGAGACGATTACGCAATGCATCATGACGTAAAATATATTGTTACTTTATCTGATTTTTTATTTAGAACCTTCATACAAAGTGAAAAGGTACAAAAAGAAGAGATTCGAAAACATCTAAATTTGGATAAATCCGTGGACTGCATGAACACTGACCAGTCTCAATACTGCGTACGGCACTATGATTATGAAGAATTCTTGGACATATTATCACAAATGGCCAATCTACCATCAATTAGAAAAGTGTGGATTAGTGATCACGCAAGTTATGCTATATACAGTGGTGTACCTGAGGTGAGTGTGAATTATTATGATAAGTTGACAATTAGTCACGTCATCATTCATTCATTCATTCATTCATTCATTCATTCATTCATTCATTCATTCATTCATTCATTCATTCATTCATTCATTCATTCATTCATTCATTCATTCATTCATTCATTCATTCATTCATTCATTCATTCATTTATTCATTCATTCATTAATACATCATGTGATGTTTGTATCTGGACATTGAGTCATACTTGTTAACTTTCAGTATTTTCGATTTTGTTGTGAAAATGATAGCTTAATATATTAAGGGGACCTGATATTCGTTTATGACTAAGTTTAAGCCAACAATATTGATGTGTATATTAATTCATTCATTCATTCATTCATCAAATCACTCATTCATTCGTTCATTTATATTTGTATTTATTTATTTAGATTAAACGGATGATGAAGCAATCACCGGTACTACTGATGAAATCAATTAAAAATAATGCTGAGATTACTGGAATGATAGAAGGCTATGTACGTACATCAAATTATAATAACCATTTTATAAAGTGTGCTACTGAAACGACATATCGTACTTAGATTATTATTATTATTATCCACAATAGTCGCCAAATTCTATGCATTTCATATTGACAATGTGATGTGTTTCAGCTGCAAGATTCTATCGCCCTCAACGAATTCTTTCACTGGTTAGAGGAGCAGGTAAGTTGTCATTGCTGTATACAACAGCGTCTTCTTTCGTGCTTTTACATAGAACTGTGTGTATATTGGAGAAGACAGGAGTCTCAGTATTAGTATATTTACGGCAATCAATCGTAATTTTGTGGCTATTCAATACACAGCTAAAGCCTTGTGTTGTGTGAGTGGTGCGACGAGGGGACACAGTATGAAGTAAATAGTAGGTTTGTGTGGAGCTAAGCTGTACTAAGTGAGAATGTATGCAGAACAATAGTATATTATTAATTAACACTGTTTGGAAAAATGGATAATAATTTCGCTCATCTAGTTTTTTTGTATTTACACCTCATCCGTGTATTTAAAATACCCATTTTATAAGACATTTCACAGTTTGTCGGAGATGGCGAGGGGGGGGGGAGTCGTCACCTGCGCATGCGTCAGATGGTCATAGCGTGTCAATGTTTATAGACAAGCGACAACCCATGAGCTTTTAAGTTTTTAGCGTGTGTTGTTATCATCGCTTGGAACTCGCGTGCGCAGGTGACGACCCTTCCGCTTTAAAGCTATTATTGTATTACATGTAAGAAAAAATGTCTGTATTAAAATAATGTTCGTGTATTGTTTTGTTATCAGGTACACATTGCAAAGGGGGATATTATGTTGTTGAGTGAAATGACATGTGTGGACAAATTGTTCGAGTTCAGATCGTAAGTTATTTAGTGTAGTACTATAAACATTGCAACAATCCATCGTCATTTTAAAAATATGACAGCCACTGTAACTATTTTGCAACATATCTATCTATATGAAGACATATCTAATTATATGGACATAATATAGTTGTAAAGTTACATAACCTATATCTCTTCATAATAGAATATCTGATATTTAAAGCCAACTTTAAAAATATTATTTTTTTTAACGACCAAATAAACATCGGATGCAATGTTGTCTGAATCGATAGCTTAACGCCTTATGTTTAAACTAGCATAACTATGACTATTCTTTACACAGACAACAGCCGGATTTTATCATGGAGAGCTTTCCAACTATTTCAGCTTTTGGACCAAATGCAGCTGTCGTGCATTATAAGTAAGTTATATACACACTAGTAATAACTAACGAACAAACAAACAAACAACCACTGAACTACAGTTTTATCAATCGATTATTTGATCAAACAGTAAACTACGGGATAAAGAAATCACAATTGGACTGATCAACTGAATCATCAATTAATATAATATTTTTGATAATTGGCAATTGAATAATTGAATATAGACTCTAGTATGTTAACTAAATATATTTACTTCGCTATTTGTATTCAGGGCAACCACAGAAACCAATAGAGCAATAACTGATACTGGACTGTATCTGCTGGACTCCGGAGCGCAATTCAGGTGAGTTGAATTGTAATATGATGTGAAATTTTCATCAAACAACCAAGTGGCTTTTCTAGCTCACGATACATTCGTACTGTTTTCGTTAGTACTATAGCATAATTTATAGTTATATGGATTTCTAAGATTTTCAACACAACATCTTGACATATGGTTTACTAAAACAATAGTAACAACACAGTAACATTATTAAAATAACACAAATAATCACAGTTTGATATTCAACATGGTGCTATTTAGAATATTATTAGTGAGAACTACTTTGACAAATATGTTGTTTTTAGAATAGCGATATGTTCAGCCAAACTATCCTATCGTAATTATTTGTTGACATTTTTCGTGGGAAATTACAAACAAATACCTCAAGTGTTTGACATTTAACATCCCGATCTTTAAACTACATGTCTGTTTATTTCACGTTAATAGATGTGGTGCTACTACCGATTCGACAAGAACAGTTCACTACGGAATACCGACGCGTGCACAACGGGTAATTATTGAAATCGTGTGTAGCGCTGATATGATTATACTATGATAAGATGTTAATGTTTGAATAACATAACCGTTTATTTCATATTGCTGAACGTACCACCTTACAACACAACTAGATAATTTGGAGCATGTATAATACGTGTAATATTCTACAAATCAGTTAATATTATTTCATAATATTCATTTAGAACTGTTCACATGTTTAATTACGTTTACTTACAGGAAGCATATACTCGTGTGTTAATGGGACATATAGAACTTGCCTTATCTGTGTTCCCAGAACGAACATATGGTCAGTGATTAGAGAGAAATAGCATTATTTATGTGTATCACAAATTAAGTTTTGTATAATATTATGTATAATTTTGTATAATTTATTATCAATTCTCTAAATATCCATTATGTTATGTGCAAATGCCACTCTGTTATCTACAAACTACTAAGTATATTCCATTACCGGTATGTACAAAACCCATTCTCTTATCTACAAGCATCCTTCTGTTAACATGAACAAATCAATTACAAAATTCAGTATTACTCCATGTTATAATGCAAAATATTATCTTTTTGTAATATATTGACTCATGTCATTTTATAATTTACATAACTTATTCTGTAATGACACATCCCATTTGTAATTTACATATCCCCTTTTGAAATAATGATAACAATCCCATTTGCAACATACACATAAAGCACACATCCTATTTTGTAATGTAAACATTCTATTCTGTAATGAAACATCCCATTTCGTAATGTACAATATATTGTATATATTGTATCTTTCCAGGCAGTGGTCTGGATTCAGCAGCGAGGAAGTATCTTTGGTATTCAGGCTTAGACTATGGACATGGAACTGGTCATGGAGTAGGGGCGTGTCTGAATGCACGTGAAGGTACACATTATATGCATTACTGAATTGTAATCTTCAGTTACGTATTACAGTAATATTTTGTACACAGCAGTGTTAATAATATTGTGAGCTGATAAATAAAACAACTGCTACGGTAGCCCTAAAAAAACTAATTCAAACTATTTTATAACCAGGTCCAATTCGTATTGGGAAAACGCAGACAAGGAACGAGGAGCCGTTATACACTGGCATGTTTATATCAAATGGTGAGCCAATCAGTTACTATTTTGTCATTGTCAATTAGCTTCAATATAGTCAGTTTAAAAGTAAGGGTTTATCTAGTGTCTGTACTGTGAATCCAATGCAAGATTACAGTTTAATAGTAATCGGGCCTATATATCATCTTAATCATACCACCTCTTTTTTCAGAACCTGGTTATTATGAGTACGATGATTTCGGTGTGCGTTTGGAAAACGTGTTTTTGGTTTCGCCAACACAGAGAAGGGTAAGACATGTGCCTATTTACAAATACATACCGCTTTTTGCAACACAGACTAGGGTAAAAATACATATGTCTGTGAGATTGATATACAAATTACTAATGCCATTTTGCAATACAGACTGGGGTAATATATTTTTGAGACTTAAAATATTGGTAAACCCACTGATGTGAAAGAAATTCATTTTTGTATTTACAGATGAATTACGGCAATCAAACATGGATGACGTTTTTACCTGTTTCCTATGTCCCTTTCCAAAATAAATTGATAATGTGGGAGATAATGTCACCTGAGCATGTAAGTATATTAATCCAAAGTGCTATATTCATACTATTAATATTTCATATCACACAATACCCACTATATTTTATAACAATGACATATGAGTAACGAGATGTGAAGGAGTGCATTGTAGTTTAAAGCAGGTACGCTAACCAATAGAGTTAACATACATTCTTCGAGCAGTACGTACTCACGTGTAACTTGGCAAATGGTGCATAGACGTGCTTCCTGAATCCTTTGAAAATGCATGCACTCCGATTTCTCTAGTCACACGTAACATTAAAAAGCACACACGCCCCATATACTGTACAGAGGGAATGCAGCGAGTGTCCGTAATACGCGTAAACAGTGGATTCTAATCGCGCTGATACGCACGCGCCATATAAGGGACCCATTTCAAACAGGATGCGGTTACCCTTTAAATGAAAGTGCTAATCCCTACGGGTGCACATTGTGTTTTGTTCGCTGTAAAATAACTGTCAGTCTAGATAACAATATATTGTTACACTATATTGCAGATTGATTGGTTAAACGTGTATAACCAGGACTTACGATTTGCTATCGGCGACAGACTGTACAAGAGAAACCAATTAGCATATCACTGGATGATCAACAACACAATGCCCATATATAGAGATGGCGTCTGTGGGGCTGTGGGAAACCTCTCTAGTGTCAGCCTTGTGCTGGCGCTTTCATTTGTTGCACTTCTCATGAATTTCATAGGAGTAAATTTTGTCGCATTTTGAGCTGTTCATTGTCAAAAAATTGAGTGAATAGAGTTAGTAAATACAAAAACATATCTAGTCTAGATATCTTGAAAATTATTCAATTTAAAAAGCAACTGGTCAACTTGAAAATGTTGCTAAAAATAAATATTAAAATAATAACTTTGCTTCCATAGCACACAAATTAATAAAAGTAAACAGTCCAAATAAATTATACGTATTCTACCGAGCAAAACACTTTACGTATCTATAGTTATATGTATTTTCCCATAGCGGATATTTCTAGTAATTTCATCACGTGGACAAGCATTTTTTGAGACAGTTTTAATTATTAGTACGTACCAGTAATTCGAATGGTATTCGCAGTAGCGTATTTCGTTAATTCGAAATACTGTTGGTCTGCGATCATTCCGACGTTTTTAGTTTACAAGGTATTATATTAACATGCAATGTCAAACAAAAACAAGCCTCATTAATTTAAGAAATTTAGATTTCTAATCACAGTTGACAAATTACCGTACATCGGTAGCAACCATACTAACGAAAAGTATTTCGTTAACTCTCGTAAAGTGTCCAAATCATGGCATGATAGAGTGTACCATAAACAGGTAATCGATTATTATAATATACTGGTAGTTACAACGATTGAACAATTATGTTGAATGACAATTAGAGTATTGTTTAATGTTAATTTACTCGTACACTAAATAAACACAATATATGTCAAATATGTTGAGATACGCCACGACGTACATGTAGCTTTTTTATATTGTTCAGTTTTCTGTTTTTGTATTAGTTTCATTATACACAGTGTTCTGCTTACTATTGCTGTAAAGTGTATAACCTGTGCGGCTGCTTGATGGACGATCATTATTGAATTGAAACAAAAACCTATTTGTCAATGTCTTTACCTTATGTAATAATAATTATAATTATTTTAATTTGAAGTGTTTTCGCTACGTTTATGAATAAATACATTTTTTGAAATAATACATGCGTTTTCATTACTTATCAATTACGCAACCTGTCAATTACGCAACTAGGGGCTGGGACGTTTCACACAAAACTTAGAATATATCAATACGCCCGAATGCAGTCTCTTTTATTTTGAAAAAAGAAGAAATTTCATTAAACATGCTTATTGGGATATGATTTGTGCCCCATCCAAAATACCTGCATATCAAAGGAATTGAACTAGTAGTTTTCACGAATTCGAAGAAGTCGAAAATACAATTGTTGACGGACGAAGACGGACAATTACCTATATGAATAACTCCGCTCTGTCAACTTCGATGACATTGTAATCCCGTGTTATTTGCATTTGGTAACTGAATTCCAATACGATTTAAATATAAAAGAATACCTCACCTACACACCCACCCACCCAAACCCATCCACCCACTCTACCACCCGAATGATACAATGCAGTATTTCCTATGCAAAGTTTATTCAAAATTTTTAACTGTAACTGTGTGAGTCATGTTTTCGCAGGATTAATTATTTTTTCAACAAACTAGCGAAGATTGTTTGATTGTTGTTCAAACTATATTATGGAATTTTGAATATTTAATTTTGATTTTATTTGATTGCATCAGCGCATATCTTGCATTAGGCTCACGCATTTGTCGCATTCGCATTGCCTTTGTATAACATTGGTCATTATGAAGCATTTCTGAGTAACTTTTTTGTAAGAAAGGTTTGCAAACCTGTCTAACTCTCCAAGTTGCACAGTCTATTTACAAATATGGTTTAAGAGCAAAATTTATGCGTTTAAATATATAATAATATTTTTATCCGATTTAAGAAAACAAGCGACGATAATTATGAAAATAAATGTTAAAATGCTTAACACGACATTAACTGCACACCTTTTTATTTTTTAATTATTTAAATAGTGGGTAAGTGGCTCACTGGATGTATGAATGTATGTATAATAGTACTGCTTTTCAAGTTTATACATTGTCGTTTATAGAAAGTGTAATTGTAGTAAATCTGATTAATCTCCGACTTATAAGAACACTTATGTAGTGTGGGTGACCTGCATGAATAAATATCTTGATGGAAATTGCTACCAATACGTCTCTGACTACACATCAATCGGATCTAAATCTGATATAATAACGGTAAGCAAAACAAAGCATAATCACAAATAAACAAAAATAACGATAAATAACAATAAACAAAATAGAGAAATTAAATTAATAATTAAAAAAATGAAATTGTGGCTTATAGATACACCAGAATAGGTAGAGCCGGATCTCGACACAGATGATATGATCTGAACCACAGTCCCTCAGGACTGTGTCTGAACTTTGTCTACTAGCAAATACAATCCGTCCAATAAAAATATATATGAAGGAGTGCTGGCTGAACACTAATACTTACACGTGGCTTCAGTTTTTTATCTGTTAAACCTGTTCTTGCGTATGAGCAAGCACAAAACGCTTAGATGATTGAATTAATGGTGATTTACATATAAGGTGATGACCTGACCCAACATTGACCCAGCTGCTCTGATTGAGTCCGCCAGAGGGCGTTTACGAAACTGAGGACGTACGTCATCTGGGGAAACCACATGTTGTGAGTTTCTGGGTTTTCTCGTAACTTGCTGACCCTGACATCGACGTCCGTTTGAAAGATCGTTACAATTAACAGCGTCTGCTTTTGAAAGATATAAACCTGAAGTGACTTATTCAAAACAGCGTATTCACTTTCAAAAAAAAAGATGGCGGCACCCAAGTTAATTTGTGAGTGTGCATGAAAACACAGAAGGACGTACATCCCGGGGATTTCCAAATGAAATCATCAATGACGTCATTTGTCGTATTACGTTTTTTCCCGCTGACTCATTGTGACAGAGTTTAGCTCCACGGCGAACTCAAAGATCCATTTAACGTTGACTATTGACAGTATTGCAACAGACTATGTACATTGCAATGAATCTTGGACGTGCTAAGCTCCGTAGGAACAAACGCAATTTTTTATTTCAAGGTACAGTGTTTTTATGGAGGGGGTTGTTGTGGGGTGTTTTTTTTCAAACTAGACCGCCAACTATCAATTTGGGCTTTACTACTGGTTTATATAATTATTAATTGATAAGGGGTGGAGATAAAAAAAGAAGAAAATGTGTGATGTATGGTGGACCATATAACTAAAAAAATCATAAATACTATACAATTTTCAGGGATGTTGTACGAATATTGAAATGTGGACTAATTGACCACAATTGTGGACAAAAACAGGAATACAGTATTATTGTATATACATGTATTGCATTTTTCGAAATGAATAGTAAGTACTATTCTACCCCACCCCCTGCTGTTTAACACATAATGTTAAATGAGAAATGTATCTATGACAGTGTCAAAAGAGAGATTAAAGGTTAACTGAGCACACTGGAATTCTATATGGGCATAATTCCTTTGCTAAGCAGTATGGCTGGTAGAATGGTTTAATGGTTTTTAATAGCTGTTTGAAAAAAAAAAAAAAATTATATCAAAAACAAATTTATCCCTTCATGAAATGAACAGTGGTGACAATAAAAAACTTATCATAATAACAGAAATATATAAAATAATAGTTGTGTGCATTTTGAGTCATAAATGACAGCTGCAAATCAAAATTATGCATTGCCAGCAAAAATACAAGTTATTACTTGTTTTCACTACAATAAATTTTATCATACTATTTTATTTTTAATTTTGCTTTCTATTTTAATTAAATTCGTTATTACTTGGTAATTGTTCTAATTTTTAGCTGTACATCCAAAGCATGGTTTTATATGGACCAATGGAACCACAGCATTTCAGTCGCAGTTCTCCTGTATTAGTGGAACCATCAGTGTTGAAAAAACTGTGCAACTTGGAGAGTTTAACAGGTTTGTAAATCTATTTTTTACAAGAAAGTCACTATTATAATAATAGGCAATGTGAATGCGACAAATGTGTGACCCTAATGAAAGATATGTGTCACAAAATAAATGACAGGTTGTACATAATTCATTGCTAACATAATTAAATCAAAATTAAATCTTCAAAATTCCATAATCCTCTTTAGATCAGCTTGTTAAATGTAGTCTTCTCTAGTTTGTTGACAAATCTTATCAGATAAATTAATTATGTGAAAAGGAGTATACTGTAAGGGGTAAATTATTTCACTGGGTTTTAATTTAGCTTATTTCACTGACTGGAAAATCCGCTAAATTAAAACCCAGTGAATATGTACAATTGAGCATAGAACACATTATCTAAATGATAAAACCGTGAATTTAAAACCCACTGAATATGCCTGAAATTGTAAATCAGCGAAATTTTTACCCAGTAAAAATTAGTCATTTCACAGTACACTGGATTGAAGTGCATTGCAATTGATGTTGCGGAAATATCTATAGATTTTGAATAAACCTGTTTGTAATAGAAACACTGCATTGTATCATTGGAATTGGCAGGTGAAGTATTTTTTTTATATTTATAAGAGTTCAATTATCAAATTATACAATTTTTTTTATTTACTGCAGTGATGTCTATGGTTTGGGATGGAGTGCTGATACATTGTGTAACCAGTGTTACATTGCTGTACAGTTACAAAGTAAGATCGGAATCTGGAAAGTACAACTAATGTAAGTAAAAATATATAAGAAATAAAATTAATTAAATACAGAACACAACAAAACTCACTATTTTGATGGTTCTCCTAATAATAGGGATGACAGTGTATTTTAAAATGGAGATTCAGCTTACTACAAACTTCTCAAAATGTTTCTTTTAATAACACTACAAAAAATTCCATGATTTAATTCTACGACATTCTACTGGAAGTTATGAATTTTCCAATATATTTTTTAAACTTTTAAAGTTTGCACTTTATTTCAAATTTGTTTGGGTACAGATTTTATTGATGTGCAAATAGAATAAATAAAAAGTTTCATTTGACTGGGATCAAATTGTTATAATTTCTGCTATCGGCATCGTTTTACATGCATCTTTCTCTCATTTGTAGTGTTGATGCATTCAAGTTAACTGAAATTCTTGAAATCAAAAGAGAGAATTTACTTCCACATGGTAAGTATTTCTTTTAAATAAATTGGATTAATCTGGGGTTTTTCTAGAAAAAAACTGCAAGAGAGAGCACTGCAATACAGCGGCACCACCGAGTGAGGGAGATAGGGTTCTCCCTACCAGGTGGGGAGTTTTTGATAATTCTAAGTTAAAATGGTTCTATGGCTTCCTTGGGCCAACATTACTATCAGACAGGTCACAGTTGAAAACTGTGGCCACATGTGATCCCTGGTCAATCAGAATTTTAAGGTTGCCAGAGCATTTGCTCCCCAGGATAAGGAAACGCATGGCCATGGCATGAGGGCGCTGTGCCCCTGTTCCCTTGTTTAAAAAAATCCCTGTTAATTAAATTTGGGCTTTAAACTAATTAAAATGCAGTTAAGAATGATTTGAATGTTTTTAACATTTAGTTGAAATAGAGAAAATTATTGACAATATTACTTGTTACTTCACAGTGTTTTGCTATGAACCATAAAAATGCATTACAATGGATTTCCCTACAACCGTTACATATCTGTTTTTATTTTACCTTATGGTTTATTCGTTTGTTTGTTTACTCATGTTCTCATGAATAATTAATCACATGACTTAATGCTTAGTGACGTGATTTGTAACAAATATATGTAACGACTGGCAAATAATTAATTATGATTAACTAATTATTATTAGCCTTCTAACATGACTGATTTTGTGGATATCAAAAATGGAATCCTAAAAAAAAATCAAGTCCCATGTAGACAGCTAGAGAGAAAGATCTTTGTGAACAAATAATGATTGTATGTGATTCATCGTTATTGTCCTTTTTTGGACAGAATAATTCACACCTAATATCTAGCCACTATTTTACATGCAAAATGTTTAGATATATTATTACATTATTTCAGGACTTTTATACTCAATGATAGAAATGATAGTTAAAATAAAATCCAGTGAATATACCTTTTTTCCTATTTTTTTTTCACATTCAACTTGTCAAAATTCAGTGGAAATAAATTTCATACAAAACAACTAAAAAGTCCTTTCAGCAAATATTCATTTCAGCTTAGTATTATACAGTAGTTAGATAATCTGCCAATGTGTTAGCAACTGTATCTCAGTCAATTCACTGTGTGCTAATCAAATCCTGTTGGTTGATTTCTCAAATGTACATGTTACTCACATCAATTGTATACACTACATTATAACAGGATTTGTATGGCATCCAAGTCTTCCTGTGTTGTGTGTGCTGACTAAGTCAAAGGTGGAAATATTTCACATTGAAACACCGCAAGAGTACAATTTACATTGTGGACATGCCATCAGTGGAGGCCTGTGGATGAAAGGTGGTGAAAAACTTGTAATCTCGGATGGGGCGTCATTGGTGGTAAGTTAACATAACACAACAATAGTGGTATCATGGTAAGCGGACATAACATGACAATAGTGGTATCATGGTAAGCGGACATAACATGACAATGGTGGTATAATGGTAAGTGAACATATCACAACAATAGTAGTAACATGGTAAGTGAACATATCACAACAATAGTAGTAACGTGGTAAGTGAACATATCACAACAATAGTAGTAACATGGTAAGTGAACATATCGCAAAAATAGTATCATGGTAAGTGAACATATCACAACAATAGTAGCAACATGGTAAGTGAACATATCACAACAATAGTAGTAACATGGTAAGTGAACATATCGCAAAAATAGTATCATGGTAAGTGAACATATCACAACAATAGTAGTATAATGGTAAGTGAACATAACATGACAATAGTGTCTTAGTGGTAAGTGAACATGACATGACAATAGAGACCATAACATCATATATTTAAAATATTTTTTCAATACATTGGAGGTTTAAATATTTTTGATTTCTTTCTTTGTAGGTGTGTAATTTTACTGACCTAAGAACATCTATCAAAGATGTTAAAATAGTTGAATGGGAAGTTCCCAAGTAAGTATGTTTTAATGTCTTACATCACAATATGACTAATTCACACATGAGGCTGAGTAAACAAGTTGTGCCTCTTGTATTTAAAATCATTTCCGTATTAGCTCAGAGAATAATTAACCATGGACCAGTTAGTTACATGTAGTTTGATTCAAATACTCGCAATATATAAAATGTTATCCTGTACATGCCATGCACATGGAAACAGTCAAATGGAAGTTTAATTGTTTGTTTACTATAAACATGAATATAGTACAGGTTATATTAACTGATACATTACCCTGTGTTTTAATAATCATTATGCCAAAAAACATAAAAAAAAATATTAGATACAAAAAATAAAGAAGTCAACAAATTGTGATTAGGATTTTTCTGATTTCCAAGAAAATAAAAATGTCAGCATTATATGTAGCCCAAGCTTAAGTGTTTCCCATAAACCAGATTCTGCCGTAAATTTGCCCATCAAAATATCGCCCTGGGCGGATTCACAGCTGGTGGACCCTTATTTGGTGTTCAAATTTTCAAAAAATGATCATCAAATATTGTTAGGGGGCTTATATTTTCATTGAAAAGTACACCTACCTATCCACCCGATTTTCAACGCCGGAAGTTGGACCACCCAAAATGAAAGAAACTATTTTTATAAATTTTTTTCTTGCTGAATTGAAAAGTAGACCGCACATCTTTCTCCAAAATAATCACATTAACGAACCTGGGCAAATTTACGGCAGAATTCGGTATGATATAATTTAGTATTGCATACTTTCTGATGTCATATAAAGCTTTTACAACTGTACCTATTTATTCTCAGCCTGTATTTTTTTATTATGTTTTCTATCTTCACTTATATTTGCTAGTATTGATGGTAAGATATGTTCCATGGATGTGATAGATTGTAATCAGCTTGTTATCACATCAAATCTACCATTAGATCGATTGATATCACACTGCAAACTAGATATGTTTGAAGCCGCGGACGTCCCCCATGATATAAGTGATGGTTTGTGGTCATCAAAACATTCAGATAGTAAGTCAATTCATATCATTATTATACATCTGTCATCGTAATGCCATATGTTATGTGTGATGTTAATTTGCTGTTTTTTACGTGGTATTTTCATATTAGGAAATGCGAATTCCAATAATGGAATGATTACGTGCGTAAGTGTCCTCTCAAAATAAAAACAAATATGGCTGCCACCAGAGTTTGACCGGACTCCAAAGAAGTTCGCTGATTCTTTTCTAAACATTTTGGATTTCGGAATTCCCATGCTGTATCCTTGGAAGGAAAAGATGTATATAATAAGGTTAATATGACAGGACTCCAGTTAATACAGCTGTACTATCTTTGTGCATACTTTGAGGTATCCTCGTAATAATCTCATATTATCACATGTGTGTGCTTACATACATGTATACTCTGCTGACACTGATGGTTATGAGTATGTCCAGACTGTCAATTTCAATGTCAATGTCATTCAGTATACGATATATTTGGAAATGCCAAACTTGATACTCTTAAAATGACATATTTAGATGAAAAATTTAGATTATTGATTGTAAGCTAACTGCTCTTACCAATTTTATATGGAGAGTGATCTCGTCCTCAATCTTTGACATAATACACCTCATACTGCACAAACTGTTCAACTTTCAACTCTTCTGCTTTCATGAAACTGTGCCATATTCTAAGACTATGAAATTTGGAAGTCAAAATGATTTGACCAATATTTTATAGTTTCTTCAGTCTTGTGGCTTAATTCACTTAAACATGTTTTGAAAATTGAGCATTGCAATGCTGTGCGTTGTTGTATATTGATAGTAACATTTATCATGGTAATAGAAATTAATGTCACTGGATGTCCTATGCTTATCTTTCAATAAATTTTGTTTTCTTTTAGCAAAAAAAGTGAATCTTAGTACTGCTACTTTGCATAAAGAATTAGATGTCACCAAAAAAGGACCAATAGATTTGACTGCATTAATAGTAGGCAAGAAAGAAGAGTCGGCCTCTAATAAAGTAGTTACAACTGTTCTTGGAGATGAAGTTGAAATGAAAACACCCAGTGTAGAACATGGTGAGGATATTGAAACATTGGAAATCACAGGTGAAGACAATGTTGAAGGTTCACTATTTAAACTCAAAAGGACAAAGTTGGTAAGTAGAATCAATTATATATGGTGATAGTACTGTCTATAGATCTGTGGTTAACATCTTAAAAAACAACTTTGTGTTTGGTGTTGTAGCTGTAATAATTCACATTATTTTTATGACATTCTGTGAATCATTGTTTGTTTGACACATTTTTGGTGAATGCAACCATCCATGGCCATTCATATTAACCCATATGTGATTGTGGAAAAACTGTATTTCACTGTTATATTTTAATTTGTTTGGGTGTGTTCTTATAACAGCAACTCACATAAATCTAAACCAAAAGATTTCGTTGTCTTATATCACATGATAATTAACTGACAAAATCATGCAACTTAGCATTTGATTTCCCATGGAAACACTTGACTTAGTGTTCTATCTTCCATGAAAACACACTTGAGCAAGTGCAGCTGTGTTTGATTTCATCAACAGTGAATACTGGCTTATAATTAGAATTCTACCAAGGTATAATGGTGAAGCGACGACCGAATAAATGAACCTTGGCTGGTGAAGCTGGTGTTTGTAAGCGCCTGTATTATCCATGACATGTTTAATGTATGGGTCACATTGTTATTACCACTGCCTGACCTTATGTTTTAAGTTTCTACTACAGTTGTTGACGTGTATGTTTCTTTTTTCACCGTTTCAAAGGCTAATAAATTATTATACATCTGTCACCGCAATGCCATAAGTTACAGAACACGGTCGCATCACATCGGTCGATACTCCCGCTGTATGGTCTTCGTGCATACTTCGCAGTATCCTCGTAATAACCTCATATTAATATTACAGCTACTATTATAGCTGTTAATTATCTGATTGTGTGTACCTGTATTTCACAGCCTAAATTACAAGATTCATCCCAGTTATTAATGATATCACTGGATGGAGTTGAACCAACTATTATTCATAGAGTCAACATACCGGGTATACTTGAACCAGACATTATAACATGTCATGTAAGTATATATCTCTCATCTTGTTCCACTCATTACTGCTAGAAATTCATAAAGCTTCAAATTTGTACATTTAAAACTTAAATTTAATTAATTTATTTTCACAAAATTTTATGTGGATAGGACGAGCATTAACTCGGTACCTTTGAGTGTAACTGTGTTGTAGCATGGAGGTATGAACAGATACCTCCATGGTTATAGACTCTGACATTTATAAATATTTTTCATTGAATGATTGATATAGTAATGCGATTCAGATTAGCAACAACGATAATGTAATAGAAAATACAATACCAAAAATCAGTATAAATGTAATTCATGGAATCAGATCTGGCTGTAATTCAATTTTTTTTTTTTTTCAAGTCTGAGAAACTCATTGCAGTGAGTAGTTCAGCTCACCATAGTATTGAAGTGTTTGGAATTCAAGAGACAAAGCTACGAAAAGTAGATCATATTGTGAGTATTGATTAATTAATAAATCACAATGATTGTTATCCTGGTTAATTCATCAAGCTCATAAGTTGTACCAAAGTTGCCACTATACGTTATACAGCTAAATTTGTTTGCCTTGCGTTTAAGAAACGAGACACCCTTCTCAGAGTATATTATTTAATTATTTTTTCCTGTATATAGTGTATTCCTTCAACTTTTGTATATTTAAATATACTACTTTAGTACTTTTAGACCAGTGGCCTATAGTGTGGAATAAACATATTATTATTATTATTATTAATAAATTATATGGATCTGAGATACATGTATTGTAAGCTATTATTTTCAAACTTGTTAAAACAAAAAATAACAACACAATAACTGAAGAAGATTTTATCCAAGAATTGTTAAATTAGAAAACAAATTTTGAACAACTCATTATTCTTTACAAACAGATTTTAAGTGTTAATAATGTGGCCAGCAATTTCAGAGATGAACTTGGTTCTATCCTCTGATTAACTAAAACACTATTGAATTCAAAATCAAATTCAAACGATTTTACAATAATAAAGTCTGGCTGCCAACTGTTTTTACACCAGAAAAGATTAAGTTTATTACTTATAACAAGTTTAAAGTTAATATCGAATTTGAACTATATTTGAGACAAATCAAAAATCTGCAACACAGAGTCAGCTTCACTAAGTTTTGCATTACTTCCCACTCATTGCCAATTGAAAAACTTAGATATAATAAAACACTTTCAGAGCATAGGTTTTGTTCTCTATGTAATGTACAGGCTATTGGTGATGAATTTCATTAATTATTCATATGTAAAAATAGCCATATTGTACAAGCTTGTACTAAATTTGAAGCTGACCTAGCAATTTATGATGACAACATTTGTAAGTTATCAACTATTATAAAATGTGCTTGCTAGGCACAAATAATTTATTTATTTTATATCTAATCTTTAGTTTTGTCTGTTTTATGTTTTTTCCTTCATACTAAATTTTGTGTTAATAAAATATCTATCAAACATTAATAGTATAGTATTATATAAAATCTGATCCCTTATAATTACTTGATGTGTCAATTTTGATTGGTTACTGTAAATTTCAGACGTAAATTTGTGTATTTATTATTATTAAGCATAAGTAATTTAGTAAATTCAAATCGTTTGAAAATACAAACGAGCGGGATATAAATAAAAAAAAATGTTGTGAAGATAGAGCTTCATGACCTTTGCCAAAGTACATTTGTAATAACATTTACATATTAACAGTCATATAAAAATTTACTTCAAATGACTACAATCACGACCATAATACAGATATATATATATAAGGGATTGGTCAGTTACTCCGGCCTAGGGGGTGTCGGCAGATTCCATTTTGCCAGCTGTAAATCTCAGTTGACCCACCCCCTATCAAACAAGCAGCCTATCGGCTGCAATGCACATGGCAATTAAAGAACAGAAGATATCATTAGAAAATGAACAAATCTGAGAGAGGTCCACATGTAGTACCTATATGTATAGAATATCAAAGCAATTGGACGTGCGGTTTTCAACAAGAAGTTGAAAATATCACTTTTTACCAAAAATTACAAAAATATTCATCAAAATTAGAGAATTAAAGATATCATCATGAAATGAAAAAATCTGTGAGAGGTCCACATGTAGTACCTATATATGTAATATCAAGGCAATTGGACTTGAGGTTTTTAACAAGAAGTCGAAAATATCACTTTTTACCAAAAATTACAAAAATATTCATCAAAATTAGAGAATTAAAGATATCATCATGAAATGAAAAAATCAGAGAGAGGTCCACATGTAGTACCTATATATGTAATATCAAAGCAATTGGACTTGAGGTTTTTAACAAGAAGTCGAAAATATCACTTTTTACAAAAAATGAAAAAAATATTCACCAAAATTAGAAAATTAAAGATATTACAAAATTAACAAATCTGTGAGAGGTCCACATGTAGTACCTATATATGTAATATCAAAACAATTGGACTTGCGGTTTTTAACAAGAAGTCGAAAATATCACTTTTTACCAAAAATTACAAAAATATTCACCAAAATTAGAGAATTAAAGATATCATTACAAAATGAACAATTCTGAGAGAGGTCCACATGTAGTACCTATATATGTAATATCAAAGCAATTGGACTTGAGGTTTTTAACAAGAAGTCGAAAATATCACTTTTTACCAAAAATTACAAAAATATTCACCAAAATTAGAGAATTAAAGGTATCATTACAAAATGAACAAATCTGAGAGAGGTCCACATGTAGTATCTATATATGTTATATCAAAGTAACTGGACTTGCGGTTTTTAACAAGAAGTTGAAAATATCACTTTTTATCAAAAATTACAAAAATATTCACTAAAATTAGAGAATTAAAGATATCATTACAAAATGAACAAATCTGAGAGAGGTCCACATGTAGTACCTATATATGTAATATCAACGCAATTTAACTTGCGGTTTTTAACAAGAAGTTGAAAATATTACTTTTTACCAAAAATGACAAAAATATTCACCAAAATTAGAGAATTGAAGATATCATCATGAAATGAACAAATCTGAGAGAGGTCTACCCAAGGTACATATACACCAAGTATCAAAGCATTCAGGCTTGTAGTTTTCAAGAAGAAGTCGAAAAAGTAAAACATTGACATGGATGACGGACGACGACAGACGACGACGGACAATCACTCATATGATAAGCTCCGCTCGACAAAGTCGACAGCGGAGCTAATAAAAAAAAGTGTGTGACCCACCCCCAACATTATATTTTGAAAAACATGCTGCCCCCCCCCCCCACTCCTTGAACAGTTTTGGTTCTGACATGATTACAAAATGTATTATATGTGCATTGTAAATATCATGGTTTGCCATCATTTTTAGTGTTTGCATTTGAACAAAGCTGTAGAGTACTCACTTGATAAACGCCCTTATAAGAGAGGAAAAGAGGATTTGAATCTAGGCGGTTTGAAAACTAATTTGGATTTAATATATCTTTCATCTCTTATAGACCAGGAATGCTTTACACCCGAAGCACAGTCTGTGCTTATGAAAACAAAGGAAACTTTGATTTTTGTATAAATTTGTGTTGGATTTTGGTACTTTACAGAGCAAAATATGCATATTTTAAAAGTTAAAAAAAACAAAAAAACTATTTATTTATTTTTTCAGCATTTATTTTATATATCAGCATTTTCACTGAACAAAAATTGTCACTGCTCTTTGTACTAATTGCTGTGTTTTTCCATCATCTGCTATAATTGGATAAATCCAGTAAATATCTTATACAATGGTGACTTCAGACTTTAAATAAAATGATCTGATATCAGCAACACATGGACTAGGGATGTGTTTAAAACTTAACTGTATAATTGGGGTTTTGCCGCATTGCATAATCTGTTAGTTATTTGGCAACTTCAACCCCAAAATATTTAGCCTATAACATTTTTTGCATCAACAAATTCATAGGCAATATGGGTAATACATGTAGTTGTTATTAAGAACACATTTATACAATTAACGTTTTTATCTTTTGTTCTGAAATATAAAATTTTTAAAAATATATGCATAAGCGTGTGTGTGACTTGTGGAAAACATGGCGACCCCCTATTCATGATTCTGGTGGATTGAACTGTACTTCCGTCTTGCTTTGTACTAAACAATAACATTAGCTTATGTTTAATGTGCTATTTGTGATATTAGTTGTGTGAAGTATTATTTCTGTTCTTGTTTTACAACCATAAAATTACTCTCTGTAGTAGATTTTCGTGTTGAATAAAAATTATTATTATTATTATTCATGATAGCAAGAACAAAAATTCGCAAAATCAAAAACGGGGTAACCCCCCGTCCCTACTGATCCACCACCCCCCCTAGGCCGAAGTAACTGACCAGTCCCTAAGTAGTATATAACAAATTCAAATGTTGTCGACGATAAACTGTAACCTGTGTTTGTACCTGCAAATCTAGTCCACAAGTTTTTGGCAAGAGTGCCACATGTCTGTGTGTCATTCAAAGATCATCACATGAAACCACATGATATCACCCTGTTTTTCATTTGGTATTTTGTTCTGTCGCTTCACAACTCATCAAAATACATGAAAGCTTGTAAATATGACAAAATATCACAGATGGTTTTCATGTAGTAACCTCTGCATTTTTTAGAATATGTTTACCAATATGGCGTATATGTTGTTTACTGTTCATATCATCTGTTTTTGCTGTGTAAGTGTACAAAGATTGGACACATGATCAAGTGGACAGCAAATATTGTACATCGTTGATTGGCTTACTGGTCAGTACTGATTGCTTCTATTTTGTACACAGGATTTAGGATGTGAGATAAAAGTGAAAGGTTTACAGTATATGCTGAAGTCTACAGATCTACTCGTCATGTCAGGAAAACCAGATTGTATGAATACTCCATTCCCACCATCTGGAATTCATACATGGTATGATTTGTCATTGAGCATTTGTCAAAAACATACAAGTAAGTATTGTTTATTTATTTATTACTTTGTAGAGTATGTGAGCAGAATGGTGGGGAGCAGGAGTGGAGTGGTTCTTTTCTGAGTTTACCGTATTCTGTTGAGATTTTGTCTTTTCAGTTAATTGCTTTCTTTTATTAATTTATTAATTATTTAATTAATATTTAATGGTATTTTCTTTTCTGTGATCTGATTCGTATAGCTAACTAATTTGTGTTTAATTTTATATGTCCATATCAGAACTCTGGTTCAAAGTTCATACTTTGTCATGATATACATACTTGCACCTAGTAATTTTGTGTAATCTGATCATGGTAACACCTTGGTAATCCTCAGTTTTGTTCTATTGGCCTATTTTTTCAACTCAGTCTCCCATCTGTTGTCTGACATGTGTTCACAGTTGATATAACCTTAACTATAAAACCATTGTGGTCATACACATCATATCAAATACACAAACATGTCATCAATCATGTCTTAAGGTCACTGGACTGATTTCAATCAAAATTTGTCTGATGACAGAACTTTTTCTACTTTTATTGATTCGTAATCTACATGTATGTCCATGGATTATTAGTTTGTGTCACTGTTATCGTGTACTGTGAGCTAAATCTTGTGTACTTTGTATGATTTGCTGTTAAAATGTTTGCCATGCTTGTCTTGCAAGCTGTAAACCTGCATGAGTCTTCATGTGAATAGGAGTGCAGGAAAGATGAGCTTCATGCTTAGTATAGTATTTCCTTTAATAGTGGAGCAAACCATTATAAGTCAAGGGGGTTAGAGGGTTTGCATGAGTTAATGAAAATTCCATTCTCATGACTTCATATACAGCTATTTAGAACATTACAAGGAGTAATTTAACTACTGACTCACACATTGTCATGATGCGGTCCACAGTTGGTCAGATTTTGGTCTCTAACTTAAGATGATCTGACATTAATGTTTTCTGACAGCTTACTTCCATAGCTTCATAGCTCTCAAAGTAAATGATAACATGTGTATATATAACATTTTAATTTTGTCCTAATATCAATGTTAGAAATATTATTCAGATTCTGAAACCAACACCTTTTTATCACCAATCAATTATTTCATCTATTATTTATAATGCATTCTTAGAGATACCTTTTTTTTTTTTTTTTAATGTTTCTTTTGTTATTCTTTTTTATTTTACATTTTCTCAGCATTTTCTTTAATTTTTTTATTATGTTAATGTTATAGGACATTTAACTTTGTTGTTAAATAACTTCAGTCTTTAACATTTTCGATGAATTTAATAACAAATATCAACTAGAACTGTTTCCTTGTTTCACCATATTAAAGAGGGGCTTAATATCAAACTTATATATCCGGTGTATGATTAATCGGTATGCATAGATGACCTTTTCCACCTTATGCTACAATCACCCCATTCTATGCAGTGATCTTCCATACTTTTTGTAGAACATCTTTCCATGTCCCATCCCATTCCTTCCCATCCCATTCCTTCCCATCCCATCCTATCCATCCCATCATGAAATTGTTGTTTTGTTAGATTTATATCAGGGTAGTTCTATGAATGACAAGATCCAGCTGTGTAACATGATTATTTGTACAGGAAGAGTTAATTATCATCAGAGTTTGTGGAATTACTCCCTGTGTAGAATTGGGAAAAATAATTCTGAGAAAACAACACCAGGATATCTATTTATGGATTCTGAGTTGGTATTATATTTGGTTACGCATCTTTTTGGCTCAGTTCACATCGACTCAAGTCTTTGGTTCAGTCCATATTCAAGTCGTTTTGGTTCAGTCCATATTCAAGTAACTTTGGTTCAGTTCAGTTCTCATTCAGCCAAGTTTAATAGTGGAGTGGAGTGCAGATAGACATTCTAAGTAAGTAACATTTACTTGAATGCTGTATGTTATAGTGTTGGGGGGAAAGTGTAGAAGTAGAAAGTGTGCAGAGAGTGAGGTATATTTACTGATGAAATTTAAAAAAGTTAAATGTACTTACTTAAGTAAAAAAAATATAGTCAAATAAGATTTATATATGGTAGATTTGGTTGGTGTAGATCAAGGCATTTATTTTCATGATTGTATATTGGTACACATGTAGAAAGTGAGGGGTTGTCATAGGAACATTTAAATGATTTAAATCATGCTATAATTTAGCTGCACATATGGCTTAGATTATTAAACTAAATGTTACAGATGATTATAACATTGTAAATTTATTGAATGAAAAAAAAAAAACTTTCTAATTAATATATATATTTACAAGATGTTCCCTATCATTCTGGGGTCAAAAGTCAAATATTGAAGCACTTATCTCAGATTCATTGATTTATTAGTAACACATGTAATATGAATTCTTGCATCTAGTCACTAAATAATATTAAAATTTATTTTCTGTTTTCTTTATTTTAGTAAAAGTGTTTCATAAAATGTCTTGGAACTATAGTTAAAGTAAATAGTCGACTCATTAAATGTTCTGAAGGAAAACAACTATGCATGCTTGATTTTAGCGCATGTATGATTAATCTTAATTAATTGATGGAAGTGTTTTTTCTTAAATTGGTGCCTTGTTTCATACACGCAAATACAAAAAATATTTGCATCTGGTTGTAGTTTCAGTCAAAGCAAATAATGTATAGGGAAGAATTAGATACTGTTGAATACTTTATTTTCGCTGGAATTAATTTTCACTGAAAAGGCTTTTCGGACGTTTTGTATGGAATTTATTTTCACTAATTTTTCATGAGTTTAATGTGAAATATAGGAAAAAATGTATATTTGCTGGATTTTATTTTCACAGCATCACCCCTTCAGCGAAAATAAAGTACTCTACAGTACATTAAAAAAAGTTCCAAATTAACAAGCTGCTCTCTGATTGGTCTGACTGTTAAGATTTTGGGTACAGTAGCCAATCAGACACAATCTTGCTTCGTATTGACTCAAAGATCCCAATATATAATGATAGAAGTAAAGTTGTTTCCTGTTACTGGCAATTTAAAATAATCAAACTACTTTGTCTTGCTTGAAAAAAAACGGAAGGGAAAGAATATTAGTTGAAGGACTCTCTCTTTGTTGTTATCCGTGTTGTCATCATTGTTAACATTTTTTGTCATTGAAATAGATCAGAATGTTTTCATCCAGTTTTGAATGGTTAGAAAAATTTTCCAAAGTTTGATTTTTATAGTGTATCTGACAAGTATCTTTTATTAGTTACATGTATTAATTTATTTCCACCATTATCATATAAGTTGTTTTAAACTTTAAATGACATGTCTGTTCTTTGGTATCAAATGTCTAATTTTTTTACACTGCAATAACCATTGTATGCAAATTTGTTTTGTAGTGTATGTGTGTGAGTGTGTGTTTGTTTGTTTGTCCATCCCAGAGTTAGTAATAACAAGGATTTATAAAATTATGGTATGTAAAATTGTACACTATGAAGGTCGCAAATATTTACACAAATACAAAAATTTAAAAAGGCATGCAAAGAGAAACCTAGATTTCTAAAAATTCTAATGCAAATTATTGAGTGAACTGGTGTATGTTCATTTCCAACCGTTTTTGGTACATGAGTATCTTTAATTCACAAAGCATGTAACATGTGCATTTTGTGATTTCAAATGCAGTGATAATTTTGTTCTTTTCTGTGTGCAAGCATGTCTCCTGTGTTCTGTAATGCTATTATTATATTCCTTTGATGTGCGGGAATGAGATCGCTTTCAAGCGTTCACAAATCACAAAAAATTTGCTTCACTTGAGATCTTCATAGCATATCACTGTACATAGGTATAAATTCTGCATACCCTTAAATTAATAACTTATATTCTCAAACAACATTTTCTATTATCATGCTCATTTCTGGCGATACTTCTAACGTTATATTATCTCATATTAAATTCAGTGCCTACAGGAAATACCGAAATGAGTCTCTCTACGATGAAACTGCATGTAAACTCAAATGAAACAAGGTCACCACTTGTTGAAGAAATTGTTGTACCAGAACAAGTTTCTTCGATAGGATCAGAAAATGGAACAGCCACAAATACTTATCCCGGTATTAATGATATTGGTAAGTGTTGTTTCCTATATCTTTGCACTGTACCAAGATTTATCAATAACATTATGTATACCATGTATTACATATGATTTGCACTTGACCGTTGACCTTCATAATTATTTACACCTAAATTGTGGTGCAACATTTGCACATTGGTAGTATAATGTTTTGATTAATTTTAGATCATATAAACATACTTTCTCATAACAATAATACAATAGCAATTAAAAAAAAAATTATTCAAGAAATATGCCAAATAATATGGATTTTTGCAGAAATAGTAGTAAAGCAATTCATAAATTATATAAATTAATATTCATTACATGCATTTATCATAACAAATGGAATACAAGACAGTATATTTAAAAAAAAAATGAATAACACCAAGCTCACATATACTACAGTATTAATACACCCAGCTCACATACACAACAATATTAATACACCCAGCTCACATATACTACAGTATTAATACACCCAGCTCACATATACTACAGTATTAATACACCCACCTCACATATACTACAGTATTAATACACCCACCTCACATATACTACAGTATTAATACACCCAGCTCACATACACTACAGCATTAATACACGTACCTCACATATAATACAGTATTAATACACCCAGCTCACATACACTACACTATTAATAAACCCAGCTCACACATACTACAGTATTAATACACCCAGCTCACACATACTACAGTATTAATACACCCAGCTCACATATACTACTGTAACAGTATTAATACACCCAGCTCACATACACAACAATATTAATACACCCAGCTCACACATACTAACAGTATTAATACACCCAGCTCACATATACTACACTATTAATAAACACAGCTCACACATACTACAGCATTAATACACTCAGCTCACATACACTACAGTATTAATACACCCAGCTCACATACACAACAATATTAATACACCCAGCTCACATATACTACAGTATTAATACACCCAGCTCACATACACTACACTATTAATAAACCCAGCTCACACATACTACAGTATTAATACACCCAGCACACACATACTACAGTATTAATACACCCAGCTCACATATACTACTGTAACAGTATTAATACACCCAGCTCACATACACAACAATATTAATACACCCAGCTCACACATACTACAGTATTAATACACCCAGCTCACATATACTACACTATTAATAAACACAGCTCACACATACTACAGCATTAATACACTCAGCTCACATACACTACAGTATTAATACACCCAGCTCACATATACTACAGTATTAATACACCCAGCTCACACATACTACAGTATTAATACACTCAGCTCACATATACTACAGTATTAATACACCCAGCTCACATGTACTACAGTATTAATACACCCAGCTCACATATACTACAGTATTAATACACTCAGCTCACACATACTACACTATTAATAAACCCAGCTCACACATACTACACTATTAATAAACCCAGCTCACACATACTATAGTATTAATATACCCAACTTACATACACTACAGTATTAATACACCCACCTCACATATACTTCAGTATTAATACACCCAGCTCACATACACTACAGCATTAATACACTCAGCTCACATATACTACACTATTAATAAACCCAGCTCACACATACTACAGTATTAATACACCCAGCTCACATACACTACAGTATTAATACACCCACCTCACATATACTACAGTAATAATACACCCACCTCACATATACTACAGTATTAATACACCCAGCTCACATACACTACAGCATTAATACACCCACCTCACATATAATACAGTATTAATACACCCAGCTCACATATACTACAGTATTAATAAACCCAGCTCACACATACTACAGTATTAATACACCCACCTCACATATACTACAGTATTAATACACCCACCTCACATATACTACAGTATTAATACACCCAGCTCACATACACTACAGCATTAATACACCCACCTCACATATAATACAGTATTAATACACCCAGCTCACATATACTACAGTATTAATAAACCCAGCTCACACATACTACAGTATTAATACACCCAGCTCACATATACTACAGTATTAATACACCCAGCTCACATATACTACAGTATTAATACACCCAGCTCACATATACTACAGTATTAATACACTCAGCTCACATACACTACAGTATTAATACACCCACCTGACATATAATACAGTATTAATACACCCAGCTCACATATGCTACAGTATTAATACATCAAGCTCACATATACTACAGTATTAATACACCCAGCTCACATATACTACAGTATTAATACACCCAGCTCACATATACTACAGTATTAATACACCCAGCTCACATATACTACAGTATTAATACATCAAGCTCACATATGCTACAGTATTAATACACTCAGCTCACATATACTACAGTATTAATACACCCAGCTCACATATGCTACAGTATTAATACACCCAGCTCACACATACTACAGTATTAATACACCCAGCTCACACATACTACAGTATTAATACACCCAGCTCACATATACTACAGTATTAATACACCCAGCTCACATACACAACAATATTAATACACCCAGCTCACACATACTACAGTATTAATACACCCAGCTCACATATACTACACTATTAATAAACCCAGCTCACACATACTACAGTATTAATACACCCAGCTCACACATACTACACTATTAATAAACCCAGCTCACACATACTTCAGTATTAATACACCCAGCTCACATACACTACAGTATTAATACACCCACCTCACATATACTACAGTATTCATACACCCAGCTCACATACACTACAGTATTAATACACCCACCTCACATATACTACACTATTAATAAACCCAGCTCACACATACTACAGTATTAATACACCCAGCTCACATACACTACAGTATTAATACACCCACCTCACATATACTACAGTATTAATACACCCACCTCACATATACTACAGTATTAATACACCCAGCTCACATACACTACAGCATTAATACACGTACCTCACATATAATACAGTATTAATACACCCAGCTCACATATACTACAGTATTAATAAACCCAGCTCACACATACTACAGTATTAATACACCCAGCTCACATATACTACAGTATTAATACACCCAGCTCTCATATACTACAGTATTAATACACCCAGCTCACATATACTACAGTATTAATATACTCAGCTCACATACACTACAGTATTAATACACCCACCTCACATATAATACAGTATTAATACACCCAGCTCACATATGCTACAGTATTAATACATCAAGCTCACATATACTACAGTATTAATACACCCAGCTCACATATACTACAGTATTAATACACCCAGCTCACATATACTACAGTATTAATACACCCAGCTCACATATACTACAGTATTAATACATCAAGCTCACATATGCTACAGTATTAATACACTCAGTTCACATATACTACAGTATTAATACACCCAGCTCACATACACAACAATATTAATACACCCAGCTCACATAAACTACAGTATTAATACACCCAGCTCACATATACTAAATTATAAACACACCCAGCTCACATACACTACACTATTAATAAACCCAGCGCACACATACTACAGTATTAATACACCCAGCTCACACATACTACAGTATTAATACACCTAGCTCACATATACTACAGTATTAATACACCCAGCTCACATACACAACAATATTAATACACCCAGCTCACACATACTACAGTATTAATACACCCAGCTCACATATACTACACTATTAATAAACCCAGCTCACACATACTACAGTATTAATACACCCAGCTCACACATACTACAGTATTAATACACCCAGCTCACATATGCTACAGTATTAATACACCCAGCTCACACATACTACAGTATTAATACACCCAGCTCACACATTCTACAGTATTAATACACCCAGCTCACATATACTACAGTATTAATACATCCAGCTCACATACACAACAATATTAATACACCCAGCTCACACATACTACAGTATTAATACACCCAGCTCACATATACTACACTATTAATAAACCCAGCTCACACATACTACAGTATTAATACACCCAGCTCACATATACTACACTATTAATACACCCAGCTCACATACACAACAATATTAATACACCCAGCTCACACATACTACAGTATTAATACACCCAGCTCACATATACTACACTATTAATAAACCCAACTCACACATACTACAGTATTAATACACCCAGCTCACATATACTACACTATTAATAAACACAGCTCACACATACTACAGCATTAATACACTCAGCTCACATACACTACAGTATTAATACACCCAGCTCACATATACTACAGTATTAATAAACCCAGCTCACACATACTACAGTATTAATACACCCAGCTCACACATACTACACTATTAATAAACCCAGCTCACACATACTTCAGTATTAATACACCCAGCTCACATACACTACAGTATTAATACACCCACCTCACATATACTACAGTATTCATACACCCAGCTCACATACACTACAGTATTAATACACCCACCTCACATATACTACACTATTAATAAACCCAGCTCACACATACTACAGTATTAATACACCCAGCTCACATACACTACAGTATTAATACACCCACCTCACATATACTACAGTATTAATACACCCAGCTTACATATACTACAGTATTAATACACCCAGCTCACATACACTACAGCATTAATACACGTACCTCACATATAATACAGTATTAATACACCCAGCTCACATATACTACAGTATTAATACACCCAGCTCACATATACTACAGTATTAATACATCAAGCTCACATATGCTACAGTATTAATACACTCAGTTCACATATACTACAGTATTAATACACCCAGCTCACATACACAACAATATTAATACACCCAGCTCACATAAACTACAGTATTAATACTTCCAGCTCACATATACTAAATTATTAACACACCCAGCTCACATACACTACACTATTAATAAACCCAGCGCACACATACTACAGTATTAATACACCCAGCTCACACATACTACAGTATTAATACACCCAGCTCACATATACTACAGTATTAATACACCCAGCTCACATACACAACAATATTAATACACCCAGCTCACACATACTACAGTATTAATATACCCAGCTCACATATACTACAGTATTAATAAACCCAGCTCACACATACTACAGTATTAATACACCCAGCTCACACATTCTACAGTATTAATACACCCAGCTCACATATACTACAGTATTAATACACCCAGCTCACATACACAACAATATTAATACACCCAGCTCACACATACTACAGTATTAATACACCCAGCTCACATATACTACACTATTAATAAACCCAGCTCACACATACTACAGTATTAATACACCCAGCTCACATATACTACACTATTAATACACCCAGCTCACATACACAACAATATTAATACACCCAGCTCACACATACTACAGTATTAATACACCCAGCTCACATATACTACACTATTAATAAACCCAGCTCACACATACTACAGTATTAATACACTCAGTTCACATATACTACAGTATTAATACACCCAGCTCACATATACTAAATTATTAACACACCCAGCTCACATACACTACACTATTAATAAACCCAGCTCACACATACTACAGTATTAATACACCCAGCTCACATATGCTACAGTATTAATACACCCAGCTCACACATACTACAGTATTAATACACCCAGCTCACACATTCTACAGTATTAATACACCCAGCTCACATATACTACAGTATTAATACATCCAGCTCACATACACAACAATATTAATACACCCAGCTCACACATACTACAGTATTAATACACCCAGCTCACATATACTACACTATTAATAAACCCAGCTCACACATACTACAGTATTAATACACCCAGCTCACATATACTACACTATTAATACACCCAGCTCACATACACAACAATATTAATACACCCAGCTCACACATACTACAGTATTAATACACCCAGCTCACATATACTACACTATTAATAAACCCAGCTCACACATACTACAGTATTAATACACCCAGCTCACATATACTACACTATTAATAAACACAGCTCACACATACTACAGCATTAATACACTCAGCTCACATACACTACAGTATTAATACACCCAGCTCACATATACTACAGTATTAATAAACCCAGCTCACACATACTACAGTATTAATACACCCAGCTCACACATACTACACTATTAATAAACCCAGCTCACACATACTTCAGTATTAATACACCCAGCTCACATACACTACAGTATTAATACACCCACCTCACATATACTACAGTATTCATACACCCAGCTCACATACACTACAGTATTAATACACCCACCTCACATATACTACACTATTAATAAACCCAGCTCACACATACTACAGTATTAATACACCCAGCTCACATACACTACAGTATTAATACACCCACCTCACATATACTACAGTATTAATACACCCACCTCACATATACTACAGTATTAATACACCCAGCTCACATACACTACAGCATTAATACACGTACCTCACATATAATACAGTATTAATACACCCAGCTCACATATACTACAGTATTAATACACCCAGCTCACATATACTACAGTATTAATACATCAAGCTCACATATGCTACAGTATTAATACACTCAGTTCACATATACTACAGTATTAATACACCCAGCTCACATACACAACAATATTAATACACCCAGCTCACATAAACTACAGTATTAATACACCCAGCTCACATATACTAAATTATTAACACACCCAGCTCACATACACTACACTATTAATAAACCCAGCGCACACATACTACAGTATTAATACACCCAGCTCACACATACTACAGTATTAATACACCCAGCTCACATATACTACAGTATTAATACACCCAGCTCACATACACAACAATATTAATACACCCAGCTCACACATACTACAGTATTAATACACCCAGCTCACATATACTACACTATTAATAAACCCAGCTCACACATACTACAGTATTAATACACCCAGCTCACACATACTACAGTATTAATACACCCAGCTCACATATGCTACAGTATTAATACACCCAGCTCACACATACTACAGTATTAATACACCCAGCTCACACATTCTACAGTATTAATACACCCAGCTCACATATACTACAGTATTAATACACCCAGCTCACATACACAACAATATTAATACACCCAGCTCACACATACTACAGTATTAATACACCCAGCTCACATATACTACACTATTAATAAACCCAGCTCACACATACTACAGTATTAATACACCCAGCTCACATATACTACACTATTAATACACCCAGCTCACATACACAACAATATTAATACACCCAGCTCACACATACTACAGTATTAATACACCCAGCTCACATATACTACACTATTAATAAACCCAGCTCACACATACTACAGTATTAATACACCCAGCTCACATATACTACAGTATTAATACACTCAGCTCACATACACTACAGTATTAATACACCCGACTCACATATACTACAGTATTAATACACTCAGCTCACACATACTACACTATTAATAAACCCAGCTCACACATACTACAGTATGAATACACCCAGCTCACATACACTCCAGTATTAATACACCCAGCTCACATACACTACAGTATTAATACACCCACCTCACATATACTACAGTATTAATACACCCAACTCACATATACTACAGTATTAATACACCCAGCTCACACATATTACAGTATTAATACACTCAGCTCACATATACTACAGTATTAATACACCCAGCTCACACATACTACAGTATTAATACACCCAGCTCACATACACTACAGCCTTAATACACTCAGCTCACATATACTACACTATTAATAAACCCAGCTCACACATACTACAGTATTAATACACCCAGCTCACATATACTACACTATTAATAAACACAGCTCACACATACTACAGCATTAATACACTCAGCTCACATACACTACAGTATTAATACACCCAGCTCACATATACTAAGGGTATTAATAAACCCAGCTCACACATACTACAGTATTAATACACCCAGCTCACACATACTACACTATTAATATACCCAGCTCACACATACTTCAGTATTAATACACCCAGCTCACATACACTACAGTATTAATACACCCACCTCACATATACTACAGTATTCATACACCCAGCTCACATACACTACAGTATTAATACACCCACCTCACATATACTACACTATTAATAAACCCAGCTCACACATACTACAGTATTAATACACCCAGCTCACATACACTACATTATTAATACACCCACCTCACATATACTACAGTATTAATACACCCACCTCACATATACTACAGTATTAATACACCCAGCTCACATACACTACAGCATTAATACACGTACCTCACATATAATACAGTATTAATACACCCAGCTCACATATACTACAGTATTAATACACCCAGCTCACATATACTACAGTATTAATACATCAAGCTCACATATGCTACAGTATTAATACACTCAGTTCACATATACTACAGTATTAATACACCCAGCTCACATACACAACAATATTAATACACCCAGCTCACATAAACTACAGTATTAATACACCCAGCTCACATATACTAAATTATTAACACACCCAGCTCACATACACTACACTATTAATAAACCCAGCGCACACATACTACAGTATTAATACACCCAGCTCACACATACTACAGTATTAATACACCCAGCTCACATATACTACAGTATTAATACACCCAGCTCACATACACAATATTAATATACCCAGCTCACACATACTACAGTATTAATACACCCAGCTCACATATACTACACTATTAATAAACCCAGCTCACACATACTACAGTATTAATACACCCAGCTCACACATACTACAGTATTAATACACCCAGCTCACATATGCTACAGTATTAATACATCCAGCTCACACATACTACAGTATTAATACACCCAGCTCACACATTCTACAGTATTAATACACCCAGCTCACATATACTACAGTATTAATACACCCAGCTCACATACACAACAATATTAATACACCCAGCTCACACATACTACAGTATTAATACACCCAGCTCACATATACTACACTATTAATAAACCCAGCTCACACATACTACAGTATTAATACACCCAGCTCACATATACTACACTATTAATACACCCAGCTCACATACACAACAATATTAATACACCCAGCTCACACATACTACAGTATTAATACACCCAGCTCACATATACTACACTATTAATAAACCCAGCTCACACATACTACAGTATTAATACACCCAGCTCACATATACTACAGTATTAATACACTCAGCTCACATACACTACAGTATTAATACACCCGGCTCACATATACTACAGTATTAATACACTCAGCTCACACATACTACAGTATTAATACACCCAGCTCACATATACTACAGTATTAATACACTCAGCTCACATACACTACAGTATTAATACACCCGGCTCACATATACTACAGTATTAATACACTCAGCTCACACATACTACACTATTAATAAACCCAGCTCACACATACTACAGTATGAATACACCCAGCTCACATACTCTCCAGTATTAATACACCCACCTCACATATACTACAGTATTAATACACCCAGCTCACATATACTACAGTATTAATACACCCAGCTCACACATATTACAGTATTAATACACTCAGCTCACATATACTACAGTATTAATACACCCAGCTCACACATACTACAGTATTAATACACCCAGCTCACATACACTACAGCATTAATACACTCAGCTCACATATACTACACTATTAATAAACCCAGCTCACATATACTACAGTATTAATACACCCAGCTCACATATACTACACTATTAATAAACCCAGCTCACACATACTACAGTATTAATACACCCAGCTCACACATACTACAGTATTAATACACCCAGCTCGCATATACTACACTATTAATACACCCAGCTCACATACATGTATACTACAGTATTAATACACCCAGCTCACATATACTACAGTATTAATACACTCAGCTCGCATATACTACAGTATTAATACACCCAGCTCGCATATACTACAGTATTAATATATACAATGTACTATAGTACTAATATAATCAACTCACATACACTTTAATATAAGTACATCTAGCTAACTTTAGTATCAACTATAATGCTGTATGCAGAATTTGCAAGCATTGGCACGCAATTTTACAGTATTAATTTTATATCTGTTTCTTCACAGAGATTATTCAAGTGATCCGTGCTGATGATATAACTAAAAAAAAGAACTTTCTCTTGAATAATGGTCTACTACAGTTAGATGCAGTCAAAAAAGCATTTAAGTTACCAATTGTGATGTTAGTTAATGGTAAGTGTGATGGTAGTTAATGGTCGGTTAATCTAGGTAATGGTGAGTGTGAAGTATATCATGGTAGGTTGAGCTAGTTAATGATGAGTATGATGGTAGTTCATGGTAGGTGAAATTTGTTAATGGTAAGCATGATGATAGTAGATAATAGGTGAAGCTAATTAATCGTTAGTGTGATTATAGTTCATTGTACATGTAGTTGAAACAAGTCAATGGTGAGTGTGATGCTAGTTAATGGTGAGTGTGATGTTAGTTAATGGTGAGTGTGATGCTAGTTGATGGTGAGTGTGATGTTAGTTAATGGTGAGTGTGATGCTAGTTAATGGTAAGTGTGATGCTAGTTAATGGTGAGTGTGATGCTAGTTAATGGTGAGTGTGATGCTAGTTAATGGTGAATGTGATGCTAGTTAATGGGGAGTGTGATGCTAGTTAATGGTGAGTGTGATGCTAGTTAATGGTGAGTGTGATGCTAGGTAATGGGGAGTGTGATGCTAGGTAATGATGAGTGTGATGCTAGGTAATGATGAGTGTGATGCTAGGTAATGATGAGTGTGATGCTAGGTAATGATGAGTGTGATGCTAGTTAATGGGGAGTGTGATGTTAGTTAATGGGGAGTGTGATGCTAGTTAATAGTGAGTGTAATGTTAGTTAATGGTGAGTGTGATGCTAGTTAATGGTGGGTGTGATGCTAGTTAATGGGGAGTGTGATGCTAGTTAATGGGGAGTGTGATGCTAGTTAATGGTGAGTGTGATGCTAGTTAATGGTGAGTGTAATGTTAGTTAATGGGGAGTGTGATGCTAGTTAATGGTTAGTGTAATGTTAGTTAATGGTGAGTGTAATGTTAGTTAATGGTGAGTGTAATGTTAGTTAATGGTGAGTGTGATGCTAGTTAATGGTGAGTGTGATGCTAGTTAATGGTGAGTGTGATGCTAGTTAATGGTGAGTGTGATGCTAGTTAATGGGGAGTGTGATGTTAGTTAATGGGGAGTGTGATGCTAGTTAATGGCGAGTGTAATGTTAGTTAACGGTGAGTGTGATGCTAGTTAACGGTGAGTGTGATGCTAGTTAATGGGAAGTGTGATGCTAGTTAATGGGAAGTGTGATGCTAGGTAATGGGAAGTGTGATGCTAGGTAATGGGGAGTGTGATGCTAGGTAATGGGGAGTGTGATGCTAGTTAATGGGGAATGTGATGCTAGTTAATGGGGAGTGTGATGCTAGTTAATGGTGAGTGTGATGCTAGTTAATGGTGAGTGTGATGCTAGTTAATGGGGAGTGTGATGCTGGTTTATAGGGAGTGTGATGCTGATTTATGGGGAGTGTGATGCTAGGTAATGGTGAGTGTGATGCTAGTTAATGGTGAGTGTGATACTGGTTTATGGGGAGTGTGATGCTAGGTAATGGGGAGTGTGATGCTAGTTAATGGGGAGTGTGATGCTAGTTAATGGGGAGTGTGATGCTAGTTAATGGGGAGTGTGATGTTAGTTAATGGGGAGTGTGATGCTAGTTAATGGGGAGTGTGATGCTAGTTAATGGGGAGTGTGATGCTAGTTAATGGTGAGTGTGATGCTAGTTAATGGTGAGTGTGATGCTAGTTAATGGGGAGTGTGATGCTAGTTAATGGGGAGTGTGATGCTAGTTAATGGTGAGTGTGATGCTAGTTAATGGTGAGTGTAATGTTAGTTAATGGGGAGTGTGATGCTAGTTAATGGTGAGTGTGATGCTAGTTAATGGTGAGTGTTATGCTAGTTAATGGGGAGTGTGATGTTAGTTAATGGGGAGTGTGATGCTAGTTAATGGTGAGTGTAATGTTAGTTAACGGTGAGTGTGATGCTAGTTAATGGGGAGTGTGATGCTAGTTAATGGGGAGTGTGATGCTAGGTAATGGAGAGTGTGATGCTAGGTAATGGGGAGTGTGATGCTGGGTAATGGGGAGTGTGATGCTAGTTAATGGGGAATGTGATGCTAGTTAATGGGGAGTGTGATGCTAGTTAATGGTGAGTGTGATGCTAGTTAATGGTGAGTGTGATGCTAGTTAATGGGGAGTGTGATGCTGGTTTATGGGGAGTGTGATGCTGGTTTATGGGGAGTGTGATGCTGGTTAATGGTGAGTGTGATGCTAGGTAATGGTGAGTGTGATGCTAGTTAATGGTGAGTGTGATGCTGGTTTATGGGGAGTGTGATGCTAGGTAATGGGGAGTGTGATGCTAGTTAATGGGGAGTGTGATGCTAGTTAATGGGGAGTGTGATGCTAGTTAATGGGGAGTGTGATGCTAGTTAATGGGGAGTGTGATGTTAGTTAATGGGGAGTGTGATGCTAGTTAATGGGGAGTGTGATGCTAGTTAATGGGGAGTGTGATGCTAGTTAATGGTGAGTGTGATGCTAGTTAATGGTGAGTGTGATGCTAGTTAATGGGGAGTGTGATGCTAGTTAATGGGAAGTGTGATGCTAGTTAATGGTGAGTGTGATGCTAGTTAATGGTGAGTGTAATGTTAGTTAATGGTGAGTGTAATGTTAGTTAATGGTGAGTGTAATGTTAGTTAATGGTGAGTGTGATGCTAGTTAATGGTGAGTGTGATGCTAGTTAATGGGGAGTGTGATGTTAGTTAATGGGAAGTGTGATGCTAGTTAATGGTGAGTGTAATGTTAGTTAACGGTGAGTGTGATGCTAGTTAATGGTGAGTGTGATGCTAGTTAATGGGGAGTGTGATGCTAGGTAATGGGGAGTGTGATGCTGGGTAATGGGGAGTGTGATGCTAGTTAATGGGGAATGTGATGCTAGTTAATGGGGAATGTGATGCTAGTTAATGGGGAGTGTGATGCTAGTTAATGGTGAGTGTGATGCTAGTTAATGGTGAGTGTGATGCTAGTTAATGGTGAGTGTGATGCTAGTTAATGGTGAGTGTGATGCTAGTTAATGGTGAGTGTGATGCTAGTTAATGGGGAGTGTGATGCTGGTTTATGGGGAGTGTGATGCTGGTTTATGGGGAGTGTGATGCTGGTTAATGGTGAGTGTGATGCTAGGTAATGGTGAGTGTGATGCTAGTTAATGGGGAGTGTGATGCTGGTTTATGGGGAGTGTGATGCTTGGTAATGGGGAGTGTGATGCTAGTTAATGGGGAGTGTGATGCTAGTTAATGGGGAGTGTGATGCTTGTTAATGGGGATTGTTGCTAGTTAATGGGGAGTGTGATGTTAGTTAATGGGGAGTGTGATGCTAGTTAATGGGGAGTGTGATGCTACTTAATGGTGAGTGTGATGCTAGTTAATGGGGAGTGTGATGCTAGTTAATGGTGAGTGTGATGCTAGTTAATGGTGAGTGTAATGTTAGTTAATGGTGAGTGTGATGCTAGTTAATGGTGAGTGTGATGCTAGTTAATGGGGAGTGTGATGTTAGTTAATGGGGAGTGTGATGCTAGTTAATGGTGAGTGTGATGCTAGTTAATGGTGAGTGTGATGCTAGTTAATGGTGAGTGTGATGCTAGTTAATGGTGAGTGTGATGCTAGTTAATGGGGAGTGTGATGCTAGTTAATGGGGAGTGTGATGCTCGTTAATGGGGAGTGTGATGCTCGTTAATGGGGAGTGTGATGCTAGGTAATGGGGAGTGTGATGCTAGGTAATGGGGAGTGTGATGCTAGTTAATGGTGAGTGTGATGCTAGTTAATGGGGAATGTGATGCTAGTTAATGGGGAGTGTAATGCTAGTTAATGGTGAGTTTGATGCTAGTTAATGGTGAGTGTGATGCTGGTTTATGTGGAGTGTGATGCTGGTTAATAGTGAGTGTGATGCTGGTTAATAGTGAGTGTGATGCTGGTTAATGGGGAGTGTGATGCTAGGTAATGGTGAGTGTGATGCTAGGTAATGGTGAGTGTGATGCTAGGTAATGGTGAGTGTGATGCTGGTTTATGGGGAGTGTGATGCTAGGTAATTGGGAGTGTGATGCTAGGTAATGGGGAGTGTGATGCTAGGTAATGGGGAGTGTGATGCTAGGTAATGGGGAGTGTGATGATTGTTTATGGTAAGTTTGCAGACTTTGCAATGGTGCTTTAAAAGTAAATTGATAAACACTGCAAAAACAAAATCCATGGTGATAGTGTCATATCAAGAGAGAGGTGATCTGATAAAACTAATCAGAAGACTCCTGTTATACATGACTTAATTTGCCATTGATATGTTTTCTTCTTGTAAACCTTCTGGTTTGTGGGTTCCAATTGTAATAAGAATAAAGAAAGTTACAATATCTGAATGTTGATAAACTCGTCCCACGTTGCCAATTAAATCAGGTGGTAATGCATGCATGGAATGAGTGTACTCAACGTTATGCAATTTATGTCACATTTCATGTCCCAGTGCTGCTTGTTAAAGTACTAACTTTTCTTATAAAATATGTTTGCCATTTCAGATAAGGGACATATAGTGTTGACATCAGACAGTCAAGGATATATTCCAATCGATTTCACCAAAAATAAGTCCAGTCAAGGATATCCAACAATATTGATCATGGATGGAAGAAAAGATTGAAATTAACCATTGTATGTTGAGAATTGATTCAATACATTCCTGTGGTATCCTCGCTGAATATCCTCCTTAAACTTTGCCAGGATTACATCTTACTCAAATTAATGTACTTATTCAAAGTTAACAAAGAATGGTGTTCAGTGCATGCACAGTCACTCTAATCGTCCTAGTAGACTGACTGTGGTGCATGCAACAGATCAAGTGTGAACAATATATCAAGATGGATGTGTTACTTAATCTCGAGTTTGTGTGAGCCCTTTGCTTAACTATTTCAATGGTACAACAGTTGCTATTTTATTTTTTGCTTATTATGTGCTTGCCTGAATAAGATTTCATTATGAATCAAATTATGTAATGCTTATATAGTGACGTCATTTTATTTGAAACAAATGATTCTGCAGTGTTCTGTAAATATTATGATTGTAACACCTTGTATTGTTGTTGCATACGACTTATTTACCACTTTCGTGTCACTGAGAATGTTCTAGAACTGTGCTGTGTCTGGGTGGAATATTCTATATTTTTTTTTAGAAACTGGTTGAATAGGTAATAGAACACTGTAGGAGGCAATAGAAGGTAATGGAACATTCTAGAAATTTATAGTAAATTCCAGACTTACTATGTATGCTGATGTAATGGTCTATTTATAGACAGTGTGGGTATATATAGGGGAGTTTTTCAGCACTGAGTTCAGATCGGAGATCTCGTTGAATTGTTTGGAGTTTAAGTATCTAGTTATTGGAGTAGTGGAGTTTTACCGCGTTATTGTACTTGATGTTTGCAGAGTATAATAATACCAGTACCAGTTGAAACCTCATCTGTTGGCTCCGTGTTCGTATTTTATCATCGCCGCCAGGGAAGTCTTTCTGTTACTGTTGCCATTTTGGTATTTGAACCATCACACCTGTACTATACCAATTACAGTAATATTACGTTGCGTGTGACAATTGTGATGTTTGAGTTGTATTATTGAAAATTTTTAAATTTGTATATATTTATTGTAACTCAACTATATATTAATGTTTATACATTATACTTTTTTATCTTCATTTTTTTGCTTTTTTTAGTATAACATTTGACTATGTTCTATTGAAAGAAAGAAATATATTCTTACCGATACTACTCTAATTATATTTTATAAAACTGTGTGCTACATTGTATGTGATTGAAAATGTCAAAAACATGAACTTTCAGCATACCACTAGAACAGCTAGTTTTTGAAGTGCCTATCTCCATTAATAGGGCTCATACCACTAATTAGAACTCCATAGATGACAATGTTAGCGTTTGGGTGAAATTCTGCAAAAAAAAAGCAGATTACAAAAATTAAATATTGTTTTAATTTTTTGAAACCACATGTATGTGATAGAATTCTGACCAGTAAAACACATGTTGGTTAGCTCAAACTCCTACAAAATGGATATAAAAAAAAACACACTGATTTTTCAGGCCTACTACTTTTAATATTCTTAGAAAAGCAGCCAGTTTGGAAATGTCTAATCGTGAGTTGCTGAGATCCACAGGTCACCGGTATTTGTTAATAAACAAATACACACAGCTGATGTAATTGAAGTACGCCCTCATAGAAAGAAGATCTTTTTTCTACGAATGCTGAGAGGCTGATTGGTAGCAGACCATAACACAGGGTATACACAGAGACAGCTAAAGTGTAGACTGCCACTTTTCAACTGGTGAAACCGAAAATTAAAGCCTTAGGAAGATAACTTGAGAACCTTGACTGATAATGCGGGAAATTAAACTTTGAAAGGATAAACAATTTTGGTGACTCAGTGGAATGTCTTTGATTTTTGTGTAGAATATTCCAGAAGGTTTTCATAAAAATGTAATAAGCATTTCTATACTTTGTTAGCCAAATGTGCAGAAATTTATATGTTAAATCACCAAATAATATTTTAAACATTGGCTATTCACTAACACATGTAAATTTGTGCCGTCGTTAGATGGTGAACATCGTGCACACATATTGACCACGCCCCTTTAGTTGTCACATTTATTCATGTATGATTTTTTCCTTTAGCAGTGTCTTGGTTTGATAGCACTGCATAAAACGTAGGTTTCCTTCTGTATTGGCAGTGTTTGAAAATGCTGTGGTATGCCTTTGCAACATGTATAACCCATCGCTAAATGGAATTTAGCTTTTATAACAAATGATTTTCCACATTATACCAATTTGGGGTGAACTGTATACCAAAATACATTGCAGTATCACTCCAAATAAACTATTTTGAGCCCCCCCCCCCCTCCCCACACACACACACCAATGAGCTCACATTAACATTACCGTGACAGTTAAGACCTGCTTATCAAAAATATCAGCTTATACTAAAAACCGGAAATAATACAGCAATATGAAAAGTGTTAAATGATAGTACCTGCGTGTGAAATAGAAACTTGTCTGACTGGTATTTTTCAGAATCCAAGATATATAAAATACTGATTTTTTTTTTTTCCACAAAATGATGTAATGACACTAAAGTGAACGACTAGAATTTCAGTTCTACTAGTTAACGGGTGGGACTGTCTGGACATGCGCGGGGCAAACAGGGGAGGGGGTACCTAATGCGCGGGGCAGCAGCAGCAGCAGCAGCAATCCCTGTACTGTAGAATTGTTATTAACTTATGTTATGCTGTATAGTGTACTACTGCATGGTGCTTATATGCATGGATTATAGTTCTCTAGGATCATCAATATGATCACATTTTTAAGCATTCGGTTGCACCCTCTAGACAGCTATAATTTGAATGCCCTATTTCGATAGTGAAATTTGATTTCATTTTTAGCTCCGCTGTCGACTTTGTCGAGCGGAGCTTATCATATGAGTGATTTTCCGTCGTCGTCCGTGTCAATGTTTTACTTTTTCGACTTCTTCTTGAAAACTACAAGCCTGAATGCTTTGATACTTGGTGTATATGTACCTTGGGTAGACCTCTCTTAGGTTTGTTCATTTCATGTTGATATCTTCAATTTTCTAATTTTGGTGAATATTTTTGTCATTTTTGGTAAAAAGTGATATTTTCGACTTCTTGTTAAAAACCGCAAGTCCAATTGCTTTGATATTACATATATAGGTACTACATGTGGACCTCTCTCAGATTTGTTCATTTTGTAATGATATCTTCAATTCTCTAATTTTGGTGAATATTTTTGTCATTTTTGGTAAAAAGTGATATTTTCGACTTCTTGTTAAAAACCGCAAGTTCGATTGCTTTGATATTACATATATAGGTACTACATGTGGACCTCTCTCAGATTTGTTCATTTTGTGATGATATCTTCAATTCTCTAATTTTGGTGAATATTTTTGTAATTTTTGGTAAAAAGTGATATTTTCGACTTCTTGTTAAAAACCAATAGTTCAATTGCTTTGATATTACATATATAGATACTACATGTAGACCTTTCTCAGATTTGTTCATTTTGTGATGATATCTTCAGTTCTCTAATTTTGGTGAATATTTTTGTAATTTTTGGTAAAAAGTGATATTTTCGACTTCTTGTTGAAAACTGTAAGTCCGATTGCTTTGATATTACATATATAGGTACTACATGTGGACCTCTCTCAGATTTGTTCATTTTGTGATGATATCTTCAATTCTCTAATTAATTTATTTTGGTGAATATTTTTGTAATTTTTAGTAAAAAGTGATATTTTCGACTTCTTGTTAAAAACTGTAAGTCCGATTGCTTTGATACTATTCATATTGTTCATTTTCTAATGATGTCTTCAGTTTTTTAATTGAAATGTGCATTGCTAACAGCGGAGCTATCTCAGCCGATAGGCTGCTTGTTATATAATTCTGTTGGCAAAAGTGATCGTCTGATGACTGGCTGACTGACTGGTATTTGTTCGTCAATCATGCCTCCTTAATATCTCTATCAATATTTCATTTAATTTTGCCATACTGGGATGCTGAATTTGATTTACGAGCGCCCCCAATATAGTTCGAACACAATTTTTATTGTTTTTATGATAATGAAGTTTGACAACTTTCTTATCTTTGGGTCGTGCGCAATTAGTCTATGCCTGAAAATAAATATCTGTACATACACACGTGTTGGTAGTTTCATTGTGGGAATGATAACAGCCATGTATGTTTATGGAATATAAACACTGGGATGCTTAATCTGATTATTGAGCGACCTCACTATAGTTAGAAAAAAATTATATCGTTTTTATGATAATGGGTCTTGACAACTTTCTTATCTTTGGGTCGTGCGCAATTAGTCTATGCCTGAAAATAAATATCTATACATACACACGTGTTGGTAGTTTTATTGTGGGAATGATTACAGCCATGTGTGTTTATGAAAATTAAACACTTTAATGTCGAATTGAAAAGTCGATGACAGAAATTTTGGACATCGGGACTGGAAACATTGATTACAGAACGTCTTTCATTTCATCGGTGGTTTGTATGAGCTACTGGTAAAACTCGAAACCTAAACTATATTAGCATATCTAGTGCAGACAGTTGTAATTTGATGTCGTAGAGCCAATGGAACAAACCAGAAAGGGGGGCAAGGGGGATAGCTTGTACAGGTTACAGGAAATGAAAGTTCATTTACAGTAACAAAAATATCAATTTTTCCAATTTATAGATAAAGCAAATTCCTAATTGCATTTTTATAATATATTTGATAATTTGTGTTTAAAAATCAAAATTGGGAATTGCATACGAATTACGACATTTAATGTTGAAAATGCTTTTTACGCTCACAAAAAAATATCTTTGTACATATTACGGACGAATAAAATATCTGGTTACATTTTTTACCTTGCCCATGTCTACAAATTTACGTTTTTTTTTATTTATTTAAATTACATTATTGCGAAAGTAAAAACAATTGATTACAGCAAACAAAAATGTTCCTTGCCGACAATTGCGGTTCATAATTCAAACTCATACTTGTTTCAAGAAAGTCAACAATGCTAGCGACGCTCACAGTACTTGATTAGAAAACTCTGAAGAGTTTCATCGCTAGTCACGTAAGGTACGTGTTCTGTGAATGGCTATTCAGATAACTCTTGGGGTTAAGCATCCAATCTGGCCAATCAGGAGTGCACTTGTTAGTTATCTTTAACTGTTGGATACAGTTTTTCTTTGTCTGTTACCCCTGATACTCCACACCCAAACATCTCGAAAGCTGAGGGTAAACAGCTCGTCATGTGTAGTAATCAAGTTTGACAAGTGTTTACCAACTCGATGATTAAAGTTCAAGGTTCCTCGTCACACATACACCGAAAGCTATGATCCTCGTCAAAACATGGCATGTTATGTTTTCCTGATACGAGAAAACAACAACACATGATTCATTTCATGTTCAGTTTAATGGCGCAACGCAAACACTTATCAAGAATAAAACCGCTATCTGTTGAATAACATTGTCAGGTTCTAGTGCCGTTTAAAATGAATAATTTGAGCAAATTTCACGGTGTCAGAAATGTGTCAAAAATCGCTATGAAAGCAGAACACAACTCGGCATTATCACCATATGCATTTTGAAATCAATAAATCTGATATAGAAATACTATTCATTCTCAGTGCCATGTCGTAGTGCATTGGCCATGTGCGTTGAGACACTTAAACCGCCAAATGCGATCTCTTGATAAACCTTATTGAACTTTACATGTGTTAAAATAAGATTCCAAAGCCTGGGGCACTGAACATACGTTATGTATATGCTGTATGCATGTTTATGCAGGAGACCCCCCCCACACACACACACACACTACACACATTCTCGTGTACCAATTTACACGATAGTGGTAATAACATTTTATCAATGTTTGCTTTCCAGGAATCGTCAACCCCCCTACAAAACAATTACGCAATTATATTGTATTACCAAAATAGGTGTTTGATGGTTTCTTTTTTTACGACAGTGTTTACAATTGTCGTCATTTTACACCACGACGCAACATCTTGGCTTGAAATACACGATTTTATTCTATCGTGATTTTTCGTACTCTCCACAACTGTGAAATATTTTACATTCACATCATCAGATCGCATGTTTTAGTGGTGTAAAATATTGCGTAACTGCTGAAATATTGACTTTTTTGCTGAACATCGATCTACGCCTGCTACTCAGACTAATATACGGTGATAAAATAGGAAAATAATCAGTTCCCATTTCGTATAGTATGTGTGATAGTTACCGTGAAATATATTGCACATATATGTCCCATTGCAGCTGATTGAAACCCTACGTTTGTCAGTCTCAAAAAGAAAGATAAAATTTGACGGACGTAATCGACGGAAAAATACAATTTTACTTTTCATTGAAAACTTCGAAGTGCATTTTGTCATCCTAAATACCCGATACGTCATACAGAACTGCTACAGCATTAACTTACAAAGTGAAATAATCCACTAAATATACAACTCTTCTGCATGGCGATGTGTCACATGTGTGGCGGTCTACAGTTGAAATACACAATAGTCGTACATTGCGCACGAACACAATAATTTCGTTGATTATTTCACTTTGCAAACGTTTGCCGAACCCATGTCAATTCGGTATGAAGTATCAGGCATTTCAGATCGGAAAAAACATTTTTGCGTGCTTATGAAGAGTCATATTCTTAAAATTGTTTACTCTGTCGGCAGAAACCGTTCCTTTCGGAACGACCCTGGCATCAATTGAAGCCAATTCACTTCCCATCAAGAGTGACATTTCATATTCCTATCAAAATATATTCCTAGTATCAAAATAGAATGACGGTGATACTGGATTCCAGCAGTTCCAAATGTAGGAATGCGCTGTGAGAATTCCAAACAATGATATTTCACGCTTTCCATTTAACTCTTCCCATTAAAATTAGTATGTCCATTGTGTAACTTTTTAATAACGTAGTGAACTTGAAAACAAACTGTCATGATTTTTATTAGCCCGACTATTTATCGTCCCATTAAGATATACACAAGTACAGTGTACTCTTAGCGTTTCCTGTAAATATAATGACGGCGCTTTTAAAATAACAAATAAAGCCATAATTTTGATAATATTACGATTCATAAGCCGACATGAATGTGATCAATTTAACCTCCCATTCCATTGACGAAAACGCCTTGACACACCCACCTGACGACCATCGGCGACTGGTGAATGCTGAGACGTTTTTACATTGAGGCACGTGATTTAATGAGGATATGGTATGTTATTGAGGCTGGAAGAATACTAAGAATCAGATTGTGAAATATACCACCTTTTATACAATATATAGTATTAGTAAATTAGAAATACAAATCGTGTCCACGGCAGATCTTTCGTCTGACAAGCTGGTCGACGTGGAATGCGTTTTATGAAACGTCACTGGGTCAACGATTTATGGCTTTTCACTACAAACAATGCTTCTAACTTTTGTAATCCTTTGGAAATTCCTCTTCATGAAAATACACAGACGCGGATTCTGTCGGAATGTCAAATTGTGCATTTCCTGTCTTCCCCGTTACCATGGCATTAAATCTCTCTGAGTCAAAGGTAACTCATTAATGACCCACTGCTCTCAACGAACTGTAAATATTTATTTGAAATCAACTGTTCGCTGTCATATGACGATGACATTGTACAATACTGAAATAATGAAAAAATAAATGTTGGTTATCATCTTGAAGTTGTTCCACTTTCTTTAGTTTTATCAAAAATGTCAGTGGTCTTGGACTGAAAAAAGAACGTATAAATTAGGAATGTTAGTGCGTACGTGGATGGTAACTCAGCGACATTTATACTGTTACTTGGGGCCTGGCAAGTGAACGTCGTCAAAGTTGCTAATGATTGTAATTTCCAGACCAACATGTATAAAGCTTGGAGCCTTATGTCATGCTAATCATCTTTTAATGAATCTAGGGGGCCTTTGGAATGTCCTAAAGGAAGAAGCAATTGCAAAACAGTGTGACCCCCCTGCACGAAATGCTGAGCTGGAATTCTAACAACGGCATGGATATGCTACCAGGCGAATACATCAAGAATTAGTTTCGCATTTGTTTTTTGAATCCTTGGTTTTATGAAACTTGCACATATAAGAATTGGATTGTTACGGAATTAGATATCTCGTTTCACAATTGTCCGTTAAAATTAAAAACACATTGCCTGTTGCCAGGGGGCGGCACGCCTATGCCACCTTGCCCTTTCCTCCACTCCCATACTGCTTGCTACGTTTTGAACAGAAATGTGAGGCCGTGTTATCTCTACGAGTAGGTTATATACGATAGCCCGGTATGTGAGGTGAAATACATAGCGAACTCGACGCAACTATCTGGTGAGCACAGGATTCAGCTAGTTTTTATGTCACATTGACCTTCATCAACAGCGATATATGAATTACAAATCTGTTGTTGTACACAGCAAGATCACGGCGGATACATCTTCGCGAAGTATTAGTTTGCGTGGGTCGACATTATTTGCTCGTTTGGGATTCGGTTGATTCGTGATATTGTGGTAAGTCCCAAACCGCTATAGCCGCAGCCATTCTGAAATCTTTATCACAGGATCCGGATATACATTTCTATTATTATCATGTTATTCGTGTGACTTGAACATTAACTTTTATGCAAGACTCATACTTGCCAAGGTTCCAAATGTACAAACTATTACATTGGACGATGAACTAGCCCAGTAAAGATTACGCTGTTTAATCGCCGCATGAATATTTTAATATTAAAACTTCATCGTGTATAAACACTCGGCAATAATTTGTTCTCAAGGGACTAGATATACTTAATACTGGCTCTTCGAAGCACGCTGTGTTCATCCTTCGCAATTGTGCATTAACGCAATGTGACTAGTCTGTTGAATGGTCTACGTACACATGCCTCGTCATTAATCCGTGGAATCAAACATGAGGACGCACTGCAAGAACCATTATCGTCATTTTGTGTGACTTTAAATCACTTTACTTTAAGTCAGTAAGTGGCAAATAATGCCATCAACGGCAGGTATCGTGAACTTCACCTGATATATACATTTATCTTTAACAATTTCCGTCATGTCGTTCAAGTCACTGAATGCATCTATCGTCACTAACACGAGTAGTACGCAATTTGGGCACAATGTACCAAGATATACCAATCAAACCCTCGTTACGGCAGTCGCGATTTGCGTTGTCATCTTCACATTACTAGGTTTTATCGGAAACGGCATTGTCTTGATAGTATATGGCCGAAAACGTCGAAAAACTAGTCCACATTATTTTATTATGAGTTTAGCAGCAAACGACTTTTTTATTTGTGGCGTGGTTTTGCCATACTTTTTGTATAGCCACAGCTTGGATAATTTCACCAATGTTGCTGCTTGTTTAACATTTACGTACATGTGGTTTGTGAGCATCGCGTGTTCTCTTCTTATCACCGGGGTCATTGCAGTGGATCGATACTATGCTATATGTAAACCACTACAGTTCGTCTTCACGCCAAGAAAAGCGAAAATCGTCATTGTTGTATGTTTCATAGTTTCCTTGGCAACCGCATCTCCCGTCTTTTTCATGTATGGTATAAGTTACCGTCAAAGAAACGGTGTGTATTATTACATGTGCGATTATGTCTGCGATCCCAAAGTCGACTTGGTCTTTTTTCGAACTCTTTTCACGCTCTACTGTATATTAGTTGTAATGACCGTGACCCTTTATACTAAGGTCATCTTCACCGTCCGTAACCGGTCGAAGATACGAATTAATACTCTAGGAGCTCGCTCCAAAGACAGATCATTTAGTGAACAACGATCGGCAACCGGAACAGAAAAGAATAATAGCACTCGCCGATATAGAAGAAAAAGTGGAGAAAGCCCTACATGTCGCAAAATACGAATTATCAGCCAATCATCGGACAGTATCTCATCAGACAAGGCTCTACCAAGTCCAATAATACAGTCAGCGGTGACGGCGGATGATTCGGACAGTTCTCGTGCTTCCACACCTAAAAGTTCACTGCATCGTGTACTAACGGCAGAAAGCACACTCACTTGCACTACTTTGACACAGGAACAATGCCCAGAGCAAGATACATGTTTTTGTATAAATGTTGAAAAAGAACGTGACACTTGTGCTAAAAATGAGTCAAAGGAGAAAGATGAAAACCTCAATGGGATTGTAACTTTATACGGGTCTGCCAATAAGGATACGGTTACGGATACCGGCATACGTAAACCATCACCGGCGACACGAAGAAAGAACTTCACACGTCAAAGTTCCTCAATTTCCTGGGCGTCCACTCTTGAAAGTAGTCCGAAAAGAAAGAAAATAATACCAAGACTGCCCAGTAGACAGAGAATAAGTTCATTGACACAGCGCACTGGACTAGATCGTACAGTGGTGATGTTAATGCTAGTTACGCTAGTATTTGTTATATCGTGGGTACCACTGTTTGTTTTTAGTTTTATTCCCGCCCTCAATTGGCGTAACTATGACGCATACCCATCGCCCGTCAAAGTACTTGTATTTTTGTATTTTTTGAACAATGTCCTCAACCCATTTATTTACAGTTTTGTGAATAGAAAATTCCGTACTAGTGTTATTGAACTTTTACAAGATATCCGACATTGCAAACGGCGCAACAGACGACGATGTAATCGTTTGTAATATTGTAAATTATTCTCTCACTTTCTTTTTTGCTTACGAAGAAAAAAACCTAAGAAGTAATAATATGTATTTTTCTGTTCTTAAATTGTATTCTATAATTTTAGGAAACACGACAGTGAAATATATCATGTGTTTATTGGCCTTGTAACATTCCCAAAACGGACACCCAACGTACAGTGCGTGGTCAAGTCATTTTTTATGAGATAATCACGGGAGTATACTTGAAATCATGATGCATTACTCAAGACGTTTAGTACGATTGGATAATGTTTAGAAATATCGATATAGGTTCTAGAACCATCAAATTAAATTTAAGTATTGCATCAGTGAGTTTAACACCTTCATTTGTCATGAATATCTCTACTGAGGTGACCAGGCGCTAAAACCAGACATTGTAATGTAACACATGCGTGTTGAAAACATTTGCAATATAATATATTAATTGTATTATTTTAAAAGCAACGTTTGCTGCTTGTATTCCTATTGGTTGAGAGAAAGTGTTTTCCTTGAGTACATTTATGTCACGCAAACCTTTGGTAACTTGACCCATTCTAACACTTGTGTTACACTCGCTTACAGCTATGATTCAACACCACGTATAGAGTCACTATTTTGGATATAGCTCACCATATATTAATTTATTTCCCATACCGAGTACCAAGCAAATCGTATTCAGAACACAGTAATTGTGAATGTCATCAGAGATTTTTGATTGTTTTCTATTTATTGAATATGTTTATAAGGATTGTTTAACTTAATTACATATAGATGCTAATCATTAGGTTAGTTAATGAAACTCAAATCTACAAGATTACATCAACAGTAAAATACAAAACAACAAACCTGAATGTGCTAATGATTTAATATACAATCAGAAGAAAACAACACACAAACAAACAAACAAAATTCAGTAAATTTCGTTACTTTATATTGCGTTTATTTCCTTTAAAAACCAAAATATTGTAGATTCTGCCCGGTAAAAACGTCCACACAATGGCACTGATATAAATACTCAGTCAGCAATAGTATGTACATATAGAGGAAGCGTATTAATGCAATAATCTTAGAAAATATTGCTATAATATGATGTTATTTCAGTTATTATACAAGCATGGCACGAATATGAGTTGGCTTGAAAAATGTCTGTTTACAGGACATGTTGACCACTTAACAAATACGTCAAACTAAAATGCATGAAATTTGACACTAGTTATAAGTATACAATCAGCTTACGCACAGGCTTCATTTGATGCATGGTTTACACCATGGATTTTGGCATCAGATTGAAACTAAAATGGAAGATCCTGTGACGTTTCAAATAAACTCTACCTTTATTATAACAAATTACGTTCACTGAGTTTCTGTGAGAATGTGACCCGTGTTTTAGTAATGCCATGTAACTGGATCCACGCAATCCATGGTGAGTCTTTGTAGTGAATGATTTTTTTTCCCGTTAGGTAATTACTCAAATTGGTTGGTGAACAGTAAGCCAATTATGGTAGTAGATGGTTTAATCTAAGTCTGTGGAATTTCACAGCGGATGCCTTCCTGTATTGTATTATATCCGTAGTTGTTTAACATAGCATAGTGACTGCATAGTCTCAATACTGCGTGTGACGGTGTAGAATATATTTTATAGTAGTATTTTATAATTTTGTATTATTCAAATGCAAGACTGACGTAGAACTGTTTAAGCAAAGCTAACTTATGCGTACAGTAGAATTTGTCATTAATTTTTAAGGTATTCTAGTTTTCAAAATGCTATGTCTGTTTTATTTATCTTATAGATCGTGTAATTTAATAAATTGTGTTGCAGTATTTGCCAAAATTAACAGTTCTCATGTTATTTATGTATCATATTTATATACCCCAATGGTTTTCAATGCGTCAACCACGCACAAAGCACATGATTTTATATACTTACGTCGCATGACATTGGTCCTTTCAAAGAAATGACTACCATATGTGATTTTTGACTTCGTCATCCTATTGTGTTCCGCCATTTACTAAATTATTGAATCAACTGATTTCTCTAATCTTCCATATGGCTTATTTTATCTGACTATGGGCAATGCTACAACATGTACATGTTATTGCATGTTCCAAGGTCATGTCACTTATCTTATTCTTAGTTGATGCAACACTTGAGTGTCACTGTTCATCTCCTCGTGGGGGCGGCGTATACTATGCCCCTTGCTTAGAGTTGAGACTAATTGTGGTTCCTGACCATCAAAGAATACACGATGCATTAATCGACACTAACGGTATAAATGTGTTTTGTTGGAACAAAAAGGAGGTTCCCAAAATGTATGTGATGTACGTGACATTTCATCCCTTGTATATCAGCTAATTAAAAGTACAATTTTGAATAATGATGGGATGGACGCTGCAAAAGACGTGGTTCATTCCTTTAGTAATCGTTAATGTGGATGGTAGTTCCATTATGGTAATAAAAAGACAAGAATACGTGTTTAATAATATGCTGACATGAAAACAAACACTCAGACTCTGTGTTAGTAACTACGGATCACATATCAAATCATGGTTCTATGACTCATTTGAAGCCATCAATGAGTGACGGAACACATGCGACTCTGTTTTATGTCTTGTATGCGATATATAATAGACTAATCATGAGACAACGTCGTATAATAAACATGGTCACAGTGTTAAATAAATCAAAGTATGAAGTGAAACCTCTCCCTACTCTCACATTTCTTTTCGTGTACATCCATTGATTCACTACACCTTTAAAGCAATCACCCTTAAAATCCCCCCTACCGCATACACTCCCTGTCAACACAGTCGTCCTTAGACTTCCGCCTATCGCATACACCCAGTGCCACCACCGTCGCCTTTAAACATCCCCTACCACGTACACCCAGTGCCACCACCGTCGCCTTTAAACATCCCCTACCACGTACACCCAGTGCCACCACCGTCGCCTTTAAACATCCCCTACCACGTACACCCAGTGCCACCACCGTCGCCTTTAAACATCCCCTACCACGTACACCCAGTGCCACCTCCGTCGCCCATAGACTTCCCTCTACCGCGTACACCCAGCGACCTAAGTGTAGTATCCAGTAACTCACGCAAGCATTATTAAACTTCTATTTACGCAACTTGAACCCATTCAACTCCCCTCCTGTGTATACCCAAAGACCAAATACAAATGCTATACAACATCCCTCCGCATCAACGCATCATAAGCATTCTTAAATCCCGTTCCAGAGTACTCCCAGCAACCAAACACGAACACCCTTGAATTCTCCCTCACGAGTCGCGTACACCCAGTGACACAACACAGTCGCTCTAAAATGATCCCTTTCCGTGCCCCAACACAAGCACTCTTACCCTTACTCTTACCCTTCCATGTACACTTAGTGGCCCGACACAAGCACTGACACCCTTCCATTTACACTTGGTGACCCAACACAAGCACTCCCACCCTCCCGTTTACAACACTCAGTGGCCCAACACAAGCACTCTTACCCTTCCATGTACACCTGGTGACCCAACACAGGCACTCCCACCCTCCCGTGTACAACACTCAGTGGCCCGACACAATCACTCTTACCCTTCCTTGTACACCTGGTGACCCAACACAGGCACTCCCACCCTCCCGTGTACAACACTCAGTGGCCCAACACAAGCACTTCCACCCTTCCTTGTACACCTGGTGACCCAACGCAAGCACTCCCACCCTCCCGTTTACAACACTCAGTGGCCCAACACAAGCACTCTTACCCTTCATTGTACACCTGGTGACCTAACACAAGCACTCCCACCCTCCCGTGTACACCTGGTGACCCAACACAAGCACTCCCACCCTCCCGTTTACAACACTCAGTGGCCCAACACAAGCACTCTTACCCTTCCTTGTACACCTGGTGACCCAACACAGGCACTCCCACCCTCCCGTGTACACTAAGCGACCCAACACAGCACATGCAACATTAGGCGAGCAGTTTCGCTAGGAAACTTCTGTTGAGTATTCTTGTTTTACGTGATACTAGTTAGAACAATTATAGTGTTGCTCACCAAATTAGATAATGAATCTTTGACGGGAACGGTGAGCAACATGGTCTCTTTTGAGCTCCGCTGCCGACTAATATTACTTATTGTCCGTCGCCGTTGTCCGCGTCTGATTGCTTGATACTTGGTGTATTGTACCTTGCGTAATTTTCTCTTAGATTTGTTCATTTTGGAATAATATCTTTAAAACTCTAATTTTGATGAATAATGTTGTCATTTTTGATAAAATGTGATATATTCGACACCTGTTGAAAAATGCAAGTTCGATTGCTTTGATATTATACATATAGGTATCTCAGGTTGAGCTTTCTACGATTTATATACACACGCTAATTGAAATGTGCATTGTAATATCGTAGTTATCTCCGCCGAGAGCCTGCTCATTTCAATGTAATGTAGTGATTTCTATACATCATTTTAATGAACTCACTGAGTTTTATAACTAATATATACTAGCTGAGCCATCTCAAACGTTTCATCTAGAGATTCTGTTCACAAAATTATGCACTCATTTACATACCCTTTAAATCTGAGCGCATATGAATGCATATATACACTCAGGGTAATACCATTTATTTACGGGTGGACTACGTAGAATCGTATGAGGGTGACAGGTTTGAAAACAGTTGTTTTCAAATTAAAACACGAAAACAATATATTTATTTATTAGTACTGACTACTGACGAAGACACAAAGGAAATACTCGAAAACGAAAATTCAAATTTAGAATGTTGTCAACTTTCTATAAATTCACCGCTAATAATACACATGAAGTGACATGATGGATTCATGTATGGTAATTTTAAGTCTAAACTATGCATGATCAAATATATATCGGTACTGGTGTACTTTTCATTCCTATATTGACCACTCACATGCCACTCTATTTTATGTTTTTATTTGTATGCGGCATATAATCGACTAATCAACGTCGTATAATAAACATGGTCACAGTGTTAAACAAATCAAAGTATGAAGTGAAACCCTACTCTCATATTTCATTTTGCATACATCCATTGATTCACCACACATTTAAAACAATCACCCTTAAAATCCCCCCTACCGCATACACTCCCTGCCAACACAGTCGCCCTTGGACTTCTGTCTACCAGGTACACCCAGTGCTAACACATACAGTCGCCCATAGACTCCCCTCTACCGCGTACACCCAGTGACCTAAGTATAGTATCCATCAACTCGTGCAAGCATTATTAAACTTCCCTTTACGCAACGTGCACCCATTCAACTCCCCTCCTGTGTGAATCCAATGACCAAATAAAAATGCTATACAACTTCCCATCGCTCTAAAACTTTCCCTTTCCGCTTTCAATGCAGGAACCGTTCACTGACTGTTAGTGTCAATAGTGTATCGGTATCCCATAACGATTATTTGATCTATTAGCAAAATTACATTATATGATGTAAAAGTCTCAAATATTGAATAAATTGTCATATAATATTCTGTTTGCATGTACCCATTATATGCAGGATATAAAGAACATAATTATCGCGTGATTATCGCCATCCATGATTCCCTATTTACAATGAAGTAAGTATTTAACAAAACAAAACACTACATAGTAATAGCACCCCGTAGCTAAATTCTCACTGTCCGTCCCTGGCACGGGAAGGCTCGTATTTCAGTCCAACACAGGACGAGAAACTCATGTAGTTTGTTTATTATCTACTCATGCTGGTATCTATTCTAATGTTTCCCATCCATAACGTACCATGTGTAGAGTTCTAATCTCAATTTGAGATACTATTATCGTATTTAGTTTTCAAGCTGCTGCCCAGTCTGTTAAATCACGCAGTAATGCATGCTCATATCGACATTATTTACTCGTCTGTTTGCGGTTTTATTAGTTAAAATCTTGAAAGTCGTCTTGTTGAGACCTCGATAAAGTTTGTTCACAGAACTTGGCTCGTAAATATTGACTGATCTGCATCGCCGTACCGACTCGCTTGCTGGGGGTATTATATTGTCACTTTCACCTAAGCGATTAAAAATGTGTGTAATATAACTCTACTGCGCATCACGTCATTTTAATACCATATTAGGTTAACACACGTCATCACACTATATCAGCATCTAACATGTTCGATATGAGTCCCATGCAACCTATACAACTCGTGTAATGTACATTGTTTGTTTACATGGCGTTCCAGCGCGTGCTGCACGGCGACTGTCGCTCTTTAAAATAACCAATACGTTCAACTTGAATGCTTTTCATAAGTCGTTCTTCTCCTCGCTTTACAGTATCTGTTAGATATACGCTCATATACCCCATTGTCGCATATTGCCATTCCTACGCCCATGGAATGTATATTCTATACTTAAAGATAAAGTAATAGTCTGGATGGCTGCTGTGTGTTGATAATAAAACCATTCATCATACATGTCACTTACCGATCACCAAAATAGTGTATATTAGCTGGCCGTTGGTGGCGACACGGAGACTGTGCTCCTCGAGTGGCCTGGATTTGAATTGAATGGTTAAAAAAGAACCGGGACATCTTGTAGAATGAGGCCCCATACCACAATTAGCATATCAGTGCTCTCAGTTCTAAAATCATATGGTTGGTGTTAATGTATCCTCGGGGGCGGAACTACGTCACAAGACGTTCCACGTTGCTACGACGCGCACCACTGTACATGTACATGCATTTCTATGGGCTCTGTGCGCGCTGCTGTGGAACGCCGGTCGAGCCGGTGAAAATTCGAGAAAACAACACAAACTCAACTTTGAAGTAATCCCGAACAGCCAAATTTATATATGTTACACACGTAGGGCTAATCTTGTTACACTGTTCAGAGTCTCAACAATCATCCCAAAGTACCGTTTTCTGCGAGTTTTTGGCCTTTGTTTTCACCGCCGCAGGTTGCCAGGCGTTGAAAATGCCCGGATGTCCGCCCCCGAGGATAGTTTTTTTAACATCCACATTTTATCTCAAACGCGATGTATGAGGGCGTACTTCAATTGCGTCAGCTGTTTAGTACGTAAAGGTTTGTTTATTGACGAATACGGGTGACCAGTAGATCTGGAAACTATGTGACACTATTAAACTGACTTTGGTTTTGTGAATTTTGAAGATAGATAGCCTGAGATATCAGTATATTTTGTTTACATCCATTGTGTAAGATTTTGAGGTGGATAACATATGTTTTTTTTCCTGTCGAGATTTGGAAGTAGAAAAATGATTTGAACTTTTAATCGTGTTTTTTTTTTGAAAATTCACCAAAACATAGAAATCTATGAGGCCATGAATAGGTTTTATTTCACCATCAGCTTCGAAATGCGTATGTAACGTAAAATGACTGACGTAGATGAGTAAAAGCTGTTTTGAACTTTTAATCATGTTTTTTGTGTGGAAAATTCACCAAAACATAGGAATCTATGAGGCCATAAATAGGTTTGATTTCACCATCAGCTTCGAAATTCGTATGTGACGTAAAACGACTGACGTAGATGGGTAAAAGCTGTTCGTCATTTAAAAAAATATTAATCTCTCAAAACATTATTGTATATTTATAGATGAATTCAAATGAAAACAATGTCGATACATTACTCATTAAAAACAATTTTAATTATTGATATATATACATACAAATGAAGAGGATATTGGCACTATCAAATTTATTATATTAGTCTAGTAATTTTTATGATTTGTTCCAACTCTTGTTTATGAATATGTATATCCTGTTTCTTAAAGCGTGGTTCAAACCACATGCGACACGTAAACACGTTTACTACATGACATCCGTTGATTCAAGCCATATAAACAGAAGCACACGACCCGACGTTCAAGACCCGACATGGGGTTTTGTAGTATTGGTATGACTTGAATCTACTTCAAAACAATGTATATCAGTGTTGGTAAACAGGTTTCAATGGATTCTCTGCGTACCTAGTTGCACGTTATCGTGCATGGTATATCGGCGACTGCAATTGTGCCGAATGGATAGGGAAGTGTAGAATTCAGACCGTGTATCTTGCCGATTTTCTGGCAAAATTACTGATAGTCTGTCTAGTTTCTTCAATAAACCACCTGTTCCTGCACCAGACCAAATCTAGTACCACCGTTGATACAAAGATTGGACACACACGTCTTGAGAACTCATGATGCAGCCTAAATTACAAAACAGGGTCAGGACTCGGACAAACATCACCTCTGTGACGTCGTTAATTACATCGCTCATGTTCTGTTATACGCGGTATGAGTGTTTTAGCAACGGGGTCTATAACACCGTGTGAGCACAATAGTTCTTGTAAGCAGTCTGTCGTGTTACTGTTTACATTGTATTGAAATATACACAATACCTACCACACTACGTCAGAGCCCGGAGTCGTAATTTGCTGAAAAGGTCGTTTAAGGTAAGTTTCAGAGTTCTGCTCTGCTTTCATAATTTGTCAAATATCTGTTAATATTAATTATGACGAATATGTCACGTCGATTACCAATGTTGATGGAAACCGATTTTTGAAGTTGCAAAAAGTGATCGTTTCCGGGTACTACATGGCGCTACGTAAAGTCAATTTTGCCTTCTCTGTGGGTACACATTATTTGTGATTGGCTACATATATTACAGCTACAGGGGATAGACTAATTACTTAAGGTTGTCATCGGGTTCACGACAGGCGACTACAAGTAGGGTGGTTGGGGCATATGCGACGGTAACGTGGACAATGTCTCCCACTGTGTATTAAAGGTGGTTTAAGTCGTTATTTTAGTAGGTCTTTTCATAACGCCATTGTCCAAAATAACCCTGTTTCTACCTGTTGAAAACGACGACGAGTAATGTGTCATGGGTCAACTTCTAATTATATGCGTACTACGTCAACGAATTAATGCATACTCCCAGGGTTTTAATTCAACAACAGCTCGGTGGCTACCCAACGTTTTATTCGGACTTCCAGTCACAGGAAATAACTTTACAACATTTCAAAAAATTCCTGCCAGCGTGCTATGATTACCATTTGCATATCCTACAACCTACAACATACATTCCCTAATGCAAAACCAATGTAGATGATCTTTGCATGGCCTAACACATGGCGCATGCGTGTATTTGTATTTTTCATTCGTATACTCTCCGCAGACTTGTCACGCTCACCTGAGCACCCGACATTTATATCTTCGCCAAGCCCCAGTTTTCTACTTGTATCGACCAAATGACACGCTAACTTTAAACTAAATCGTGTTAACTAGAAGTGCATGCTCTCCCTGTGGTTCCGGTCTCGGGTCCATTAATGCTTCATAGGAATGAACGAGTGATAAAAAATAGAAGTAGTTGTAATTAAAATAGTTCGCTATAGGTGTTGTATGTGGTACGCTCTACTACACTTTGCATGGTACCATTCGTCGCCACGTCACGCAGATTGCTTTTATTGTAAGTAACTACATAGGTATGAATAGTGAACGAGACACAGTCATTCTGAACTGAAAGCAAAAAGCGGTATTGTATTATTTTCACAGTCACTGTCTAGTATCAGTTCTGACACAAAACAGTTAATTTGTGAGCATACATCGGCATTGTGATTTATCTGTATTACCCAAAGAGTCGATATATAACATAGTTCCCCTGGCTATGTCAAAGCATGATTTATAAAGCCCACGATTTCCTGCGGCGGACTCCGGTGTTTGAGAGGTCGAGCTGGCACAGTGCCAAACCAGCAGAAAAGTAAATTTACAGTAACTATATGCGCATGCATTATGCTAATTCTTAACAATAATTGGGCGTTTAAAGTACAAAATGGACTAATATGTTTGTGAACTGGTTGTTTTAGTCCGTGTAACAATAAACGTATTAAACGTTTTCATTTTTCATCTAACGAATATTGCATCATTGTTATATCATACTAAATTATATGATCAAAGTAACAAAAACAAATATTTAAAAATATTTTTTTTGTTCATATTGCATCTTTAATATCCCCAAAATTGTGTTATTCTGGTATTGAGTCACATTAGCAATTATAAAAAACACAATAATTTCATAACATGCGTAGTTATAACAGTAATATTTCAAGTCACAGAGTGAATACTAATATCTCACAGCATAGTACGCCATTGCACCCCGTACGGTATACACGTGATTGTAAGTTATGCAATGCTATCATCAATCAAAATGTAAAATAGTTATATCTTTCGAACTTCATTTAAATCCAGAGAAAACGCGTTCAATTTCTATGTAACCTATTTCACTCCCACGAGTCTTTGCAGATTTCTGCCAAGCCACGAGTATTTGCAGATTTCTGCCAATCATTGGTTGATTTACTACAACGCATGCCTAACATACGTGCTCCATTCATTTGCTAAAGCGCTGTGATTGGTCAAATGGCTTTCAACCATCAATTAAAATTTATTGAAACATATTTTAAATTTCTATATATAACAACAACATTCTTGCCTTCGACGATAAAATGTGGTGTATTATTACATAATATGAAAATTATCACGGTTACTACATATCAATAATTATTGCTATTTGGTTTATCGTTCCAGAATTTGCTGGCGTTACAAATTTCGTCCAAATATGACTACCACCGTAATACTAGGATTGTTGGTTTTCTGGGTCATCTTTCACTTAGCTGATACAGCTGACTCTGACTACAGCGTGAAAGGACTGAATTTCACTCAGATCACTACCACATCAGCAACAGTCATGTGGTCGCGTCCAGGTTCAACCGACAACGTTACAGGTTTTCAAATCACGTACAAGACGGCGAGTGTTGAAATGAGTGACGTAATCGACGTCACTGTAATCTCATACGATTTGACTAATCTAGAACACTATACAACATATCGTACCTGTATCTATACGCTATTGGATGACGGGTCAGAGGTCATAGGAGACAGCAGTTGTGACAATTTCGTTACAAAGTACGACCCTTTTAATTACTATGCAATCGCCGCCATTGCTGTTGTGGGGTTCATAATGGTCGTACTATTGTTTTCGGTAATCGCACAGTCTCGACTCGAAGCCAAAGAACGAGCTCAGAAAGAGAAAATAAATCCAACTAAAGATGACAAAGATGCTTTAGTATCCAATGATATCTGAATCTAAACCAGTTGTGGTTTCTTCTTGTTGGTCAGAGTGCCGTCCAACTGTTATTGCAACTGTTGTGTTACCAGTTTGTAATATAATTTATACCAATCATTATTATTTTCCGTCTTTCAAGTAACTAAAGTACTCCATGGTGCCACCGTTTCACATTATAGTGTGAAATTATTAAAAGGAGCAACGGGGACTATGGCATTTTTTTTTTTTTTTTTGCATTGTGTCGTTATTACTTTTGTAATAATGGGCTAAATGATATTTAGGTTTTTTACAAAATAAAACCCAGATGCCCATTCCACGAATGTGTGAACATCACCCAAACAACTAATTGTCGCTAAATTAATCTTTCATTTTCACTTACAATAATATACGCCTAGGTTACACGTGTTTACTCTCTTTGGTATCAGAGGTGATGAGTTGGTATTGTAAATTTGTGGTAAAATTTGGAAAAGTTCCCGTTTAATATTATGTCTGGTGAGCACTATTTTACAATGACTATCGTGACCTCTAGTTTGAAATGAAGCCTCTGCCCTATAGTTTGAAATTAAACTTGCGACCCCAGCTTTGAAATTCAGTTAAGCTCGTGACATCCAGCTCAAAAATACTGCACCCATATCGCATTACATTTGTTTCTAGCCATAAATGGTTTGTTTTCTTTACTGTAAAAATTAATTAAACTTTACGGTTGGGAGGGGTTCTTATTTTCTTGATGAAGACGCAATTGCTATTATGATTTGTATTTAAAAGACTATACATTTTCACAATGCATTATGGGAATTGTTTTTCGAACTATGCAGCCATGTGCATTGCAATCAGACTATTGAATCACGTAAGACAGCGTACTATGCACTGTATCAACATAAAACCTATTAGACCAAGTTTAAATTTGTCTTTTAATTTGTGTACAATGAATTTTACAGACTACTGTAAAACATGTCTTTTTAGCTAGCATGTTATTTTAGCTAATTTAGCTAATCTGTAATTTAGCTAATTCAAGATGTCACTAATTTGAAATAAAGTATATTCTCACAATGAGATTGTTGACACTTTAGCTAAATTAAGATTCAGTTAATTTATGCATGGAGTCAAATTCGCTAAAATGTTATGTAGCGAATTAAACATGTTTTACAGTATACTAGTACAGTAAAACCTGTCAAAACCGACCATGACTGGGACTGGGATCTATGGTCGGTTTTCAGAGGGAGTCGGTTTATTCAGGGTGGGCATAACTTCGATTGAAACAACAATTACATGTGCTGTAAACACGGGACAAATGAAAGACACCGGAGTTTGCCTCCGGTGATTATACATGTATTTACATTTATTGTATTGTTTCAATAAAATAATTTACCAAACAAGACAAGAATATTATGGTATGTACATGAAATCAATAAACATTAAAATAACTGTTGGAACAGACCGGGTAAGTATCGCGTATCGTAACTGAAGGCGTCCATTTTGAATGACATCACAACGTAAGTTCACGTGAGCTACATGTAATTATTATAATTTATGCAGACAGTTGATTTTGCTGTTAAGTCAATGAATCAAATTACGATGTAAAAAAATCATCAAGTTTTCACCGCTTTAAAGAACATCTTTTTTCAACGATTTTGTTCGTTCGAATTATGAAATTTTGGATATCTGTCAAGTAGCTGGAGTCTTTGTTTATTGCGAAGTTTTGTAATCTTGTCAACATGTCTAGCACATCGCCATGCGTCAAGTCACGGTCATCGTGGGGGTCAATAATTTGACTGTCGTTGTCATCGTTGTCTGTAGATTCATGGTTTTCTTTGTCTGCAATAAAATTCTCAACAATCTGTTGCTCCCACTCGCCGTCATACATTGCTTCAGTCGGTATACGTTCATCAAAGTGGAGGTATTCTACAACGCTACACTGTGTTTGCGGCTCTGCAACATGCTAAATAAGGTTTCCGAATTTTTTGTCATCGTCTGCTTCTTCGTCATCATAAATTTCAATCTTGAAGCCCCCTTTACGGAAACATTCGAAAGCACAAAATTGTCGATCAGAATCGTTATGGAAAGAAGAAAACTCAATGTTTTGATCGTTGAAGAAGTGATAATGCAGTGTGCTTCACCGCAATTGAAGTTGATGACCCCGATCATTTGTTTATATCCGGGGTCATTACACTGTCCAGACATCACGCGATGCGATGGCGTGTGGTGTGAAAAACTTAATCAGTTGCTATTGTTTTACACGGGACGTTACTTGTAGTGTGAGATTTGATATTGTTTCTGTGACGTTCACGGTAAATTCAACACAATGCACACTTTTTAGGTCGGGCAGACCGGATTACTAGACAGCGGACGTGGTGCAACTGGTCGGATGGTCGATGTATTCAGTGTGAATATTGGACTTGGGGCCGATCAATGCGGTCGGTGTTCGGAGTAGACAGTGGTCGGATTTCACAGGTTGTTTTAACATAGGCGTCTATGGAGAAATTTCGGGACTACATAAATCGGTCGGTTCTGACAGTAGGTCGGTTTATCCAGGGGTCGGTTTTGACAGGTTTTACTGTATATGACTTTGAGCCCTCTACGGCGAAAAGCACTTTTTGGCTTTGTTGCCACGTGGTGGCGTATTTCAGAATTTCGAAAAGTAAACAGAATCACAGACAATAATGGACAAGTAGTACTTGAACCCAATACACTCACGAGAATACGGTCACGAGATTTACCGTAAAATGAATTGCTTACGCCGGCCACACCCCTGACATTTTAGACCAAGGCGTACTGGTATGCCTGCTTTTTAAACTCATGGTCATGGTAAATAAAAAAAAAAGTTGTTTTGAAAACAAAGTATCATTTATTTAGTGCCTATATCTCATCTAACTCAGGTACATTTATTTGTATATGTAGTGTAAGACCTTGTAAAAGCACATATGTACGTAACACCGTAAGGTTATGTGATACGGCACGTCACCTCAGCCGAATTGTCCGAGTTACGGACATCGAGTTACGAAAACATCAAGTTACAAAAAGTCAGTTATCTAAACTGAATATTGACATTGAAGTAGGTATTTTTTTAATTATACCGAATAAAATTAGTACCAATTCAATAACGGCATCATAACAATTGTTTTTTTATTGTGAACTTGGTGCATGTATAATTAGACTGCAACTTTCTTGTTGATTTGTCTAAAATAAATATTTTAGTTTAATATTTTTCACATTTCTGCGTGACCACGAAATTTGCTGAGTATATTTTGTAGTCTCAATTTAATTTCCAAACACGAGTATTAAACAGTGGCAACAGCGACGCTAATTGTTTTCTGACAATATTTTTCAAAATTGCAGACGAAAACGAAGCTGTATTAGTTTTCAGACGACTCCTTCATAATGTAAACAAACAAACGTGCATGCGCAGTGAATACACTCAAACTTCATGAGCCAATAATTCTTTAAAATCTCACCTGTGGTCATTAAAGCGGCAATAGTTGTCATTTTCGGGGGCTTTAAATATAACCACATAAAGATGACCAAATCTTACCGAAATATTCATTTTTTATACACAATTGCATGGACAAAGTGACCCTACAAAAGGCGAATGTCACGTAAAATTTGATGTGACTAAGGATCGAGTAATCGCCATTTTGTTGAAATCGATCACGCGATGGGAACCATATAAATTTACGATTCACGACGCACACTATTATGGGAAATAGCACATACAATGCTCAGCAAGAGGCTTAGCCCCTTATTATGTCGCAGAGTTAATTCAGTATAACACCGCGCCTTAGAGAGGCCTCCAGAATTTAGCTCTCCTTGATACCAGGACAAATTTGACGATAAGGCGACTTTAATATTATTAAATTACATGTACACTTAAACTATGTAAATGATGTGCTACTATGTACCCTGTGATTGGTGCATGGAATCCCCTAGTTTACTTCGAAATGCCAAGCTGAGTGGTTCTACTGAAGTACTCTGATCATAGACTGAGCGAAGAATCGATCGCCCGAACAAAAAGAGGACGACAGTACAAGTTATGTTCACAGTATGTTGCAATAAAACTATTATTCTTTTTATATTTATTTATTTTCTACTTTCTACTTTTTTAAACCTTTCACTTTCGCATAAATTCATAATTTTTGGCCCTCTTTCTTAAATAAATCTTTCTGTAACCCATTGCATTGCAAGTTAGTCAAATTTCCACTGCCCCGCTCAGATTTTCCGATCCTCAGGCGATAATTAATGACGTACGGGACTTTGAGCTCTACAGTTAACAGCATAGTTCGCGACTTTCCCTACGTGCGCATAATATAATACCACGGTCCGAACAAAACGTGTCATTATAATTGATTCGTATTGTACTTGGTATAAGAGGAAGGTCAAAAGTACTTTGTAATCACCATTAGCAATACCATGTATAAAAACACCGTCGTCAGCAAAAAAGACGTTGTAAAACGTGAATAGCTTTAAATGCAAGGCGTATACTCTCGAACAGAACAATCTTTCTACAAAATGTTACGCCCATGAAGCTTAGTATTGTGTAGCTTCCGAATTTACGTACCCAGTCGTATATGTGTTGTTGCCCGAGTGTTTATTACAAACATTGACAAAGAACATAATGCATTTTCCCATCGTCACTCCAGTTAACTTAATATGTTAAAAACCGTTTTAAAAACGTCTAATACACACACATATATATATATAATGGTATATAATAATAACGACAACGACAGTATCAACCTCAACAGCGACAAAACAATCGAGAACCATGCGATAAGCTGCTGACATTGAAAGAATGAGAACCAGAATTCTTCAAAAGTATATATGTAGTTGACAAGATAAATAATCAATTTAGGCCAAGTTTGGTTCAGGTTTCTATCAAGATATTTTCCTTTTAAAACAATACTTTGTTTTCTTTCATTTAATAAATACATTAGAGAAAGTTCTATAACAAAGGGGCATAGATTATGTAGGAAATCATGATATTACAATATATACGAGGCAGAATTTGCAGCGATAGAGACTCAATATGTTTATATTTACCTGTGTACTTCTAGTATGTTTTGTACAAACATATTTGTTGTGAATGGCACTTTTGAAAACGACTAGAGTACAGTTAAATAATCAAAATGAACAACATGAGAGTCAAAACAATTACGTAATATAGCATTGACAAAACATGTTTGTATTACAAAAATCGGTGGTTTTCTTTTCACCACATTTGTCACCATCTTGTATCCTATTCAGAAATACGAAAACAATTTGTAGTTAAAATAACGAAACGATGTAAATTTTGAATTGAACTACGGTGGCGTTATATAACATATCTAAATTTTACTTCCAATTTAAATTCATATTACGTGTAGATTTTCAGATTGTTGGCCTTTGCAAGCACAATTGTTCTCTTAATCTTCAAATCGAGCGAATTCAATATATGAAATTGAAAATGACACTTTAACACTACGATAATGTCAGGCAAAATGTCAGGTTTAATCGGAAAGTGAACCTCAGGTTTTTATCAAGGTGAGTATGAACTACCCAAGGTCGTAGTTTTAGTATGTAAATTTCTAAATATAACTTCCACAGATGGTAGCGGACCACGACCGCTATTTGGCCATATCGAATACACTCCCTGTCTAGTTGCAGGGCATATAATAGGAAGAGGGGCATATAGAAGCCAGTATATAGATGACTTTAATTGGTTGTTTTCTATTCCATTAGTGAATTCTCAATCAACTGACATATTGGGTTTTAAAGGCACGCAGACAGACTTGTAAACATACTAAAGCGCTTAGTAATACCATTAGCACAGTTTAGGGATTTGTGTATATTTTCAAGATTAGCAATTTCATCAAATCAAGTTACCGACGCAATGACAGCGACAACAAACTACGAACATTTGGTATAAACAATTTCTACTTCACGCGCATGCGTGATATGATAATGATAAGACTATTGGTGCAAACACCTTAATTATCTTTGAACCTTAGTTACTAAAGCAACCAAATATATTGCATACTCGACCTATATAAGGGTTGGATACTGACGTAAAAAAATGACACTAAGACAGCAGCACAACTAATACAGTGCATTCAGTGAACCACGCAATTTGTAGTCGTTTTAAAACGTAACAACAATGAACCAAGGAATAGCTGGACTGTCACGCCAGACCCGTAGCCAGCACTTTTGAATAGGGGGTTCGAAAACAACAATTATATATTTGATGTGAAATGTGTGAATTTTATAATATTCAAAAAGTGTGTTTGAGCTCTGTTACAGACATTTTTATATTATCGGTTTTAAATTAAATTTTATTGGTAAGATATTTCACATAACATCTTTGAACTATTTTACCATTTTAGAGAAGGGGTCCTAAGCCATTCTTCACCTACAGACAAACACATCCACACCATTGATCCACTACGGCAAAATGTTGTACACAAAAAAGACAAGACTGTACATATCTTAGCATTATTGTCCAAGTATTTTAAGGTACAAGGCTACTTACGAGTTTGTTCGCTCTTCGCAGATGTTAGCGCACATAAAAGTGACACGATTTCATGTCGAAATCTGTCTACAATTATTCGTTTTAGTATTAGTCAATTTTGTATTATGTAATTTTATTTCTGTACAGGGCCTCAGCCTATCGTACAAAATGTAATGGGTAGAAAAGTGCATAGCACGTTTTAAACACAATACAACATCCATGTAAACATATGGTACTAAGTTAAGCTGAATTCATATTCATCTCGTCGCTTGAAAACTTTTAAAAGATATAGATATTTGTTATATGGTGTGGCAGTTTGTGTAGCGACGAAGCAAGCCCAGACTGTCAGTATTTGCATAATTGCATAGGGTTATTGACAAAAGATCAGCCCTTAGATCATTATAAAATGGACATATAAAAAGAAAGTGAATTTCATTTTCTACCATGCTAAATTCGAACGTATCACTGCAAAAACTAAAAAATTATTGATCTAACTGTATTTTTGTGTGTCTGCCTAATTCAACATTATGTTTATGGCCAAAACAGCGAAAACTCGTCAGTATATATTTTAGTCTATAATTGCTTGCCAATAAATCTCCCAGGTTATAATACTACTTTGATTTTTCCAAAAGTACAAATCTCCCAGGTTATAATACTACTTTGATTTTTCCAAAAGTACACAGCCTGGATGATTGTGAAATTGAGGCATGCCACTATTTTTTATTCTTTGAGTAAATATCCCTAAGAAATTTGCAGTATCTCCAACTTGTTTTTCAAACCAGACAATGCCGAAACCATATTTGAACAGGAGATTTTTATGTGGGTTTCCCAAGCAAGTTTGGGGTTTCAGTAATTTTAACCAATATGAGATACAACGCTTGAAATAACCACAGCACAATGGCAGCCTTCCACATTCGCCTAACATCGCTACATTTTTGTACAACTATTAATGTTAAGTACCGGGTAGATATCTGCAAAATGTTATCTGTACCCTCTCCATTTCCGAATTTACGTACCCCCATATCGCTACCATAAGAAATAGTTGGCACAATGATTGCATCAAACAAATTAAATGCACTAACCAATGGCATACTACCAAGTTTCTTACAGTATGTAAATATATTTGGTTCACTGTAAATCTGTTTTTAGAGGGCGGTAAAATAATATGCATACAGTGGCAGTTTAGCAGCGGTCTCAATAGACTTCAATGACTACAACTCCTTTTATGAACCCACTAAAAATATAGTAAATTTTCTGAGACATAAAGAAAAAAAACGTGTAAAAAAAATATTTGCAATTTATGATTCATCGCATAGTTTCAGTGCTGAAGCAACACTGTGGGGTGAATTGTCGGCTGCAAGAAGCTCGTCAACGTATACAACTCGTGATGATAAATCTTCGGCATTTTTTTAATGATATGTTCAACCCGTAGCTGTACAATATTGTCTAATAACATAGGCTACACATACTAATACAATAAGTTAACTACATTTGGCTGATACACTTGGAACAAAACAGTATATATGCCATCATTAACTTGAAGAATACAAAACAAATGAACCGAACTAGGAAAGTACAGTGTGGTGTTGTCGTGTCAATCCCGTTCGATCCCCACACTTTACTAACTGAGCGAACATTAGCACAAGACAAAGTGCCCTATTCAGGACCACCACATCCTTCAGAGAGTGACTAGCATTACATTATTGTTTCAATGTTGTTTTAATATTTAACATCAGGTGCTTGAACGCGATCTTCATTACACCATCGCGGAAAAACCGAATAAAAGCTTGCCTATTTATAACAACCTGTTTGGGTTGGCTGCTGTTGAGCTGAGACGGCATAACACGATTGACATTTAAAGCTCGTTGCCCCCTAAATGCTCATTACTATGCATTACTCATTACATTATTCTGATAGTTACCTCACGGAGTCAAGTGATTTAAACAATGATAATTATTTTAATTAATACTGTTTGTTTTATTATGTGCTAATCTACGATCATAAATCTATTCACTCCCAAAATTTAGGGCGAACCCCCTGAACCCCCCCCCCAAAAAAAACAAAAAAACTACGGGCCTGCACGCTGTGCCATGCGTTGGTATAAGAGGAAGGTCAAAAGTACTTTGTAATCATCATTAGCAATATCATGTATAAGAAACACCGTCGTCAGCAAAAAAGACGTAGTAAAGCGTGGATAGCTTTAAATGCCATGCGTCTACTCACATTCCTGTTACTATTGTTGCTATATCCCAATAACTTTCGCTAAACTGTGTATATAGGATATAGCATGAGAAATCCTGATATATTTGTCACTAAGCTTTGCATGATGAAACATCCACTCAATAAGTTAATTCATGAAGGTTGTATATTAGGGCTATTTAGGTGAGTTTTTTCACTGGTAGGTTGGAAAGGAATGAGAGAAAAGTAAGGTAATGCAAAAATATTTACCAGTGTTAATAAAACGTTGTACTAATATGTAGTTGGGAAGCATTGTACGCATACGTATTACAATGTTCAATATTTAAGAGAGTATGAACTTATAACTCTACGCCTAGCATGTATGCAGGTGGGGTGGGGATATTTTCAAAGTACAGACCATTCTTTCGGTTTAAATCTATTTATATTCAATGCGTTTAAATTAATGGTGTATATTTATGCAGATGTCTATGTTTTTAATTGCACTTTGTACATTCGTATATCACACATAGCAGCGAGAACGTCCACGCAAATCGCTGATAGAAGACAAGCAAAACGACAATCTGAATACGTAAACAAATGCGCAACAATGTCTACAGCATGGTCGGCAAAACTATTTTTGCTCATAAACACGTTAGTACTAGAATAAATATTTACTTGCACGGCACTGTTGTCTGGGAATATTGTGCCAGCCACGTCGCTTAGACTATGGACAGAAGTTTGAGAAATAAACTTCTGAATTCGAGATGACAAAAAGCTTCGGTCGTATGTATGAAATACGTATGAAAGTAAGCCTCAAAGACCCGTTGGATTTTTTTTTCTTTTTTGACATATCTTTATATACTCCTAAATTTCAGTGCAGCAACAACCTGTAGTATAAACTAGAGTATATTCGTTCCTGCTTTTTCTTCCCAAGACACATCGAAACTATTAATAAACGCGTATAGTATTGGTCAACGATGTATTACACGCGTCTATTTTAATAACATTTGACAATGTGTTTTCAGAGTCGCCTACAGAGAGGGATAATTCTATACATATCCATGTTGCATGGAATACATACAATAAATCTATCTGCTTCCGACGCAAAATATTTTGTTGTTATTCAAATAGTTTTAATTTCATTTAAAGGAAATACCACATTGCAATAATGGAATACACACCAATAGAGACAGTAACTTTGCTGTGCTGGTATTCTATTTGGGTACCTTGAATGAGTTCCCCAAATGTTTGAGATGGCCGTCCAAAGAACTTGTACCACTACACACTCCGAGAATAAGTGTACTAGTTTGTATAAAGACTATTGTTGGTTAACTTCCACTGGAATTCACGTAGTTCATATATTCACTGAAAATGACATCGTATATAGAAAGTTCCCTTCTGATTTATTTTCATCTAAAACTGGCTGGCAAAAAATCGCTCAGAGATAACATTACCGATTTATTTTTGGGCGGAGGATGACAAAATTATCAACAATACAGACCGGTAATTCAAGTCTGGCGTAGATTGCTGTGCCTTTTTCCAACTTGGTGGATTTTCCGACATTATACCTTGTATAATTATCAGGTCGTTAAAGTTCAGACTAGTCATAAATTCTTCCCAACCATTAATTTTACCTTTGGAATTTAAAATATCAGAAATATACAAAATACTAAGCTTGTAGAAATGGGGTAAACAATTACTGTTAACAAGAATATTCGATATCGGTTCATATTCCGGGGATATAAACTTATAATTGTTTTGATTTATATAGCAGACCAAGTATATACACCATTTCACGGTATAAAGTGATCGGTATACGGAGACCGAGTAGAGTGCCACCAACCTACCTATCTCATATAGTGGGCTATAATTGGTTCCCATGGATATGAATGAGAAGATAAATATTGTTTGACCCATCTCAACTTGAATGCTTTGCAAAGCACAGGTGTCTAGTATTTTAAGTTCACCTTGTCCTCTGTCACTTATTTCATCGTATCTCGTATAATTATATCACGCCAATTTCCCAAAAGGCATATATTTTTGTGTTGATGCACTTGACATCACGTTGATCGACATTAATTAATTTGATAATATTAAACAGAATCGGGATAGGCGCGTCGAATATTCACATTATACGCTGCAGTTGCATTATATGAAAGGAATGTCCTAACAATTGTGATTGGTGACATAGGCCTTAATACCCCGAAGGGCTTTTCTCAAAAAAATCATTCCCGACACTACCATATAACTTCACGTTTTTTTTTCAAATATTATTATCAAACCAGCTAGGAGAGCTGGTAGGTTTTCAGCAGAATGTACATCCGGCGAAAACAAGTAACATCAGTCACATATGCAGTGTTCTTCACTTCAAACCCATTACAATCATTTAAATCAGTGCCATTTAGATTAACACAAAGGATTTAAATATTAGACAATAATTAAACGAGGAAAGAAGCTCTTTTTGCCTGAGAGAGAGATTGAGGCAACAAACCGATGTAGAAGAATATTATTCAATTTAGCGGGAATGAAATAAATTGTTTGAAGCAATCAAACCTATAGTCCGATTCTAGAGTCCTTTGAATATCTACTGCAAACAGTATATCCTATACATTTGTGTCACTGGTAACTAATTGATCTGCGTTTAATAAAGCCAGTCTGGGTTTCCTCATAAAATAAAAAAAGCGTCACTCGGTCCAGGTTGTTGCTGTTTCTTTAACGAATATGCCATCTGTCCACATACTCCCGATAGTATTGATCAATCAAACACCCAACGAATAGATGTGTTCATCATGAGCACCGTCAACATGTTTGCAAAGAAGTAGCAAACTAAATTATTGCTCAATATTTGTTTTCATGTAATTGTATTTATTGTATTAATGACATTTCTAAATAACAGTTAAATGATTATGTTTAATAGGGACTTAGAGAAGCTCCTTTACATTATACGCAAATATGCACAGGTGTGTGGTAAACACAATTTTAGATGGAACTCATCATTGAGGCTCCGCCAATAGAATATTAGCTATGAAGAAAATGAGTCTAATGATTAGATCACAAGGAATTAACGCCTGACTAGCGCTGCGTCATCCAGTTAACTAACCCGAGCATTGAAAACAACACCGTGCATGTTATCATACCTGTGGCAGGTACATTGTATGCACACTTCGAAATATATAAATATATAAAGTTTATTATTGAGATTACTAAAATCAATAAATTTGTCGCTACAGTATGCACAGTATGTCTGCCGACATTGGTAAGGTGTGTGAGAATAAAACAGTTTGGAAGAAAAGTGTTTAGCAACTCTTATAAACTTGTATACATGTCCTATATATGAACACTTATGTAAGATGCACATTCGAGTGTTTAAGTTTGAAACATTGCATGTGTGTTTTCTGAAGTGTCTCAAGTGTCAGAGAAAATATGGGTTTGACTAATATTAGTTTGATTTTTTTACTGTAATTATATCCTTTCTTCTTTGAAATTAGAGAGTTATATTTATTTAATGATATTTTCCGTGTATTATTTTTACATAAATATTAGATATCGCCGCGCGTATACTATGCGATTGTTGAATGTTAAAAAGGGATAAAGGTATCACGTGATACGTTTTATCGATTATTCGTGGTTCATATTTGGTGTCACTATTAGTCAAGTTTTCTATTGATTGGCTAAATGCGTCATGGCAACAAGATGATTTTAACAATATTCGTTCAATGTCAAATTAAAAGAGAAATATAGAACGTGTGTATGCGTACATTGATAAAACCCAGAGAACTCCAATGGGTAAAGCGTGTAGTTTGTGATATGTAATAGAATATTCTCGATGGTGGCGATTGGTCTTGATTAACGACAATTGGGAAATCATAAATGACCTAAATAATCACTAAACTTAGAGAAATCAAATTACGCTCAGATAACCGGGTCAAAAAATCAAAAAGCAAATATACTATTATTTGTTCCAAATGACAAATACTTTGCAAAAAATGAATTTCAGGCATCGTCTCAAAACGAACAATTAAGTTGGAGGGCGTCTCTCGGACAGTGAATGACGCCCATAGTAATCGTTGTGAATATGAACTTTAAAATTGAAGAACTACAGATTTTTAACTGCAAAACTGCGGGGTATACAATACAACAAATTGATTGGGTGGAGTATTCGGTGTACTAATTATTGTCACAAACCATATGGAAAAAATAAAGCGGTTTGATGCGACCACACCTGGTATTGTGTAGACTAGAGTATGATTTCTAGCTTTGTTAAACAACTGGGTCAACTGCTGTTCGTCTTGTCAATTTAATACTCAGTAAAAGTATTCGTTCACTTATTGACGATATCGTTAGTTCTTTATTTTTACTGAATATTTTGAAATTGCAAGCTACCTGTCCTATTACCTTGATATACAATATGTAGATACCTTGGGTGGGCCACTATCAGATTTATGCATTTCGTAACAATATCATTAATTCAATATTTTTTAGCAAATAGTTTTTTTGAAAACTAATAGCCCGATTGCTTTGATACTTGAGGTGTACATACTCAACCTGCTCCTGCGTTCGTAGATTCAATTTACTGATTTTCAGAGCCGACTATTCACTCTGGTCTGTCTTCCAAACACTCACCGAAATTATTACAAAAACAATGTGGTTTCTGAGTCACCTACTTTTTGAGAAGAATAATTTCCATTGCGTCTCTACATATACATGTTGTATGGAATACATAAACTAGACATATAACGAAGAACAACGGCATAGCGATAACAGTTTGACACGAATGCGACCAATTTACTAACTTAAACAATGTGAAAACAATGACATAGTAAAGTAATCGGTCTACCAGTATTAAAGAAGATTAGAAAAACAGTTGTTTGTGGCAAGACAACTATATTCACAACAGATAACTGCAGCTTGAATTATCGATACAAAATGATCAACTATGTAAATCGGGCACCTCGAGGATACCTAAGTAATTGGAAAGAGTTCATGAAATATGAATCAAATCATCAGTCAAAAAATAATATAATTTGTCCCATACGATAAAATTGTTTGCTAAAAATAGAAGTTATAGATATCGAGGGTAAATTCCAGCCAAAGTATTATTCATAGAAAACAAACAAATGAAGGGTGATCCCCTCCCCTAGCGATAAACGCCAGCCAAATTATGTTTGTAGTAAATAAGAAGTTGAAAACTGAAAAAAAACCCACAAAATTTAGTGCTGGATGTGTTACAGGGCATCTACAATTTTCAACAGGTTCATTGGACTTCGTGATTTGGGCGGAATATTCAGTAAACTAATTAGTGTCACAAAACATTTGAAAAAAAAAATGTTTTTTATCAGTTTTAGATGCACATAAAAAGGTTATTTGTGACCACACCTCCTATTGTATAAAGTACAGAAAGATTACTGACCTTGTTAATAAAACTGGGTCAGCTGCTGTTTGTTCTGTCGAATTAATACGTATTATAAGTAATATCATATTTATTTTAAGCTATTTCTTGTTATATTTTGTGTTCCATAATTCACATCTTGAGCTCAATAACTAATTTATTAGTCATATCCACCGAGACATGTGTCAACAATCTAATAAAACTATATATCTATCTTATTACATAAACATTCCTTGATATCACGTCATATCTAGGAGAGATATTGGTATTATCTGTCATTGTTCTCTCCATTTGGCAATACATGATGTAAATACAGGTAATTTTGGAACCCGTTTCAGGTTTTGTTGCCAGAAAATAGTACTGTGAGCAACATACGGGCAGAAGTTCGGAGAACATTCCATAGCTAAAGAGGAAATTACCACACTGCTGGTCAAAATTGTAAACAGTGAATTTTCATTATTTGGTTTCTAAGAAGGATAATAGATTTGATTTTCGTTTGGATGTTAAGGTAGCAACAGATAACAATCTACATAGTATGGTATATGGTAGTGCATATGTCGTTTGCCTAATACATTGTCTAACAACCTTTTTCGTAAGTTAAAGTAATCTAAAGGTGGTCCCAACTCACGGACAGTGTCGATATATAGTTTGTACTTATGATTTAGTTCCCTAATTACAACCCTTCAAACATTTCATGTAGCATGACTGCAGTTATTTGGATGTCACACAAACCAAGGGCAGATACAAAATAATACAAGACACAATCATCCCGTCTGTATAACTACGGCTCATGAAATCCACAATACATTCGCGGGAACGAAAGTGTTAAAACAGTTTCCTTCGACGGAAAAGAAAAAAAAACGATATTAGCAGAATTTGCAATTTGGTAATCTCTTAAAAATCATTGATACGGCATATACAATAGCATATTGTTCGTATACCAAAGCTTCTATATGAATTATAATTCGGCTCTTTCTGTTGCTACCTTAGGGAACAGTAATAATTAAATACAGACGTTATGTATGACAACATCTATCAAGTATAAAATAAATGACGTCTAATACAAAGTTCAAGTAAGTTCATAATATTGTTGGGACCACACCCATACATTTCTTTATTACATCTAATATTTTGTTTACCTATTATTACCGTGGGACCATTGAAGCATTACACTAATCCGTAAAATGAAGGGTCACATTTTCTGTCCATGAAATGAATTTATCACAAATAAACCATGTGCGTACTAATCATAAAGATTGAGCGAGATGATTTGCATCGTTATACATTAACACAGTCACAGATAAGATATTTTTGTTTTAGTTAGAAATCAAGATTAGTTTGTTCAATTTAAATACTACTATTTTACATGATACATGACAGGTATATGTACATATCTATATAGATTATATCTGACTAATGGTGTATGCCGTAGTATAAAAATACCCCCCCCCCCCAATGTTTTGTTACAATCAATACGGTATGAAGCATTGTAAAAATGAAAATGTTTTTTTTTCAGTAAGTATAGGGTGTCTCGTGTGATGTCATTTGTGACGACCAGCTTACGATTGTCTTATAACAAATTTCGCTCACTAGTCACAATTGTCTCACAATCTGTTGTGACAAGTTTACCCGTAGGTTGTCTTATTAACAGGAATACATACATGTATATTTAATATCAAGAGCGACGAACAACGCCGCAGTTTTATCTTCGGATGCGACTGTCAATAGCATCATTGTCTGGAGGCAATATTATTAATATATTAGCTTCACGATACATATATCTAATTATTCGAACATATTCCAAGATTGCACAAGTGTTAATTTAATAAACATATCCCATCTGTATTTTTTAATAACATGAGGTTATTACGAGTATACCTCAAAGTATATTTTGAGGTATTCTCGAAGTAAATTTATTATTATACATATTTTCCTTCTAAGGATATATGGAGTCCGGTCAAATCCTAATGGCAGCCATGTTTGTGTTTATTATTAGAGGACGCTTACGCGCGTAATCATTCCATATTTGGAATTCATATTTCCTTATATGGTAGGATGAAAATACCCCGTAAAATATCACAAAATTACGGCACTCTGTAACTTATGGCGTTACGGTGACAGATGTATAATAATATTATATACGATTCGTTCTTATAATTTACTATTGTGAACTTTTCCCGTATTAGTTCGTGTTGCATGTAAACATTGGACTCTACGACCTTAGATTCAACTTAAATTGAACTTCATGTATAATAGATATTGGCAAATACCTCATTATTTCAATTGAAAATGTTCAATGTTTTCATTTATAAAACATATAAACCGCACCCATACTAAACACGCATTCATGTGTTTGAATGGAATATGTGGCTGTCATGACGACGTTAAACAGATCTACCAAAGCCAATACCTATATAAAGCAGAAAAAGTCCCGCAGACATCATTAGAAGCTGACGGCGATCCAGACCGAATCATTCTCACATGTATGTACCCTTCGTTTGTTTGTTTAAATAGTTCATTCGCACCTTACACGTATCTGGTAAACCGACCAGATTTAGTGACTTTTGAATTAATTCTACACTAAGAAACAACTTTTATAATTTTATTGACAAGCAAGTAACGTTCGTGGACTAATCATTGTGCTAAAGAAGTTGTTCGTTGATTCAATATAATTGTTAATGCATTCTTTTTCAGTCATCGAGCTCCGAAATTGGTAGAAATGAGTCTGTCATCGTTGGCATCATGCAGTGTTCTTGTAGCTGTCTTATTGTTAACAACATGGGACGTGTCAACTGTATCTGCTTGCGACGATTACTGTAATTGTAACAATACGATTGTAGTGTGTTCAGGTTTGGACAAGTTCCCACGCGAAGTACCAATTGAAACTACTGTGCTGTGAGTTACCATGACCCTCTCAATTTAAAAAGATCGTGCAATTGATGTATCGAGAAACGATCTACATTTCTCGAAAATGCATGCATACATCTTTACCGATATTAATATTTAATTTTCAGAAATCTGGAGAATAATGATATCGATGAAATTGAAAAAGATGATGTGTCGTCTTTGTCCAACCTTGTCGAGCTGTGAGTATAACATGGATAATAGCAATGCATCTTTTCTGTTGAACGTGTACGGAGAAATTGAAAAATCTACGGTTCAAAGTGACTACTGTATTTAGTGTTGCCATTTGTAGTAGCATGTAATGACTACGAATCGTATTTGCCACTGAGGCTTAAGTATATTATCCGTTTATTGGATATGAGAAATATTAAGTGTGTTCACACCGTGTTCTGTTTGATATGATATGATATGATATGATATGATATGATATGATATGATATGATATGATATGATATGATATGATATGTAGGATATGATATGATATGATATGATATGATATGATATTGATGATGTTTGTTAATTTTATATAAACTATTTCTGTGTATAGGAAATTGGCCGGTAATCCACTGGAATGTGGATGTGATTTATACTGGCTTAAAGTTCTTGTTGCTGGGGGTAACGTTTCTGTCACTGGGGCCGCGTGTCGTGTATCTGAGGATTCTGATTTACTTCCTGTAAGCGATCAACCAGATACTGCGTTTGAATGTCTCCGTAAGTAAACCCACCATAACCTTCATTATCATAACCAAATAGCTCAAACAACACTGGGAGCTAAAAATGTATATTTTAGCTGGTGTGTATGAAATCCACTTGTTTCGCCTTCTTTACAATTACACAAGGGAATACTTTGATAGACTTTTCTAATTTAGAGTATCTTATTCTAATGTACTGTAGCATCGAACGCTGTGTCATCCTTCCATGTTATCAATATATTGGCACATTTTGTTTCAGCCCAATGTTTGGAGGAAACAACGACTGATGGCTCCGGCACATACAAATGGGATGACACCGAGGTTGGTAGCATTGATCGGGAAAATTGTGAAGATCAAAACAATTTGAAGGCAACAAGAGAATGCTTACAAAGCGAGTAAGTAATTTGTGTAACATGCACAATACACGACAGTGATATCTTGTTTTTTCTTGCATATAATTAGGAATTTTCTGAGAATTGTATTGAGTCGACGTTCCAGTATTTTAGAACTTCGCGTGGGAATGTTAATGGACCTTTCGCAGATATCAAAACTATACAAAACAATGCTTATATTAGGCATAGCTTACAAAGCACAAACGACTTGTATGTGGCATTTGGACTTCTCCGTCTATATTTCAGAACGATGTGTTACTCACTTGGTAGTGGGTTGAGGGAACGTCTATAAAACCAGCTTTTAGTGTTAGAATTGTTTTCCTGTCGCATAATCATTTGTGTCGCTATATATCTTGGACACATTTGGTGATTCGGATATGATTATTCATTTCATTTAATGTATCTTAGATCACACATGTTTGTTTTCAAATATGCCAATAGACTACACCAAGAAAGGTACATATCCTCTTGATTTTTATTCTTACTACTGTTCTTTAGAACATCGGGTGATCCTGAATGGGGCCAAGTTGATTCCACTTTGTGTTCATCATCCGATTTCACCGCGGAATTTACCGACCTCGAGAAAAACAAAAAAACAGGTGAGCACACCAATAACCCATAATGCGCTTTAAAACAATGTGATTTCTTTTCTTGCCATATATTTAGGATCGCTAGTGTATTAAAAAAATCCACATTTGGGTATTTATCTAATGTTTTGCAGTACCTATTATTGCATTCGTTCGATAAAAAAACAGATAAAACGGTTGTTTTGCAAATTAATATCACGTATCACCATTTCAATTTAGTGTGTTGTTCGATATTGTACATCGGTATATCCATTGTATGATGATTTATAATCAGTTGAGATAAGCATATATTCGGTCAGAAAAAAAACACACACAATGAGTCACGTAGGAATGCTCATGCGTTTTAAAATATCAATTGAATGCTTTGCTTGAAGTTTATTTTTTCACAATTTTCAACATATTATTATGAATATTCATGAATATAAATATCATATTGATGCCGTTACGTACACATACATATGTACTATCTATCGTTATATACACATAATTATGTTTTATATTATTTGCTCACATATATATGATTTATACATCGTCATATGCATTACCTGTAGCTACATTCACATTCAACCGTTATATACATAAATATGTATATATGTCGCATACACATAATAATATAATATATGTCGTTGTATACATATGCATTACTTGTATATTTTAATATACAATAGGAAATGCTTATGGTGTCGCTAAAAAACTGGAGAATATCACCTCCGCTTCACAGTATTTTGTTGAATCAGATGTGTACTTGGCAGTTAATCTAATCGACGATGCGCTACTTGATGATACAGATGTTAACACGGCGACCGCTCTACTTAACAGTGTGGATTCATTAGATAGGGTACCGTTCGGGAAGATGGTGTCAGTTCAAAGAAGTCAAAAAACCGCTTCAAAGTTAGTACTTTAATATTTAACTTCACTTGAAGATTGTAAAAACGTTTTCTGCTTTTAAGCATAATTCCAACCTGACAAACCGTAGCATGTGATCTAACCAATACCCTCAGTATTATAGATTCCTGCAATGATTTGACCATGGTTTGTATTGCATTGCATGTGTATATTATTGTCTTGTGTTCACGAACTTGGATATTTCCTTTGCTCCATTTGTTCAATGATCTACGATTGGGTGTGGTTTTTGCTTAGTTTCAATCCGTGTCTTTAAATGAAATTCCCGAATTTCTCTGCGCGTTGTTTAAAATGTGTTGATTGAAGAACGTCTATGTTTTTTGGCTGTGACATATATTACCACTTTGCTTTTAGATTGATTAACACCATTGAGAAGTTAGCAAAAAGCATTGAAGAGCCTGTAAACATAACAACAGACACTGTTGATATCACTGTGGTCGAGATAGAACCAACCGAAGATTTGACGTACGCAACAGCCAATGGGGTTCGTCATACTGATTAATTATTTTAAACAATGTGTTGCGGCTCACAAATGAGTAATCATTTGTTGAACAATTAAAATCTCCAATAATGCGTATGATAGTATGTTTCACCAAACAATATTAATTTGTGTTCTGGAAAAGCAACGTTTAGTTTACACTGAACTATAATAAATTGTGTTCAACACTATAAAACAAGAATATTAACAAACCCATCTTTTTATCCATATCGCAAATTAATACTGCATTCTAATTAATGCATTTGCATAATCGGGGAGAAATAGACGGGGAAAATACAAACATTTGACTTTGATAACGTAATGCAGAGTAACACTTTTATAATAAATCGGTGTAACTAGCTCACTGGAACCCTTGTCAAATGTATGCTAGTTCCGTACGTTTCAAACGTGCATAAGACAATTCACAAGATGTGTCTGTGTCTGTATTTAAGAAATAAATCGCTTTATCTATCTCATCATCTCGTAGTTAACTAGTTGAAAACATGTATCCGTGAATTTCAGTAGGGAATATTGCAGCTGTAAATTGGCTTAGGCATTTTGACAAATTACAGTCAGACATTTAAACACTAATATGATTATTTAGATAATTTTGCTGATATGTGTATTATTGCAGAAATCATCTATCAGGATACCAAAATCATTATTTGGTAGGGTCAGCGACTACAACCACGTCCAATTTCTCTCATTTAAGTCGAAAAATGTATTTTTGGTAAGTAAAATCGAAAACACAGCCATCGAACACAAATGTACACAAAGTGTTACTTTAACCAAGCGTGTCAAAAAACGAAAGTTTACGCCACGTAATCATGCAATGCCATATCTTCGAACCACTGATATCGCTAGTTATTATCTTGGTTTATTAATTGTATAATTGATATTTTTTCAAGGCGGTAAGTGAAGCATCTAACGAAACCCTTATTGCTGAACCTGAGACGGTAGTTCTCGGAGCGAGTGTTGAGGACGCTGAGGTCAATAGCTTGTCGGAATCCGTAACGATCATACTCACCAAGTCCAATGGGGTCAGTAAAGCAATGTACATACTATCACATTAACCAGGTACAATGGTGCCACAGCAATAATATACATACTATCACACTCACAAAGAACAATGGTGTGACTTCAATAATATACATACTATCACACTCACAAAGAACAATGGTGTGACTTCATATACATACTATCACACTCACAAAGAACAATGGCGTGACTTCATATACATACTATCACACTCACAAAGAACAATGGTGTGACTTCAATAATATACATACTATCACACTCACAAAGAACAATGGTGTGACGTCATATACATACTATCACACTCACAAAGAACAATGGTGTGACTTCATATACATACTATCACACTCACAAAGAACAATGGCGTGACTTCATATACATACTATCACACTCACAAAGAACAATGGCGTGACTTCATATACATACTATCACACTCACAAAGAACAATGGTGTGACTTCAATAATATACATACTATCACACTCACAAAGAACAATGGTGTGACTTCATATACATACTATCACACTCACAAAGAACAATGGCGTGACTTCATATACATACTATCACACTCACAAAGAACAATGGCGTGACTTCATATACATACTATCACACTCACAAAGAACAATGGTGTGACTTCAATAATATACATACTATCACACTCACAAAGAACAATGGTGTGACTTCATATACATACTATCACACTCACAAAGAACAATGGCGTGACTTCATATACATACTATCACACTAAGAACAATGGTGTGACTTCATATACATACTATCACACTCACAAAGAACAATGGTGTGACTTCAATAATATACATACTATCACACTCACAAAGAACAATGGTGTGACTCCATATACATACTATCACACTCACAAAGAACAATGGCGTGACACATAAATGCTATCAGATGACGTCCATTCAAACAGCTCTTCCCGTATGATAAACTTCATATCTTTTCTTGAAAACGGAAATGAGAACATCATTTTTTTGCTTTCGTTTTTACGCTGTTATAGCATCCATGCTGTATTTTTATTTTATGTGGATATATTAATATATTTTGTAGGATAGATACAAAAAGTATTAGATATATGTGAAGGAATTGTTCAACAATAAACAAATATACACACTCTGAATAATAAAATACATTTCTTTCAGAACCAATATTTACTGGTTCAGTCAGTAAGATTGACGAGGTGTCTAGTAAATATGAAGACGCTGAAATCACAAATTGGTTGCTTAAACGTGTATGAATAAGGACAATGGCAGCTGCCATGTATATCATACGGGAAGAGCTGTTTGAATGGACGTCATCTGATAGCATTTATGTGTTGTCAAATAATCCTAATTATTACAATAATCAATAGCTATATATATACATCACGTGTGTGCTACAGCGATATAATAAAGGGTACAATAAACAACAATTACTGCATAATAACATATTTGATTCCATTTGACTTCTATATAATTTAATATATACAATGTTATTCCATATGTAGAAACACTTTCACAGCTGTATTTGTAATACATATTTTGTTTCTATTAAAGTATCACAAAACTTGCATATATTGTAACATGTTGTATTCCACATGCTGGTTGGTAAAAGGCGAAGACATGTTTGAGTGAGTGCTCAGATCCTGTAAATGTATACATATTATTGACAAGACCCGACGCTGAATGATTTATGTGTCAGCAGTGCGTTGTATTTTGAGAAAATAGAAGAATGTACGACAACGCATATTCATACAAAATAGCAAAATGCATGGCCTCTAAGTGCCAGATTCAACAGAAACACATCACCCTAGGTCAGACTGATGTACACTCGTGTTATTACATACAAATAAATTATCTGCGTCCCAAATGTATACATTTCAAAATTCTAGTTATATTAATCACCAAATCCTTATGTATAACACTAGAAGCACAACATGTCCTAGCTCTTTCTGTCTTCCCGTACTGAAATGGAAATCGATGTAGAAACATAACCAGAGTACGCAGCCAATATATGGCTCAGCAATACAGCCGCACATACCCAAAGTAAAAACGACATGACTAATTTAGTCCAGTTTTAATTTGTCTAAACCTGACAGGTAAACACAAATCGGGTCAATTGTGTTATTGCTTTCTTTAATCCTAAGTCGAAACGAATTATATTTGTACTATCTGACAAAAAAAATAATTTTTCGCACGATTCCCATCACGAATCACCATAATCCCTGATTTGCCAATATTAGCATTCAATATTCCATTTACTAATATACATAAAGAATGATTCAGTATACGATTTAGGTAATTGTTACTTGAAATAAACAACGCCAGATATGTGAAAAAATCTGAGTGCATTTTTTTAAACCTTGCTTAAATATATTTAATGGATCACTTCCATTAATAAGTAAAATAAAAACACCATAAAAACACGCCAACACTAGTAATGAGAGTGTAAATCCGTTGCCACAAGCATGTGGTTCTGTCAAGTTTGTGGAGGTAACCACATAATACTAAAGAACTTGAGTACGATCATACACAGAAAACGAAAACTTCGATCGCGCACAATAAAACCCCGAATAATGACGGGCTAAAAACTTCTGGAAATCTGCACCCACCACATGCTCAATTTCACCTGAGTGGTGGTGGCGCGTTGCCTGTACTAGCTAAGTATTATTACAAAAATAAACAAATAATGGAATTTCGTCTCGTCTCTATATTTCGTCCCCTTGAGGTACGGGATCGGGAAAGTCACTTAAGCTTTACAGTCAAATAAGACACACACAACGAAATACGTGTCAACTCTCGTCTTAGTCGATCAGTCGAACACTCTATAAGACACAGTGCCCAGGGGAAAAATCCCCAAGACTATTTTGTAAGTATTGTGCATATAAAACCCATTTTCACTGATTACAGTATAATTTTTATTATGTGTGTTATCCTGTTTCATTTCGTTTCTTCGATTACAATAACTTAAAGCCAATAAACGGTCATAGGTTACAAAATGAATCATGCACGTCGCCGGGAAGTCGCAATAGCCATATAGCTATATAATACGGCTATCACAGAACACCGACTGTCCTCGTTATACATTCTCGACGATATTGCAATACTTGCGGTGGGTACAAAAATAGAAGCAACTAACATATACTTTCGACGCCGTTGCTGTCATTTGAAGGGTGCGGCAGCGATTTAAGAGTTACCATAAACTAAACTACACATTATTTCGCTGCTGTTATTGTCGTTCAAATTGTATAGCGTACTAACTTGCTTTATGAATAGCTCCATGGAATAATAGAAAGAAGCAGACAAATCCACAAAGTCGAAACACAGAGCAGACCACGTCTTTCTTCAGCTTTTCAATGAAGTCATTGAATTAGAAAATATTTGTTGAATAATACATCGTAGAATGTGTCAGTGTCACCCAAAGTTGCCACCATTGATGCTGTTAGGAATTCATTCAGTTCATACGATTATATTAAATATTTCATTAATTAGGTAATGATTTGGCACGGAACTTTTCGGAGTGCGCGGAGGTCGTCCCGCAGCGTGTGTCCGAATTGCATGTAAACAATGTATTTTACACATGTTGTGTACGTCGCTGTTAGTCATATTTCGAACACGACACGGCGCGATGACCACTGCCCTTTGAAACAAATGTATAAAATTATTCATTGCACTGTTACTTTTCAGCGTGTTGTCAGCTATTAAGAAGGTCGAATCAAGCTGCAACCATATAAACGCACGAGTGTTCTTGACAATTTGGGGTCGCGCTGCCGAAGATGTGTTTTCATCTTTGACTGGGGGGGGGGGTATTGGTTAATATAAAAATGTTTCCACGGTGACTAAATCATGTAGCAAATCGGTGTACAAGTTGTCAAATATCATTATAAATATAGGATTCACACATACACGCCCACATGACTATATAGAGTTTTAAACAATGTAGGCCATTAAAAAAATACATTATAAAATTAAAGGGCTCTAGTCGCCATGCCACGCATGCGCGAGACATATGGGTCTCGTATAAACAAAAATGGCGACTTTATCAACGAGTACAAACTGAGACGTTACCAAGCTTTAATTAGGTATTTTAGGTGGTTAGAAGATATCAAGGAGTCGTCGGTGGTAATTAGTGAAAGTCGCGCCCAGGTCAAACCTCATACTCAGAAGAGCGCATTGAATTGTGGGAAAATCAATGTTTATCAACACAAATGTTGCACATGCGCAGCGCGACGACCACCTTGCTTTAAAAACATACAGTTGTTTCACGGTCACGTTTTAACGATGATGTCCCTAATGTATTTTAGGCTAGTCTCATTGAAGTTTACATATATAAAGTGTACATCTGTGATGTCTCTACTGTGGAACGGGGGTGTTATGGTTGTGTTATTCATCGTAACATGTTCTGCGAATGTGTGTGAAGAAACACAGTCACGGGGACCTGGACCTAGACGTGGGCCTGGCAACCGTCCCGCCATCTCGTGTGACTGCACCGAAACAGACGACGTCCTCACTGTAGATTGCGAAGATATAGACAGGTTTCCATCACCGCTACCAGACAACACTGCAGTACTGTGAGTAGTTTATTTATGTTGTGTTATGAGCAATATACAATGTTTCGCGACGATCAATGTAAATATATATAATCATCAAATATATATTACACATGAAGAAAATGCATGCCAATAATACGATGTTATTACGAGGATACCTCAAAGTATGCACGAAGACAGTACAGCTGGAGTGCGCGTCGGTCGATGCGTGGTGTACTGTCTGAGTGCATACTTCGAGGTATTCTCGTAATAAATTTATTATTATTATACAACTTTTCCTTCCAAGATAACACTATAGGAATTCCGAAATCCAAAATCTTTAGATCAGAATCAACGAAATATTTTGTGTTGAATCCGGTCAAACTCTGGCGGCAGCCATGTTTGTTTATATTATTAGAAGACGCTTAGGCGCGTAATCATTTCATATTTGGAATTCGCATTTCCTGATATGGTAGGATGTAATTACCCCGTAAAAAACCGCAAAATTACGGCACACTGTAACTTATGGCCTTTCGGTGACAGATGTATATTAATATATTTTTTTATCTGAAGAGATTTAGAGGACAACGAGATAACCGAAATTGATTTTAATGATGTATACTCAGTAAAAGAACTCACAGAACTGTAAGTAAATTAAGTTTTTAAGGTTGTATTCATTGATGTGACAAACTGTGAAAATGGAAAATAATTGTGTATTCGTTAGAGGAATCAAACCACGTGCTTAAAATATAAATACGTGAAATTTAAATTAGGTCGAATGTCTACAGTGTATGAAATGTATACGACTCATTGAATATGATACTAAATCTGTATTGAAATGATACACGTGAACAACATAAAGTATTACATGCTACAATTCGAGAGAAGAAACAAAGTAACCTATTGTTGATAGCATATTCATATAACCATTTCATGTATTATGCCGTTTGTTTTCTATGTTTTTATTCGCCTAAGAATGTGTGTGAAACTTCATAACGTGTTAAACACGTGTTTTATGTGCACGTTTGTGTGGTTTGCAGGAAGTTGTCTGGTAACCCGTTAGAATGCGGCTGTAAACTGAAATGGCTTTACATGGCGCTCACTGCCGGTGACAGTGACCTGGCAGGAGTAACTATCACTGGCGCCGCTTGCAAGGTGACCGATTCAGCAGAGTTGATTCCAGTGGAAGAACATAGCGAGACAGATTTTGAATGTGAAAGTAAGTTTTAATCTGTGTGTATAATTTTATATTGACTTTCAGAAAAATCAATGATGTCAGATAGAATTATGGTACCAGACAAGTCAAACTAAATTACCAGCTGGATTGCAGTGCATGCTGGGAGTATGAGGCTATGTAAATGCATTTGATAACAATATTATCACGTGTCAAAAGTAAATACACAAATACACTAGTACTGTTTCGCTCCTCGTGCATGGCCGTATTTTCATGAGCGAAGCGACTAAAAATACAGCAAGGCTACAGAGCGGCAATTCGGTTGTGCACCAAACTCAACTTCAGAAGTGTCTATTTTATCTCATTTGCATATTTTTGCTATCAACAATAATATTACTTTCGATTGTAACTATGAATACAACAGTACATATGTAATAATTACATGCAACGTATACGATATTAATTCAACGTATTCAAGTTGATTACCGTTTAGGAATTTACACTTCATGATCAGTGGCGGCGGTACTGGGATGGGGCAGGTGGTCGCCCCGAAAAAAATGTTTGGGGCGGCGTTGTCCCCCAATCAAGGTTTCTGTCAGTGCAATTTTACCCCTCAAAATGCAGAAAATAGCGTTTCAAAGGGTCCATATTTCAATTTATCGGGAACCCCCGGAACTCCATCTTTGGCGCGAGGAATGGTGAGCAAATCTCACCACATGCAAAATGTCGTTCCGCCGCTTCTGGGATTTAAATTCAAAGTGTGTTCGATTGGATTAGGAGAGACCGTTGGATGTGAAAGTCCTCGCGGCAGGCCAGGGCGTGACAGAAGGTCTGTTATATATTTGTATTTTTTTGATTATTTCTAGTTCATTTTTTTTCTCTTCATTTGACTGTCGCACTTTGTTACAGCATCCGACTCCACATGCCCAGTTGATCGAACATCGGATGAGAACGGTGTATATAACTGGAAACAAACCAAAATTAACAGAGTTGCTGTAATCAAATGTCCGTCAGCTCCCCCATATTCTCGTTTACAAGCAAGAAGACGCTGCTCATCAGAGTAAGTTTGGGTTGATGATTTGTCACATTTTTCTTTTGTAATATGAACGTACTCAACTGGATAGACGTTTTTCTGCGTTGTTGTTTAAAACATGGCAATTGCAAACACAGTTGCATGTGATACGAAAACTAAGGGTGGAGTAGTCTCCTTTTTATTGAAATCGGTCACGTGATGGGGTCCGTGGAAAATTACCACACATGACGCACATAATTATCTGATAATTAAGTTCCAACATATTGGGTCAGGCAACATTGGATATTGATCACATAGTGACATCAAATTTGGGTGTCATTGCAATATTACACATGGCAACATATGCCTGTATGATGTTATATATGACCACTACGGAGGATTTATTGAGAGTAAATTCTTTCATATATTCTCGGTACTAAATCATCATGAATGTCCAGACGCCTTGTTGAATTTGCTTCTTTACATGCTATTTTATCGATCAATAAACAATCTTGACCAAATCTGATTCTGACGTTTCTGGTCTGAGAAGTATATAATGAATATTGCAAAAAATTGTGATCCATTGTGGTGGACATTTTTGCTTGTATATGCGCCAATGTCCATATTACTGTCTCATTATATATTAGTCATATATATTCTGTCATTGGCATTACCATTTGCATTGTATAAAAACTGTATTTTTTTCTTTTGAGTATCCATTAATGAAAGTTAGTCGTAATATGTGTTGCAAAACACAGGGGATTTTCATTGTGTAAGAAGCATTTCTTTAAATCACTAACAAAATGTCTTGTCATGACAACTTACCTAACTAGACACATCAGTGTACTTAATATACAATATCGACAATCCGTGCTGTTAGCATATTCACTACAAACAATTATTAAATAAATACTGTCATGATACATGATACATAATAAACCGAGAAAATAAGCAACAACAAGACGCATGTCCATAAAGCACAATCATTTATTATAAATATGGTTTTGTATTTTAATTGGGGCCCTCTATAGTATAAATCAGTTTCTTTATTTCTTTTGTTTCCTGACGCAGAGGGCGCTATTACAAACGTCATTGTTACAGCTGTGTGGTGTATTTTGCAGTCCTGTACCCTGGTATTTTAAAAGCCACTTACTAGTGTAGCTCACAATTTGAATTTTTTGAATATGCGAATTGATTTCTGTTCGCGATTCACATTATTACCAGTATTTCAGAGATTTCAGTAAGAGCTGTTACATATGTGACTTTATTCTTAAACTTGTGGTTTATTCAATAATATTGGGATTGATTTTAGACGTCTTTGTCTATTTATTATGTATATAGTGCATCGAAGTTACACTGTCATTCTGACCGAGGGTAAATTAGAATGAGCTGGATTTCAGTCTCAATGAAGAGAATTTTTTGAAATCTGACAGGCCTTTTGCAATGTAAAGTGTTGACTGCATTTAAAAACATTTTTCGTGTAAGCAAAATTGATATATACACAACCTTTTGGAAACGTGACATGAATTATTGTTAATATTCAGTGAGGGAATTGCAGTTTGGGAAGATCCTGAAACCGATGATTGTTCCCGTACAGATTATACGCGTGGTTTGTCCAATCTCGCTGGTCAACGTCCATCTCGTCGTGAGTATACTTTTTATGCACTACCTAATGGCTGCTGGCCAATGGCGGAACCAGCAAAATGTATGGGGGGGGGGGCAAGCTTCGCTTAACTTTACGGAGCGAAAATCGCAGAGAAGCTATGCGTAATCCAGATGATATGAATCGTCATGCGTTTTGGGGGGCATGGCGTATGGGTATATTTGTATTGGTATCGGATAACTTTAGTATGTTCGTGAATAACAATGTTTGGTTTGGTTGATATTACTATTAAAAAGATGGTCTGATCAGCTGTCGGCTATTTTAATGCGAATGAGATTTATTATGCTTCATACATCTTCACAATGTTGTCTTCTACAGTGCTTATGTAATTGTGTAGGGTAGATTATTCGTTGAATATGTGTTTTACTTTCCCTAACAGAAACTGCTCCAGGGATTGCCAAAAAGTTGTACAACTTGACGTCCGCTGCCGAGTATTTTGCCGCCACAGATATGTATTTGGCAGTTGATGTGATTGATAGTCTGGTAATTGGTGATGATTCCGGTACAAGTGATGAAGTTGCGAGAGATCTACTTAACAGCGTTGATGATTTAGTCAGAGTAGACTGGGGTGTGATGGTTTCCAGCCAACGAAGTGGAAAGACAGCCTCAAGGTTATCAGTTCGCTTATTCATTCCCAAGCTTATTTGCTCATTCATTCATTCCCACGCTCATTCACTCACTCATTCCCATGCTCATTCACTCATTCATTCCCATGCTCATTCACTCATTCATTCCCACGCTCATTCACCCATTCATTCCCAGCCTCATTCACTCATTCATTTCTAAGCTCATTCACTCATTCATTCTCACGCTCATTCACTCATTCATTCCCATGCTCATTCACTCATTCATTCCCAAGCTCATTCACTCATTCATTCCCAAGCTCATTCACTCATTCATTTCCATGCTCATCCACTCATTCATTCCCATGCTTATTCACTCATTCATTCCCATGCTTATGCACTCATTCATTCCCAAGCTCATTCACTCATTCATTCCCAAGCTCATTCACTCATTCATTCCCAAGCTCATTCACTCATTCATTGTCAAGCTCATTCACTCGTTCATTCCCAAGCTCATTCACCAATTCATTCTTAAGCTCATTCACTCGTTCATTCCTACGCTCATTCACCCAGTCATTACCAAGCTCGTTCGTTCGTTCATTCATTTCCAAGCTCGTTCATTTATTTATTTCCAAGCTCGTTCATTCATTCATTCATTCATTCATTCATTCCCAAGCTCATTCATTCATTCCCAAGCTCATTCATTCATTTACTCATCCGTTCCCAAGCTCATTCATTCATTCCCAAGCTCATTCATTCATTCCCAAGCTCATTCATTCATTCCCAAGCTCATTCATTCATTTACTCACCCGTTCCTAAGCTCATTCATTCACTTACTCATTCGTTCCCAAGCTCATTCATTCGTTCCCAAGCTCATTCATTCATTTCCAAGCTTATTCATTCGTTCCCAAGCTCATTCATTCATTTCCAAGCTCATTCACTCATTCACTTCCAAGCTCATTCACTCTTTCATTTCCAAGCTCATTCGTCATGTCAAAACATATTCCAATTGTTTAAAATTAAACCATCAATAATGTGTACTGGGGGCATGTGACTCAATTTGCGAGGAATGTTAAACGTTCATTTCGTTTCGGCTTCCTATTTGTTTATGCGTTGACTTGTTTCTTGCGTGAATAGCGTCTCAACACGCATAGATTCTGAATCATTACATTCATCAACTTTCTGAATTACTGCGACTCTCAGTAATTCAGAACAACGTCAAATCCTAGGTGATCTTCAAATATACCCCGTAAATTAAACCATTTCTAACCCAGTTTATTTGAGTATTGATACATGAAATGTTACTAAACATATCCTTACTGAAACACCTAACCACCACTTCCTGGGTCCATATATCGCTCTCTCGATGACTTGCCTACGTATTGTAGTCGCTTTATCAGTCTTTTATTCAATTGATTTTTTTCACGACATGGTGTCAATTCCATATCAAAAACATAAGGAAATCGTATGTATTGTCTTATATTTTCGTTTCCATTCTTGTATTGTGAAGTTTCATGTTTTCTTTTTCGGTCTTTTTTCCAGACTGCTTAAAGCGATTGACAAGCTTGCTCGTAACGTGAATTCTACTATGATTGACACAGAAAACATAGGGATGAACGTGGTCAGTATTGATCCTGATGATTTTGATGGAATGACATTCGATTCAGACAGTGGTGAACGATCGGTGAGTTCTGAAATGTATCAATATATACCGTGATTTTAGCGAATATAATACTAAGTAGTTAACTTTGAAATGAAGTACGGGAATAACACCGTTTGCACGGCAACACTTGAACTATAGTAGATTGCCTATATCAATAGACTGAAATAAGGTTTCTACCCACAACAGTCGCTTGTAACTTGAGTTAACCAACCTAGAAAAAAGTTGTTAAATGGCAATCGTTTTTATCTTTTTTGGCACACATCGAAAAAGTAAACAGAGTTCAGCTGCAGAAGTGTGATTGCAGATTTAGGTTTATTCTTAGTTATCCATTTTAGATTAGATTACATGGTTGTCCACAATGCTGATTTTCAGAACGTAGACAGTGTTAATAGCGTGGTGATTAACAATTATCATGATATGAAACTAATGGACGCATGGTCATTTAAGTAAACACGTACATCGACGCTTACAGTGTCACAGCAAATTTAACTCGCTCAACGGAAATACCCAATAAATCATGAGTAATGCCAATTGCCGATCGTACCAATTCTATGCATTCAGCAATAGTAAATAAAACTTATAATTCGAAATTACTAGTTGCTATTCAACATATGAATTAAACTACATAAAGCATTCCATACGCAAAACAACATCAATCATAATTTTGTTCATTGGATAGTTTTTCTGTTTCAATAATGCATAATGTTTAACACAACTGAATGAGTACATACACTTATTATTTTTATAGAATCGCAGAGCATCCATAAAATTACCTGCTCTATTACTGAGTGGTCTTCCAAGAGAACTGGTCAAGGCTCAATTCATTTCTTACAAGTCCAACAACTTCTTTATGGTAAGTAAAATTACATTGCTAAAAACTATGAATATTCAATGTTTTTGCAAACTGCTTTATTCCAACGCACATAAAGCATTACAGTTGGCCGAAGAGCGGCCATATTTAATATACGTTACAGCGTGTTTCAGAGGGCAATATCTTGATTTGTTGCCTGCCCATAATATAGGGCGGCTTCGCCGTATATATTTGCTGCATATAAACAATATCCTGAACGTCAAAACGAAGTCTCTTACTGAATGTCCGTTCTGGTATATTCGCTGTGTATTTCGGATGGCTGGAGTACCTCCAAATCCTTGAAAGGCAACCCTGAAAACAACAGCGGCAGGGACAGCACCACTACAGCGAACGACAATATGTTGTGCGCAGTATCGTTGCGCAGTGGTTTAGTCAATGTCATGTGACCGAGTATCAACCAATCACAGCATGCGAAATAACAGTAAAATGTGATGATATCACATAACTTATTTGATAATATTTGCAAAAAAACAAAAAAAATAATTTATGGAGATTTTCGAATGCAAAATATTATGTATAAAATAGAAAATCATTATTCTTGACATTCTATGTATTCTTGTTTTAAAGGCTGTGGATGAAGCGTTAACCAACGATACTTCCGATGAAGCGGAAAGTGGCAGTATGTATGGAACATTAAACAGTGCAGTAATCGGTGCAAGCATTGGTAATGTCTCTATCACAGATTTGGAGGAACCCGTCAAGATCACATTAGCTAAGATTAATGGGGTGAGTCCGAACATTACAACAATGCCTACCTAATATTTGCACACATTCCTAACAGCTTCACAATTATTTTATAGAATATTCGTTTACTAACTAGAACCAGAAATAATTGTACTGAGTCAGGCCCCAATGACATGTATAATCAATTTATGATGTTGTTACCGAACTAATTTGCATATAATTTGTATAACAGCTTTACCAACACTTTCAGTTTTCTATACATTATGTTACAGAAATCTGGAGAATCCACATGTGTATTTTGGGATTTTGAACTTAATGGTAAGTAGAACTCCTATTGCAGCTTTGTTATTAGAATAACAAAACTACAGTGGTACCTATAATATTAGATAGACTTGCATCGTTCTTTTGTTAATTTTTTTGAGTTTTTTTTTTCTGTCCGTACTGTAGATTTTGGAATCATTTTTCTCAGATATGAGCATTTGGTTAAAATGTAACATAAATACTAATTAATTATATTTATGACGTGAAAATGGCTCTCGTGTTCAATAAGATGAATGTGATGATTAATTAGTTTGAATACAAAAAGACAATCGTGTTAATAACTGTATCATATTATATATTTAGATGATGATGGTGGTTGGTCTCCAGAAGGGTGTTCCGTGTCAGACGACGGAGACGCAGAAGTTGTCTGTGAATGCAACCACTTGACTAATTTTGCTGTTCTTTCGGCGGAGGTTTCGGTGAGCAACGTTAACATAATTTATCATATGTTGATTCTATTGTTTCTTCTACTGCATTATAATGTCAATTCATTCACTGCTGCACTTTTATTCATTTCATAGATGGCAGTTAAACTTAGTGGATCGATCAGTTTATTTGTATTGCTTGTCAGTACCTGGTTGTTTTCGACATTGGTATAGAAGGCACAGGTAAAGAAACTCGATACAATATTGTATTGTGAATTGGCATCTTATGTCATGTCGTTTCATATGGTGATGGATTCGACACTAAGAAATATACATTCAAATTGTATAAAACACTTCCGAATATATAATTGGTTACATTTAGTAATCGGCAACACGTAAATTATTTCGGATTTTCACATGCTTTAAATATTTCTCATTTTCTAAAACATTTACATATTTCTAAATTAATGTTATTGTACACTGAATGATAAAACATCTTTTTCTCCATAATGTCAATTTTCTTTTGCAGGACGAATTCCAGTTTGGTGACGGCATACAATCGAATGATGTGAATTTGATAGCTTCAGTTCCTATTATAATAACCAGAGAGAAAAATAACTGTTAAAAAGACTTTGCTAGTTTGCATTACATTTTTTCACCATTAAGAATTTTCAATTCAGTCATATATACGCAATATCGTAATTGTATTTTTGAGATTAAACATTTTAGAAAATAATCGCACAAAGGACGCGACAAGTCTCGCACATATTAATTTGTTAATTATTATAATGTTTAACTATGTATTTTTTAAAAGATGGGGAAAATCAGGTATAACTTAGATATGTCAAATTTAATGTAATTGTAGTGTGTATGTATGTTAGCCATAAATTGGAATTACTTTATACAATCAGATAATCAGATCACTGCACTGGATCACAATATGACAAATTTGTTAAAATATTACCTGCTGATAGTCGAACATGCAGACTATAAAGGCCTTAATTTTAGTGAATAAATGATTTATTTAGTAAAATTTGAAGATAAAATTGGAGAATGATATTTTATCTACTTGGATTAAAGTGTGACATTGTGGTATTCAGAGAGTTGTGTTTGTGTGAATGCAGTATTCAATAATTACAATCTCTGGATTAAATACAATTTTGGATTAGCTTGAACCATGGCTGTTCTGTTTTGATTGACCTACAGTCCTATAGGATGCTATATTTCATATACTTTTCAGCCTAGTGTTACACGTGGGAATCAATCAGCAATGTGGTGGAAATCAATCAATCAACCAAGAAAGACAACCGAGTAAATATGTATAACGGGCAATAAAATAAGAATTATTCTTTAATTAGATTTCAACACAGGTACTCGTACTTTACATGGCATGTCGCTCTGATAGTCCTGACATGTGCCCGTCTTAATCACTACGTATACTGCATGAACAATCAGTTTTCCTTTTAATACAGATCGAGTGACAACAAAGATGATATTTTGAGCAAGTCCCACTTTTCTAAGAAGAAACCACCAAGGATGTGTTCGATTTCAATACCAATAGAGCTATTCGGATCGCAATTCGTTTATTACCGTTGGAATTATTCTAGTATGTTGTTTCGAAATGTATATAAATGTTCATAAGTTGATCATAATGCACATTTGCGCACAATGTTTATCTACCACAATTTCTAAAACTAATGTGTACTGTATTTATTTGAAAATAGGAGTATAGTTGTTTTTACATAATTAGTTAAATTTTAAATTCACTAGTCTACTGGGTTTTACAAGTTCGATGTGTCCGCTATGTAGATACATTAATTACTTCTCAGATCCAGTGTAAAAATCAGTGATCGGGCTGTATAGTTTTTTGACCAAGTTGGCGATTGTTGAATTCATCAATTTTCTGATTCAACTTGTATTTACAAACGGTCTCGTAGCTGACCGAAGAAGTCGATTATCTGGGAGTTTATGTTTAAAATGAATTGGTATATTATCCACATCAATTTAAAAACATAAATGACTTAATCGCTAAAATTGCAATTCATGATAACAGGCGAACTTTGACCTTCGAATGATGATCAAGTAACTGATCTGATCAATCCAGCATACATTTCTGAAAAAGTAAACGCACAGACCTTTCTAGTGATACTCGTCTTGAATACAGTGATGTACATGTTCTTTGTTCACCAAATATGCAGTCTTAATTTTAAAAACAACGTCTACATCAGATCGATATGGTAAAGCAGCACAACTTCGTGGGTCTGTCAGTTTATTTGCACTGCTTGGTATCACCTGGGCTTTGGCGATACTAGTAATCAGTGAGGCTGGTTAGTCAATTATTTGTTTGCGATTGCCAATTTTCTTAAAGAATTATTTATATTTATATATTTCTGTGTTTGAAGAAAGACTTCCATAATGAGTTCAGGAATAACTTTTGTTCATCGTGTGGATTTAGAGCTACAGGTAAACATTTATTCAGTTTTGCCACTGTTGGCGCTCTTCATTCCTATATTGCTCGAATATATGGCTGAAATGTATAGAGGTTCTTTAGAATGCATGTTTTGAACAACGATTTTTCCACAATCTAAAACGCGAACTGTTCCATTTGCTCAAAATTTTGCGAATGTCGACCTATTCGCAATATAAACTAAGTTCAGACTTTGACTTCTTGAAATCATACGAATGAATCAATTAAATCCCTATCTCTATTGTATTATGAATGTATATGATTGGATCATGCATGCAGATGGCCCTTTTGACATCATGGCTAACTAATATATAACTGTGGAATTATTATTTAGAAAATTATGGCGAATGACAAGTGACGATCACTGTGTGTTTGTTTAGAAGCTGCGAAATGGATACATGGAATAAATAGTATATTAAAATTGTGGTCTTAAAACATCAGATCTATTAAATGTGTGTAGTAATTTTCATTTGTGTGAACAATCCTACGGCGAATAAAAATATTCCCGTAAGCAAGCACACGCCCTTATGAACAGAGTGTAATCATTAAAATATGATCGGCTAATTTAATTGTATCACTATAGAGAGAAGACAGAGTATGTAGTGACCAGTTCCCCCGTGGATGTAATTATAAATTCAGTATTAGTCTAATACAATACGAAAGGGGAGACCAAGTAGCCGCAATCTGTCGTATAGATATAAAGATATATTCTATAAATAGCAATGGCTTTACATGCACCATATATTGATACAGTGTTTGGACCCAGCAATCTAAACGTGCCACATGCATTAGGTGAAAGACATGTATTCATTTTGTGAACAATAGTAGAGCTGGGCATGTCGTATTGCTGAATCGTTTCAGACAACACACATAAATTATATACCCAGCTTGTATAGTTGTAAAGACGATGACACGGGTGAGTGAATTTTCAGTAACCTCCTTCCAAGTGACAAGGGTCTGTAAATTTGTTAGTGAGCGCCTTTAAAGTGCGTCCAAGCACGAAACTCGTGTACATGTAGGCATGTTTGATTTCAGTGTTGGTAATTCAGTCCAAATCTAATAGCTCATTCAAATCAAATTAAGGGGGAAATATTCGGGGCCTTCTAGACACTTGGGTTCTGTTATTTTTATATTCATCAGTTTCACGAAAGCACTAGCAATTACGTGCTGAAAACAGAAGAGAAACCAATGTGTATTATTTTGTTAAATTTTACTTCCTCTTCAACATAACATCTTGAGCAGAGAAAGAACGATTCGAATATGTAATAAGTTCTGTAGTGTCACAGATGATTGGTTTAATACAAACATATTGCATCAACCTGACGAATAAGCCATCAATACATCGGACGTCACTGGTAGTTAGACACACAAGACGAACCCCTGTATTTCATTGGAGCTGTCCATGTGAGTAACAATTGAGCAAGTGAATTTATGTGTTTTGAAATTTGCAATTGAAATGAGATGACGTCAATAAGCGCCATATACTCCTACTACTCTTCAAAATATCTACATATCAAGTCAAGATCGCATACTACTGTTTAATGTTCATTGGAAATCAACAATTTGTTTGTCCTTTCACCGCTGGTAAGTACAGGTATTTTCTCATATTATCGGATTGTCTGTTGCCATGCCGATTTTAACACTAATACCTTGTGTTACTATTAATGAGAGGACCAACATTTACTTTAACAGCTTCATGGTGTATAAAGTTTGTTTCTCATATGAATATAAGCCCATAACAGTTTAATGCGTAAGTGTATATTATGTGTACTTCCTCATTGCACTGAGACTCGTTTATAAGTGTATAAATACTTTTATGGTTCAACCATTCTTGATTGCAATATAAATCAAGTTGGGTGACACGATCCTCAGTTATGGTTGTTCTGTTTATTGATACATTAAGCGCAAAACAAACATATGAATTTAATTATCACACACCGCGTTGATTTTGCACTTTTGTAGAACGTGAAGCTGTCTAGATAAACTCAAGTCATTTATCTCAGAAACATGGTTTCAATAGTACTGGCTCAACTGTGACGACTGTTGTCCGCGAAACTAGAAAGCTCGACCGAGGGACAATGTCTGTGTTCATGAATGTAACACAGTATAATAATTGATTTAGCCACACTAGTTTCCTCGTGGGAATACGCGAAAAACCCAATAATCACGCAAATTCCTGCTGTTCGATAAACAATTACATACTCTAGTGCCGTTTTTAACACTAAATGTAGCGGCCAATCATGAGTGTCTTGTAACATTACGTCACGCCCCGGCCTTGTTGGAAGCGAGGCCAGTTTAATATTGTAAGGATGCATGACAGGCTAAGGTGTAATCAATAGAAAATGGGTGGGCCTTGGCAGAAAAAATGTGCAAAATATTTTCCCATTTTTAGATATGTGCTTATTTGTTTTCCCATGATGAATTTGCTGCAAGTTTATCTTGTCTTGTTTGTAGGGAGGAAGTCGCCCACTAACTGCATGTAGTCATGAACGCAGAGTAAATTGCTACCACACAGCGGTATAGAGAACTTACCTGTAGTTTTCCAAAATGTTATTTCAGAAATCACACCCGCACACCAGACATGTTTTCAATATATCGAATCTATTCATATCGCCATTGTAGAGATTATTCCTAACCTAACCCAACGGTTCTTTTCCGGGCCACCACGTACTCCAACAAGTGCTATTACTTAACCAATGAATAAATCAAATGAAACGGCTAGTAGTCTTTCATGTTTTTGCAGTACGTGTTATCAGTTTGTATAAGGCCATTGAACTAATGCCTACACATTTTTAAAATGTTCTGATAAAAAGTTCTAAATACTGTCGATGGAAGTCGATTCACGCAGCTAAATTAACTTTAGTTGTAACATTTAGCTAACTACTTTTTATTAGACATTGGTTAATATCGGATAATATTTTTAATTTAGATAGATAGATAGATAGATAGATATTTTATTCACCAGGTCAAAAGTAAATTTAACTAAATTACAAATAATAATAATAATACAATTATAGTTGTTAAAAAAGTTCAAAAATAATAATAGACAGAAATGTATATTGGTGTTTTCCGTCCGCCGCTGCCCGAAATTAATTTGTTAATTAAAATTTCATGGCAAGACCACGTACAGACAACCTATTATAATACGACTGGTAAATGCCATAGGAATTGTTTACACGAAAATAAGAGGCTGTCATTATGTATTGTTTACACATTTTTCGAAGACGTTAGTCGATCTAAAATAAATGATATGGAACCAGTAAGAGCATTTTATTTTATTTTTTATTTGTTTGTTTGTTTGGTTTGTTATTTAGTTGGTTGGTTGGTTGGTTGGTTGGTTGGTTGGTTTGGTTTGTTTGGTTTGTTTGGTTTGGTTGGTTGGTTGGTTTGGTTGGTTGGTTGGTTGGTTGGTTGGTTTGATTTGTTTGGTTTGTTTGGTTTGGTTTGTTTGTTTGTTTGTTTGTTTTGGTTGGTTGGTTTGGTTGGTTGGTTTGGTTGGTTGGTTGGTTGGTTTGGTTGGTTGGTTTGTTTGGTTTGTTTGGTTTGGTTGGTTGGTTGGTTTGGTTGGTTGGTTGGTTGGTTTGATTTGTTTGGTTTGTTTGGTTGGTTTGGTTGGTTGGTTGGTTTGGTTGGTTGTTTGATTTGTTTGGTTTGTTTGTTTGTTTTGGTTGGTTGGTTTGGTTGGTTGGTTTGGTTGGTTGGTTGGTTTGGTTGGTTGGTTGGGTTGGTTGGTTGTTTGGTTGGTTGGTTTGGTTGGTTGGTTTGGTTGGTTGGTTTGGTTTGTTGGTTTGGTTTGTTGGTTTGTTGGTTTGGTTGGTTGGTTGGTTTGTTTGTTACGAGCCATTTCTACTTGAATAAGAGCAGAAACAGTTTATAGTTGCCTATAGTATATGTAGCCTAATTCGTTAGTTTTATTCACGTGAACCGCCAAACACGTAATTGGTAGACGTATAAAAAAACAAGATTTGAGAGAGTAAACATGAAGGGTGTGTATGGAAGGCTACATTTTCATAGCAGAACCAGATGTAAAATGACAATAAAAACAAAATAAAATTCTAAAGATAAGTAGACCTCCCTGGCGAAATTTTCTGAATACACACTAGGTTAAGTCTCATTGCAACAGAAAATATGTTTATGGTAACACGTTACAAACACCATCTTAGGACTTGTCGCAATTAGTAAAAGGTGTCAATGCATATTGACTGGACTATATAGAAATCTAATCTATATGTGGACAGCTTGTATAAGAGAGACATGTACATGTGTGGATAAAACGAATTTAACCTTTCAACCGTTGTCTATTGCGTTTTTAAAAGAAAAAAACTGCATGATGTCGTAGCGACCATAATGTGAACAAATATAAACATCCACATTGCAAGTAGTACACGTTGGCGTTCGTTTTTCATTTCATAACATCTTCATCGTAATAAAAATATAACTAATTATTTATAATAACATGTTATCGACAGGGCAAGACATACTGGCTGATTGAAAAGACACTGGCAATAAATAGCAAGAGAATGACTCAAGTAAAATATGTTATGATTGTGTTATTTTGTGTCAACGCATATATATGTACTGATATTATTTGTAAAAAGCCTTCACCTAACGAGAAACCAAAGATTGAATGTAATTGTACAAGTGAATGGTACAATGACTGTAACATAACAAATATTTATGATGATGTTATTGTTTTGTAAGTATTATTTTAGATGTGTTAAATATATCTGTACTAGCCATTTGAACTCCGAAATGAATTCAGTTTATTGCGGTTTTTTGCATTGAGAAATAATCTAGTTATTATATCGATATAAACTGTATAGTTTATTGTCAATGGTCACTTTTTAGCAAAGTCAACTTTAGTTGCGGTGATATCCTGGGCAAAAGAATGTGTCTTCGGTCTAACCTCAGGCATAATTCATTAACAACTTGTGAACAAGTGAATACTACATGTTCTGGAAGGATGTTGGTACACATTTGCTCCAATACATCTCAGAGCTTGTATATCTGTCAAGGTAATAATATGTGGTATATGCTATTTAAATATTTCCAAAGGATTCATTTTTCATATTACGACAAATTGACCGTACTACAACGATCTAGCATAATTATGTCACCCAGTTTAATCAAATCAGTAATTGTTCAGATCAGATCGCACGGAACACTCTCGTCCAGTGTCGTACATAAATATCTACCGACAAAGGAAACAAGGAAATTGGCACACATACAATTAAAATAATCCTTGGTATGCACAACAAACACAGATGTATTTGAATATAGTCTTAAATATAATCTTAAATTGTCACAATGCATTGTATGTGTTCCCAAGTGCTAAAACCAAGTTAAATTGTTTTAACTGTCGTTCAGTGTGGTATTACTCGTGTTAAAGTAACCGACTGACTTGATTATAACTGTGCTAAACTAGAGGGATTAAACTGATTCGAATATGCAAATGAGCAGTATGCATATCTGCTTTGTGTAGTGATGATAAGTAGCGTGGATCGAATAGTTAGTTCGGAGTTCAGGTGTTTTGTTTTCTCGTGTAACTGCTCCAATACATCTATAAGGAAGATTGGCTTGAAATAGGTTGCAAGCAAGGCACTTGTTGTTACCATGTCAGCAAATGAAAATATGTCAGTCTGCTGGTAAAAAAGATTCTCGTTTTGCCATGCCGACTAATACTTGAACAAGCACAACATTGGGTCGTACATGTTTTTGTTGCACCCACTGAACAACATTACACGGTTTGTATGTTGCTGATAGTTCGTATCAATTCTCTTTATGTATTCATTTTTATTATTTTTACAATACATATAACATGATAATTACAGGTCAAAATACAACCGTTGCGTCTACAATCGCGAGAGATCCATCTACTACAGTCATATCAAAATCAGGTAAGCCGTTATGAACCAATTAGATACTTATATATAATGCCATCATATTTTCTCCTAGGTTGACGTTAGCAGAAACAAATATCTCCATAATCACAGGCGAGGATTGATGCTACCCTGGCCTCGTATACTAACTGTGTGTTGCTACGGTTGTTATACGCGAACGCCTTGCAATACGCCGTGTGGCGACTCTGATCGTTCGTAATACTTATTTCAATTCGCTGGATTTTTTTTTACAATTTCAACGGATTTCTGGGAGGGACTAAATAATAACTAAATTCATCATTTTACCACATTTCACAGTTATCCGACCGTATATAAACCAGGGAGCTCCTGACAATTTTCAAGCAGAATAAAAAACAGGTTCGGCAGTATGTGATGCTAAAGCATATAATGTGCATTTTAAATGTGACTCATATTGCGTCACACTGTGGAGATACGTTATGTGATGAAATATATAATCAAATATCTCAGATTATCTGATTAAAATCTGATGAATAGGTATAAGCTCCAATTTGTCAATTATTTATTTTTGCATATTTATGACTATTTTTGGTTTCCTTGCCGTTATTTTTTTTTATATCGTTCTCCTGCAGTTAAGACGATCGATAAAAGGCAATAATGGCAATATTAATTAGCAAATATGAATGATTTGGCATGTAGTTGTTCTGTACATAGCAATCTAATATGTTAGTCATATCTATTTATCTCTGTATTTATTATAGCGTTGATTGCACATATGTACATGCATAATTCGTGAGGTTTTACAGTTAATATGAATATTAATGAGATTCAATGATCGTATATTGTCATCGTACATGTCACATTTCTTGCCCACGTTCTTCGTTATAACACTTCTTGTATGTCCATATCCTTTATAGTGCTTTAGATATTACAGATTTTTTGTGTTCAAAAGATCACATGAGCATATGTATAATGTCATATGATCATACATGGTTATCGGATATGTTAGTCGTATCTCTTGTCTATTATTAGACTTGTTGCATGACCCTATCTGCAGGAGTGCATGGGATATCACATTTAGGCATATTAATGATGTCACATGACCATATATGGCCATCTAATTATTAGTCATATATCTGTTGTCTGATGCCATCGTTATGATACTGGTTGCATGCAACAGTGCTTGATATATAGCAGATATGCATAGTAATGAGGTCACGTGAATTTATTATATATGTTATGTTACTTGTGCAATCCTTTATAACATTAGTAAAATATAGCAGTGGTGGCATTACATATCTGTAACAGTGCTAGAGATATTGCAGATATGCATATTAATGGGGTCATATACCGGGTCCTTCCCTTTTCCTTTGCTGCCCAATATAAACAAATCTATAAATAAAACATTCAATAATCGTCTTATACAGACCGGCTTGTTTTATGAAGGGAAAGTTTTATAGTCAACAAAATGGCTGATTTGGATTTTTTATTCAATAAAAAATATGCAAATAAAATTCAAATCGAAAGCCTAAAAATATTTTTAAAAAGTTCGAGCCTATACCTACATCGAATTCAAATCAGAATGTCATCTCAGACATAGCTGGTTTGAAAAAATCTACAAATAATTTCAATTTATGTTAATTCATATATTACTTCAATTCTCACCTAGTAACCACGTCATCTGCAACAGAAGCTGGCACAACACTGACTGCACATGGCGCTAGCACAAAGAAAACAGGTAACCACGATTACCAACATCTTCCAATGTATTTATTTTGATTGTTGACTAACATCAAGGCTTTTAAGACGTCTTGATTGTTATACAATATTTGTGTTCACAGTCACGGGACATCCATCCACTACAGTAACATCTATATCTGAACCAGGTGAGTTATAATCAGTCATCAGAATTGATGATAATAAATATGGGGTTATTTTTCGAAATTTGCCTCTATGGCACCCATGTCTTCACACTGTCACTGCATAAAGATCCGAGTTACCGTCTCAACTTTTTTTACACGTAATATCAGAGACATACAGCGTGAAATTGTAATTCATTTCATTTTTACAGCTGGCTCCATTTGTCCCTCAGATCAAAGTATAAACTGCATGTTAATGTAAACATTCTACTGCATAGTATATATAGAATTGCACTGCTATCTCAGTACATTATTTATTTATATCTTCCCGTAGAGCGTTTTGTGTCTCCTTGTTCTAAGAGTAATTGCAACCCAGAAACAACGTTTAATGAAAATGGTAGATTTTATTGGCCAAGCAAAACAGTTGGTGAGCTGGTCCAAAAGAAATGTCCAAATGGCGTGGACGGATCAGTGGCAACTAGATTATGGTGAGTGTTCAGTCGTAAGAGTGAATTGAAAGAAATCTGTGTGATTTCAAATACACATCTTATAATGAATGCGTTTAATTATTTGATCTTTTATATATTTTCTACCCCATATTAGCAATAGCACAGTAAATGGATGCGCAGTTTGGGAACGTGTAAATACCACTCAGTGTATAAATATAACGACAACTCCGTTTACTAAACACCTGGAAACCCTAGTCAACCTACAACTAACTGCACGTGAGTACACTTTCCAATTTGTGTGTCCAACCCAGTTTCCCCCTCATCATCATTGCTGGCCATACACAATTAAAATATAAAATATTAAGAAAGACGACACTGAAGCGTTCCAAGTTCCCACATTAAAAATCCGAAGAAAGAACTTTTAAACAGAATTAAATAGCTAAACTAAATAGCTAGTTTTATGTAATCGGGAGCATGTGGACATCCATGCTTGGTATCGCATGTGTCTATATATATCTTATAATTATAGGCCTATCAATATAAATAGTGCATCAATAATTACAAACTTCCATATATGTTCATTCTGTAATCAATCAGTGTATAAATTAATTATGTATGTTGATAATGTGCTTTCTTGAGAAATCAACACGCTCCGTGTCACTGAACATGGCTGATGCAATTAGGTTATAATATTAATTGACAGAAAACGCTCCTGAAATTGCCAAAGATTTGTTCAACCTAACCTCGGCTGCTGAGTACTTTGCTGCAGTAGATGTATATTTAGCGGTAGATGTTATTGACAATTTACTGAATGTCAATGATGTCAACACTACAAGTATTGAAGTTGCCACAGATCTACTGAACAGTGTTGATAATCTATTTAATGTTGAATGGGGTGTGTTGGTTACAAGTCAAAAGAATGGCATCACTGCATCGAGGTAAGTTGCATGAACGGTGTTATCGTTTCACATATAATTGATACACCATTATCCATGGTCAGCGGTAGATCAACCTAGAATAAGTTTAATTGGATGTGGAAGTGGTCGTAATATAATACCTATGTTCATTGTTTTCAGGTTGATCAAAGCTATTGACAAATTAGTGATAAGTATTGATTTACAAAATGAAACAGAAACGATAGAAAAAGACAACTTTGTGATATGTCTAATGAATCTAAACACCAGCGTGTATAATGGTATATCCTTCAGCGAAGTAGATAATGATCAGGTCAGTCAAACCATATGCAAAAATTTATAATGCACAGTGATGATATAAAATTAATTAAATGTCGCATGACGTGGGAGGTTTTGAAAAGGAAATGTATGCCAGCGTCATGATGCCATTTCCTCTCCTTCTACACAACCACGCGGCATGACGGGAATGACGTGATAATGGTGATGTAACAGTGATAATTATTTTGATGGCATAGACAATATCTGATTTAGCGTAAGTTGTGTCAGTGTTCATCCCGATGAACTCATTATAGTTGGTCGGCCCAGTACTAAAAGAAACTATAAAACGTGTAGATTTATTTGAAAGGTAAAAAATGCTGTAAGGTTATTTTCAATAACAATTCCAGAATGACAACCCAATCTGTGACATCATGTGCTATTAATAATATCAACGGAAGTGTCTATGATTAGTTTAATGCTGAGAATATGATGAGTCATGACAATGTAATTGACTAGTGCAACCTTAGAGGGCGGGGTTTATGTCAGTTTCTGCTAGAGTATGTTTCACTGAGAGATGAATAAACATAATAGTTTGCGTAGGCTACTCGGTGGCTTCTGCCCCTGTCTTGTCAGCAAACGGGCATTTAACTGTATCTAACGTGTTGAGTAGTTATTTGAAACGAGCTTTAATCCCAAGAAGGTACTTGACAAGGACATGACAATTTAAACGTCAACAGTCGTCTAACAATTGTCGATTGCTTTTTGAACAATGCAATTATTCGAGTTATTATAGTACATTATGTTTGTTTCTCAGGAACCACTGTACAGCGACTGCGCCGTCGTTTTCAAACACTATTATTGTAAAGTTATAGATCAAAGTAAAGTCAAGTTACTGAAATTTGTTCAACCGTTTTCGTGTTTGATATAAACACATTAGCTATATAATATCAACAAGAATAACAGAATTACGTTGTACAAAAATGTCATTTAACAACCTGTGTTCATTAAAAGGCTGCTCAACATTTTGTACACTAGGTCAAAGTGGGCACTGACAGGAGTTCTTCGTCGCTAAAAGGTAATATGAAATCGTCAATTCAGCTGCCATCGTCTTTATTAGATGGACACAGTTTTCAAGATGGATCGTCCAGAGCACAGTTTATATCATATAAATCCAATATGCTGTTTACGGTAAGTCGGAGTAGATCCCCCACCTAATGTTATATCTTCGGTTAATTCGCACCATCTACATATAAACCGAACAATAAAATTGTGATATATGCTATCTACTGTCTTTTTCACGAGACGATATAAATCTATATTTGTTTGAATTAAAGTAATTAAATTGTATAAGAAATACGGAAGACATTAGAATCTTGTATTTTAGGTATTGTTTACCCCGAAAAAACATACTCTATCTTGTAAAATATATTTGTGTTGACAACTTTTCCCAGACTGTAGCTGTAGCAATGTCTGACGAGACGATATCTACGTCAAATAATGTAACATCGTCCCATGGTGTCAGTAATGATACCATATATGGAATGCTGAATAGTCCAGTCATTGGTGCAAGCATTGGGAGCCTAATTATTAGTGACTTAGGGGAGCCTGTTCAAATCAACCTTACATGGCAAAATGAAGTGAGTATTATTTCGTGAACAAATTTATTACATTATTATTCTAAAAAATGGCGACCATACCAGGAATTTCATTGTTTGTGTATGCGATAAATATACTATATATATATAATTCCTCACTCAATGGTGAGTTTTACATAGCGATTGAAACATAATTTATATATAACTATATATTTGTTTTCGTGTCAGTTTGCTGGTGTTGAATAGTGACTAATGTACTTTGTGTGTGTTTTTTATTATATACATCGTTTTGTCAGATTATGTCGGCGGGTGGTCTGGAGATGGATGCAACTTGTTAGTTCAAATTTCAGATAAATTGATAACCTGTGAATGTGATCACCTGACTAACTTTGCAGTACTGATGGTACGTAGATGTCATTAAAACAAGAAACCATATTTTAAAACATAACATCTAACATCACCAACGTACAGAGAGGTTCAATCATTTCAGTATAGAAACGTTATTTTTGTATAATGCGCGTTAGAAACAGATAAATTGACCGAGTACCAGGAATAGAATCTAATAATCTTTGTCTTACCAGGGTTCCTCCACTTGCCTAATTTATTTATTTATTTTATAGGATGTTTATGGAACCGCATCTGAATTTGATGAAGGTCACCAGAATGCTTTGTCTATTGTATCTTACATCGGATGTGGTATATCTATGTTATGTATGCTTCTGACTCTAGTAACATTTCTTGCATTCAGGTTCGTGCTTCGTATAATTAAGGTTATAAGTAAAGACTATTATCACCCTGGAAACGTGTTCATCCCATACCTCTGAGTAATATGAAAGTGATATGAAAGAAAATAATCTGTCCACATAAACCAGTATACCAATGCCAATTTCATTTTTTTTGTCAAGAACCTATAACAATACAATTCGGAGTATAATCTACTAATTGACTCTAACCTTCTAAATACTTAACACACATTGACACAGGTCACACTAGGGCAATATCCTTCGCCGAGTTAATGAACACAAAAAGCGGTATAGTGCCTGACTGATACTTGTAATTGGAAACCACACACTCATCATCTATCTCGTTATTACACTCACTGCACCTTCAATATCCTCTTTATTTAATAATATTACTGCATAAAGTGTCACTATGATTAATACACATCATGTTTACTGAATTAACAAATTTATATCTTGAATAACTACTATAGTATGGGTCCAGATGACAAATACATGTATGTGTGAATGATACACAATAACGACGTCGGAGTCTCAAAATGCAACTTCCTCTCAATAAAGTTGAATTAATACAGTTTTTTTATTTGTATGTCTCTTTTATTAGACGTCTGAGAAAAGACAACCCAGCCAAGATACTCATGAATTTGTGTTTTGCCATTTTGATGTCATTGTTATTATTTTTGGCTGTTTCGTTCTCTGTGGATTTTGCACCAATCATACCAGAGCTTTGTACGACCATGGCTGTGTTGTTACACTATTTCTTATTGGCTGTTATGATGTGGATGGCACTAGAAGCATTCAATATGTATTTATTATTGGTGAAAGTATTCAATACGTATATCAGATACTTGATGATGAAGTTTTGTCTCATTGGATGGGGTGAGTTGCAATGTTATGTAATATATAATGAATTTAATGAGTTGTATAATGCTCGAAATCTAATTTTAATCATCACTTCTTGGTGACCAAGTTGTCAAATATATGATTTGTTTTATATAATATTAATATTTTCTGGAAAACTAAATTTTCCCAAAAGTAACAGAAAAGGGACACATTCTTTTGAATACATGTCATGTGAATCTTTTGTTCGCAAAGACAAAATGTTCATAAATCATATCATAAAAGTGTTGAGCGTATTGGATGCATATGAAGTAGAAATGGGGGATATTTAAAATAAAAAAATAAGATTAACCTCTTAAATAAGAAGCTTGTCGGCTTACAAAGATTTACTTTAATTATTATGCCACGATTTTAACAAAAAGTAAGGTAAGGTCTGTGCATTATACCAAAATATCTATGAAATCTGTGGTAGTTGAGACATCAGAACGTCCCCAACTATGCAAATTAGGTAATTACTATTCACGGATTCCAACAATAAACAAATCAGCTTACACCAAATTTTATTGAAATCTGATGAATTGTTCTTGAGAAACCGATAAAACAGCTTAACATTGGATAATTTATGTAAATTAGGTGAGTAATTATGTAAAGATAACAGCTCTAAACTAATCACGTTTGTGGAGTATCCCAGAACATATATGTGCTAGATTTCATTTGAATCTGTTGAGTAACGTCCGAGATCTCGTTTAAACAGTTAGAAATTGGTTAATTATTATGCAAATTAGGTATTTAATATTCATTAATATTAATATTTCAATTATTCAGGTATGTGTATTATACAATAGCATATACGTGCAGGTTTTATTCATTCATACGATGAGCAGTTCTGAGATATCATTGGAAGAGATATACATACACAACCGTAACATTTCCTATTGTGCGCTTCGCACACGGATCCAAGCATAAAATAAGTTTCAATTATAGTGTCTAACAAGTGTTTTATTCTAACTGTCATGCGATAATTCTCCATAATAATACTCCCTGAATCGGTTGTTTATCTTTATGAATTATTCATTATAGGTATACCCCTGGTTACTGTTGTGATTACCTTAGCAGTCAATATTGACAACTATGGTTACCATAACAACATGTAAGTACCAATAATTAGAATTGTAAAATAAATTTTCATCTAATGATCAGGTGTTGACGTAAAACCAGTGTGTATCATTGTACCAGTTACACTTTTTCCCGTTGTAAAGATTCTGAGGTCACACATATTTATTTTATTTTAATTTCAGATGTTGGTTATCGAGATACGCCTTCTTTGCTGCATTCTTGGCTCCAGTATGTCTAGTACTCATCTTCAATACAGTGATATATATTCTTGTTGTTCACCAAATATGCAGCCTTTATTCTAAAAATATGTCTACATCAGATCGATACGGCAAAGCAGCACAACTTCGTGGATCTGTCAGTTTATTTGTACTCCTTGGTATCACCTGGGCTTTGGCGATACTGGCAATCAGTGAGGCTGGTTTAGTCGTCAATTATTTGTTTGCAATTGCCAATACTCTCCAAGGATTATTTATATTTATATTTTTCTGCGCTTCGAATACTGATGTCAAGAAACAGTGGAGGAACTCATTCTGTTCACCGTGTTCTCGTCGTGGTTCCAATGCTACAGGTAAGTTCTGTCCCTATGGTGGCGCCCTTCATTTCTATGTTTAGTTGTATCATTGGTGGCGCTCCGGTGAAGCTGTTGAATAGCTAAATTCAAACTTTCAATTTAAATATTAGTTTATTGTTGATTTGTATTCAAATGATTTTCCATCATTTTCCGTGTTATACAAATAAATCATACGTCATTCTCTTACATGAATGCTTCCACAAAATGTACATGTTTACATTACAATGAAAATCTCCATAGTAACTGTTCCCAATGTAAATTCTGCAACAGTAGACGCAAATCAGGGTTTAAACTTGATACACCAAAGATTAAATCTTGATAAATATTTTTTTCTCATGTATTTTTACCACTGAAAAAACAACTCAAACGCAAATTCATGGGATTATCTCCTTTGTGACCTTTAAAATGCCTACAATTTGACAATTTGATGAATCGCACAGTTTAATAAATGACGCTTCTTTAACAAGTGTCTTATTTATTTATCAGAGTCTGGTTCATCAGCTAGGAAATATCTTCATCCAGATACAGATAAATCAGGTATGATATTTTTATCAGGCAACTTTTCGGAGGGATATTAACTACAAAGATTTAAATACCTGTCTAATTATATTCATGGTATTAATAACTGTATTAACATACACAAATAATTGACATCCATCTCCTTGGTAATCCATATTCGGTATGTGTGGATTGGTCTACAGAGGAACTCCTTGATATGAATGTGAAATATGTAATAAAAGTCATGGCTGAGAGTTGATAAGTTAATCGAACTCTGGTGTAGGTTTTGGTGTACTGACATGAAGTATTTTGTTTTGTTTTGTAGAATCATTGCCTCAGAAGCGTTACTATGACAACATGGCATCAAGTGAATTGTGAAAATAAGATGACTTGCAAGCATCGAATGGTTTTGATGGAAAGAGTTTTCAGTTCCCGTTTCAACCGCATAATTATACGTTTCAGAATTTAATTTACTTCTTCGACAACCTCTATCAACTAAGTATTTCATAGTTTTTACGTAATCACCATAGCTATAGAATACACGACCAGCAATCAGTAGATGGCTTCAAATTATATTTTACATGTATTTGGGCATTCGGAACGACACTTACGGGTTTTCCTGGCATATTAATGTCTAATTATACGAAGCATTCCTCTGACGTATATCGTTGATATTGTTTTGAGATGTGTTTGAGAGATTTTACTGTATTTTGATGACAAGCGTCGACACAACGTCACTAAGTGGCGCGCTTTACAGGCATAATGTATACTAGTAGTTCACTGACCTTGGTCGAATACACCGATGTACATGCGTACATGGCAAGAGGCCAAGCCTGGACTACGTAACGAAATTATATCTCAAATATCTTAGTAACAAGAAGTCGTTGTTTAAATGGATATTAATTATATTTGATGATAGCCAAACTGGCAGTATGTTAGTTACAAACAAGTATTACTTGTCATGAAATTTACGTACTACAAAGTGAAATATAAAACAGTGTTATGCATCTCCATGGTAACAGTATCGTAAATGTCCGTCAAGTATGTTATTATCTTTTACGAGTTCAAGCTAAATATAACTTGTATATGTTTAGTTTTTAAACTAAATCCAACATTATTGACTCGACTCTTTCATTTCAATATTATGCAAGTATGTGAGCATAGCAACAAGTGACAACCAAGAAGAGCTGTGAAAATAATCCTTCAGTTTCCCCTTTTATTGCAAACATAATAAACATTACTCGCAAATTTATTCGATGTACTTGTATTGGCATATAGTTTTTATGAATATTACGAAAAAAAATCATCAAAATAATAATTTAAGTTGGAAATGACGTTCAGCCTCGTGAAAAAATGTCTTTAATATAATTTAAAAGTTGTTTTTGCATAATTCATAATGCAATAAATCTGTACATAATGGGGTTTAATAATTGTCATGTTATGCAACATATAAGAATAAGTCGTATGTATAGAGGCAAGATTGGTTTACATGGAAATCGTGTTTTCCAAACGGTGATTTCAATTAAATATGAATAACTTGCCTTATATTTTCTCACTTTTTATAGAAAGTATACTAATCGTGCTAAAATTATTTAACGATGTACTGACTGTCTCATCGTTTTTTGTGCAAAATTGTGTTGATTAGTCATATAGTGAACATTTTAATCGCATCAATACATAAATAAATGTGAAACTGAAAAAGTAAAAGGTATTAAAATTACGTATCTGTTAAAACGTGTGTAAACTAATTTGAGACATAGCCGGTCAGAATTGTAATTTTCCATCTCCATCCCATAATACTACCAATATATCGGCGTGCCCCATCGTCAGTTTCACCTTGGCATGTCTGAAGGTGAGGGCTAGTTTGCCTAGCATCTTATAAGAGAAGGAAATTACTGAGTGCCATATATATTGTAATTTATATGGTTATAGCTGTATACACGTAATTCGAATATTGCAAGTAACTTCAAAATATTACGGATTTCCTGTTTAGTGCGACTACTTGAGTCTTCGTATACGACAGAAATTGGAGGAGAAATCATGTTATAAGTCTTTTTTTATTTCATTTTGTGTTTGGAAAATGTATAAACGTGTTTTTATCAAACACGAAAGAAAGATTATTACCGACGTGGGCGATCACTACTCGATGAATGGTCCGATGCGTGCACTATGTTTTGTATTTACTGTCTTACTAATTTAAATGAGATGACGTCAATTATATATCTTAGGATGCCATAAGGGATCCATTCTTGCTTCACAGTATACGTCGCTAAGCTGTGTACAGTAGAAATCTACAATGGACAATGAGTGAATACAGCTACCCATTGTTGGTTTTACAACCAACACTTGCCTGATTGTGTAAGTATTTCTTTCATTTAATGGTACAGAAATCCTCGTAACGGCAGAAACACACATAGCCATGTCTTGTATCGTCAGCACACACCCAGTGTGTGTTTATTTCAAAACATTCTGCGATAATCGTGCTGCCCAGGCATTACTATTAGGTGATCGTTTTTGTAGGAGGTTGGTTGGCTGTCTACGTGTTGACGACGCGAGATATTAATTTTTTTCACTTCCTCATAGCATGATGTTTTAGTCGGTGTGACAAATTGTATAATACGTTATGGTAGTCGTGGCATTACAAACAATCCAACGTACTGACCTCGTTGGCTATTTTAAGATTGTATACATGCTTTGAAAGTAACCTCATTCCGTGTGGTTCGACGATGAAACCATTCCTTATATAGAAGCGAATGCGATCTTGGAATCCAATAACCGAATTACAGTACAACATTGGAATGGTCATCCGATAGACAATACAATAAACTTAAAAATTTATTTAAGTACACGGATAAAAAAAAATAGTCACAGTACAAGTCTATGCCAACAGTTTCCCCGATTAAAGCGGGCTGGCTGCTCGAATTATGATCAGTTTAATATTAGATTTACAAAGCCGTGTTGTCAATATCGCAATCATACAGTTCGTTGCATCCAACAAGGTTCCATCCCGTGTCTTGTTGTGTGAGTGTCACCGAATACGTCATACAAAGGCGAAAATGACTAAATGCGTAATTGTGGAATAAAGGGACTCCGCACAGGTCGCATTTGCGTGATAACAAACCTTTGAATGTTGGATCAAATAATAGGTTCAATACACTCAATTATAATGCCACCAAATATTGTATGTACGCATAGCGCTAAACTTTAGCAGTAACAAAATGACAGTGTACTTAGCGCACAGGGAGTCAGGGAACGTATGGTGATTTAACGAGGAGCTTACTGGAGCGAATAACGTATTGACAACAAAACTACGATAGAATAGCTCGCTGACGTTATTTCAGACGACCTCGAGAAATTGCAATTCTATCCTCCCCCCTGTTCTGTTTTTGGAGTTTAGCGGACACTGATACCTAATCTGAGACATCACAACTCGCTGTTCAGATGGACAGAAATATTTATGCCTCACACAAATATAAGTAAACAACCTGATTTTTGTGTTAAAAATATTAGAAGAATTGCACATTTAAAGTATTTAAAGTCATTATTATGGTGTTATGTAATTTTTTTTAACGTAGCTTGTTACCTATTATATACTATACTATATCAGCATTGCTGAGAATGTAATTATAATATAAGGTTGAATTACGGCACGCTGTAACTTATTTATTGCTACTAGCAATCTCCCAAAACGAGGACACTGTTTTTAATGAAGCTAGGTCATTTCGTGTTTGGAAATCTAGAATCGAACCAGCCCGTACGCTAAAATGAAAGCAAACCAAATTAATCTGGTCACTGACAAATTCCCAGTCGGTCATTTTTTGAAATATTATCAAGCGCGCTATTTAAACGTCTTGATGTATTGTGAATTATCAGTATCAGTGCTCGATCACGCACGACCTAGTACACCTGCTTTTAAAAGGTCGGGGATATAGTTCGGTGTAGTCACCGGTCGGTCCTGTCCGTCATATTGGTTTTTCGTTGCCGTTCTCGGACTACCTTAGAGTCTGTCTCCTGGCGTTACCCTTGAGGATGTTACATCGGAGGTCAACAAATGTCACTGTATGCCGATTGAGACATTCAACTACCGTGCCTCGTGACTTGTCCAACACCAATCTGATTTAAAACAATTAAAGTTTTGCGACAGGAACTAAACTACAGAAATTTTCACATTTTCAACACATTTTCTCCATACTCTTTTTTTAATTTTCGACGAAAATTTCCGTTGTTTTTTTTTTGGGGGGGGGGGAGTCGACTTGAAATTGTTTGAGCCAACCTGACGATTAGGTGTAATATGTATGAGAAGCACCATTTCGTCAATTTTAAATAAAATTCGTGCATCTACGCGCCACGGACTCTTCTGCTTTAAAACAGACCGTTAATTAACAATATCAGCCGAACTCTATCCCTGGATTCGATAGCATAGATATATGTGAAGTACATTTAAATGGGAATTCTCTACTCTCAAATAATGTGCACATTGTTTTCGTACTACCAACGGTCAATGTCAAATTCAGCTCTATATACACCATCTGTTGATTTATCACTCTTGGATTACGAAAGGAAAAAACATTTAGGTCTTTTGAAACATGAGTTCTGTTTTCTTTAATAAATGGCATGCGATATACATTGCAGCCAAATTCTTGAATTTTCAAGGTCAATATAGAAAAGTCAAAAAAGGTAGATTCAAAATGAAATTGTTCACACAGTTTAGCTTAGGATTCATCGTATTCACCCGGCAATTACTCTACTCCTGCACCAGTCTACGCCTATACCATCTTAAATATTGAAATTGACATGTTTCCAATATGTTCACTTCTCACTCGCTATCAGGGTAGACATGTGTTCGGATAAACACCGTGTTAAATACAATCATCTCACTGCACCAAGCAACCGATTAATACATAATATTTGGGCAACGATATATAAGAGATATGAACACAAACAATGAACATAAATTTTGTCGTCAACATTTTAGTATCTGTGTTTGAAGTTTCGAGTGTTATCTTAACTTAACCACTCATATTGTTCCCAGCCAAAAGTCCACAATATCTGTTGTGAGGCGAAGACAACGATATGGAAATGATAAATCTGTACTGGATTAGTGTTGCTATTATATGTATAGTGTTAGCCAATTCTTTACCTACGAAGTCATCGTGTATTTATACTGAACATGGAAAGAAAGTGAATTGTAGCGGTCTGGGATTAAGAGAATTTCCTACTAATCTACCGACTAATACTGTCATTTTGTAAGTACAATTCTTTTATAACAAGTCTTTTAAGATGTTTCTCACTCTCTCTGATAACACGAAATTTATTTATATATTAGTTACGTGTCAGCTCTGTATTGATGACACGAAATAGTATTGTTAGTTTTTAAATTGGCACGGTTGATTCGGGAACGTATCTGTGCTCTATAACAATACAATGTGGTCTTTATTTTGTGTTCTGCAGTTGATTGTTAAGTTTGATTTCTTACTTTGTTATGTTTAAAGAAACGTGCTTCCAGCATGTGAACAATTACACATATTTTTATTAAAGCATCTATCAATTAACTATTTTGGATGTGACATAGAAAAAGATGTCGTTCTCACCTGATGCGTAATAGCGTGAAATAGAATTAGGTCAAACATACAAACATGCAAACCAAAATACTCGAAGGTAAAATAGAAGTAGAAATTGTACATGTATTATTTTAAATAGCTAGCAAGGAAAATACGTCACTCAATCAACGGACATTTTGTAGGTAGAGGACTAAGCAAATACATTGGAATAGACTGAGGCACTCACAGGAAATGCCGAATACTGAGTATGCACAAATGTATTAAAACACCATGTTCATGTACAGCTTTAAACCTGTTATTGTTATTTTTATACAGAGATTTGGGAAATAATAGTTTAACAACAATAAGCTTTGCTGATTTGTTTTCATTGAAAAATCTAACAAACATGTAAGTATACTGAAAAGCACATCAATAAACGAGTCAGTCTGTCTAAGTTACCACAATGCAATAATATCTTTATAGTCAATGAGTTTGTGAAGTACATTGACAGTGTAAAACAAGTTAATTATTTGACGTTTATTAAAAAACAATCACAATAGATTATCTTGAGTTACGTTTTTGAAGTTATATTTTCATTCCAACTAACTCACCTGCGTCGTCCAACGATATGCACGACATGTCACTAAAATCGATAAGTTAGTACTTTGGCAAGAATATATTATAAAATATAATGATTGTTTTGGCTGCCTTAACCTTTGTTTAAATCTCTAAAAACATGTCTAGAGCTTTAAATCTTTCATTGGGTGCACTGGTTTCTTTTGACAATTTGATTCCATGAATAAGAATTGGTTTATTCATGTAAATGACATACCTTGATTCCACATACATTTGTATAAAGTAATATCTTATTCCAGCACATTTAATTAGTAGGGATATATTGTAACATGTACTACCAGTAACACCTGAGCTGATCGAAATGATCGCTTGGCGTAGTAACCAATTGACGGTTACAGAGAGTGTAAAATAATTAAATTATGATTGTCTCATCGTCTCGCTTCGCTCAGGTTTTACTAGCTAGCCTTATGGAATGTGACATACTTCATTTTTGTTTTATATAGCGCAGTATATGAATTCACCTTTCAGATTTCAAACTGCCCAAGACCCCTGTTGCAGCTCCTCATTCATTTTTGGGGTTAGAGTCATAAATAATAGGTCATCGGCTGAATACACTGTTCAAACAACAACAAAAGTTATAAAGAACAAATGAGGGACAACCTGGCCATAATAGACACTAATTAATAACATTTGTTTGTCTTTGCAAGATAGAGCACCCGGGCTTACCGTGAAGCAAATTGTACCAAATTTAGGCAGAATGTAGATATTTGAAATTAATATTACATAAACGTACATGAACCGATTAACATTTTCTAAGTATCGTTCGACCACACAAATAAATGGAAATATTGATTGTCACCAAAAATGTGTTTTTAAAACAATAAATTGAATTCATTGATCGTTTAGTAGGGCGAGTGATTGTCAGAATGTATACAAATTACAGACATAGTATTACGAACATACACAGGACGGATGTTAATCTAGTTAAACTACAGACGTTTATTGAGACTAGTGTTATTGGTTGTATTACAGTAACCTCTCTGGTAACAATATGACATGCAACTGTGAGATAAGATGGCTTCATTCAGCACTCACAGCCCAAATAGAGTACTTTGAGAATATGAATATAACTGGCGCTGAATGTAGGAAAAACGGAACTTTCCAATTGATAAAGAACTCCCAAAGAAGCGATTTCACGTGTAACGGTGAGTGTATGATTGAAGAGTCGCTACACTGACTATTTTTGCAAAAAATACTTTCACATAGAAGCGTGTAAAGTTTCAATTCAGACGTTAGCCAGGTGGCCCAGCCCATAACTCCAAGTTCCGTTCGAGGAACTGAATTACGTGGCCGCTTTATTACACACGACTGAAAATACATGATTCTATATTGGACGTTTTTTAGCGAGATGCTCGTATCACTGTAATCATACCCAATGAGCTATTTGGAATTTGTGTATGCGGCAAATATTTCGTGACTGATTAACATGTACATTATAGGCGGTTAATTACCAGCAACTACGTGTATGTTAATAAATGATAATTGTGATATTGCTATTTAATAGGAGTAAAGAAGTGTATACTGTGCAACCAGTGCGTGGCTACATTACTTTGGGCACTGCAGGAAAAACACTTACATGGCATACACCGTGATATGAGTATATGTTTGAGTGAGATGTCAATAACCAGTGAAACAGACTAAATATATTAACTAACCTGTGTATGCTAATAATATAAAACATTCTATGCATACTATACACAAGTTCACTGCGTGCAGTTTGCGTTCGCTTTTTTCAAGTCTATTTCAGGGAACATTCAAAGCAACACAGCATAAACACTTGTTTCGTAATGTAATTTTATTTGTTTCACTAACAGGCAAATCAAGATATTGCTATACGTGTGAGAATCGACATACATTTGGAGAATGTACCATCAATACAACACAATGTACAAATGTATGAAACAATTATCTTACTTCACGTATTGCTAATTTGTTTTTTGTTAATTACGTCTTCATGTTACGTTACCACGTGTCTACTAACTACAACATTAATCTGTATGTTATGGAACACGTCAGTTCAGTTTGTACATCGTTTTACAGCGCCCTCAATTTAATATGATGGAAATGAACTATCAAATTACTGGCAAAAAAATGCACCATGTTTTGAAACATAAAAAATGAACTCGAAGATTTCACGACAAACCTGCATGTGGTGTTGTAATTAATATATGACATATTCATTTTTCGTAATGTAATTTTGAATAATGGGACAAAATAAGAAAAAATTACTTCAAAATGAGCATCCCCAAGTTAGTGCCTTTCGGATTCAATTGCATGATTTAAGTTGAGGCTCGAATTCAGCAAAAAAAATATTTGTGAGTGTACTAAGTGAAATATTTTCACGTGACAGACATCTTGGAGTAATTATGTAATTCTAGTTCCAGACTTTCATCCACGACATTAAGAATAATGTTGTAGTTATTCGTGTATTCTGTTGTGGAATGGAATTAAATTATTTCTATTTACATTGTGCCATAAAAAGATAAATGTCATTCACTTTCTGTATTACATTATTGGGTGTCAATTCGTTTATCGATTCATATTAATTGTATTCGATTGTAATGTTATATGTGTGTTATTGTATTTAAACAGAATCAAAGAAGTTGCTTTACTAACATCAGTGTGAGTGGCAATCAGTACAGCGTCAGCAAAGGATGTTCAGATGCTACTGAAAAACAATGTGATGCATGTGAACGTACTTGTGTGTGTAGGAAATCACACTGTAATGCATTTCTACCGTTAGAAATTAACATCCCAGAGAACATTGAATGCCCACACTGTGTAACTTCGTATGCCAACGTTGATATTCAGTGGGGGCCTACACCAGCAGGTACAACGGCTGAAGTGAAATGTCCCTTCGTATCGCCCAAGACTGGGTTAACGGTCACAAGAAAATGGTAAGGACAATGGCTGATGCTGCACAACGTTTCATACATATTCATCAAAGCAGACTAAAGTTCATCATGTGAACTCGATTTATGTCTTAATTTCTAATATATAAACTTGTAATGCAAAAAACAACATACACTCGCAGTATAATGGACGTGTACTTGTGGCGACACAATATGCACATAGGTACATCAGGGCTGTTCCGTTTCCTCACAATGCTCTAGCTGTGTATCATTCATACATACACACAGAGGGTAGACTCAGTTACTTCAGTAGACAAAACTGTCTCTCAGCATTTTCACAAAGTTCATACTTAAATGTGTCGTTCGTGGCCTGACAACAATGGAGTTATTTATATTACGGCATAATGCCATATATTGTATATAACACGAATCGGTTGGAATTTGCATTTAGTTATATTGATTTCATGATTTGTTTCAGTAATAGTAATGGTGAATGGGGAAAACAAGATACGAGCAAATGTGATGTTGTTACCACAACTCCCGCAACCCATAGTTTGGACAAACTAGTCACAATGTCAACAACTGTGCGTAAGTCGCATTGAAAGATTTTCCCGCAACGAATGCCGTTTAACATATTCCGGTTTAAGTCCTTCATGAGCTTAGAAACATAAGTATCTGTCTTCTTCGATATATTAAGTTTTACATACATATCTGATTTGCTGTGAACAATTAGTAAATTTGAAAACAACTGTGAAAATCTTCCTGTTTGACTTGTTTCGACAGAGAACGCCCCTGCGATTGCCAAACAGTTATGCGATTTAACGTCTACTGCCGAGTACTTTGCTGCAGTAGATGTTTATCTCGCGGTGAATGTGATTGACAATCTACTATATAACAGTAAAACGAGCACTACAAACATTGAAGTTTCCACCGATCTTTTGAAGAGTGTTGATAATCTGTATGATGTCAGACAGGATGTGTTGGTTGCAAGTCAAATAGATGGGGGCACTGCATCAAGGTAAGTTACTAATGTAACTATGCGCAACTCACGCCACTTCTCGACAAACTGATACACATTGCGTAGTTATAGCAGTATTATGATAATATTGATAGGGTAATAATTATTTCATTATTTTAATTGCGTCGCTTTGGTGACAATAATCTCTCTATCACTGTTTATTATTCACAGACTGATTAAAGCTATCGACCAATTAGCGTTGAATGTAGAATTACAAAATGAGACAGCGAGAATAGAAACAGAAAACTTTATAATATTTATAGTTAATCTAAACACCAGTTTATACAGCGGTATATCATTCAGCGTATCAGATAATGATCAGGTCAGTACAACAATATTCCACTCACACTATGTGCGTTGTGGGACATGAAATAAACTCAAACTGTTGGCCTATGACGTATTGTGACGTATAAACGTAATAATCGCTATCGTGTCCGCCCGAGTGGATTCGACAATCATGGTCAGTGGGAGTACTATGTTTTGAGAAGAGGTACACAATTTTGCATTTTAGCTCTCTGGAAGCGGTGTAAGTCCGGAGACGCTGGCGGTATTACCATGTGGACAAGGTAATTGTGGGAAAATCTGTGTAGTTGTATTATTTCAAATACTGCCGCCATCAAACAGACTCTTACCACATATTGTTCATGGCTGGTATTAGTAGATGGATTACGTAACATCCTGTGTGTAGATGATTTTAATGCCTCCTTCATGTCTGACCTTATATTTAGTATTAGTAGTAGTTGTTTACTTCAGCTGTATAAACAACACATGTTAATTATCTCTGTATTACTGAGAAATAAACCAGTTCTTTTTTAGGTTTGAAACAGTCAACATCGCCTTGTTTTACTCTCTCACATACACACATACGTCGAACCTATTCCTGTGGGTAAACAACGTGACGTGATGTGGCGATACGCGATATTTTATGTAAATTTTCTTGTTTATAGACAAATCTTGATATTGACATGAGTCAATTGTCATCAGTGAATAATATGAAATCATCGATTCAGTTGCCATCGTCTTTATTAGATGGACACAGTTTTCAAGATGGATCGTCTAGAGCACAGTTTATATCATATAAATCCAGTTTATTTTTCAAGGTAAGGCAAGGCATGGAACATAGGTCGAAATGATTATTTTCTCTTTTAAAATGAATTGTAAGATTGGGCAATCGTTATTATATTTATTTATGATTTATGATAGCCCAATTAAAAATAAACATAGACTTTATTGTCGTATTTAATAATGTTTAATACATCCTGACAATCACCATGCAATCACAACTATACAATCATATCGTTGTGTTACAGGCTGTAGGTGCAGCGTTGCCTGGCGATGCGATCCCGACATCGAACCATGTGACATCTGACCAGGACGTCAGTAATAATACCATATATGGAATACTGAATAGTCCAGTCATTGGTGCAAGCATTGAAGATCTAATTATTAGTGACTTAAGGGAGCCTGTTAAGGTCAACTTTACATGGCAAAGTGAAGTGAGTATTTTTTGACAAATACACATTAAATCATAAGCTAAGTATGGGATCGAAACACGCGCAGACAGTAAACGTAGACGCGGTCATAAATAAAAGTTTGTTCATATGTGTCAGGAAAAGGTTCTTAATAATTATAGTTTTACCCCTCAGTCTGCTGGAGATTTGGGTCTGTCAATATCCAGTAGTGTGACTCGAAATGGACACATTTCAAGTATTCTGTTTATCTGTTACTAATGAGACGTCAAGTTGAAAATGATTAAACGTGACTAGATGTGACGCTTTATAGCCTAACTGTACATACATGACTCAAGGCGAGAGGTGAACATATTGGGATTCGTTTACGTGTAAAGTGTTAATTCTGATATCTTGTTCTTCTTTCAGAATCTTGTCAATCCCCAATGTGTTTACTGGAACTATTCCCTCAACGGTGAGTTTTACAATTATTTGAGATGACGGTTATTATGAGTATGGGTGCATGGCAAAATTTACAAAATGTTTTACGCGTTAATTAATGTATCAATTATTAATAGTGTTTACATTGCTTTGATAGATGATGTTGGAGGGTGGTCTACAGACGGATGTAATGTATCAGGTCAAAGTTCACATAATGTTACCACCTGTGAATGTGATCACCTGACTAACTTCGCATTACTTATGGTAGGTACATCGTTAACGAGGTCTGTTCCTCGTTTCAAATGTTGAACTGTGCTACAACGTGATAACAATCAGTGTATGTAGGAAATATATCCTTTTAGTCAGGTTCCACTATGAAACAAACACACATATAATATACATACTTGACAATATATCATTTGTCGTTCAATCACCGGGACACTGTGTGGTAACTCTGATAATGTTTGATAGATTATTAAAATGTTTTCCTCCCGCTAAAATTTGCTTTTTCAATTTATTTTGAACGCTGTACTCTATAGAAAATGGAAAGTGTTGCAAAATACATATGTGTATTCACATTATACAAATAAGTGACGTATTTTCTCATGCCATTTCTCACAAAAAGTGCACAGATTACTTTAAGTTTCGGTTATTGGTGTTTCTTGTCGCTAAGAAAAAAATATATATCTGTTTAATTGTTTTTAAAAGATTCCTCTCATTAGTAAATAGCGCCCTCACTCAACAATATTTAGAATGAGTGGTTGGTCAAAAGTTTGATGAGTCAGGTGCATCTATTGGCTAAGCTTGTACATAGATGCACATGAGTATAGGAACCATTAATGTTGTAGGGTGTACTGGGAGGGGTGGGGGATTTCATGTTTGTAATGACTGGTTGTAATCTCGTTGTTTTCAGGATGCAGCCTGATATCTGTTGTTTTCTTGGTTGTTCAATTATGGCTAAAATTTGTGTGGTGGGTGGAAGATGCGTTTATTGTTTGTCGAGTCATTGTTTAGACACCCTGCAGCTTGAAATGGTATGGTCCAAATCCAAATTCGATATGGCGGTGTTGAATATCTGTGCGATATGGCGGTGTCGTCTAAAAACATGGCATCAAAATGATTTCTGTTTATTTATTTACTGTTGTAGATCCTGAGAACTAGCCATTGAATATGATGTCGAGAATAAATGGTATTCTGAACTGGCTTTATTAATTACTGCTGGAAATATTCCAGTATGAATTGGGAGCAAACTTTGACACCAAATCAAGTCGTTGTATTGTTATGCTTCTAAAATATTTTTGTTTTCAAATGTCTTGAAACAGATTCAAATATAAGGATATAGATTGTAAAATATTAAGATTATATAGTGTCCAACACATTAATTTGTAAATGGTAAATTTATTTTAAAGAATTCAGTGGCAATATTATGTTATAAAATAAAATAAATTAAATAGAAATATTATGTGTATTTTTGTATGTGGAAACTTGGCTGGCCCACTCAAAAATATAAAGAAGTGAGGTCTGCAGTTCTTTTTTTCTAATTTTTTTATTTGCAAAAAAAAAATGGTATTTTACAGAGTGTAAACAATAAAACACTCACAGTGCGAGGCTAGTTCACCAACATGTCTATTCTCTTGCTTGAATGTGAAAGTACATGGTTTAGTGACTACCTCTTATGTTTTAAAATTTGGGAAGGTCCTTCTATAAAAATAGAACAGATATATATATATATACATATTTATTTATTTTATAGGATGTTTATGGAACCGCGTCTGAATTTGATGAAGGTCACCAGAAGGCGTTGTCCATTGTATCTTACATCGGATGTGGTATATCTCTGTTGTGTATGCTTCTGACTCTGATCACATTTCTCGCATTCAGGTTTGTATGTTACAAAAATGCGTTGTGTTATTCTCGTATTATTGCGTATGTGAATCGCACATTCATCCAAAGCAATTCCTTTATGGTAGTTTCATATTTCTTCTTCAGGCGCCTGAGAAAAGACAACCCAACTAAGATACTTATGAATTTGTGTTTTGCCATTTTCATGTCATTGTTATTATTTTTGGCCGTTTCATTTTCTTTGGATTTTGCACCAATCATACCCGAGCTTTGTACTACCATGGCTGTTTTATTACACTATTTCTTATTGGCTGTCGTGATGTGGATGGCACTAGAAGCATTCAATATGTATTTACAACTGGTGAAAATATTCAAGACATATATCAGACACTTCATGTTGAAGTTCTGTCTGATTGGATGGGGTGAGTCACACTGTTACGTAATGAATAATTGCAAATAAATATAGATATGAGTATGGGATACAACGACCGTTTGAGACATTATGTAGTACGTTACGTATAAATCTGAATGTGAAATGAGAATCGTGTTTATAAAAAAACGCCTTATATAGTCTTAGACAGTTCAACTTTGTGCTGCATAAGAAAATAAATGTTTTCAACATAAAAATAAATTGTCAAAAGTGTCTAATATGCGTGGCATGTCGGTGTAAAATTTAGTTAGTGTAAAGTTATTGTCAATTTGTCAGCGATGTTAATTACAGTCTGTTCATAATAATTATATTGTGATGGTGTACACTGCAATTAGTTGTAACCATGACGACTGACTTGTTTATTGCAGGTATACCCGTAGTTATCATCGCGATCACTCTGACAATTGATATTGATAACTACGGTTACCATAACAACATGTAAGTAACATCAACTTAAATTACGTAAATTAAATATGTAATGTAGTATGTGAAAACAAGAGTTGTACAGGTAACTTGAAATTTCTGTTAGAAACTTCTTTTTAGTGTTGTATTATCCCTATTGGCTTCCTTCAGAAGTAATCCTACGAATTACGCCTTTGTACGAGGAACAATTGTCACTTCTGTCTCAAGCAAGCAAGAGTTCATTACATACCATACACTTAGCCATAGAGGGCGGTATGCAGTACGTAATACTGTACAAAAGGAGTTCACCTTGAGCAAATAGTTTAGCTTAGTTTTTTTAGTGAGTGATTTACAGCCCCTCGAGCGACCTTTCAGTGGGTATATCATGTTATACTATATTATATTTATTTCATTTTTATTTTAAGATGTTGGCTATCCAGATACGCCTTCTTTGCTGCGTTCTTGGCTCCAGTCTGTCTAGTACTCATCTTCAATACAGTGATATATATCCTTGTTGTTCACCAAATATGCAGTCTTAATTCTAAAAAGATGTCTACATCAGATCGATATGGTAAAGCAGCACAACTTCGTGGATCTGTCAGTTTATTTGTACTGCTTGGTATCACCTGGGCTTTGGCGATACTGGCAATCAGTGAGGCTGGTTTAGTCGTCAATTATTTGTTTGCGATTGCCAATTCTCTTCAAGGATTATTTATATTTATATTTTTCTGCGCTTTGAAGAACGATGTCCAAAACCAGTGGAGGGACACGTTCTGTTCATCGTGCTGTCTTTGTAGTTCTACAGGTAAATCTCTTATGTTTTCCCTAATGTGATGACGTCAATTATAACGCATAGTGCTCGGCGGCCACTACACATATCACATGACCTTCTCTAACCAGAACCGAGAATGTGTGGTGGATTATATGCCGTAATTCATTTTTGGGGTGTCAAATAATCATACATTTAGCATTACAACATGTTACACGAAACTAATAAACACATTTTATTCCCCGAAGACAGAGGTGGTAGTGATAATCATTTTAATAGGAATCTAATGAAATTGTCAAATATACAAACCCTTTATTGAATTACAATATCTATGTGGTTGTCGTTGGAAACTTGACTTTTATTTTCTTTGGTTCGGGAAGCCTTTTTTTATTTAGAATTTATGAAAGAATAATTTATCGAGATTAGTCAGCTACTTATTCAAGTCCTAAATAGTACGGTCCATATCATGACCGCCATATCTGATTAGTCCATCCCTTGCCCAACCTTGCGGACGATCAGGCAGACACTGTTCCAACAGGAAATACACGAATGCAAACACACATATAATAAACATAATTGACAACATATCATTTGTCGTTCAATCACCGGGACACTGTGTGATAACTCTGATAATGTTTGATGGATTATGCGTCATTCACTCGATTGCATCGCCCATTAATGTTATGACGCATAGGTGCGTTCGGTTAATGGACAATACAACAGCGGGCTCCCCGGGAAAGTCATGTGTTTAATAGTTCGTAATCAGGCATTGAAATGGCACGTGCACGTGACAGTATTGGACGTTGCGAAAAGAACTTGTTACGAAGCAGGGGCAGGGTAGCCTCAGATGTGACGCCTAGGTGTTTGGAGGCTGCCCGCTCTCGACTTACTGCCTGACAACTGACATATAATGATTCAGATTCCACATTCCTAAACTTTGTCTCATTTATTTTTCAGATTCGGCCTCAACAACTGCAAAAAAATATCTTCATCAAGATACAGGTACAACTGATTTCAAATCAAGTTTGTCGTGCAATAACATTTATTCGCATAAACATCAGTTCATGCATATCACATGTAAACATTAGCAATAATAACATTTACTATATCACATTGAATATAATCAAAGTAAAAGATCTTTTTTAATTAACAATTAACTAGATTATTAATGTCTACAAACGGATTATTTAAAATGGAATCTATATTTTGAAGTTTGTTTGCATATCTGATATATGAATACAGTCTTTAATATGCAGATTAAAATGAGTACAATAAAACTATGTGTTTTAGATCAGATATGTACATGTCTATTTGTAATTGTGACATATGATAGGCTATTCTGGCATTATGTAATGGGTGATTATGTTTGTTTGTTTTCTAGAACACTTGCCGCAAAATCGTTGCTATGACAACACAGCATCAAGTCATTTGTGAAAATAAGATGACCGAATACCTTACAAATATTGTATTTCCATGGTGAAGAGTTGTGTTTATATAATGTAACTGTTTTGATTCGTGTTTTTCAGTGTTTCAATCAATTTCATAATCAATGGTACATTAATATCAATGTCCATCTTAAGATATTGTGATTTTTCATGGTTATAGGTTAGTCTGCGATGCATTATGGGTAGTCAATGTTGCTGTATAATGACTAACAGCAATGTGTGGAAGACCTCGATGAGCGGCGATACACATCCGGGCACTCTCAACGCTGCGCTTGACGTTTTCCAGGCGTGTTAATTTTAAATTTCAGTTTGTCATTGTTACTCATATGAAACATTCACTATTGGGAAACATTTGAAAACAAGCTTCACTTCAGGAAAATAATAAAAACTAAAAACCGTAATGACAACATAGAAGGTTAATAAAGGTTCTAAAGTGTGTTTAGTTGACAAATATTTACCACTGACCCAGGTTTTACTAAATTATTTACTTTATATGTTTATATTTTCATAGTTCTTCATTCTGAACTAACAAAGCAAAAAAAAACATTGTTGTTTAGAATTATTATTGCGTGCCATTAATTCAAAAACCATGCGCAGTTATGTTGCACGTTATTTCATCAGTGAAAATATTTGTGACTACGTTTTTAGTGGATGATGAACTTTCTGTCCCGGTGGTGTTTAGATTGGCAATGTCAAAATGTTTGATATGTGTATTTATTGAGGTGGACGTGCACCGATGTTATGAAACAAACAATTTATGTCTACCTGCGTAATGTAATTACGGACATATTAAACTGTTTAGTCCATTGTCGTTATTCGAATTCACCTTTCATGTGTATGTGATGAGAGTTCACTCTTAGACTACGTGAAGAACAAAAAGTTGTTAACTGAATGTTTTATGAATACCAATATTGAGGTATATCATAAATCTTTAAACAAATCAAACATGAACAGTATTAAACTATGCGAAACTACATAGTAATAAATTTGTACAAGTTTTCCAATAACAAAATACTTCGAGCATGCATATAGACTGTCGACAGTCCTCGGGCCTAATGTAATTGCGTTTCCAAAACATTTGAACGCCAAAGGTGTTTGATTGGAAATGCGAACCATTTCACTCGTCTGCAAGATTCTAGTTGATATGAATAATTCATAGTTGATGCAGAAGTCACAAAATAAATTATATTAACATTGCAAATTTATTCTAAATGACACCCTGGATGCGTTGGTTGTTCACGTCAAGATTTGTTTGTGCCCTAATATTAAAAACTTCTGTGGAAAGTGTCGCGATCGCGTATAGTACAGTCAAAACAAACTTCGCGTAAGTTGTGGGTGATCCTAGTAACCGGCGACCCCTGACCTTTTTCACGACTGGCCGCGATAAAATGATAGGCATCTGCGAGACTATTCATTTGCATATTAAAGTACCAGTATCTGGTAAGAAATCTTTATAGCACCTGAGACCATATTATTTAATTCTCAATTTTGTTTTATTGCCTATGATTATTTCCTTTAAATGTATATATGCAATCTGTATATTTATACTGAATAAAATTGTCTCGATTTATTTATTGTCAGAAATGTATATGGTTTCAAACTGAATTAGGTCTAACTAGACTGATAATTTGTATTTTTATCATTAATATGTTTACATAACTTATTATAATTTCTACGTATTGTTTCATTCATTCATTCATTCATTCATTCATTCATTTATTTATTTATTCATATCCAATGATATGTGATGTCACTGCATAGCTTTATTTCAGCACATACAATATACCCTGAAAATAATGTAAATACAACAATACAACAATAAAACAATAAATAAATAAACAAATAAATAAATAAATACAATAAATACAACAATAAAACAATAAATAAATAAATAAATAAATAAATAAATAAATAAATAAATAAATAAATAAATAAATAAATAAATAAATAAATAAATAAATAAATAATATGACGTTATGAAATGTCCGTGAAAAAAACATTAACTCAGTTTAGGATGTAGTAGATGTTTACAGGAAGTAAAATTCACACTAAGTATTTTCATAGAAGAATTATTTTAATACCTGACTGTGTGATTTATTAATTATATAAAATACATGGAAAAGTGCAATCATCGCAACAATGTGGGTTGTTAATTTTGACCAATATTTAAAGCAAATTTCTTTTATTAAAGAGCTCTGAAATTGTCATAGAATAATTAAATATACTTTTAGATTCTATAAAATATGAAAGTCTACTCAGTCGTTCATTTGAGAGCTCGTCACAAGACACTCCTGTCAGTGCGGATATAATATAACTCGCTACATTAAGTCGGATTGAGTTGAAATGTATATTTAAGAATGGCTTGTCATTATTACATCCATAGCGTTTCCCTTCAATTTTAAATTCAGATGTGTAAATCTGATAAACCTTTTATAAAGAACGTTTTGCTGTATACATTAGTGTGTAGCCTTATAAATATTTTCGTGGTGTCTTGATTGTCAGTCTACTTAAATTACCAAATAAACAGCCTCTTAAGTTACGTATTCATTATATTCTACCTTGTTTCTACACTTGCGTTACCACTACACAAACGCAAAAGTGGCTGTTGCGTTGTCGACGTTGTTTATGTGGCAAACAATAAGGTGATTGAAAGGGGGTTGGGTTCTACCCTGTTCTAATTCAAATGAGATGACGTCATGAAGGATATAGACCTCGAACTGTTTCACGCTTTACCTCATAGTCCCATAGCTGTGTATATGCGGACCGCAAACAGTCGCGTAATCTACTCAAGTGAGTGAATACAACTATCATATTTCTTGTTGATCGTTACATTTTCTTGTCTGGATGTGTAAGTATTCATTTCATTCTATTAAGCCATATATGCTTTCCTAATAAATATGAATTGACCGGGGAATTGATATACCAATGTCTCAGGGTCGTTAGGCATCTTTTTATTTATCCAATTGTGTCGCTCAATTATTGATCTAAGTCAATCGGGGATAATTGTTGGAGCTTTGTTGTACTAAAATAACGTTTCAATGACGCAGTGAATTTATTTCGTTTTACTTCCTCGTGGTTTGCTGTCATGTTGTTGTTGTGGGTGTATGACACAGACATTCCAGTCTAAGTTGTAATGGCATTCAAGGTGCCACAATAAAACAACCTGACCTACTGACCTTTGTAGCTATTATTAGACTGTCAAACAGGCATTGAAAGTAACTTCTTATATCATTTACATATATGGGAACGTCATTGTTATACACGTGGAAAACAATAATGAATTTGAAAATTGTCTGTGATTTCCCTTACACTACATTGCTTTCATAAAACGGTTTACAAAATTTACGGTTTATAAACATAAAATATTCATAGATTTTAAAAACTGTCGTTGACCAATCAGAACCATCGCCGTGACATCGCCGTGTTTGCTGAGGCTTATCAACCATAATCTGATTGGCTGTACGGCACGTCGTGGAACATCGCGCATATACGTATTTCAATGCTCAGTACCTCGAATAAAAAACGCACGCATCTTTGGAACGTTTTCTCTGGGTTCGCGCATTTCATCATGGGAAAAGGTCGACACAGTCGGCTCATGCACACAACTCAGCCGAAGAACTGATCGACGTTTTTCCGAGTGTGTTTTATCAAGTATCAGTTTGTAAGAGGTTGTCCAAAATATGTTGAAATATTTGGGTTCAAAGTTTAAAAGTATAATTATATTATAATTATAATTTAGATAGAGTTCTACTCGGTTTAGTCGCTGAAAAAACATGAAATAAAAATAATCTCACCATAGTATTAAGGAATAATAAAAGTCGCATTTTAAGTGGACAGAAAAAATAAATGGAAATGAAACAATAACTGAACCAACGCAGGAAAAATAGAATGCTTGATAAAAATATATTTTCCCGGAAAAATAGCAGTTTATATGAGCAAATAGTTCCTATTTCAGATTTTCGGCCTAAGGAGGGTGGTAAGAGTTGTATTTCTAACATTACTGGTATGTTTTGAGGTTTAGTATATTCTCCAACCAGTATTCCAAACATTTTGATGAGTTGATGTATTCCAGTGACGTGTAAAAATATACAACATAAGTTTGAATAGAGATGACAAATTTAACGTCAAAAAGACGTTGAATACTACATTTCTATAATTTTATTAGGTGAAAATACACAATACACAGAATGACAGGCATGACCCTACTTCTATCAGCGCAAAACATCGTTCACTATGCGTGGTTTGTACTGTAGAACACAAAACGTGTCGACCCCGGAAGTTTGAAAGTCAACGAACAGATTTGGATTTGAATGAAACGTTCGGAAAACATGTATGCTATAAATTAGATAAAAAATATGCAAATGAATATTCTAAAAGCACTTTACTGGCGATATTACCACTGGATACCGCAGTACAGTTTATTACCATCTAGTCTTGTTACCTTCCCATTGTTTCAAAAAGTGGCAATAACTATGATTTTGAACAATTTTTTTTTAAAAATGAACAAATCTTAATGAAATATTGTTTTAGACAAATTGCATAGGCAAATGTAACACTACCTACACAAGGCCAATATGAAATATGATGTTAAAACTAAGGGTCGAGCAGTCACCATTTCATCGATTTTGGCCATGTGATGAAAACTGTAGAAAATAATGACTTGTGACACACACTGTATCATCATCATCAATAAGAGGCTGTCAGAGGCAGACTTTGCCTCTCAAGATTACGACATATTTTGGTTGTCTTCTTGTACCATAGTCCTTGAAGTTTACTTGACAAAACTGGATTTCAATAGAGGATGCCCTCTGGGAATCTGGACACAACCCCACGACAGCAATCTTTTTTCATTTGCAAGTGATTTAACATAGAATATTGGTACATGTATATAGCATATAGACTATGCTTTCAGTGTCCCCATTTTGACAGTGGTCGTTACAAATTAGCACCAATGACACAGGAGATGTGTTAGGCCAGACTTTTATTATCCCTTGTTTCGCGAACCCACCGAATGAACAGGAGCCGAAAATGAAATAAAAATAAAATTGTATTTCAGCATAATTTCTCGCGCCCGCCGACTTGTGAGTGCAAAAAATTGCTAATAGAATTATATTATTTTTTTTTCCGCCCACCACCTAACAAATCCAAGTTGCATTTTCATGGGAGTATCATGATCAAAGTACCGAAGTCTTGCGCAGATCTATAGTTTATGCGCGTTGGTTGACAGTGAATCTCGGGCATTGACCTCTTTGCGTGCTGCTTGAGACTACTAGGCGAACATGGCGGCGACGTGGTTTGTGATGACACGCCGTGAAACTCTGTCGTCAAAAACCAAGAAATCCCTCATTAATGCTGAAATTTGTGCCACAATTGGCGACATTGCCAACCAGGTTATACATGAAATAAAATTTTATTTCATTTCTTCTCTTCGATCAATGATCTCACTTATAGTTCTTTGAGAATCACACAAATCTAATGGAAAAAAAATAATTTTATTATTTTTTCCGCCCTCCTCAAAAAAATTTACTTATAAAAACTCGAGAAAGAAGAAATAACAAAATCTGGCCTTATTAATAATACAAATCAGTAAAAAAAGGTTGATAGTTACAGATATTGCCGCTTTAATATTTTTGTATGATTCTATATTTTGTTGTAGATTTGCATAATGATTAGTGGATTTTCGGCTTTTCCACTTATATCTCAAGTATTAATCATCGCATTTCAATGAAACTTGTTAGATACATGTCATAGGACACTGCACAGACCTGATAGTTTTTTAGTAATATCAGTAAATATCACCTAATTTGCATAATTAGTTAATTTTCAGCTTTTCCACTGATAACTCAAATAATATTCATCGCATTTCAATGAAATGTAGAAACCTTGTTCGTTTTGTGTTAAAATCTGTTCAAATTAATTCCTTAATTAGCATAATAATTCATTATTTTATTACCTGATTTGCATAATTAGATTTCAGCTTTTTCATCCATATCAGTACAAGTAATTTTTAATGTGTTTCCAATACTCTCAGCACACAGTTCTTTCTAAGCTTTCTTGTATTCTAGACTTGACAGAAACATTTCATTGATAAGTGTGCTGTTAGTCTGTGATTCACTATTTTATTGTGCTTGCCAACATATTTGCAAGTTATTTTGCATTAACTTGATCTTTGAATATACCGGTAATTTAACAATTTGTTTAATAAGTAGAGAGGCAGTTGTTCATTGCTGCAGCGACCACCCCCCTCAAAATTACTGATTTTTTTGTATTTTTACACACATTCATGTGCGAATACATTGTAGGTTGTCACACTTTGACATCACTTGTTTACATTTTTGCCAACCAGCATGCAATTGTCTGATAAACAAATGTCGCTCACTAATCTCACACATGCTGTGACAAACTTTGATCGTAAGTTGTCTTATTACCAGAAACACACAAATGTAAATTTAATAACAGCAGTCGTATTGCTATTATTACCTTGCCCATATCATTAAAGATGGAAAGATATATTAAGGGGAAAATGTGTGTCGTTGTTAATAATTGTTAATGTGTGCACAATAACTTTACTAATTCTATTCCAAACTTTATCAAACTCAGTCGCCTAATTCATCAATATAAAATTTTCCCTTAGTTGACCTGTGTAAAAAATATCATGCGAAAATTGAGAAAATCTGATAACATGTTTTGACTGATGTTTCTATTTGACTGATCATTGGTGATACACATTCAAAGGTCACTGATCCCAGTGGCAATATGCATTGTTGTATGTGTACAATGAAGTAAATCATTTATCTTGTAATAATATTATTGGTAATTAACATGTAAAATCTGGAAAATTGGGGGGGGGTGGCCTTATACTCGAGGACTACCTCAGAAAAGATAATTTTTTGGTGGGTTTAAAATTGTAACCTCTTCCCAACCTTGAAAAATCATCAAAATTATTTTTTCGTTCACAGCGCCGGTCTCGGAGAAATTGTATGTTACTTTTTACAATGAAGAAACAAATATGTTCATAAAAATACACATTTTATTACAATACGGTTTACATACAGTCTGAATTTACGGTGCAAAAATGGATAGGGTCTGTGGGAAAACTGTCGAAGGCAAGATATTTATCATTATCTTCGTTGTCGAATGTTTTTGATTGCTCGCAAACTCTCGATACAAAGCAATTTCCGCCATGGTGTTTTTCAACATGATTTGACCTGAACAACTTCCTTTGAACTAACAGGTCATGTCTTTCGTTAACCAATCAAAATGCTGTGTCGTACAGACGAAGTTTTCCGATTATTCCGATTTTTTTCAATGCAATGCGGAAGTCAATTACCGCGATGTTAAAATGCGATCTGATTTCGACAAAAAAGTGATTTTTTTCCCTAAAGCTGTTGACTCGCAATTTTCGAAAAGTAAACTGATGGTGGAGGAAGTATTTAAACGTTTCACGGTTGCCAACAAGTTGTGTCAAAGAATAGTTTGCTCGTTCACATCCCAGTCACGAACGGGTCTCTGTAAGCTACCAGAGTATCCTGTGGTTAGAGCGCCACCAGTGGCAGTAATCTATTATTAGTGCGGTTCGTGTATTGCGAGAATCTCGTGTTTTGCGAGAACCACAATTTTTACTTTACCTGTTGTGCACTGAAATCTACGACAAAATTACTCTACTAGATTTCCCAGCGTGGTAAGTTTAGTTACATAAACAACCAATTATAATACTGGTTACGTAACGAATCTTGTGATTGGTTCTGAACAGGCCACGCCTCCAACTGTGCCGTGCGTTCGGGTCAACCGTTAATTATTCATAATTGGAGTAAATTTATGTAGTTTTCTTGATTTATTCTGCAGATTTAGATAACATATAGGAAAGGCTTTGGCGAAATTTGAATGAGCAACTAATATTCTTCAACTTGGTATTTTTTATAAATTTTATTTTTCATTCTGTTCGTCTGCTTTTACAGTTCAAAAAAATATGTGCTTGCTGGAGCCTTCATCCCTTGTTTATTTCTTACACTAGATACCAGCTGATACCCCCCCCCCCGCGCCCGCTCTTAGGGACTGCGTACAAGTTGATCATAGTTCCTGGGCTCCCTGTGCATTTGAACGCAGATCGCCGCTAATCAAGCGAATAGCGCCACCTGTGTTGACACAATGATTACACATGGTTGAAGTTACGCGCGTAGTGGAAGCCTGTCGCGAAGCCGTGGAAACAGCCCCAGGACGCAGCCTCAAGATTAGTTGAACCAATGAGATCGTCATCCCTTCTTGTTCCTGCCACGTCAAGTCACCCAGAAACTAATACCAACACATCGAGCGTAGATGACAGTGTCGCTGGTCATCGTGACCGTGATTGTGATCGTGGTCCAAACATTCAATCGAGATATCAACAACGGTGCATTCACAGCATCACAATATGCTTCCATCACTCCCACTATTTCACTCTTGTCCACACCGTCAGCCATTGTTTTTCAATGTAACACGTGATTGATAGGGCTTAATTAAATAATTGAAAGATATTGAATTAATGGTGAAATAATTGAAAGATATTGAAATAATTCTATTTTGGTGGTGATCTCACCCCTTATCTTTATGCGGTTACGTTTAAATGAACACATTTTCAAAACAGCTATTGTCGTTTTATTGTAATGTGTAGGTGCAGCGATATTATTTGCATTGGACTTGCACCCGTGTGTATTTATGTTATCTTCAAATCGACCATTTACAGTGAGGTCATTTATGAATCTCCATAATTTGGATTGAATTTGTTTAAATATCTGTTATACATGTTAAGATTCAGCGTTACATCACGTGGACACGTATCTAACATCTATGGGCGAGTCTCAATAACCGACATATGTGTACTACTGACCGAGTTATTCCATGTATCACAGACTTATTTCTCACCGATCACCTATGTGGGTTAGATCATCCGTTCCGTTACCCACGCTATGAGTACACACGTTAATACAATAGTGGTGAAATCGAGGCAGTGAAAGGAATCGGTGGGGTTGAATATATTTGCAATTTAAATGAGATGACATGGGGATACAATTGGACTGGTAAACGCAGTCTAACCTGTCGTATATCTTTTGTAGCCACGCTGGACCTTAAACGGATACACAAAACTACACAAAATCCGAATGAGTGAATACAACTAAACTATTACTCGTTGACTGCCGTATTTTCTAGCCAAGCTATGTAAGTATGTCCTTTTTCAAACAACGCTATTTTGATATGTCAACAGACAGACATAGCACTTCATTTTGTACCTATTTTATTTGTTGCGATTATGTTGCCGAAACTATTCGCAACATGAATATTTTTTAATTGGTTGTTGTTCAGAGCTGTGTTGAATATCAAGGTAGATCCCATATTGAGGAAGCAGTGTATTTATCATTTGTTACTTCCTCATGGCGTGCTGTTATTGTGGGCATATGGCATAGTCGTTTCAACCTAACACGTAATGGTATTCAGGGTGATACCATAAAATACCTGACCTGTTGACACGCTGACTATTATTAAATCTGTAAGCAAGCCTTGGAAGTAAGCTCGTATATCACGATTCCCCGGTGGGACCATTGTTGAGTATTTTTACCCACATTACATGAACAAGCGACTACAAAAACCATGGAAATAACACAAATCATAACATACTGTAATTAATTAAGGTTGGAGAATAGTGAATGTTCTATGTTGAGCTTCGTCCATTTTCATTGAATGACGCTTGTAAATAAAGTAGACTTTTTCAACAATGATTGTATGATCAAAACATCTCTGTTACATGGCATAAACCATGGTTAGCTATAAATCATGATATGTGAACATTGTGACTGATCATTGCCGCTCAATAAAAATATCCACATTACATTTGTCAATAGTTTGTTCATTTACTTACAATGTAAAAACTAATATCTAAATTGATAATTAAACTCATACTAATACTCTGAACATTTATCACATTCTATCATTTTATTGTAAGTATTTTTGTGATATTTTTCAAAGGTTAATTTGTTTACGCCAAGCATCTGTCAAAATCTAGGCACATACGTAATATGGTGTTATATAATGCAAATGTCGGTACCATAGATGCTACATTTAACTGTGATTTTTTACATAGCGAGAGTACGTAGTCTGGCGTTTAGGTATATGCAAATTAACTAGGTAACATATTGTGTGTTAGAAATATGATACCTTATTTGTAAAACATACTAGTAGTCTGCTACCAACAAGGTTTTGTAGTTTGAATAACACAAACAATTACAGCATATATTTAATATTTCGAATGATTTAATTTTTGATTGAGTACTTGACGTTTTTTTTCTCTGTGAAATAATTAAGCATTTATGATTTCTGTTGTTTCCGTGGTAAAAGTGGAATTAGCATTTGTCTGTTCTGTATAGTAATATCTGAATTTTGCATTTTTGTCTAGTCTGTATTGTGATATTTTTAACATTATTAATACAAGTTATGAATTAATTTGAGAAAATATATCCAGGTCAATTTGACAGATTAAATTTATTTCAGAGATTTCAATATATTGAAGAGTCAAAGTTGTTAATCTTTTGATCAATATAAATTTTTTTTTTTTATATTCCAATGGAAATTCCCTGGGGTGTTTGTGAGGACTAACAAGCCAATATATGTTTTTACTCCCTTGGAAAAATCAGCTACTATTTCAGCACTGTGATCAAGCAGAGACTTTTCGAAGGCACTAGTCATGGTGTACTGTTTTGTGACAGTTGAAAGTTTACAGTCAGTCATTAATTGGGAGTCTTTCAAAAAAAATTAAGGATTCTTGGTATCTCATATCTGCGTTAATAATTAAATTATAAGTCCAACAGCGTTCTTTCCTAATGACTGTGCTGAACTGTGAAAATCACTGACATCGATTTTATCCGGGTGGTCCTAGCTAATCTTAGGTTTCACAATTCAGTTTATGTTCCCAATACTTCATGTTCGGAATTTTAGGTCACCCAAATAAGAGTGAGTAGCTAAAAAATGACTTTCATATGCCATCTGTTTTGAACTAAGAACGGCATACACCAAGAATCTACGGCCAAATGCTTCTATTGAAGTGACCTTTCTGAGGTCAATCCTGTTTTAATGTGGTGGCTAGACCTTATCATTGGGCTCACTGGGTTGGGAAGCCAGTTATTAATACAGAAGCTTGTAAGCCATATATATAGGTCTAACTTTGTTGCAGTAGTCATACTAAAGATCATCAGCATTACCTTCCTATTATCACACTGTCATTTATTATCTGTATATCAGGAAAATGAAAGCATTCGATTAACATACCCCTTACTTTTAATACACATACATAAATATAAATGCAATGTAATAAAACAGATGCACAATTTTGTATGTATTTTAGAATACGGTCTGCATACATATCAAAGTGTTAACCATTTACTTAAATTTGTTCACAGCTGCATTACGGAAAACAGGGGAAGAGAAATCGAAATGATTCGTCTACATCTAATTGTTATTATATCATTTATACACACATTTACAATCACTGAAGGTATCTGTCATAATACACCGACCAACCAAGATGAATCACATCATCGCAGTAGCATTGCTGAGGGAATATTTCCCACACAGCAACATGTACCTAAGTGTACTTGTAATGTATCAAAACCATATGAACTACACGTGAATTGTAGCGGTCAAGAATTAAGGAAATTTCCTTCTAATATACCTATTGATACTACCATATTGTAAGTCTTTTAGATTATTTAACACTTTAATTAGGTAGTATATCCACATTGATAACTGGTCATCGGAAATTGCTTCCTGGTGCAAGAATAACAAATATTCCCATTCTACTCCGTTATATCAAAAGAATAGTTCTTTACCGTATTAACAGTGTATGCATCTATTGTCAGTTTCGATACTACCGCACGATTTGTAATCATCATTTGATTGGCTGAACATATTTTGTACAATCAACGAACTGTTGGGCGGTAGACGGGTATTCACACTAAATACCCGAATATGACATTTAAATTAAGTATTTCCAGTTCAGTAAAGACAAACAATGTTAAATTTATTTTACTTATTGTTTGTTTGTTTGTTTTTTTCAGAGATTTGGTAAATAATAATATAACAGGGATAAACTTTACTGATATTTTTCGGCTGAAAAATCTAACGGAGCTGTAAGTATAAATATAGAATTAAAGCTGTAAGTCTTACAATATGACAAGTGCTTAATGTATTTGATACTTACACGCCATATTTCAGATTACTTTTGTTAGTACATATGTCAAAACTGAAACGACAGCGTCAGATTGCGGAGATATACCAGAGGTGTGTGCGATGGAGTACTTTAGATTTTTTTTAATCCTAGATGGAGGCCATGTGAGAATCATAAATCTTTTTCTCGGAAATTTATGAACTTGTATATGCATGCTACAATCAATGCTGATAGTGTTTCTGAGATTGCGTAAAAAACATTTATGCTATTTTTTGGTAATTTAGTTACCGATAATGGGCAATAAGTTGTGCAACATGCTACACTTTTTATCGGCGATATTGGTGTTGCAATAAATTGTTCAGATTTATCAACAAATTTAAAGCTGACGAAGTGGTGGTGAACGTAAACATATGAATAGAATAATTAAGAAAATGAATGAACAATCAGAAATGAAATCAAATTAAAATTGTATGTCGCCCCAAATCAAATTACACAAGTATGTCGTCCCTGTGTGATTAAATAAACTTGATATATAGATGGCCTTGGATGCGTAGTCCTGGTTATTTTCTGGTCCCAATCTGTGCATATTAAAACCTGAAATGCGTATTAATTAGCCATTTTTTAACTTTTCCACCAATCTTTCAACCACTCATAAGATTTCAATGAAACTTGGTGCATAAATACTATGGGATAATACATATTATCCTGTTTAGTTTAGGGTTAAATATATGTTGTGCTTACTAGTTACTATTACTTGCATAAATTAATTTATACTTGGTCCAAAATATTTTATGGTAGTAATCATCAAATTTCAATAATCCACAGATCTGACTACTTCTGGGTTGAGATTCTTGCATATTAATTACCCACTTTGTATAATTGAGTTCATGCGATCTCAATAAAGTGCATAACTGAGTGCAGCCGGTGAAGTCTTTCTATATGATATGGCTAACATACAAGTACATGTATGGCCGTGTAATCTGATGGCTGTTGAAGTCTGTGCAATATGCTCTCGGTGATACATTGAAAATATCGGATAGAAGGTGTAATTAACATGTCAGATGATCATATATAGTCATAACGAAGGCATAATGCACTAGATGACTATATATATTCATGTGATCTCAATAACACGAATAACTGTAATGTAGTAAGTACTGTTGCAGATATGGACATGCAACTAGTGCTATACTTGTTTTGTCGGACAAGATATATCCGTCTGTATGTAGACGTAGACTTGTTTTATTGTTATTGCAGACTCTTAGCCGGTAACCCACTGACGTGCGACTGTGAGCTTAGATGGTTGTACTTGGCACTCACAACTCGAATTGCGTATTTTGAGAAATTGAATATAACTGGCGCTGAATGTATGAAACAAAGAAACGGGAACGAGAATGGAAATGGAAACGGAAATATAGACGAACATGGAAACGGGAACGAGAATGGAAATGGAAACGGAAATATAGACGAACATGGAAACGGGAATGAAAAGGAAAACGGAGATGGAAACGTGAATGAAAACGATAACGGACATGGTAACGAAAATGAAAACGAAAACGGAAATGGAAACGAGAATGAAAACGAAAACGAAAATATAGATAACAATGGAAATGGAAAAGAAAACGGAAACGAAAATAGAAATGGTAACGGAAATGTAAACGGAAACCAAAATAGGAATGATAATGGAAACAAAAACAATGCCATGCCGATACAGAACTTCGAGATTAAAGATTTTACTTGCAATGGTGAGTGTATAATAGTACTTTATTATGAGTGAGTTATGCTTATGCAATGGGAAAATTAGGAATGCTAATATCACTTTTTTGTTTGTGATGCCTTTTCATACTATGATTTTATACTACTACGAAGTATGCTCGATGACATATGATGAAATCCCAGTTGTATATGGTATTGGTGCGCAGTGTGTGGTACTTACATAGCAACTTACAATTTAGCAAATTGTAAGTGTCAACATACATTACGAACATTATATATACAAAAGTCAAAAATCGTCGTTCAAGCTATACAAATAACAAAACATCACTCATGTAAGTAGCCATTCATGTAACAAGAGTTACACCCCTTTCACCCTTCCCTCGATGGACATGATTCCAAGTTCCAAATCAAAACCTCATTATAGGTCATTTAACGATGAAAAATACAATAACTTTTTAGACTAAACCATGACCACGATATTTGCATGAGTTTTTATTCGTGGTTTGCACGCGGGATATCTTATTTATAAGAATTACTTTTATGTCCGACGTTTTGGTATGAAATTTGTAAAAAAAAAACGATTGTTTTGGCTTTGAAAAAAGTCTCGTTCCGATAACACGATTTATAAGAAGTGTTCTATTCCGAGCTGAAAATCACACACAATCATGATGATCTAATCAAATAATCATGATGAAACACTTACCAAATGGCAAAGTAATAGAAAAATATTCAAATAATAGTGCTCGAGAAAATGTGAAATAATGATTAAATAATGTGACAATTATAGCGAAATAAGCAAATTAATGTGACAATAATTATTCACCGAATCATTGCCAAAAAGGCCAAAATAATGTGATAATTGTCGAATAACGGAATTTCAAAATAAACTAAAAATAATTACAAAACATTGTAAAAGCATCAGGAACAGAACATTTTGTCGGTGATTTCATCTCATATATTTGCATATTTTTCATTAATAGGTCCTTCGAAAATGTGTTACACGTGCAAAAATCAACATAAATTTGGAGAATGCTCTATCAATACCGAAGATTGTGCAATGGTATAGAACAATTTGTCTGCGTATTTTTGTTAAGTTGTGTTATGCTATATAATGTTATGTTTGTCCATGTTACGTCATGTCGCGCTCTGTCGTCTGATTTCATAATGTGACCTTTAGTATCTGGCATATTGAAGCTAACTACACTGAACGGATACCAGGCGTAGGATCTGATCTCTTGATATTCCCGGTCTCATCTTTATTCTGATAGTTTGCTATATAGCTAGATAATTCATATAAGCTATTAACATGGTGTCGAGTGTATAACATATTAAACATTTTTACATAGGTTGCCTATCGATGTGGCAACTCAGCGTTGCTCTTATAAACAAGATAATCTAGGAAGTGTAAGAATTCATCTGTTAAGATAAACATGCTTACAAAAATACACTGATTGAAACAACTCGGAGTATAACCTTAATTCAACCGAATTATTAATCTTCCGTAACAAAGAATTCCATAGTGTTTTGGTATTTTCTTTTTGTAAAAGCGACAAATACAAACTTTGCAAAATGCCATGACATATCTGCAGTTGTGTAGTTGTTGAAATGTAAGTTATGTTCATGCCACCTGGTTACCAAACATAAAAAAGCAATGCCATGAAACATCCTGGCAAAATTGTCAAGCTTTATATTGGTTTACATGGTGAGAACATTTGTTCATATTTTCAATATTTTTTTTGTCGGTGATATGAAATGAAAACGTTATTGTTGATATGATAATATCATAATATTGTAATGCATTCCTCAGAAGAGGAAATTTAGAATTTGACTGCTATTTAAAAAAAGAAAATCATAAAATCATTGTTCTACAATGTTTGTCTTGAACTATGCTTGCTGTATAGACACTTGTAAGACTAAACCACGTTCAATCGTTCATAATTTCAGAGTAAACTGTCTGCCTAAAACATAATTATGCTATATCATCGAGGTAAAACAAACATTATATTGATCATAACACAGATCATCGTTGCAATAATTCGAACCAGAATAATTCCTGGGAAACTCATTTATATTATTTATTTACGGGTAATCGAGACCCCGTCATTTGGTGGAAATCACCACCCATTGAAAGAAATTGGCAGGAAACCTATCATTTGAAGTTGTTTAAACATATTTTGCAGTAGAAATCGTGGTAAAAAGAGTTGTCATTGTCACATATCATTTCTAAAAATGTCACAAAAAAATCCCTGAACAATAGAACATGTAGAAAAGGACCCCTCGCTCATTTCGAAACCTAATTTAAAGACCACTATGGTCCCCGTTAGTAGTTTACTACTAGTAACCTCAGCATATACCCTACGATTGTGGTTGTAACTTGTTGTGTGTTTTACTTTTTAATTTTAAACAGGGAAAAAGATGCTTCACTCGCATCAGTTGGATTGGTAATCAGTACAGCGTTAGTAAAGGATGTACAGATATGCCTACAACACAATGTGATGATTGCAAGAGTAGTGATGATCTGTTTTTACCAAGGAACTGTACCTATGTATGTGGATCATCACACTGTAATGCATTTCTACCATCAGAATTTATACAATGGAATATGTGTCCTCACAGTATAACTTGTTATGACAATGTTGATATTCAGTGGAGGCCTACACCAGCTGGCGAAGAGGCTGAAGTGAAATGTCCATTCGTATCGCCCAGGACTGGGTTAATGGTCACAAGAAAATGGTGAGAATATTACATTGATTGTGCTGTGTTGTGCTGTGAACATTTTCGATGACAACATAATGTACGAGTTGTTTATTAGGCCATGTACGCGTGTATCTACATTTTTACCTCCCTCATACCAGTAGATAACCATCATGTAAATTGAAAATCACACATTGTAATCAACGTAGTGTTTCAGTTGTGTTTCTTGTGTAAAGTTATTGGAAGACTTCAATGTCACTTGTCTGACGGAGTCCATGTCTATTTAATTATGACTACCTGTATAACCAGTTTGTTTGGATGGCTGTGCACACGACAGGACGTACAATTACATAATTGCATTGTGGACATATAATGCCAATAAATTAAATAATCAATCAGTTTCTGTTGGCATAATATCTTGGAACCTTTTAGCAGTAGTTTTTACCTACGCAGAGCTATTAATATAAATAGCGCAAAATACAATATCGGTATTACATAACTCGGGACCATTATTTGCATCTAGTCATATTTTTTCTAGCGATAGTGATGGAATATGGGAACAACCAGATACTAGTCTATGTACCGGTGTTACCATAACCCCTGCTACACATCAATTGGATAATCTAGCCAAAACAACAACTAATGCACGTAAGTCACAGTGTCTCGATTAGTACTTTTACCTGTTATGTGTTTTTTGTTATTTATTTGCGGAATATTTTTTTCCTACACTTAAAAAATTATGTGTATTATTTGAAATATTCAGTTTGGGCTACATCTCAGATTCGCTGTAAATAATTTATGTATTTAATCTTATCTTTAATCTTACTATCTTGACAGAAAATGCTCCTGGGATTGCCAAAAAATTATCCAACCTAACGTCCGCCGCCGAGTACTTTGCTGCAGTAGATGTGTATTTAACGGTAGATGTTATTGACAATTTACTAAACGCTAATTACACTAACACGACAAGTATTGAAGTTGCCAACAATGTACTTAAAAGCGTTGATAATTTATTTAACGTTGAACGGGATGTGCTGGTTGCAAGTCAAAAGAATGGGCAAACCGCATCAAGGTAAGTTAACTACTGTAACAACAAATGTGAAATAAAAAAAACATCAAATGTTCATTGTGTAATTTTATACGTTGAAAACTTTTTTATCCCAATGTGATGAAGGACATGCTTCAATATGCTGTCGTTTTCGGTTATTATTGTGCAACTATTCTATTGTGTTAGTGATAATCATCTGTCGAGTACACCTCTTTCAGATTGATCAAAATAATCGACCAATTAGCGATGGCTGTGGAAACACAAAATGAAACACGGGAAGTAGAAACAGATAATTTTGTGATATCTATAGTTAATCTAAACACCAGTGCCTATACCGGTATATCGTTCAGTGTATCAGATAATGATCAGGTCAGTAGATAACATTGTGATATATATAGTTAATCTAAACACCAGTGTCTATACCGGTATATCGTTCAGTGTATCAGATAATGATCAGGTCAGTAGATAACATTGTGATATATATAGTTAATCTAAACACCAGTGACTACATATACCGGTATATCGTTCAGTGTATCAGATAATAATCAGGTCAGTAGATACCATTGTGATATATATAGTTAATCTAAACACCAGTGACTATATATACCGGTATATCGTTCAGTGTATCAGATAATGATCAGGTCAGTAGATAACATTGTGATATATATAGTTAATCTAAACACCAGTGTCTATACTGGTATATCGTTCAGTGTATCAGATAATACTCAGGTCAGTAGATAACATTGTGATATATATAGTTAATCTAAACACCAGTGACTATATATACCGGTATATCGTTCAGTGTATCAGATAATGATCAGGTCAGTAGATAACATTGTGATATATATAGTTAATCTAAACACCAGTGACTATATATACCGGTATATCGTTCAGTGTATCAGATAACGATCAGGTCAGTAGATAACATTGTGATATATATAGTTAATCTAAACACCAGTGTCTATACCGGTATATCGTTCAGTGTATCAGATAATGATCAGGTCAGTAGATAACATTGTGATATATATATAGTTAATCTAAACACCAGTGACTATATATACCGGTATATCGTTCAGTGTATCAGATAATGATCAGGTCAGTAGATAACATTGTGATATATATAGTTAATCTAAACACCAGTGACTATACTGGTATATCGTTCAGTGTATCAGATACTGATCAGGTCAGTAGATAACATTGTGATATATATAGTTAGTCTAACCTCCAGTGTCTATACCGGTATATCGTTCAGTATTTCAGATAATAATCAGGTCAGTAGATAACATTGTGATATATATAGTTAATCTAAACACCAGTGTCTATACCGGTATATCGTTCAGTTTATCAGATAATAATCAGGTCAGTAAATAACATTGTGATATATATAGTTAATCTAAACACCAGTGTCTATACCGGTATATCGTTCAGTTTATCAGATAATAATCAGGTCAGTAGATAACATTGTGATATATATAGTTAATCTAAACACCAGTGTCTATACCGGTATATTGTTCAGTTTATCAGATAATAATCAGATCAGTTCAACTATATTCTACTCGCACTATGTATGGTGTATGGCGTAACTTATAGTGAAAATGATTTGAAATGATATGCCATAACAAACGTGACGTGACGTGGCATTGTGTAAATTGGAGTTACATGACGTGAAATGGCGTGGCTTTACTGTGCGTCGTGTTATATGACGTTATATACACGGTCTGATCTGTAAAATGTAGGGATGTGGCATGAAAACGACGCGACACCTTGCAGTGACGCGGAATAATGTACAAACACGTGACCTTACATCGCGTGACGAGACTTTAAGTAGCGTGACTTTAAATATGACGTGATGTGAAGTGACTTACATACTAACAATATTCAATAATGAATATATCGATGATAATTGTATATGTGTAAATTTATATCGTTACGTTTTGTCGTCTAGAATAACTTTGATAATGACTATAGTTCATCAGAGCTTAATACCAAATCATCGATTCAGCTGCCATCGTCTTTATTTGATGGACACAGATTTCAAGATGGATCGTCTAGAGCACAGTTTATATCATATAAATCAAATATATTTTTCAAGGTAAGGCAAGACAGTAGTGCAGGTCGAATTGTCTTCAACAAAATAAGAATTTCAGAATACACTACAATCAAACGTTGTTTTCGTGTTTTTGAATTGGTAGAATGATTGCATAATATATCCGTATACAATGTGTTCATAAAATACAAACATTTTATTGTCTCATTCAATAATGTGTACTTTCTCAAAACATCTACGTGAAAGAATTACGCCTGTCAACTTTATTATAGACTGTAGGCGCAGCGTTGTCTGACGATGTCAACCAGACATTGAATAATGTGACATCTGACTATGACATCAACAATGATACCATATATGGAGTACTGAATAGTGCAGTCATTGGAGCAAGCATTGGAGACCTAATCATCAGTGACTTAGGGGAGCCTATTAAAATCAACCTAACATGGCAAAGAGGAGTGGGTATTATCATGTGAAACATAATTAATAAACCCAATAAATATAGTAAATTATTGGCGGTTTTAGGATAGTTACCAGTAACATACATTGAATACTCTTTGGTTTAGTGCTGATTTGCATCTGATAAATATTCAGGAAATTCCATACGTCTTTTACCTTCATAGATGAAATAATACTAATGTGACGTCATACTGGCAATAACCTGACGTTATTTCATCTTGACTAATTATTAAGGGGGAAGCCTGCCCATAAATGCAAATACTCAGAATTTATTCATTTTGCATTAAAATGTTCTCTCGGGCAATCTTAAGTGATTGTCTTAAACATGGTTGTATTTTTGTGGATAGTGGCAATTTTTCCTTACCTTCATATTGTTGAGATTTCACCCTGAAATTGTAAGCTGGTGACATCGGCTGAAATTATAATATATCGTTAATAATAATAATAATCTGGATTTTTAAAAAGTGTGAAAAAATGCATTTTTTTTACATACCAAAGCAATGAAAATTGTTATGAAATTTATGACTGCGCGTGTTTATTGTAATCTTTAATGTTTTTATTGAGTATTATATGCAATTATCACTAATAAAATAGTTTCCAATCTACTACTAACCATTTAACCATGATATACTATGTGTAATTTGAAAATGTAATATTTGTTTTTATTCAGAATCTTGTCAATCCACAATGTGTGTATTGGGACTATTCTCTCAATGGTGAGTTTTACAATTAGTTGAGATTACATTGACAACACAGGTATGTGTTGATGACAAGTAAAGTATATGATATACCGTCTAAATTTATAGCAAAACTTATGTCAATGTTTTTAATCAAAGGTTGTTGTAATTCGCATAATGATATTGTTTGTCGAGGTTAAGTGCTCTCTTCACACACCCAACCAACGGTGTTTACATTGCTTTGATAGATGATGTTGGAGGGTGGTCTACAGATGGATGTAATGTATCAGGTCAAAGTTCAAATAATGTCACCACCTGTGAATGTGATCACCTGACTAACTTCGCATTACTTATGGTAAGTACACCATTAACAAGGCATCGTGACAGTTTTTAATTCCGCTAATTATTGTTCCTACAGTGGAACTATTGTATGTATATAGTATAAATAAATTCAATGCAGTGACTGATAGATAGGTACCCATTTCAAGATACAGAAATATATAGTACAGTACAGTTAATTGGATGAGTAGCTGAGTTGTTTAGTGCTGTAAACGCTGTACATCCGAGTTCCTTTATTTTTACCCCCCCCCCCCCCCCCGGTGCTAAATTTGAAACAGACCGCCCTCTTGGAAAGCACTAGACACTAACATTCCCAATGTTTATTTTTATGGGGTGTAATGTTTTCACAGGTAAATGTCAAACGTCTATATTAAATAAATGCTCCGTTGTAAGTATTCAGGTTATATTTTTTTAATTAAAGTCACCTAAAAATGTTATAGCACACATGGATAGTTGTTTTAATAAAAAAATAATAACTCTTTATTTTATAGGATGTTTATGGAACCGCATCTGAATTTGATGAAGGTCACCAGAAGGCGTTGTCTATCGTATCTTACATCGGATGTGGTATATCTCTGTTGTGTATGCTTCTGACTCTGATCACATTTCTCGCATTCAGGTTTGTATGTTACAAAAATGCATTGTATTATTCTCGTATTATTGCGTATGTGAATCGCACATTCATCCAAAGCAATTCCTTTATGGTAGTTTCATATTTCTTCTTTAGGCGCCTGAGAAAAGACAACCCAACCAAGATACTTATGAATTTGTGTTTTGCAATTTTCATGTCACTATTATTATTTTTGGCCGTTTCATTTTCTGTGGATTTTGCACCAATCATACCCGAGCTTTGTACTACCATGGCTGTATTGTTACACTATTTCTTATTGGCTGTTATGACATGGATGGCACTAGAAGCATTCAATATGTATCTATTATTGGTGAAAATATTCAAGACATATATCAGACACTTCATGATAAAGTTGGGTCTAATTGGATGGGGTGAGTCACACTTTTTAAATGACTTGATAGGTAGTCAAGATTTTTAAGATATACATATATGAGTCTCGTCCGTATAAATGATTAATTATTTTTCCACTCAATAATATCACCTATATCGGTTACGTAATAGATGTACTGTGACCGATTACACTGCATAAATGTACATATAACGAATGACCTATCCATATCATTACAGGTACTCCGGTGGTTATCGTTGCAATCACTCTTGTAATTGATATTGATAACTACGGTTACCATAACAACATGTAAGTAACATCAACTTAAATTACGTAAATTAAATACATGTATGTAATGTAGTATGCGAAAACATGAGTTGTACAGGTAACTTGAAATTTCTGTTAGAAACTTCTTTTTAGTGTTGTATTATCCCTATTGGCTTCCTCCAGAAGTAATCCTACGAATTACGCCTTTGTACGAGGAACAATTGTCACTTCTGTCTCAAGCAAGCAAGAGTTCACTACATACCATACACTTAGCCATAGAGGGCGGTATGCAGTACGTAATACTGTACAAAAGTAGTTCACCTTGAGCAAATAGTTTAGCTTAGTTTTTTTAGTGAGTGATTTACAGCCCCTCGTGCGACCTTTCAGTGGGTATATCATGTTATACTATATTATATTTATTTCATTTTTATTTTAAGATGTTGGCTATCCAGATACGCCTTCTTTGCTGCGTTCTTGGCTCCAGTCTGTCTAGTACTCATCTTCAATACAGTGATATATATCCTTGTTGTTCATCAAATATGCAGCCTTAATTCTAAAAATATGTCTACATCAGATCGATATGGCAAAGCAGCACAACTTCGTGGATCTGTCAGTTTATTTGTACTGCTTGGTATCACCTGGGCTTTGGCGATACTGGCAATCAGTGAGGCTGGTTTAATCGTCAATTATTTGTTTGCGATTGCCAATACTCTTCAAGGATTATTTATATTTATATTTTTCTGCGCTTTGAAGAAGGATGTCCAAAACCAGTGGAGGGACACGTTCTGTTCATCGTGTTGCCTTCGTGGTTCTGAAACTACAGGTAAAGCTGTTATGTTTTCCCTAATGTAATGACGTCAATTAAAACGCACACAGCTCAGCATTATCACAATATCACATGACTTGACCTGTCACGAAACTAATAAACATATTTTATTCCCCGAAGACCGTGACAGTGGTTGCCGTGATAATAAACGTCATGAATTTTAATGGAATCTAATAAAATTGTCAAATACCCAAACATCTTACTGAATTACAATAATTATGTGGTTGTAAACTTGATATTTGATTTCTTTGACTCGGGAATTCTTTATTTGGAATTGATTAATCCCCGGGAAAGTCATGTGTATAATAGTTCGTAATCCGGCATTGGAATGGCAGGGGAGCGTAAGATGTTACGCCGAGGTTGCCCGCTTTCGATTTATACTGTCTGACAACTGACATATAATTATCAAGTCTCCAGATTCTTAAACCTTGTCTCATTTATTTTTCAGATTCGCCCTCAACGTCTGCAAAAAAATATCTTCCTCATGGTGCAGGTAAAACTGATCTCAAATCAAGTGTGTCGTCCAACAAATAAACATCAGTTCTTGCATATCGCATGTAACTTATGGAGAAACAAAACTAAGTGTTTTATATCAGATATATATCGTTCATGTCTATTTGTATTTGTAACATATGATAAGCTATTCTGACATTATGTAATGGGTGCTTATGTTTGTTTGATTTGTAGAATACTTGCCGCAAAATCGTTGCTATGACAACACAGCATCAAGTCATTTGTGAAGATAAGATGATCGTATACCTTAAGAACATTTAATGGGTTTGATGAGGAAGAGTCGTTTTTACTTGTTAGTGTTTGTTCCAAGCGATTTCATAATTATTTGTACTTAAATATCAATGTCCATCTTATGATATTGTGATTTTTTATGATAGTAGGTTAGTCTGCGATGCATTGTGGGTAGCCATTATCGCTGTATAATTAGCGGAGATACATCCAGGTACTACTGGTATGACGTTTTCCAGGCGTGTTAATTTAAAAATTCCAGTTTGTTATTGTTACTCATATGAAACATTTGAAAACAAGCTTCATTTCATATAATAAAAAAAAACGTATTGACAACATAGGAGGTTAATGTAGGTTATACGGTGTTTAGTTGACAAATATTGACGACTGACCCAGGTTTCACTAAATTATTTACTTTCATATATGTTTATATTTTTTATAGTTCTTTATTCTGAATTGACAGTGCAAAAACGAAAAGCATCGTTGTTTTTTTTGAAGTATTAGTACGTACCCTTAATTCAAAAGACATGCGCAGTTACATAGCTCGTTATTTCATCAGTGACAATATTTGTGACTAAGTTTCTAGTGCATGATAAACTCTCCGTCCCGATGGTTTTGATTGACAATGTCAAAATGTCGGATATGTGTATTTATTGAGATGGAAGTGCACCGGTGAAACAAACAATTTATGTCTACCTACGTAATGTAATTCCGTACATGATATTAAACAGTTTAGTCCATTGTTTTTATTCAGATTCAGATTTATTTATTGTCCGAAATGCATATGGCTTCAAACTGGATCAGGCCTAACTAGACTGCTAATTTGTAATGGTATTTTTATATTTATACAACTATTATAATATGTGTAAATCCGATAAACCCTTTATAAAAGACGCCTCACTGTACATTTTAGTGTGTATCTAGATACTGTTATAGTACTTTGAATGTCAGTCTACGGTACCGAAGAAACGGCCTATGAAGTTACGTATGCATATATATTCCACCTTGTTTCCTCACTTGTGTTACCACTACACGACCGCAATACCTGTAGTTTTTAGACCTGATCGAACGTGCACAATAAACCGTCACAAAAGTGACGTCCTACACGACATCATTTTTCTAAATAACCTGGATAGAATTTACAGTGTTTGTTGCGTTGTCGACACGCTTAGTTGGCAAATAATAAGGTAATACAATGAATGAAAAGAGTGAGTTGGGTTGTATTCATTTCTAATTTAAATGAGATGACGTCAAGGACGTATACCTCGAGCTGGTCCAAGCATTCATGCTTTACTTCGTAGCTGTGGTCCGCGAACAAAATCTACGTAAGCGAGTGAATACAGCTACCATATTTCTTGTTGATCGCTGTATTTTCTTGTCTGGCTGTGTAAGTATTCATTTCATTAAATCTGCATTGACCGGGGAATCGATATACTAGTGTCAGAGGGTCGTTGCGCACTAATTATTTTATATTTATCGAATTTTTACATTATTCCGTAAGAATTGTGCCACCCAATCATCAACCTAAGTCAGTCGGTATTCATATTCGGAGCTTTGTTGTACTAAAATTACATTTCGATGACGCAGTGAATTTAATTTGTTTCACTTCCTCATGGCTTGCTGTTGTTGTGGGTGTATGGCATATACATTTCAATCTATCACGCAGCGGTATTCAATGCGCTACAATAAAACAATCTGACCTACTGACCCCTGACTTTCGTACCAGCCTAGTAAGTTACCTCTTATATCATGGTACGCCGATAAAACAATTACATATGTAGAAACGCACTTGGAGTATAAACTCAATATTCCGACACAACAGAAAGATTGTCATCTCACGTAGAACACAACGAATTATGAATTTGAAAGTTGTCTGTGGCTCTCTTTTTACTGCTAGTGAAATTGAAAGTACATGACCATCTACCTGCCGTGGTTACCTTTCTATTGTTTCTATTGTTTCTATTGTTTTGCCTAAATTTTGCCACCGCGGTCAGTGGGTGGCCGTGACGTTGATTGGCTGATAAATATAACATACATCTGAATATGCTAATGCTAACAAACATGCTTTTTAGCACGCACTGCGTCGACTGTTAGTTGTCACACAGTAAAAGTTCAACCGCCTTTTATTTCGTGATGTTCGAATATATTTGCATATTTAATGAGCAAAGTCGAAGCAATATTGTGGCGAGAACTGGCGGATCCACGAAACAATATGAAGGTAACCAGGCTAATGACCAGGTCTCCACATGAATGCAAAATTTTAAAACGTGGATTATGAATCCAATTATATTGGTGTAGTGCTTGCTTGTCATTCGCGTTAATAATTGTACATTAATGTTTATGTACCAAAGCAAAGTCACGTTTTCATATCGATTGTTTAATGTTTTAATGTTTCTTTTACATATTATTTGTATAAAAATATAGAATATTTGGAGATAATCAAATCTTTAAGTTTCTGAGAGCTGTTAAGTATTGACAACAATGCATTTTATTTATTTTTAAATGGAGGTAACCAATATTGTTCACAAACTATATCATCTCTATCAATGAAGTGAACGTTGATTCAAAAAACGATGCCCGAATAAAGAATCGTCGTAGTTGCGAAAAAAGGAGATATTTTTTAGAAGAGTCACAAAGCGGTATCAGAAAAGCGTGTTTTAAATTAGTACACTAAATCATTAATTATGATGCAGTGGATAATACTATACTTTATCAAGATCATTTCTCCAGCAAAATGTTTATTTTTCAGGGGTCTCTATTCTATACACAATCGAGAGTATTTTACGACAGTCCATTCAACGATGATACGAACGTAGATTCAGTGTCTGTCGTATACAAGAGAAATTTGTTAACTCTAGCCTCTGTCAAGGTAGAAGTAAGGTCAATAAATTGTTGCACGTTAGACACCCTCCCCCTCATTCTTGTGCATTTTTGAAACATTCGAAAAATTTTAACTCAAAGAATGCTTACTCGTTTAGGCCAGTTAACATGGTGTAATTTACGAGACAACGCACTCGTGAGTTGTGTCGTGCACGTGTTCTTAATATAATTGCATCACCAAGACAAGCAGGCAACGTCATCTGAAAAACCGCCACGATTGCTTTCAGGCAACTGGTCGCCCGTCACAAAGTTGCTATGCCTCGTATAACATTTATTGTCACCGAATTGCCTTTTTCGTTGCTCTGTGTGTTGCCTATGAATTGCGTCGTGTAAAACTACCTTCACTGGCATGTTTAGGCACGTCAGAAACGTCATAACGTTACGTTAGTCATTTTTGGTGCGTATGACCACTTTTACACTTGCATACATCATACACCTCAAGATAAATACTATGACGTGAACAGACGTGCATTTGTTTCGTGATCCCATGCAAGATAACCAAATAATCAAAATCAAGCATTTCTGCTATTCTTGAACCAAATCTATGATGTGTATGAATGGATTTACAGGTCAGTTTGTTTTGCAGACCGAATGTTGTTCCACACCAATATTTTGATTTGTCTGCATCGATCACTTCCAATAATCACACTTACACCATACATATGCATATTTTTTTCATGATCTGATACATGATATTAATAATAATAATATTATATTCAGGAATTAAACTATCGCCGGACGTGGGTATACCAAGAGATACAGCACAATTCTTGGCATTTATTGCTTAAATTGTGCAATATCGAGGGGTTATACCAGACTGCAGTGCTTACTGTTATTATAGTATACCAACTTCATTTCAAATGTAATTCTGAGGCATGGTAATAATATCAGGGGGAAATTCTCTTTCTCTCGGGTTTTCCACACTTGTCAGGGGGAAACTCGTCTCGTCTCTCTATCTCGTCCCCTTGAGGTACGGGATCGGGAAAGTCACTTTAACTTTACAGTCAAATAAGGCACACACAACGAAATACGTTTCAGCTCTCGTCTTAGTCGATCAATCGAGCACTCTATAAGACACAGCGCCCTGGGGAAAAAAACCCAAGGCTATCACAAGGCTGACCCAAGACTCGCCCAAGACTGGACTGCCTCAAGGCTCGCCCCTGGACTCTCTCGGACTCTCGACTGCCCAGGACTGCACTCGACTGCGTCTATCGTGGAGTATTCGCCAAGACCAACTCAAACTCTCTTTATTCATTTTCAAAACTCTAACCAATTACAAAACAGTAAAAAGACTCTAGGGCGTAACCTTCAATCATAAAGCCAATCACACTAAGTACTGAATACGTCATATCTTTTGATTAATCGTTCACTACATTAATAACTACGGATGTCAGACTAGCGACGGTATCTTGTAATTAGTTCCAAACCACTGAGCCAAGTTCCGTCCAAAACTTCAAATAGACCTAAACGATGACGGACATAACACAGCAATTCGCTCGTAATCAACTAATTAAGTCGGTCAACAGATAAGCGAAAACAAATTCATGACACATCCCTTCACCCAAACTGAGATATGCCTCTCGGCATTACACGTTCATAAATCAAAGATACCGTCAGACACTCATCGTCATAGGGTTAAATACAATACTAATAATAAAAGGTATAAATCAAAAAGAGTAAAACACACTAATTAAGTACAATGATTATAAAGTCTAAATACAATGGTTATAAAGTTTCAAATATCAACGGTTATGAATCAAAAAAAAGGGAAAGGCTACCAATCGACTCACTTTTCTCAAACAGGTTCGCTGAGGTAACCCGTCGCTTCACTTTCTCCGTTACTAAGGTTACAAACTCTATATCAAAAGGTCAAAAAAACTAAGGCGTGGCGGTGTAACCAAGCGATCAGCCAATCGCTGCAGTCGACAGCATGATCACGTGATTACCAGGGATGCGTCTCTTGGTTAAAGCATTGCAAAGCGGTAACTAATAAACAATGAATAAAAAACTATTAATCAAACTCCTGTCATATACGCTTATAAACTTCAACTGAACTCACAAGTCGTTTATCTAAACAAAAGTCATACGGCGTGGAAACAGAATGCAAAGACAAATTCGCTTTCATAATACATTACTTCTCTGGCAATAAGACTGGGAAAAGTAAAACGATAGAAACTACTATGTTACATAAACCTGTCAATCATGAACAAAAGCTTGCGTTATCAAACAATACGTATATAAGCGCACCAAACTCCCATCTCAAAAAGACATTAAAAAACGTTACAAAGGTGCTCTCAACTCAAAAAGCGTCAGAAGTATTCCGGAAAACAACACATAAAAAAACAACTCTTAAAACGTCGGTATCTCTGTACTCGACAAATCTCAAAACTCTTAAAAAACTCGTGGGGGCATCATTCCTCCCATCATAATACGTACTCATGAACTCATTAAAACACTATAAACTCCACAAAACTCAAAACACTGTGTTGCAAATACTTGTCCACTGAAACGCGCTTAAATCGTTATAAAGGACCTCGAACGTCACTAAATATCATTTCAAAACAAAGATCTGGGCGCCTACATACATACAATTCGACATCACAAAAAAAGGTAAGAAAAAAGATAGAAAAAGCAAACAATACATTGCCTTACTGAGCAATAGGGTTAGGGTTCTGGAAAAGAGTTCAACGTCCTGAGTTACACAGTGTCAGTTACAGTGTCCAGCGAGCAGTTCTCTAAGCAATACACAGATAGCTAAAGTTCTAATCAAAGTCTATAAGCGTCTCTTTTCTTGTCGCGTTATTCCGGGTCGTTCTTTGTCATCTTCTTGTCTTTAATGTCGCTCAATTCTTAATTATACAGTCCTATCCGGTACTCATCCTTCATAAGGGGTTCAGAGGTCTTCATCTCTTCAGCGTCGTTCATCGGTGCCATACTGTTAACGATGTTAGTCGTCAAGCGCGGTTTCGTCTCTGCCATCGAGCCAGTTAGTTCGGTTCGCAAGAAAGACGCATCTTCGCCATTCACTTCTCTTCACAGGATGTCAATGTGTGTTAAACACCTGCCCGGGTTCATCCAAAACGTATCAGGGGGAAATTCGCTTTCTCTCGGGTTCTCCACACTTGTCAGGGGGAAACTCGTCTCGTCTCTCTATCTCGTCCCCTTGAGGTACGGGATCGGGAAAGTCACTTTAACTTTACAGTCAAATAAGGCACACACAACGAAATACGTTTCAGCTCTCATCTTAGTCGATCAATCGAGCACTCTATAAGACACAGCGCCCTGGGGAAAAAATCCCCAAGGCTATCACAAGGCTGACCCAAGACTCGCCCAAGACTGGACTGCCTCAAGGCTCGCCCCTGGACTCTCTCGGACTCTCGACTGCCCAGGACTGCACTCGACTGCGTCTATCGTGGAGTATTCGCCAAGACCAACTCAAACTCTCTTTATTCATTTTCAAAACTCTAACCAATTACAAAACAGTAAAAAGACTCTAGGGCGTAACCTTCAATCATAAAGCCAATCACACTAAGTACTGAATACGTCATATCTTTTGATTAATCGTTCACTACATTAATAACTACGGATGTCAGAATAGCGACGGTATCTTGTAATTAGTTCCAAACCACTGAGCCAAGTTCCGTCCAAAACTTCAAATAGACCTAAACGATAACGGACATAACACAGCAATTCGCTCGTAATCAACTAATTAAGTCGGTCAACAGATAAGCGAAAACAAATTCATGACACATCCCTTCACCCAAACTGAGATATGCCTCTCGGCATTACACGTTCATAAATCAAAGATACCGTCAGACACTCATCGTCATAGGGTTAAATACAATACTAATAATAAAAGGTATAAATCAAAAAGAGTAAAACACACTAATTAAGTACAATGATTATAAAGTCTAAATACAATGGTTATAAAGTTTCAAATATCAACGGTTATGAATCAAAAAAAAAGGGAAAGGCTACCAATCGACTCACTTTTCTCAAACAGGTTCGCTGAGGTAACCCGTCGCTTCACTTTCTCCGTTACTAAGGTTACAAACTCTATATCAAAAGGTCAAAAAAACTAAGGCGTGGCGGTGTAACCAAGCGATCAGCCAATCGCTGCAGTCGACAGCATGATCACGTGATTACCAGGGATGCGTCTCTTGGTTAAAGCATTGCAAAGCGGTAACTAATAAACAATTAATAAACAGCTATTAATCAAACTCCTGTCATATACGCTTATAAACTTCAACTGAACTCACAAGTCGTTTATCTAAACAAAAGTCATACGGCGTGGAAACAGAATGCAAAGACAAATTCGCTTTCATAATACATTACTTCTCTGGCAATAAGACTGGGAAAAGTAAAACGATAGAAACTACTATGTTACATAAACCTGTCAATCATGAACAAAAGCTTGCGTTATCAAACAATACGTATATAAGCGCACCAAACTCCCATCTCAAAAAGACATTAAAAAACGTTACAAAGGTGCTCTCAACTCAAAAAGCGTCAGAAGTATTCCGGAAAACAACACATAAAAAAACAACTCTTAAAACGTCGGTATCTCTGTACTCGACAAATCTCAAAACTCTTAAAAAACTCGTGGGGGCATCATTCCTCCCATCATAATACGTACTCATGAACTCATTAAAACACTATAAACTCCACAAAACTCAAAACACTGTGTTGCAAATACTTGTCCACTGAAACGCGCTTAAATCGTTATAAAGGACCTCGAACGTCACTAAATATCATTTCAAAACAAAGATCTGGGCGCCTACATACATACAATTCGACATCACAAAAAAAAGGTAAGAAAAAAGATAGAAAAAGCAAACAATACATTGCCTTACTGAGCAATAGGGTTAGGGTTCTGGAAAAGAGTTCAACGTCCTGAGTTACACAGTGTCAGTTACAGTGTCCAGCGAGCAGTTCTCTAAGCAATACACAGATAGCTAAAGTTCTAATCAAAGTCTATAAGCGTCTCTTCTCTTGTCGCGTTATTCCGGGTCGTTCTTTGTCATCTTCTTGTCTTTAATGTCGCTCAATTCTTAATTATACAGTCCTATCCGGTACTCATCCTTCATAAGGGGTTCAGAGGTCTTCATCTCTTCAGCGTCGTTCATCGGTGCCATACTGTTAACGATGTTAGTCGTCAAGCGCGGTTTCGTCTCTGCCATCGAGCCAGTTAGTTCGGTTCGCAAGAAAGACGCATCTTCGCCATTCACTTCTCTTCACAGGATGTCAATGTGTGTTAAACACCTGCCCGGGTTCATCCAAAACGTATCAGGGGGAAATTCTCTTTCTCTCGGGTTCTCCACACTTGTCAGGGGGAAACTCGTCTCGTCTCTCTATCTCGTCCCCTTGAGGTACGGGATCGGGAAAGTCACTTTAACTTTACAGTCAAATAAGGCACACACAACGAAATACGTTTCAGCTCTCGTCTTAGTCGATCAATCGAGCACTCTATAAGACACAGCGCCCTGGGGAAAAAATCCCCAAGGCTATCACAAGGCTGACCCAAGACTCGCCCAAGACTGGACTGCCTCAAGGCTCGCCCCTGGACTCTCTCGGACTCTCGACTGCCCAGGACTGCACTCGACTGCGTCTATCGTGGAGTATTCGCCAAGACCAACTCAAACTCTCTTTATTCATTTTCAAAACTCTAACCAATTACAAAACAGTAAAAAGACTCTAGGGCGTAACCTTCAATCATAAAGCCAATCACACTAAGTACTGAATACGTCATATCTTTTGATTAATCGTTCACTACATTAATAACTACGGATGTCAGAATAGCGACGGTATCTTGTAATTAGTTCTAAACCACTGAGCCAAGTTCCGTCCAAAACTTCAAATAGACCTAAACGATGACGGACATAACACAGCAATTCGCTCGTAATCAACTAATTAAGTCGGTCAACAGATAAGCGAAAACAAATTCATGACAATAACCTTAAAGACAAAAAAACATGTTCAAATGTTATACAGCATCTGAAACGTTTAATTTGCAACCTTGGTTAAATCACCTTCCATGGTTAAATGAAATGCACAAGCATATAGCGACTATAGATACATCTAGTGGTTGCGTAAATTTGCACCCATATTTTGGTGTTGCGATGTTTATTCGTGCCAGGGGCGACAATGATATATGTAACCTCGGCGTAATTAACATAATTTTCAACAACAAAAATACAGACGTCGTTTAGTGCCGTTCGCCCGATTACGGTTTACAATCACGAGAAATACACTGCAGTTGGCAATCATTTTTTGTTGTCGTCGTTAGTGTAATTATAAAAAAAGTCAAGCACTTTTTGGGTTTTGGCATTCAAATGTATATTGGGAGGAAAAGATGTATAATAATAAGGTTGTTACGAGGATATAGTAAAGTATGCACTCAGACAGTACGCCGTCGCATAGACCTCCGCTGCTCGTCGGCCGATATTCCGCTATACTGTCTTCGTGCATACTTTACGGTATCCTCGCAATAACCTCATATTATGTCCGTAGCGCAAAATAACGTTTTTGTCGTTTTCAGTTGACAGCGGGATTTACCCATGCTATGTTCTATTCACGTTTGAGGCCCATTTCTGAACACTGAGGTATATCAACTATTTAACGACAGATTGCCTAATTAAAAATTAGCTATCGGCTAATCAGAATTCAGGTGTTATTGAATTCAGGAAATTGAAATGCTAGTATAATATAATTTATTACAATAGGCCACTGGCCTTTAGGTAAAGTAGTAGCTAAATAATATCAATACTTTTAACAAGCATTGCACATGTGACAACGTTATCTTCTTGAGCTCATACACTTTTGATTCAGTTGTATGATTGCCATAGTTACTGGGAAACGTAGCCTAAAACTAAAATCAATGCAGACTTGATCGCCTATATATCATCTGTTTTCAAAATCCGAGTTTCCAAATTGGGCAGAAAATTTGTGTTTGGCAATTATCCCTCTTGCTTGATACTTGACATTCCCTGCTGATTTTTTACTCTAATTTGAATTAGTGAAAGCGGGGTTATAAAATGAAACCGAGGCTAAATACACGCACAAAGGCACGTATAACATGTATTTTCAGAATAGCGACCTTAAATTGACCCGAAAAAAGTTAGTCTGGCAAATTTCCTGCCGGATGACTTCATTTGTCCTTCTGTTTTTCTGACGTTTTTAAAAACTAGTCTGGTTTGTGACCCTATTTAACAATCTGATTATGCTGTAGTTGAACATTGCAGGATAGTAAAATGTAAAACACAACCAAGACAAAAAAGAGAAAGAAAACACATCATACCAGAAAGAACACTATTAACATATACAATAATTTAAAATATAGCTGTGAGCAGCAATGATCGGCTTTAGTCAATATGCCTGTGAACCCACTTTGCCTCGAATATGCCATTTGTCCCCTAAACTATCAAGAAAAGCATAGATTATAGACAGATAATCAGATTTATATACATGCAATTGTATTTTAATACCAGTCGGAGAGCGCCCTCTATAGTTGGCGCATTCTTGTTTAATTGTGCCTTAGAGGGGGGCAGCAACATTGATCCACCTCTTTTGAACTACACCGTCAACTTGCCGGCTTGCAGTTTGTTTCTTCTACAATTTTAGTCGTATTTTGATAATTTTAAGGCAAGTTCTGGTTTACCTGGGGTTATCGTTCCGCCGTTGAGGTTTCAGGCATCCTTTCACACGTTTGTTTAAGTCATCATGAAGCCTAAAGTTTTAATTTTGGGTCATTCTTTTGTGGCGCGATTGAGTACGTCCATGTCAAGTGGACGCAACGCACGCGCTTTGCCGCTTTCGTTTAATTTGAGTAATTCGGCAGAAATAAAATTACATGGTGTCGGAGGGCGTACGGTGGAAAAGATACGGCGTTTCGATTTACACGTCGTTCAGGATTTCAACCCAGACGTGGTTATTTTACAGTTGGGTACAAATGATTTAGCATCACTGTCTGCATCCAATGTAGGGTCACGTTTAATTAACTTGGTGCGTCATTTGTATGATCGCATGAACGTCAAGGTCATTATCGTGTGTCAGGTTTTCCCTCGCGTCACAGCAGCTCGGAGTAACTTTAACGAACGTGTGGCTCAGTTAAACAATATCTTAGAGGTGGAGTTAGGGGGCCTGGCTTATGGACACTTCTGGAAGCATAGGCGTGTTTTTAGCAACACGGCAACAATTTTCGGCCGCCATGGCATTCACTTTAACGGCATCGGTGAGGTCAGATATTATAAAAGCTTACGTGGAGCAATACTTAAATCCTTATAATTAATTTGATTGTATTTTGTGATTATCCAAATATATATATGTATGTGTATGTGTGTGTATATATATATGTGTGTGTGTATGTATATATATGCAATTTGTTCATTGTTTACGGATTAGATGTAGTACTTCTGTACATGCATATTTATTTTATTTACTTGACCCAGTGGTGGTTTTACTTTGATTGAGTACAGCATGATTAGTGCAATATTCATACTCGGTAACCGTTTTGGTGGCCATTTGCACTAGTGCTGTTTTTGTACCCTCTCCCAATGACATACCTTGTTATGGCAGAGTGGTTTTACCAATTTTATTGGTTGTATGTGCCTTCTGTTTGAAACTGTTTTTGTACCCTCTCCCAATGACATACCTTGTTATGGCAGAGTGGTTTTACCAATTTTATTGGTTGTATGTATCTTCTCTTTGAAACTGTTTTCGTACCCTCTCTAATGACATACTTTGTTATGGCAGAGTGGTTTTACCAATTGTATTGGTTGTATGTACCTTCTCTTTGAAACTGGAAGGTTATTATTTTTAGTTAGCATGCATTTTGTGTTATTGTCGTCTATCTCCCACAAACAGAGCAAAATGACCAGAAGTGGTTCAGTTTAAGTGCAGGGATATAAATGAATTTATAATCAAAGTATGAACTGTATTGTTCAGAAACATATGATCCCATGTCCCAATATATGTATTCACCGAATATGAAGGGAATCGGTCATTAATATCGACAGTTTTGGTGTTTTTCTAATCACCTCAAAATAATAAGAAGATATGAACGTCTTCTGAATTGAATTGAAACATTATATTCTCTATGTATAGATCAAGAACTATGACGGTAGTTAACACACTAATGCAAACCCCATATATCCACAAACATATAAATTCATTTTGTTCTTATAGTTAAAAAGAATGGTTAAATTGGTGGAGGCTACAATGATTCGTTTCCTTTTGCTATCCTGGAAGAAGTGTGCCTTTATGCTTATGTTATTTGTCTACTCCTGTTTATCAAATAAAATTATTTGCAACTTTAAAAATGGTGAATTTCAATCATCAACAGGCAGTATTGAATCCGCAGAAAAAGACCCTTCGGCCGAATGTAGTAACTCTCAACACCACATAGATCTGTGTTGTATAAATGGTGACGAGTTTGTTGATAATTTCAATTTGTAAGTATGTATATGAGGATAATGAATTTTGGGGGAAATCAGTAGTGACACTTCTTTATTAGGGTTGCGTATTCAAATTCAGGTTTACCAATTTCACCTTCCTAATAGAATACACGCTAATATATTATATATTTTGCATAAGTTGCTGTATGGCGTAAACAGGATATCTAATCTGTGATGCTGAAGACAGATAAAAGAAAGCTACTAAACTTGTTTAATAATTTGATAGTAATCGACAAACACATGTTAATGCAATGTAATTTTTATTGCAGATTATTAATAGACACTGAGATGCCAAATGATCTCACTGAACCATACCATATAAAACTAGAGTAAGTATACATATAGAAAACATTGACACATTGCATACTTGAGATTGTCGTCTTTAACTGTGAATATTAGCATGGCTAAAACCATGAGGTAAAGTTGCATCAGAACAAAAACAGCGACGTTGAAATTGTTTCGTAATGCGAATCGATTCTACTTCCTAATTGTTCATGCAGCGTTCATGGGTTTTATTAAATATACCCAGTTAAATGCATACAGTAGTACCTAATTTCAACATTAGTCGCATGTTTGTTATTTGCTACTTGGTGATATCTTGTGAGTTATTAATTGCATTTATTTAAAAAATTGCCAATGCATCTTGGGAAGGTCCTGCTATAAATTGCATATTGAATGGACATTATGTAAACTATAATTTGAGTCTGAAATTGAATTCTTCTTACTTTAAAGAGCAGCTGTCATTTGATTTTTCGTTTGTTAGAGAGAGAGACAAAAAATTACAAAATATGTTGTGACCATTGAACACTGCCATTTTCATTTTACTATACAGGTATGATGATTGTCAGACCTGGATATCTATGCAGGGAGAAATGACTTCCATTGAAATAAAATATATATGTGCTTCAAGTCGTTATGAACATCATCCCTGCCAAGCAAATATTATAGCATGTGGCAATATATCACTATGTTTGCCTGGAATTAGGCATTCCACAACTGGATCTACAGGTACAATAATGTTTGTTTCAAAAAAACACTTACTTGAATACTTGAATATCTATTAATATATGATATAATGCAATAGTTTTAAATCTAGATACTACGCTACTGGATGTGGAACAGTGTCATTTTGGCAACAGAAAGTTGGGTAATTTTTCCACGCTTCAATTTGGCTATTTTTTTTCTTGTCATGATAGAAGAGAGATGCTGGCATAGTTATTGTTCTACCCAAGTATGCAAGTGACAATATATGTTGTACAAAAACAATATGAAATACTTCACACTCATTGACAATACGGTTGGGTAGATAAACAATATTTCATTCATTCCAGCAAAGGAGATATATATATTGTCTTGATCATTCCCTAAGCCAGGGTAATATTATATAAGCAATATTTCACTCATTTCCGCTTATCAGCTGTACTCAACTCATCTAAACCTATCAGGTATATATTACTCTGCTTATCCCCCATTCAAATGTATGTGATATAAGCAATGTTCATCTCATCCTAGCCAGGTATATGTTTGTTTTCTCTCATTAACGGTGACAAGTATTTGATTATTATATCTAGTGTCCTTGATTTATCTCGGTGATAATGTAAACAACCTCTTTATGTAGATTCCACAATCAACGACGGTAGAACTACTGCTACAACCACACATGACGGTGGAACTACTGTTACCATTGGTTACACAGAATGCAAAACTCACATGTGCCAAAATAGCCAAATATCCGATGAGAAAGGTGAATACACTTGGACGTGTACTAACCAGAATGTCAGGGCTAAGGCGAGTTGTCCATTTCAAGTTAATTCCATTAATACAGCGACACGATTTTGGTGAGTATGATCAAACTAAATATTGATAACAATCCTGTTAAAATGGCTCACACACTATTGCATATACCTCACCGCAATTTCATCGACGATAATAAATATTTTGATCGAATGCTAGACGTTATAAGTAGTGTTCACGCTGCACGAAGTACGGGAATTAAGCTACATATGCTTGCATATCGGATAGACCCATTTGCGATCACGCACGGGAGGAAACAGTAGTTAGCATGGGTTAAGAAACACACTTGTTAAGAATATTAAGAATATTCAGTCATTTTAACTTTGAATACTTCTACAGTAAGGTAGGTTATTTCTCAATCTGATTAAAATAAGATCCTGGTTGGCTTAATTTTTTTTTTTAATTTTTGTTATATAATTACTATAATTATTATTTATTTTAATTATTTACAATAATTATTATTTATTTTAATTATTGTTGACGTTACAATTATTTTGCTGCAAGAATGGTTTTGTTCGTGAAAGCCACCGGGATCTGAACAACCCGCATAGGAACTCTCGTTCCAGAACCAGGCAATTTACTCAGCCAATCACAGAGCGTCTTACAAAGCGGTTAAACTCATGTTTTGCGCAAGCGTAGAACTCCAGATGAAAAAATGGCTGACCACACATGTACTGCTGCAGAGGTGAAGTTCGAGGTAGGTTTAAGCGTGTTTCGATGAATTTCGTAATTATTACTGACAAACAATCGTTGTCTCCTTGCATACTTCGCATATTGTCTTGTTTGTAGCTGTTGTCCTGCAGCGTAACTTTGCGTTCGATGGCCGACTGGTTATTTAGCTTCTCAGACTTGAAACTTTAAGATACTAGTAGTAGTACCACAGTCACTTGGGGGCTGAAAATCAATAAATACTAATTTTTTTTAAAAAAATCATCCGCTATACGTATATAAATAAACAAGTTGTGAAACACGGCACCTAGTAAATCGACACCCTGTCGGTTTCAAATGTCGATTTCTTACCTTAAAATGCGAAACAAAAAGTGCAGAGGGGGTCAGGTGTTACGTTAATAACCATTGTTCATAATCGCTAACTTGGTTTTATTCAAAACTGCACAAATCGCGAGTTTTCTGATGATATCCGACGATTTCATGAACGAAAATGGCCAGCAGCCAGAATCAAGGGGGATTCGCATAGAGTTCTGGGTAAATCAAGGAAATACTCGCTGTTACGGCACGCCTGATTGGCTGAAAATGAGTATGCGCACTTGATTTACCCAGAACTCTGTGCGAATCCCCCTTGATTCTGGCTGCTGGCCATTTTCGATCATGAAATTGTCGGATATCACCAGAAAACTCGCGATTTGTGCAGTTTTGAATAAAACCAAGTTAGCGATTATGAACAATGGTTATTAACGTAACACCTGACCCCCTCTGCACTTTTTGTTTTGCATTTTAAGGTAAGAAATCGACATTTGAAACCGACAGGATGTCGATTTACTAGGTGCCGTGTTTCACAACTTGTTTATTTATATACGTATAGCGGATGATTTTTTTTTTTTAAAATTAGTATTTATTGATTTTCAGCCCCCAAGTGACTGTGAGTAGTATGCCCGTAGGATGCGTGCCTTGGCAGAACTTGCTGTTAGTTTGTTGACACACGTTAACTCGAAGATCATTTCAGAACGCACTCGCATTTATCTGTTTTATGTGTTTTCGTAATGTCATTTCGTAATGTCATTCAAGTCGGCCAATTTTCGCCTGAGTCACAGCATTTTTAGTATCTTCTACTTTGGTCTACAATATCTATGTTTATGAATATATAGTGAGCAAATTTATAGCAGTATTTGTCATTATTTTGATTTTTCGCATATAAAGGTCAAATGGCGTCGACAGTGTTGCGTGAACGTTTCGTAGTTTTTTTGTGGACATTGCGTTTGAAAATTTGATATACTCACGCAATTAACGATTGAAGTCATTTAATATTCAGCAGGAAGCTGCAATAACTTGCATATGTTTTGTCGCAATTGTGGAGATTATTTAAAGATAGACAGTACTGATGTTATGTCATTATTTGAAGCTTGGCAGGCAGAGCACTTCCTGTTGTCCAGCCAGTTCAACCCTTACAATAGCTTACTTGAATAAATACAACATTAGCATACCTATAACCAAAAGGGTATTTTCATAGATATTTAAAAGGGATAAATTAGGTAAAAAATACCCTAAATTACAAGACAAAAACTAAAATTTTGCAAAACTTGATGGGTAAAATCCAGGTTAGGTCCGCTCAGTTTTTGATGATTTTTCTTCTTTTTTATTCAATATACACAAGTCGCAAATTACTAGTATTTTGTATTACTGCTGTCAGGGGATAAATCTCTTTCTCTCGGGTTCTCCACACTTTCAGGGGGGAAACTCGTCTCGTCTCTCTATCTCGTCCCCTTGAGGTACGGGATCGGGAAAGTCACTTTAACTTTACAGTCAAATAAGACACACACAACGAAATACGTTTCAACTCTCGTCTTAGTCGATCTTTTGGAGCACTCTATAAGACACAGCGCCCTGGGGAAAAGTCTCCAAGACTCCCTTAGACTGAACCAAGACTCGCCCAAGACTGGACTGCTTCAAGGCTCGCCCCTGGACTCTCTCGGACTCTCAGACTGGACTCGACTGCCCAAGACTGCGTCTGTCGTGGAGTATTCTTCAAGACCAACTCAAACTCTCTTTATTCATTTTCAAAACTCTAACCAATTACAAAGCAGTAAAAAGACTCTAGGGCGTAACCTTCAATCATAAAGCCAATCAAACTAAGTACTGAATACGTCATATCTTTTGATTAATCGTTCACTACATTAATAACTATGGATGTCAGAATAGCGACGGTATCTTGTAATTAGTTCTAAACCACTGAGCCAAGTTCCGTCCAAAACTTCAAATAGACCTAAACGATGACAGACATAACACAGCAATTCAGCTAATAATCAGCTAATTAAGTCAGTTAACAGATACGCGAAAACAAATTCATGACACTGCATCTAACAATGGCTAGTGTTTACCAGTACTGTCAATCTTTAACAAAGAAAAAAAAGGAAATAAACTGGGATCTCACTAATACTACTTCCTGTCACAATCCCTCTATCCTCATTTCCAGACCAGGGATAGAGGGACTATGTGTACATCTCGCACTACCTGGTATCTTACATTATTTGATAAAATAATAAACATCCCCTCATGCTATAGTCACATCAGTTTATTTGATTACAAAGTTAAGCCCCCAAACAAATGCATCTGACCAATGCTCATCTGTTCTATAGTAGTCAGAGTTATCTTTCAATTCGTGTTATTGTCTTATTAAAAACCTGGTAATACACAGCTCGAGTGGTACTACTTATACATGACTGATCTGTTATTTTTTTTACTATTTAATTTTAAGGTCTGTGAGAAGTTCGGTGTTGAAAGAAGAACAAAAATTGGCTATAAAGTATCTTTTAGGTACAAATGATGTACTTGCAATTCTGCCAACTGGATATGGGAAATGTTTTCAATGTTATAATCACCAACTGATGGAGCAATCATAATTGTATCACCTTTGGTGTCCCTGATAAAAGACCAGGTATGTACCTAATAAAATGATTTTAGTAGAATTCTACTTTACTTCCCCCTAAAAAAAAATAATTCAATTGATTGATACAAACTTGATTAATTACAAATTAATGTTAATGTGCTCCTTTTTTTCTTTAGATATTTTTCATCAGAAATTGTGGTTTGTCAGCAGCAACAATAACAAAATTAAATCTCGATGCTGACCTGCCAAAATATATTTTTGGTCGCCAAAGGCTAACTTAAAGAATACACAAAATATTGAAATATTAAAGAAAAAACATGGTAAGAAGATCATTTTATTAGTGGTTGATGAAGTTTATACAGTTCCAAAGTGGTAAGTATATCACTCATTAACAACACATTGTACCACAGCGTTTTAGAATTTATTGTTTAAAGCCATAACCATCGAATATGAGATCAAAGCATAGGCATCATCAAATTTGATACAAATTAAAGCAGGAGGATTGTCACCTGTGCACATGCAGGAATTGAGTCTCAAGTGATGATAAACAACACGTTAAAAATGTGTAGGCTTATGAGTAGATGCTTATTTGTGAACAATGACACGCTATGGCCATCTGCCATGCGCAGGTGATTATTCTCTACTTTAAACTACACGTATAACTATTTGATTTGCCAAAACTGCCCAATTTGTGACAGCCATGGTACAAATTAGTTAAATAATGCTTTACAAAAATTTGTTCACACTCCTTCCAAGTTTCAAATCCTCAAGCCCCTAAGACAGAGGAAAAATGAATTACCGGTATCTATATTAAATTAAGTTACACATGTTGAGTACCTATTTTCATTTTTGCTCTTTACAGGGGAAAGCCGACTATTGCTCAAAGTAACAAAGGCAGGCGCAAAGAGCAGGAATGTGCACTTAGAAAGTATTTTACCTATTTAGGAGAACTATGATCCTATTTTCCTGATGTGCATTGACCGCAACAGCATCCAAATTGTTACAGTCACAGATCAAGGACAGTCTCCATTTCAGACTGTAATATTATAAATGTTTGCCCCAATAAGGCTAATGTTATATATGGTGTTTTGAAAATTGTATGTGATATCCCCTCAACTTTTTACTGGATGGTTGATAAGTTGATAGAGGAAACTAACCAGTTTCCACGTACACTTGTCTACTGTCCATCACTTGATTATACATCTAGATTATATGATTACTTTGAAGGGGAATATCCTGCCTCAATTTCTTACATTGGGATGTACCACAGCGAAACTGATTCTGTGGTATAAGAGTCTCACTTAAAAGAAATGACGAAAGTGTCACATACAGAGTTGCATATTATTTTTTGTACAACAGCTCTTAGAATGGGTATTAATTGATATGACAAATTTTCATCATGTTATTCACTATGTTCCTTCATTTGATATAGAGTTGTATGTACAGGAATTTGGGAGAGATGACAAACCATCTCATTCCGTTATTTTGTATCATACTTAAACACAATGTATGCAGACGGGTGAAACTTTATGAAGATTTTGCTTCAAGTCTGGAAATAAATCAATTGAAAGACAAAGTATTATATCACAGTTGTGATATTTGTGTATCTAAGTGTTCATGTGGACATGGCAAAGATGAGAGTAGTTATATTGAAAGACATCTTATTCATTACTGTGCTGATACAGATAGTGATAGTGTTAGCAGTGACAGTATAGAGTCTGATGCAATAACTGAGAATAGCTCATCAAGCACTGGTACAGAGGACTGAATGTGCTATTGCTAATAGCAGTGTGAAGTTGGTATAATCAGATTGGCATTGTATTTGTATTTTATTGTCAACGGATTAAAAACATTTAAAAAATATGCATTTTCATAATGTTATTCAGTGGTGAACGAGAATTGATCACATTGTCATAATTTACAAGTGTGACATGAGGACCTGTATTTGTTATCCAACAGATTCAAACAAATATCTCTGAATATGTGAAAATTCTTATTTTGGGGATATTTTTAATCAAATGTTGATACGATGCCAAGTAGACTTTGACAAACTTCAATAATAAATAACTAATTAAATTTGTAAAACCTTTTTTTATCCATTTTTTCCTCAGTGTGAGTCAGACATGTTATTTGTGATTGACTACAAAAATTGTAGTAAAAAGCTCTATCTTGCATATGAACTATTACTTGTAGTACAAAATTTCCTTTATTGGATCTGTCCCCATGCTGGGAAAACATGTACAGAGACATCAATTATATTTTTTTAATAAATTATTAACAATTGCCAATGTGTCTTAATTGCTGTGAAAAAAGTTTTATATTTTGTTTCCTACGCACATTTAGAACTATAAAACCATGTACCTAGGGGGTGATCCTTGTAGACAATACAACTGCATTTTATTTTTTGACCAAAAAATTGATTCTAACAGGCTAAAAACAATCATATCAGCTCTGCTGGGCACAGTCAACCATTTTTCAATCCAATAATTTCATCTGTATTCCGGAAAATCTTTTTTCTGGTGTATCCACTGGCAAGGTTTCCAGCTTTATTCAAAAACTCTATTTTAAAACCGAAACTACATACGACATAGTAGCTAACAAACGGAAACAATCTGAAACTAAAAGAAACAAAATTAATAATTAGTTCACTTGTATTTACAGCTCATATTCACGTTACGTCACGATAAATTATTCAATTATGGCGGCAAACACTGGGATTTCGCTGTAGTTTTACTATTTTCCGCGGTTTTCTTCGTGAAATCGACCAATTTCGGACCATCGTCCTCAATGAAAATAACTGATGAAAAAGTTTCGGAACCCATCGACAGTAGAAACTTGAGGCGAAAATAATGAAAAAATTGCTGTTACGGCCCGACCTGATTTCAGGTCGGTAAAATAGAGCAACTCGCATAAGATAGAACTGTAGCTCTCTGATTTCGCGTTAACACCACGACGAACGAAATACCCGACAGCGAAACCAAGTGAGCTACAGAACTGCAGCTAACCTCCGACGCAAAATAACAAAAAGTGATTGAATTAGATCCATCATTACGAATGAATACAAACAAAATTGCTTTAATTTTCACAATATCATGTCATACATACACTGTCAGTTGACTAAAGTTGTCTGTCGTTTTTTTTTGTTTTTTTTTTACCAAGAAACGAATCTATAAATACACAATATACTTACCAATAACAACTCCGAAATCTTCACGCTGACGAAAAACAAAATGGCGACCATAACAAAAACAATTACACTAGCGTAATTTTGCACATGTTACAACGAATTTGATTGGCTGCTGTTTTTCTCGTAAATTGTGAGACTGGAACGAGAGTTCCTATGCAGGTTGTTCAGATCCAGGTGGCTTTCACGAACAAAACCATTCTTGCAGCAAAATAATTGTAACGTTAAAAAATAATTAAAATAAATAATAATAATTATAGTAAATAATTAAAATAAATAATAATTATAGTAATTATATCAAAAAAAAATAAAAAAAAAATTAAGCCAACCAGGATCTTATTTTAATCAGATTGGTTATTTCTAAGGATATAAAACAATCGCAGCAGATTGCAGAATAACAGGAAGTAGCACAGAGTCTAATCTTTTCTCGTGAATAGTCTCTCTATGTATGTTCGCGTTGATTGTCATGTCGGAAATGGCATACCAAAATGAATAGTTTCTAATAATACTTCTTCCAAATGAACATTGAATACAATGGCGTTTAGGTGCTTAGCCCGAGGTAAGCGTTCACGCTCACTTCGTTAGCCCTTGCTAAGGTGCTCGACCGGGCCATAAAAAGGGTCCAGATTGAATCCGTACTTAACATTACTTAGCCCATGCTAAGCATTCAAGCACGTTTTCATCATACGGGCTAAGAGGAGTGACCTTTTAGCCAGTGCTAAGCAGCTGTGCCGAAAATAGCAAACATTCTGAAGTCAGTGTTAGTGGAACTATACATATAACTGATCTCAACTTTTAGTTCGAATAATGTGAATTTCAATATATGCGTTAATATGTATAACCAAATATTTATTTGTCTTAGTAATGAGATAGGAGAGTGGCAAGAGCCTGATACCAGTGATTGTCCTGGTACTACTGATTATTTGGAAAAAATATCCCAACTACCAGCGACTGCTCGTAAGTAAATCGTCGATACTAGTTTGAGATTTTTGTTGCGATAACTACTAATATGGTGGAGTAATTCACAGTTAGATTTTATTGTTTCATTTTTCACAATATAACATTACATATGCATGGGAAAGTCTTTTAGTCTATTTTGGGCGGTACCAATAAAAAAATATCAGTTGCCACGGCAAAAAATTGATTAACTGAATCCAGCTCTCAGCCTTCCTATGACATCACAGTTATAACCACGGTAGTGACAGTTACAATTGCATTATATTGCCGTAGTAGCATTAATAGTTTATTCATCAACAATAATTAGAAAAATATTTAAGACCAATACACATTTACACACAGGATTATGCATACATATGTTTTGATAATGTCTTATTGTTATAGTGGTTATTTAAATGTGTAATGCACAAGTAAGAATCTAAATTCACCGAGTATGGAGGTTGCACACATATTACACATATATTATTACATAACAAATAATCTTTCTATATCATACATTACACACAATTAACTGTAATATCATTGTATATAACAATGTCAAACTAAGATACGTGTTATTTTAGTCTAGCAATATATTTTTTGAATCGAAGGATGATTTCCCCTTATCTCGGCCTATAATAAGTATTGTATTGTATCATATTTCATGTACAGAAAACGCTCCTGTCATTGCCAAAATGCTGTCTAACGCAACCTCTGCTGCCGAGTACTTCGCCGCAGTGGATGTATATTTAGCGGTAGATGTTATTGACAATTTACTAAATACCAATGATACCAACACTACCAGTATTGAAGTTGCCATGGATATACTGAACAGTGTTGATAATCTGTTTAATGTTCAACGGGAAGTCTTGGTTACAAGTCAAAGGGGTGGAAACACTGCGTCAAGGTGAGCTTTTTTACGCCACGCCACGCCACACCTCGCTGCCACATTATGCCTGGCCGTCACGCCACAGATTCACAATCTTGTCTGTTCATTGTTTGTGTTCAGGTGCTCACTCCACTTGTAAATTAATATTACTGATTATTCCACCTAGCGCAACCCGATGGCAATTCGCGTTCTCCCTGGGTGGAGGATACCACATGTAGACCATTTGATACAATACCAGGCCCCAAACGCCCGCCCGAACTTTGCCACCTGGACTTTCCCGCCACTTCCAACATGAGCATACGGAAAGTCATCCCCGGGAGTTATCCACACTTCCGAATATCCTTTCGAGCCTCGGCCTCATTAGCACAGATCGATAAGATGGCTCCCGATTCGAGAGGTATCAATCGCGGCTCTTGGCAAATTTGTCCGGATTGTGACGATTTCATTTTAGAAGCAGGCAGTATTAAATGTGCCTTTTGTGGATGTGTGCCAGGGAAGCATAAAGATGGGATTGGTTTTGCTTCTATGAAATTGTTTGTTCTTGTTTAGGGATGGTACCAGCCTGTTTCTCAAAAACGCCAAAAGCAACAATTTGGCTTTGGTGGTTAATTCTACTATTATGCGACTTACCTTTATTGTATCTATGATTTGAGACATACTGTAAGCCTAATTCTGTGACTGTAACAGCCATAAAATACAAGGCTGTAATCCCAGGATGATATTCACTGTTTAAGGCCTGTTATGGACCATGAAGTACGGAGCAATTCCGTCATAAAGGGTGACATTTTGATCCTGCACCTAATCTTTATCTTTGTTGCAATAAAATAACCCCCGCAAGAGTAACATGATAGTCTCACCTTTCTGTGCCTCAAAATGGGTATTTGGGTAGTTTAAACTCTTTCTAAGTGGATGACACTACGTTTTTAGTGTTAATGAATATCTTTTTTGACTTAATTGTGTCGTCAATAAGGGCCAGGGTTATAAACGTAATGGCCTTCCCACATTGGAGGGGTTAATTTGAAAACTTGGTATAAGCATATGTACCCCTAAAATTCCTGGGTGAGGGGGTGGCGACTTTCAGCTCCTGCTTTCTTAAGTTTAGTTTTCTGGGTTTTCTGTCCTGTATTCATGCCAAAGTCGTGTGTGCATTATGTATTGAACTATAAAATAAATATCATATTCACAATCATGTCAATAGTTTTCATCTTTCTTCATCAATCAACGAATGACAGGAGTTGCATACACAGCTACCACAAGTAGCTTGTTTGATCGCACTCCACTTGAGTGCAAAAAACGGCAGAGAATGTTCGCAATAGGGTGTTTTTTTCCTCAATAAGTCTGCTCTAGGGGGTACTGAATTTACATTGCGTCCGCAATAAGGGGTATGGTTTGCCAATGTGCTTCCAGCCCTAGTGACATATTATTTTTTCTAGCAAGAATGCACATGGTGTAAGGTTTTAATATAGAGTGCCCGGGTACAATAACCGACGATAACCGGCCAGTGCTTGGGGTCATTAGACGAACAACATTGACTGTGATTCAAAATGTAAAATTTTCCCACTGTTGAGTTGATCATTTTAACAATCTAGCAATAAATGTCTGTGGGTCGTTTTTCTTTGAAGGGATCAGATCTATTTTTGCCTGAAAGCCATTTGATTAAATCATAAACTCCAACGTGTCCGCATATTGGGTTGGGATGAATGTTATTATTTTTTTTATCTGAATCAATATGACCATTTATGGCATACAATGACCAATTGTGATAAGACATGTCAAATTTCAGATACTGTTATTGTTTCGAGATCCGATCCAATATGGTCACGAATATTTATTTGTTCCTGTCTGTCTCTATCTATTTCTATGTCATGCCAATGCAATAATGTTCAAAGTTGCTACTAAACATATGCACCGATTATACATATACATATACATATATATATGTATATGTATATGTATAATCGGTGCATATATATTCTTTTCCGTTTGTCTGGAATGCAGGGTAAACTCTACTCTGATTTATAATTCCAGAGTAACATGTCGGCTCTGCAAATAGAAAACACAATCTTCCTCAAAGCGAACATGCCTACCACTATACCATCGTCAAGGTCTTCTAATGTGTTTTGTAAACTGATCAAATTTCCCTGTGTTGTGAAGTATGTCGAGTGGTCCACTGGCAGTGGATTTTAGTTTTTTACATTACATTGTTTTTTACAATATTGCACTAATACAAATGGATTGTGGATTGGATTGTGATTGTGATTGTGGATTGTGATTATGAGTGTGCTTCAAAACATAGCACTTTAGTACAGCTGAATTCATGGGAGACGCATGTCGATGTGCTATACTAGTAATTCGTAATTTATTTAATTCTATGTGATCATATCTCATTCTATCATCAATGTCATTTCATCAAATATCGTCTTGCATTTGTTTCAGGATGATTGAATCTATTGACCGTTTAGCGATGAGCGTGGAATTACTGAACGAGTCTGCGACGATGGAAACAGAAAACCTCGTGATACACATAGCTAGTATAAACACCAGTGTCTATACCGGTATATCGTTCAGTGTATCAGATAATAATCAGGTCAGTAGATAACATTGTGATATATATAGTTAATCTAAACACCAGTGTGTCTTCCGATACATTTACGTCTATTCTATCGGTTCTATTACTTGAAACGTCTAGCTATGTTTAATAGTTCCTTGCGACAACGATTACCAACTAGTATCTTCTATATATCGTGTATACCGGTATATTGTTCAGGACATCAGATAATGACCAAGTCAGTATAAATATGTAGCGACGTGTAACGGCGTGACGTGTAGTTACATATATGACGCCACAAGGCGTGACAGAAATGATTAGAAGTGATATGCCATATCAGAGGAAACGTTGCATAAATTGACGTGACATGATTTAAAGTGGCGTAACATGGCGTGAAGTGCCCTGTAGTAACATGATATGGTGTGACGTCGCGTTACATGGCTTTACGTATCATATTGTGACCTTAGCCTGAAATTTTGGCGTGAGTGGCGCCCTCGCCCGGCCAAACAGCATCATTCCAACTAACAGTTGGGTTTGCGGAGGGCGAAACTCACGCCACCTTGTCAGGCAAGATGTGAACTGTAACAGACGTGAAATTACAGGACGCGGTGACGTGACATACATGACGTACAGACACGTGACTCTACACCGCGTGACGTGACTTAACATAGCGTGTCGTGACGTTGAGTGATAGGACATGGTGTCTTTAGTTATGAGGTGAAGTGACTTACATACTAACAGTATTCAAAAATGAATATATCGATGATAATTGTAAATGTGTATATTTATATTGTTACGTATTGTTTTCTAGAAGAACCTCGATAATGACAACAGTTCACCAATGGCTAATATGAAATCGTCAATTCAGTTGCCGTCGTCTTTATTGGATGAACACAGTTTTCAAGATGGGTCGTCCAGAGTACAGTTTATATCATATAAATCAAACATGTTCTTTAAGGTGAGGCAGGACAAGTAGTTCAGGTCGGATTGTCTTCAATTCAAAAATAAGAATTTCCGAATACACAACAATCAATCGTTGTTTTCGTGTGTTTGAATTGATTGAATGATTGCATAATATATCCGTATACAATATGTATATAAAATACAAACACTTTATTGTCTTATTCAATAATGTGTACTTTCTGATAACATCTACGTGAAAGAATTACGCTTGTCAACTTTACTTATAGGCTGTAGGCGCAGCGTTGTCTGACGATGTCAACCAGACATTGAATAATGTGACATCTGACTATGACATCAACAATGATACCATACATGGAGTACTGAATGGTGCAGTTATTGGAGCAAGCATTGGAGACCTAATCATCAGTGACTTAGGGGAGCCTATTAAAATCAACCTAACATGGCAAAGAGGAGTGGGTATTATCATGTGAAACATAAATAATAACCCAATAAATATACTAAATTATTACACAGTTATAGGATAGTTATACCAGTTACATACATTAAATACTCTTTGATCTAGTGCTGATTTGCATCTGATCAATATTCAGGAAATTTCATTACGTCTTTCACCCTTATAGACGAAATAATAATAATGTGACGTCATACTGGCAATAACCTGACATGACTTCCGCTTGACTAATTATTAAGGGGGAAGCCTGCCCATAAATGCAAATATTCAGAATTTATTCATTTTGCATTAAAATGTACTCTCGGGCAATCTTAAGTTACTGCCTTAAACAAGTTGGGGTCACCAGCCTAATTTTCGAAAAAAAAATATGGTTGTATTTTAGTAGATAGTGGCCATTTTCCTTAACTTCATGTTGTTGAGATTTCAACTTGAAATTGTAGGCTGGTGACATCGGCTTAAAATATAATATATTGTTAATAATGGTCTACTGTTTGTTGTAATAAATTATTTCAAAAATCTGGATTTTTAAAAAGTGTAAAAAAAATGCAATTGTTCTTTGACATTTTTACATACCAAAGCAATGTAAATAGTTAAGAAATTTATGACCAACTGTCTCAAAAATTATGAACAGCTTTTCAAGCCAAACCTAGATGTGGCATATCTTTCGCGGGTAATGCTTATGACGTAACATGAAACGCGTCTGCTTTACAGCGGTGGGTGCATTTGCCGAGTTGCAAATTCGATTCTCGTATTTTATGTTTATATATTATTTGTGAACGTTTGTTTCTGATTCCACGCGTTTATTGAAATCTATAATATTTTTTATTGAGTGTCATATCTGAAATTATCATCAACGAAATAGTCTCCGATCTACTACTAACCATTTAACCATGATATACTAAGTGTAATTTGAAAATGTAATATTTGTTTTTATTCAGAATCTTGTCAATCCACAGTGTGTGTATTGGAACTATTCTCTCAATGGTGAGTTTTACAATTAGTTGAAATTACATTGACAACACAGGTATGTGTTGTTGACAAGTAAAGTATATGATATACCGTCTAAATTTATAGCAAAACTTATGTCAATGTCTGAGTACGAGGCGCGGAATGTAAATTTATTATTTTGTGTATACTAGAAGAAAACGTACTAATAATTCAAAATTACGTTCGTATTGGAGGCAGTGGCGTGTGTGTTTTAAAATGATGTGTGCATTTTAAAAAAACGGCGTGACTGTGCGTTTTAATGGTATGTGCTTTAAAAAAATCATTTGTGTACATTAAATGACGTGTGAATTAAAAGTGATATGTGTCTTAAAATGACGTGTGTGTTTTACAATTATGTGTATTTAAAAAAAACGTATGTGTTTAAAAATAATGTGTGTTTAAAAAATAACGCGTGTGTAAAAACGATGCGTGTGTTTTAAAACGACGTGTATGTTTAAAAATGACCTGTGTGTTTTTAAAAATGGCGTGTATTTAAAATCGACGTGTGTGCTAAAAAAATGACGTGTGTGATTACAAATAACGTGTGTGTTTTTAAAAACGACGTGTGTTTAAAAACGATGTGTGTGATTAAAAATTGCGTGTGTTAAAAAACGACGTGTGTGTTTAAAAATGATGTGTGTGTTTTTAAAAATGGCGTGTGTTTAAAAACGACGTGTGTGTTAAAAAATGACGTGTGTGTTTAAAAATGACGTGTGTGTTTTTAAAAATGACGTGTGTTTAAAAACGACGTGTGTGTTAAAAAAATGACGTGTGTGATTAAAAATAACGTGTGTGTTTTTAAAAACGACGTGTTTAAAAACGACGTGTGTGATTAAAATGGCGTGTGTTAAAAAACGACGTGTGTGTTTAAAAATGACGTGTGTGTTTTTAAAAATGGCGTGTGTTTAAAAACGACGTGTGTGTTAAAAAATGACGTGTGTGTTTAAAAATGACGTGTGTGTTTTTAAAAATGGCGTGTGTTTAAAAACGACGTGTGTGTTAAAAAAATGACGTGTGTGATTAAAAATAACGTGTGTGTTTTTAAAAACGACGTGTTTAAAAACGACGTGTGTGATTAAAAATGGAGTGTGTTAAAAAACGACGTGTGTGTTTAAAAATGACGTGTGTGTTTTTAAAAATGGCGTGTGTTTAAAAACGACGTGTGTGTTAAAAAATGACGTGTGTGTTTAAAAATGACGTGTGTGTTTTTAAAAATGGCTTGCGTGAGGTCGAATGAAAATTTCGTGTGTGTAAAATGAAAAAAAACGCGTGCACACACACGTCGTTTTTAAACACACGCATCGTTTTTACACACACGTTATTTTTTAAACACACATTATTTTTAAAATACACATGGCATTTTTAAACACACACGTTTTTTTAAATACACATAATTGTAAAACACACACGTCATTTTAAGACACATATCATTTTTAATTCACACGTCATTTTTAAAACACGTTTTTTAAAACACCCACGCCATTTAATGTACACATGACTTTTTAAAGCACATACCATTAAAACGCACAGTCACGCCGTTTTTTTAAATGCACACGTCATTTTAAAACACACACGCCACGGCCTCCAATACGTACGTAATTTTGAATTATTAGTACGTTTTCTTCTAGTATACACAAAATAATAAATTTACATTCCGCGCCTCGTATCTGAGTACAAGTTTTTAATCAAAGGTCGTTGTAATTCGGATAATGATATTGTTTGTCGAGGTTAAGTGCTCTCTCCATGCACTCAACCAACGGTGTTTACATTGCTTTGATAGATGATGTTGGAGGGTGGTCTACAGATGGATGTAATGTATCAGGTCAAAGTTCAAATAATTTCACCACCTGTGAATGTGATCACCTGACTAACTTCGCATTACTTATGGTAAGTACATCGTTAATGAAGCTGTTTTAAGTTCCGCTAATTATTGTTATGGTATAAATAAATTCAATGCAGTGATCGATGACTGATAAATAGGTACCCATTTCAAGATACATAAATATCTAGTATAGTACAGTTAATTGGACGAGTAGTCCAGCTGTTTCGCACTGTAAAAGCTTCACATTCGGATTCCTTTAATTTTACCTCCATAATAGCTCTAAGTTTGGAACCTACCGGCTTTGAAGAGCACTAGTTACTAGCTCCCCCAAAATTTTTTGATTTAAGTCACCTAAAAATGTTATAGCACACATGAATAATTGTTTTAATACAAATAATAACTCTTTCTTTTATAGGATGTTTATAGAACCGCATCTGAGTTTGATGAAGGTCACAAGAAGGCGTTGTCTATCGTATCTTACATCGGATGTGGTATATCTCTGTTCTGTATGCTTCTGACTCTGATCACATTTCTCGCATTCAGGTTTGTATGTCACTTAAATACATTGTATTATTGTTATAGATACATTCACAAAAGAGTAAATTCATTTAAAATCAGTTTCCCGCAGAACGGGGAAAATATGTTATTAAATAGAGAAATCGCAATCACCGAGGTGAGGGGGGTTGCTGTTATGTAGGCAAACATCTTCGTCACATTCAGTGAAGTTCAAATACAAATTGTAATTAAACGTCAAATGGCAGTCCAAAACAGAATTATAAGCATTTAATGTAGTGTCCATGTTTTAATGTATTGCGGTAGTGCGTGGAGACACTCTCTCAATAACACGTCCTCCAGAGCTACTAATGCGTAGTTGCGAGAAGTTACACAGAATAAATGAATAGAGGGGCCGTTGCTCGATGCATAGAATGTGATCACTTAGCATCTCATACAATGATTGTTTGTTTGCGGCACTTATCACAAGTAAGAAATGATAAAATACACCACTGTAACGGTCAACCTACGTGTAGAGGTAGATGGTAGTGTTCTAGCTCTAAATCGTCTAAAACAAGGGACGATTGGTAAATTGCTTCCGTGACGTTTATTCATGATTATGGAAGCCAGTATTCCCAAATGCAGGCCCTGTCGCTGTATTTTGCCAGAGTTTTAGAATGTAGCGTACAGACTACAGAGGGAAAAATGCTTTTTAAGTGAGCGCAACATGAACTTGTGCGCATGCGCAATTACATCTTTGAGAATATGGTAAATGTCACATTGAGCTTAATGTGTCATGATGACATAATGTGATGTGACAGCGTAATGTCTAAAATAGATTTATGAATAATATATATTCTTTTCACTTGCATGTCTTTTTTTAGACGCCTGAGAAAAGACAACCCAACCAAGATACTTATGAATTTGTGTTTTGCAATTTTCATGTCACTATTATTATTTTTGGCCGTTTCATTTTCTGTGGATTTTGTACCAATCATACCCGAGCTTTGTACTACCATGGCTGTATTGTTACACTATTTCTTATTGGCTGTTATGATGTGGATGGCGCTAGAAGCATTCAATATGTATTTATTATTGGTGAAAATATTCAAGACATATATCAGACACTTCATGTTGAAGTTCTGTCTTTTTGGATGGGGTGAGTCACACTTTTTAAATGATCTTTAAGGTATACATATAGTCAGAAAGACACGTCACTCATCGACTTCGTTAACTATATATTTTCGAGTCTTTTCAGCGAGGTGTGTATAACGTGCATATCTCGTACATATAAATGGTGTAATTATTCTTCTTAACAAAAATGTTGTCCATATCGGTTACGTAATAGGTATATAGTGATGGTATATACTCCACTAGACTATACTAGTACACTAGATTAGTTGTACCCATACGACTGAATCGTCCATATCGTTACAGGCACACCCATGGTTATTGTTATGATTACTCTGGCAATTGATATTGATAACTACGGTTACTATAACAACATGTAGGTATCAATTTAAATTTATGTAAATACAATTGTCGATTATGGTTTCAAAAACCCAATTAAATATTGGAATACTTTCGACATTTATTCTCACTAGTACTGCTTTATTATGTTCTTATATGTGTGACTTTATGTAACATTCCTAACTTATACTGTATGTACTGATGTACGGATCACACTTATATGCTTTGTGTACATTTCAGATGTTGGTTATCCAGGTACGCCTTCTTTGCTGCGTTCTTGGCTCCAGTCTGTCTAGTACTCATCTTCAATACAGTGATATATATCCTTGTTGTTCACCAAATATGCAGTCTTAATTCTAAAAATATGTCTACATCAGATCGATATGATAAAGCAGCACAACTTCGTGGATCTGTCAGTTTATTTGTACTGCTTGGTATCACCTGGGCTTTGGCGATACTGGCAATCAGTGAGGCTGGTTTGGTCGTCAATTATTTGTTTGCGATTGCCAATACTCTTCAAGGATTATTTATATTTATATTTTTCTGCGCTTTGAAGAAGGATGTCCAGAAAGAGTGGAGAAACATGTTTTGTTCATGTTGTCATCGTCCATCTGGTTCTGCAGGTTAGTCATGTGTCAAATGAAATTCGTCCTACCCATTACTGCCGTGTGGTGTCGCCCTCCATTTCAATCTCAAAATATAGAGGCATATGTTCAAGATACATACTACACCACTAGTCATTTCATTAATACCAAATATATGAGAATATTAAAGACAATATACAACTGGCTAAGTTTTTCTATATTTTTACACTTCATCTGACTTGAATTATGACTGACAAAAAGCTGAATGGAATTAAAAAATGTGGAACGTGTTCAATAACTCGTGTATGAACAATAATTTTATTAAATATGAGTTTACTTCGTGTAATTTTTTCTCAATACATGCGAAAAAAATCCACAAGGTCGGAACGGGAAGTTTTGTTCATTTAATTTGTTTGCACTTGTTTCATTATTGTATATTCAAGCTTTCAGAATATATGTATATACGTCACATAACTGATACAATTCAGTCTGTTCCACGCCTTGCATTGACTTGGTGTTCTGTGTCATTTAGTATGCTCTTCTGAGCGTTATTTGTGTGAGACCTTAGTTGCCCGTCCTGAAGTCTCACTACTACAGCGCAGATAATGTTATAATTGGACGTTAAGTAAATCTAATTATTTATTTTTCAGAGTCTGGTTCAACCTCTGCAATGAAATATCTTCATCGAGATACAGATAAAACAGATCTCAAATCAGGTATTGGTCTACCTAGTTGAGTGGCATTTTACCAGCGTGACATGCTCAAACACTATATGGTTTTAATCGTACTGTCAATATAAGTGACCAAATCTGTGTGCTCCGGGAATCGAAACGGTAGTAGTAATTGACAATGCTATAACGTATGCAAATCATACGAATACCTTGATTGTAGTTTATTATAACAATAGTGTCTAGTACTTATTCAATACAAGTGATGGGAACATGCTCAATTGGAGGATGAATAATTATATTAGCATTATTCTTGTGACAAATATTCCCGATAATGAATATTATGAAAAAAGGTTAATCAATAATTCAAAATAACCTTGTTGATGATTCTAGAGCTTGGCCTAACTAAAGGTGTAAGCCTCCATGGCCTATTCATGAACGAAAATACCCATAACACCCATAGTCACGTGACAATTTATCCGCCACTATTTCCTGACATCCATTGTATGTTTGCTAATTATAAACCGAAATTGTTCTAAAAAGAATTTCTGAATAGTATATGGTAATGTGACACACACAAAAGTCAGTATCATGGAGCTACGGCATTGCTGCATGTTTGTTTGTACATAATAAATTAATGGTAATTATCGTACGATTTATGATGTATTTTACCAGTGGAGAGTCGGCCTTTTTAAACTGCTTCCTTTACTCGTTCATTTCACATTGTGTATCGTATAACATGTGGTAAGTTTCAATGTTAATATTGTCATTCGTGAATAATAACCTTATGTTTTGTTTTATGTTTTCCAGAGCCTTCAACAGAAAAACATATCTATAACAACAAATCATCGAGCGAGTTTTGAACAATTGAGTGTATTATATCTTCTTAAACACGTGTTATTCTCAATGCAGAATATTGGTCCTATATACTCAGAAATAAATCAATCATAGCCAACTGACAACGGATTTAGATATTATTGATTTTGTGTATTTTAATTTTATCCATATGAAGAATTATAAATAAGTTTAAAATCATGAAAACACTGTGCTTTCCACTTTACATTTAATCACTTTGATATATCCACCCTAGAACCGGTCTAGAGAGTGAACATCCAGGCAGGTTATCGCTAGTGTATTTGACACGTTGTCTTCCACCCTGTCATCTAGTTGAGTATCTATAAACGTGTTGGTCTTCCTAAGGTCGCAATTCACCTCAATGCACTAGACGTTAGGAATCGTCCGAATTCAGACCAGACACACACACACACACACACACAAGGATGATCGAACCGTTTCGTCTGTGCCAGTAGAGCTACTCTACACAGAGTGACCAGGATTGATTTGGTTTGTCTATAGATCACGGAACCGGAATCTGTGGCACAACTTAGTGAAATTGCAATTCTATAAAAAACGCAATCTAATTTCAACTTAACTAAACTGAATTAATTGCAATTCCCTATAGCAATGAAAATTAATTTAAATCATCAACCTTAACCCTAAACGTAATGCAAATCCACGTATTTCATTGAAATTATGCGATATTGTGAAACAAGTGATACAGGCTTCAAACATCATTCTCTGAGACTTGCATGAACTGCTCTGCGATCTCCTGCTTTCAGCGGTGCCCCCAGAATAACAGCATTCCTCTGCAAACTAGACTCCTGTATTTCTTCGTTGTTGTGTAAGTTGCAGAAGCCATTGACTGTCATCTATTTCTACATCCTGGAACTGTGAGTTATCACCAAACACTTCCATAGGCAATCCCCTATTTTAGTGAATTTATTCTTTGATTTTCTCTGTGCGCTGTTTCGTGTAATTGTATTGAAAGGTATTAAAGCCAGGAGCTTTAACTTGGTGTATGTGCATTTCATTTCTAGTACTATTGTCTTGTCTACTTCATTCTAGCAGTGAAAGAACCCCCTGTCCAGTGTGAGTTATGTGGATGACCCTCTAAAACAGGCCTTACACTGTGCAGTGAACATAGGTGCGCTACAATCCATACATTGCGACATCAAATAGTTTTAATTACCGTTGATTTTCCCAGAATCCAATTCGCTATTCTAATGGAAATCACGTGTACGAGTTTTGACCTGGGTACGACGTGAACTAATTACTGATTACCGAGTTAGAGCTTGGTGGCGTCTCAGTTTGTCCTCGTTAATCTATGCAGCAGTCAAATCAGCCACCTTTGTTCATATAAGACCCATATTTCGTGCATGCGTGACGTGACAACCACCGCCCTTTAATATATGTATAGTGATCGTATACCCCAAAGCCAATGACTGACATCGTGTTCCAGATAACTAAATCGGGGAAGTATACCTGTCACATTGATTATTGTGTGAACTCCGAGCACTAACCAACCCGTTCCGTTTTTTGCTTCGCACACTAAACCTGGCCATACAAGTCTTGAGACAATTTATAAGAACAACAAGATTTGACTTGGGAACTCCATTATCAAACAGAATTCTCAGTGTATATACAGTCTTGAAATGGAACATTTTAATTGTAGCCGATAAGCACAGGGTGAGTATTAAATATAAGTACAGCTATATATACGTAATTTGGATTTGACAAATAACCTTAAAATATTTCAGATTACACGTTTTGTGCCACTATTTAAATTTCCGTATACGACAGAAAGATCGTTTTATATTTCGTTTTCTATTTCCGTCCGTCCATGGATTATATGAAAACGTGTATTTCCAATACCAAGAAAAAGAAAAGTCGTTACTACTGACGTGAGACAAACCTAGGCGGGCGGACTGTTTACAGTGTTCAATACATTATCAAACAATATTAAATGTTTGAGTACAAAAAAACAATATTATTAGAATGCTAGTTCTTACATACGCAACTATACGCTATGTGAGCTGTATTGACACATACGATTTGTAACTGGCGTCACACACGGTGCCACGACCTCTGGATAACCCGAATAGTGTTTACAGTTTCTGTTGAGTACTCGACACACTCGACCGACTCTCACACATACGTAGTGTCCCGTGATTCACAGTGCAAGGCAATATATCAGGTGAAAAGAATGGGTTGAATATATTTACAATTTAAATGAGATGACGTCTTATGCGTAGCCAAGTTGTGTACACGTGAACCTGTAACTGCTAGGCAAACTACGCATGAAACTGGTAAGTAAATACAACTAACCTGTTCCGTGTTGGGCGTTGTATATTATAGTCTTTTAATGCAAGTATTTATTGATTTATTTTAGTCAGACTATATATGTCTTCTAAATATTTATCCTAACATCTGACTCGGACGGGAATACGGTATACCCATGTCTCAGGGTCGTTACACTAGAAACCCATCTGTAACTACATTATTCGTGACGATAGCATTTCTGGTTCATTTACGTGAATGTTGCCAATTTATGATCGCTCAGAGCTATTTTCAGTACTAAGATCGTGCCGAAGTGTATTTATTTTGTTTCACTTCCTCTTTCCTATGACTTGCTGGTAGGTGTGTAGAATTTTATTCTACTACGGTATTCAAGAAGCTGCAATAAAACAACCTGACCTACTGACCTTGCTAGCTATTGTTCGACTGTCAAACAGGCCTTGAAAGTAACCTCGTATATCATGGGTAGCTCACAAAACCATTGCATTGCGTAGAAAACGTATGTAGTTGTGGGAGTCCTATATTCTGAAACATAACATCAATGAGTATAATGATTTTATATAAAATGCAAGTAATACAAAAAAATTGTTTTAGTACTATTTTATTCTGTCTTAGCCCCTCCTTTGAATATTTTTATATGGGTTATTTTAGGATAATTTATCGTGGACAATTCCGCCATTTTTTGAAGATAGAGCGATATTGTAACTCAAAAACGATCAAATGAGGTTTGGATTGTTTAGATAGTCTCTGCTTTTGAATAATTATAAGATGTATGTATTTGTTTAACTTGAGAACGACAAGGTATAGGGGAACCCATTGTCAGAAAGATTCAATGCTGTTCAATTCAGACCTATGCCTCAAACTAGAAAAGTCTTTCTGCTGTTCCTAAATTTAAGTTTCCATAATTTCTCTTACATGTAATGATATCATATATATATATATATATATATATATATATATATATATGTATATATATATATATATTATATATATATATATATATATATAAATATTACATATTTTATACGCTACTATGGCTGTGACAGTACATGGAGTGATATCACATATAGACATTACCTATTTTATACGCTACTATGGCTGTGACAGTACATGGAGTGATATCACATATAGACATTACCTATTTTATACGCTACTATGGCTGTAGGAAAAGGTTCGACGTATGTGTGTGTGCGAGAGAGTAAAACAAGGCGATGTTGACTGTTTCAAACCTAAAGAAGCAATGATTTATTTCTCAGTAATACAGAGATAATTAACACATGTTGTTTATACGGTTGAAGTAAACAACTACTACTAATACTAAATATAAAGTCAGACATGAAAGGCGGCATTAAAACTATCTACACATGAACCAGCCATGAACAATATGCGGTAAGAGTCTGTTTGATGGCGGAAGCGTTTGAAATAAAACAACAACTACACAGATTTTCCGACACTCCGGGCCGGCGAGATAATAAACGATCAAAGTGAAAATTAGGAATTAATACAAATATCGAAACAATAACAAGAGAAAATATAACAATTCGAACGTCTACGCGGTAACCCAAGAAAAGTAGTATTAAATTCAATACGTATGTGAATATAAGTACATAGAGAATGTGGAAATTAAAAATATAAACTAAAAATAAACGAATGTATTTAGATACAACAAACGAACTAATGTCAAGCACACTGTTTACAGTACAGTACGATATACAGATTACATATTGTCTTAACTCGAGAGTCTAATAAATTCCTCTGCATTGAGTGCAGCCATTCTTTTTGGACGCGTTGTTTTCACATTGTCTATTATTCGTTGAGTCGCTGAAATTGTATCGCTGACGGACGAACTGTTAAAACTAACATCTTGTACTTCAAGGGGGTACAGTTTTATGATTTTCCTTCCATGGTAGACTAGCTACATATTTGCCATCCCTGGTGCGGGTCAAATTATTTTCTTTGACTTCTTCGAAATCACTCTGACGGGAGTGTTCATTGTGAGAAATACCGATGGCTTCTATCATGATTTATATTTCAGTCAGTTTGACAGTGGTTGTCATGACATATACTGATAAAGGTTAATGACAAGACCAGATGGCGAGCTGGTCGAAATCAACCAAAAACATCTTATGACTCTGCAGTTTTTAAGATACAAGACAGTAGCTGTAATTCTAAACCAATGTTGTTTGCGAGTTTAAAAAAGGTAGTATCTTGGTGGAATGTTAGTGCGAGATTATTACCCCATCAATATTAGTTAGCGTTGACAATGTATAGAAATGTTTTCTTTAGACAGCTTGACGAGTAATTAATTGATTATGATGTGTAAAACTTTCATGTGATTGGTTGTTTGTTGGAAGGCAAGGCCTTGGAGTCTCTTATACTGATTGTAATTGGTTAAGGGGTGACAAGAAATAAAGATGGATTTAATGCTGTCTCGGGTGAAAACCAGGGACTTGGCAGAGAATCGTTTTGGGAACATGAACGAAGCTTGTGTGTGTCTTTTGTCAGCCTAGCGTGGAAACGACCGAATCCCGGTTACCTAAGTGAAAGGTTTTTAACCATCAAAAATACCTATCACACTTCTAAGTCCCAATATCGCGATAAATTGAGTTCGTCGTTAGTACTGTCTACCATAACCTTTAAACACGTGGCGTTCATAACTGATGTATTGTTATGTATGTTGGTCGGTCCAGATAGAAGATAGCCCAATTTCGACTGAACTGCAGTTGGCCCAGGACCCTGAATCACGTTATCTTGCACAATGGACCAATAGTAGTCGGCACCTATCAAAAGCCTTATTTCGAAAGTGTCCTTTTTGACATGAGGTGCGAGTGGTAGTTTTTGTAGATACTCGTATTCAGAAACAGTAACACTCACGTAATTAGTGACTGGAGTGGAAATTCTTGGTACAACCAGGGCGTCAATGGAAACCGGTCCTTGCTTTGTTTGTAGGGTGATATGAACAATAGGTCTTGCTTGAACAGTCGTCTTGTTAGCACCAAATGTAGCGAGATTTAGGTTTTCTGTTCGGCATTTCCGGGTGTCAATCTGAAGTCTGTCCGCTATATCTTGAGTAATAAACGTGCGCTGGGCGCCTTCGTCTAGTAATATGTTGACAGAAGTTCCCTTTCTTGAACTGGAGATAGTCGCAGAGACAGTTTTAAGTAATACTGGACTGGTAGTTGGTGTCAGTTTGACGTATGTGTCTTCAATACCGAAAGTTTGTGATTTCACGGGTGTCTTCTTAGCATTGTCGCAGAGCGTAGAGTGGTGTTTCCCGTGACAGAATTTACAGCGATATTTAGACTTTAGATGGTGTCCTAAGCAATTAAAGCACAATCTGTCTCTTTTCACTATAGCCATACGTTTATCAGGTCCAATTATGACTTCACAAGCATTTGCTGAGTGGGCGGCTTTGCAGTATGCACATTTCATGGGTCTAGGCTTGAAATCGGAAGATCTGTTTGACTTGTATCCAACATGAAAATATGTTGTAGAGGGTGAATATCTTTCAGTGGCGTGTTGTTCATTGAACTGTTCTATTGGATTACCCGCTTGTCTAGCTTGGATTTCTCTGTGTATGGCTTTCTTCAATTCTGTTATCGACCAGGCGTTATTACCATGTTCGCGTGAAATCTGGGTTCTTGTATTTGCAGGCAACTTCTCGAAAATAATCGGAACAAGTAAATCGCCATAGGAATCCTCCTTTTTACCAAGAGATCGCAATCCACGAATGTAGGTTTCTAGATTGTCGTAAAAATTGGTCATACTAGATAAAGAATTATCGGGTGGTTGTAGCTCCCATAATGCCTTCATGTAGCTAGAAATAATTTTACTGTAAAGAGGGTAATTATTCACTGGGTTTTAATTTAGCTTATTTCGCTGACTGGAAAATGCGCTAAATTAAAACCCAGTGAATATGTAAAATTTAGCAAAGAACACATTATCTAAATGACGAAACCGTGAATTTAAAACCCACTGAATATGCCCGAAATGGCAAATCAGTGAAATTTAAACCCAGTGAAAATCAGTCATTTTACAGTATGTGGTTGACCATACCTTTGTTCTAAGAGTGTCAGTGCTTCTGAGTAGTTTGCGTTGGTTAACTGCAGACCTTCGACAGTTCTTGCTGCTTCACCACTTAGTTGTGTAATCAAGTACTGGAATTTTTGGATGTTTTCCAGACTAGAGTCATTATCTACGGACGACCTAAAGGCGTCAATGATCGTGGACCATTTCAGAATGTTACCTTCAAACGTTGGTAACTGTAACTTGGGTAGGTTGTCCGTTCTTGTTGTTCTTGTTGTCATCGAAGTATCGGTGATGTGGGTGTTTCTGTTACCGGTCTTTGTTCAGTGTTTCTCTCTAGAAAGCTTTGAAAACGCACCAAAGTTTCGTTTATCTTGATTCCGTAGTCATCTGCTTCTTCGAATAATTTGGCGTATACTTCATCGTTTTCGGCTTCATCCAGTATTTTGTCATCGCACTCTTGAATGATCTTTAGACGTTACCTTATTATCAAACGCTTCAGCGTGGTATTAAGAATTTGTTTACAGGGTTGGGTGATACCAAGGTGGAAAATGGTTGCACATATGGGGGTAATTCCTGGAATTGCAATAGAGAGGGTTCAGGCAAAAATACAATACATAGTGTTTTCGTGTTTCGTCTGATATTTCTGTGGTATTCTGCTGCTGTAACTAATGCAAGATTTGTTCCGAAATTCAGTGTATTGTGTGCACTCAAGGGTTATTCGTTTTTTGCTGAAAAGACCCCTATTTTTTAATGGCAGATTCGAACTAGGTTCGCTCCCACTGGGAAATATACATTGTCGCTTGAATGAGAGCTAATTAAACACATTTTCCAGACCGGAGAAAGAGTATGTAACAGCTAATTGTAACAGCCTATCACGTGATTTTACTCAGAATGTCAACATGAAAAGAGGCTATTCCATTTTGCCAGGAATAATTGGGAGTAGAATATGTGAAGGATTGTATAAACAGAGATGTGTATACTGAAAAGTAATATCTATCCTTCTTTTGCATCACTGAGCATTTCTTTTTTTAGTATACTTGTTTAAAAATGCTATATTTGCATGATTTGCGATGTTTTTTTTTATTAAAACGACCCCAATGGTTGAATCCCGGGTTTGAAGGAGAATGTAACAGCACACCACATGGTTCGTTTGAATACAATGGTGAAGGGATGGCACGATAGGGCACCGTCCGATCTCGATGGAATGTTTCGAATCAGTCATACGTAGTTTAAATTGAGTTAAAAGTTCCTCCACAGAATTTTGCATTGTCAAACATGCCGTCACAACTGCGGTACTCTACTGACGGAATGACTTTCGTCGACAGCGGTCGTTGATGAGCTGCACGCTACAACTTCGCTTGCGATGTTGCTTGCTAGCCGTGGATTGAATGAATCTTGATTTCCGGTAAAAATGTCGCTCATTTGGCGTTGGTATCTTTATTTGGAACTGGGTAACGCCGCAACTTCGCCAGCAGAAACCTCCTGGTACTTTGATGTTGATGGTCTATGATGAAGCTCATTCAACATACATCAAATCGTAGTATTCCATGTGGTGTACAGCTAATATTAGGGATTTCAGTCACTTGGTTAAAGGGGAACCGCTCAATCCCTTGGATTGCACCAAGTGCTCATGGGCTCATTAACTCCGCCTCGGAAGAAGTGGGTGTGGGCAGCTACCCTTTCAAAAACTACAAAATACGTGAGCAAAACTAAAAGCAAAAAAAAAATAAAAAATACCATGAATTCTAGCTACATATCTTATGGTCATTTTCTGAAAATTGTAACCCATTGCGAGTAGCCGTTTTGACAACACGGTAGAATAAAAATTGAAACATTTGAAAATCCTGGCAAGCGCCGTGAACACGAGCGTGACCTCCAAATTTAACCCGATGTTCTAAATCCAGAGAAGTTTGCTGCGTTTTCCCCGCGTTGGAATGGACCGTACGATGCCACTCAAATCAAGTAGGGGGTGACAGCTATAGAATGAGAGGTGATAGGTGAGAATCGGCCGAAAATTGGCGAAACGGCAATAAAAACAAAAGTTAAACGGCAATTTTCGTATCGACTTAGAACTTTCTGGCATATCTGTCACTCATAATTTGAAAAAATATATATTTTAATAGACAAAAATCTAGGTTTTGTGAGTGTGACATCAATTTAAAGAGTGCGACAAGCCCATTTTAAAAGTGGTACCTCCAACCCGATACTTTGTTTACATGGACTCCATTTTCATGTACGAAGAGAATGTTTCACTCCTTCACTTTTATATACGGCAAAATACGTTTATTTTGTTTTTAACATGTCGAAAATGCAGAGTAAATGCAAAGTAAAACGAATTGTACATGTTAGAGCATTCACAGTTGTAGAATTGAGATGATTCATTGGTTATTTTGATCATTTGAACACTGCTATTACAAGACTGGTAGGAAGTAATAAATTTGGGACGAAAGTATTAACAAAAACAGATTTTGGCTGTTGCCATGGTAGTGGTGGGTCAGGATCGTTTTTCCAATTAGTGATGGTACGACCTACCTGTCAAGTACGAACAAAATCAGCCAAGCCACACACAAAAAATCACAGAAGAGTTAGTTAAAAAGCCATACCTGGTGAACAGTTACTCTAAATTTGGGGTCAACTTTCTCATTGATGAAAAAAGATATCAAAAATTCAAATAGTATCATTGTGCCCACACTCAAGCCGAGTACAATGAGCTATGTCTGAGGTGTTGTATCCTAAATTTGTAGGAGATACATTTAGCTCGAAGCTATCCAAAAATCATTTTTTTACTGTTGCTATGGCAACGATGGACCAACATTTTTTTGCAGATTTTTCCTAATAACTCGGGTGAAGGTGTGACCCACCTTCCATGTTTTAGCGAAATCGGCCAAGCCAAAACAATCACAGAAGAACTTAATACGTGAAAACACTGGAAATCACACACACAATTGATTTGAGGGGCAATCCTATTGGAGCGGATCGCCAATACCATGTTCATTAGCATATTGACCTTGAAAATACCGAAAACATTATTGCATGGGGGATATGCAAATTAGTTTTAGTCAAAATAAGTGACTGCCATTACTGTTGTTCAAATTTCATTTCACTCGGCAAGTATATTCATGTACCCCAAAAGTAAAATATCGCACTTCTAAATATTGTTTATTTCTGCTATGTTTCGAAAACGCTACTCTTGAAAGGACTACTTTATTTACATATGGGGTGTGGAATTACCGATTTCATAGACGAATCAAAATAAACTGCAGTACATATGTAATAATGTGGTATACTTCATTTTCACTGAAAACATTTTTCCCCTGAAATAAATTCCAGTGAAAATGCCATTTACCTCATACTCTATTGAGACACAGCACAGGGAAAATCGGATTCACATGTAATGCTTGAAAACGTTTCAGCGAAAATAAATTAAGTGAAATTCTATGTGACTTCATAAGAGTTGAAAATGAACAAATTATGTGACGCCCGACCCTACCACTTCATACACAATGTAGACTATACCCCCAAGACATCCTTTCACTCTCGGTTTCACCAGTGCATTCTATTTGACTTCAGAAGAAATTGAAATAAACAAATTATATGACAACGCACCTAATTATAATTTCAGCATCTAGTTCAGCACTGATTAAATAAACTACCTCATCTTCATGCCAACTTGAAGTTATCATTCATTGCCTACACCAGTGACTTCAAAATACATGTTTCAATCCCAGGAATTTCACTTGCTATTAATTGCATGGGACTGCCAGTCTTTCATGATTTTCTATTGTAATATCAATTTTGCGATTACTCTGACCATGAAGCTGTAACCACAGATCGTCTAGGTGATCTTTGTATAAGCACCGGTTAGGCATGAACTATGCATGTGAAGCCAGCCGAGAGGTATATTCAATCCTATAGATTTCTCATTGTTTGGTAACTATTTGCTGCAAATGCAACAAAAATCAATATAAAAATATTACCCACACAGCATTCTACAGGTTACTTGTATCTTGTATTGTTGCAGTCATCAAATCTTTATCGGATGTCAGGAATTCGTCTTTTTGCATGAGTTCTTCGGCTTTGTGAATCTGTTTGGTCATCTATCCTCTGTTGCCCTTACGCTTCTTGCTTGCTTTCTGGCCGTCAGTTTCTGCCAGTTTCTCTGTTTCAGTTCAAGATCCTGGTCTCGGCACCAAAAAAAAAAATTCTAATGTAGGAAAAGGTTCGACGTATGTGTGTGCGAGAGAGTAAAACAAGGCGATGTTGACTGTTTCCAACCTAAAGAAGGACTGATTTATTTCTCAGTAATACAGAGATAATTAACACGTGTTGTTTATACAGTTGATGTAAACAACTACTACTAATATAAAGTCAGACATGAAAGGCGGCATTAAAACTATCTACACACAGGATGTTGCGTAATCCATCTACTAATACCAGCCATGAACAATATGCGGTAAGAGTCTGTTTGATGGCGGCAGTGTTTGAGATAACTACACAGATTTTCCGACAATGGCTGTGACAGTACATGTAGTGATATCACATATAAATATTACATATTTTATACACTACTATAGCTGTGACAGTACATGTAGTGATATCACATATAGATATTACATATTTTATACACTACTATGGCTGTGACAGTACATGTAGTGATATCACATATACATATTACATATTTTATACGCTACTATGGCTGTGACAGTACATGGAGTGATATCACATATAGATATTACATATTTTAAACGCTACTATGGCTGTGACAGTACATGTAGTGATATCACATATAGATATTACATATTTTATACGCTACTATGGCTGTGACAGTACATGTAGTGATATCACATATACATATTACATATTTTATACGCTACTATGGCTGTGACAGTACATGTAGTGATATCACATATATATATTACATATTTTATACGCTACTATGGCTCTGACAGTACATGTAGTGATATCACATATAGATATTACACATTTTATACGCTACTATGGCTCTGACAGTACATGTAGTGATATCACATATAGATATTACATAGTGTATACGCTACTATGGCTGTGACAGTACATGTAGTGATATCACATATAGATATTACATATTTTATACGCTACTATGGCTGTGACAGTACATGTAGTGATATCACATATAAATATTACATATTTTATACGCTACTATGGCTGTGACAGTACATGTAGTGATATCACATATAGATATTACATATTGTATACGCTACTATGGCTGTGACAGTACATGTAGTGATATCACATATAGATATTACATATTGTATACGCTACTATGGCTGTGACAGTACATGTAGTGATATCACATATAAATATTACATATTTTATACGCTACTATGGCTGTGACAGTACATGTAGTGATATCACATATAGATATTACATATTTTATACGCTACTATGGCTGTGACAGTACATGTAGTGATATCACATAGTGTATACGCTACTATGGCTGTGACAGTACATGTAATGATATCACATATAGATATTACATATTTTATACGCTACTATGGCTGTGACAGTACATATAGTGATATCACATATAGATATTACATATTTTATACGCTACTGTGGCTGTGACAGTACATGTAGTGATATCACATATAGATATTACATAGTGTATACGCTACTATGGCTGTGACAGTACATGGAGTGTTATCACATATAGATATTACATATTGTATACGCTACTATGGCTGTGACAGTACATATAGTGATATCACATATAAATATTACATATTTTATACGCTACTATGGCTGTGACAGTACATATAGTGATATCACATATAGATATTACATATTGTATACGCTACTATGGCTGTGACAGTACATGTAGTGATATCACATATAGATATTACATATTTGATACGCTACTATGGCTGTGACAGTACATGTAGTGATATCACATATACATATTACATATTGTATACGCTAATATGGCTGTGACAGTACATGTAGTGATATCACATATAGATATTACATATTGTATACGCTACTATGGCTGTGACAGTACATGTAGTCATATCACATATAGATATTACATATTTGATACGCTACTATGGCTGTGACAGTACATATAGTGATATCACATATAGATATTACATATTTTATACGCTACTGTGGCTGTGACAGTACATGCAGTGATATCACATATAGATATTACATATTTTACACGCTACTATGGCTGTGACAGTACATGCAGTGATATCACATATAGATATTACATATTTTATACACTACTATGGCTGTGACAGTACATTGAGTGTTATCACATATAGATATTACATATTGTATACGCTACTATGGCTGTGACAGTACATATAGTGATATCACATATAAATATTACATATTTTATACGCTACTATGGCTGTGACAGTACATATAGTGATATCACATATAGATATTACATATTGTATACGCTACTATGGCTGTGACAGTACATGTAGTGATATCACATATAGATATTACATATTTGATACGCTACTATGGCTGTGACAGTACATGTAGTGATATCACATATAGATATTACATATTGTATACGCTACTATGGCTGTGACAGTACATGTAGTGATATCACATATAGATATTACATATTGTATACGCTACTATGGCTGTGACAGTACATGTAGTGATATCACATATAGATATTACATATTGTATACGCTACTATGGCTGTGACAGTACATGTAGTGATATCACATATAGATATTACATATTTGATACGCTACTATGGCTGTGACAGTACATATAGTGATATCACATATAGATATTACATATTTTATACGCTACTATGGCTGTGACAGTACAAGTAGTGATATCACATATACATATTACATAATTTATACATAGTGTGTACATACAAATTAGAACATTTTTGATTTTTTTAATTGAAAAAAAATAATGGTAACGTAGGTGTATTAGTATCATCCTGCAACATCGTTTGGTTGTTGTTTTTCATGCCTATAAGTAGGGCAGAATGATGTTCTTCAGAGCAGTATTTAGAGAGGGAAATATATATATTCGATGGCAACCATCTGTTCCATTAAATGCTATCTATACTTGCGAATATATGTCAAGATGAATGCATGATTCAAGCAAGTTACAATTACAACTGAGCAATATGTTTATACAAACTTACATATAATGCATTGATTGGAGTATCTTCTATCGTGTTTTTCTGCTTATCGCAGTGACCAAAACCGCCACATGAAACGTGCAGTGGAGACCTTGAATATTAACATATAAATACATCATCAGGCATTTCAATCTAAAACAAAATGTCTTCTTTTAATACACAGAGATAAGGTCATCTTACAAATTATTTCTTTTATTACATTAGAATAGAAGACATACTTCACCTGACCCATGCTTCAAGAGTAGAACACGGCTCAGGTTGAAACAGAGTTCCAGGAAATGATGAATATATGAAAGGATATTTTTTATTAGTTTACAATTTATCACTACATACATTTCAAGATTCATCACACAATTTCATCCCACTGATCTTGTGAATAAGTAAAATGTCTGCCTTATTTGATACATATTCAAAAACGCAAACTTTTTCTTGAGCATATTAGTGATACAATAAATAGTGAACGAAGAGAACAATGTCGATTACCATAGTATATCACTTCTATAAAACAGGAAACAGAAATAGGGTTAATCTTTACGAATCTGTGAACTTCTGAAACGCTATTCAAAGAGTAACGTTTAGTACCAATTTTCTGTAATTTTGTCAGTTTTGAAACGTACAATATTATCCCATACAATAGGTGGTTTTCCGTACAACTGCGAGATCTCGCGAGATGCATAAAAGACGCGCGTCGAACGTCTGGTGCAAAAATCGAACGATTTGATTTTCAACTCGAATTTCTTTATTTCGTAGCTCACATCGACCGGCCGATCTTTGACAGAGGAATATTGCATTCGAATATCTTCTTTTAATTGAAATTGTCTATCATCAAATGTGTCTATCATCAAATATTGACATGGAAATGTTCCCCAAAATACTTTCGCGTTTGTCGAATCCCACGCGATGTTTGACGCCACTACGACGCTATGACCTTTGTTTGTCCTGTTTTTACGTTCGATTTCACGCATAACGCGTGATTCTCGCAGTGAACGGAAAATGGTCTATTTCTAAGACCACATTACCACGATAGTTACAGTGATTCCACAATATCATGAAACCATAACACTCAGTGAAATTATAAACAAAATAAGAAGTAATCAATAGATTTTTAAAAAACGTGTAATTGGCATACAATTTTAACGATTATGATAACAATATACGTGGGACAAAGTACATTTGTACACATGAATAGGTTAATGTGTGCAGTAGTATAATTACATTAGTGTATATATATACACCGTACAAAAGTGATAAACTATCACACTTTCCTATAAAATTGTGTTAACTAATAATGTCATTGCAGCACAACATCAATATCGTGATCAATCGTATGCATATGCACCCAATGGAGTTCTCGTATTATGATGTAATGTTTTTATATTCTCAACCATAATATAAAACTTATGCTATCCTTGAATTTTATCTGTTGACACTGAAAAAAGTATTATCATATTGTGTTCAACATGTATGCCCAATTTCATGTATAACGTATACACCTTTCCACTATGTCAACATACATTATAATAATGTCTTTTAATTACTCACTGAACCAGTACCACATATAGACATATTTATACTACCAAATACCTGAATAGCACAGACAGTGCAACAGGATCCCTCAGCTAAAAATCCGTATAAAAGTCTTTATTCATACACGCATATACCATAGTATGATGGTGTTGATGATGTCATTCTAAAGGTGTTGCTTCTAAACATAAATACTCCATCCCTCTCTGCTATCGAGTCACCCCTCACAGTCACAGGTCATAGCATGTAAAGCTCACTCCAATGAAAGGTTTGGCAGCATACAAAGAGACACCATTTCTGTTATAATATCCTAACCTAACAATCAACCCAATAAGTAACATCCTTTTTTGTAAATCAATGTATTTTACTTGCGTTGTCTACGTTGCTATGGGCTCATTATCGAACAAGACGCGCTACGGCAACCACTACCTGATATTTAGTATTAACACTATACCACATAAGAGACATAAAAGAAACGTTCATCATACTTATTTCTCACAACATTGAAGACGCCAAATTTAAATATAATATTCCGCATATAAATAAAAATTAGGTAAATATCTGTAGAATTGCGTATGCACGTGGTGGTCTGAATGTATATTTGACTATTGACTTTGTTCACAGACGAGTTTTAATCGGATGACGGAGATATGAAGAGAGAATCAAAATGATTCATCTACACTGGCAACAAGGAGTTATTTTCATTATAGTGACTATATACACATTCACGAGAACTGAACTCACTGCATGCAATTATACTTCGTTGACACCAAATGGACTAAAGGTGAATTGTAGCGGTCTGGGATTAGATGAATTTCCTTCTAATCTGCCGAATGATACTGTCATTTTGTAAGTACAAGTTGTGTAGAGTATAGTTATCTATATATTAAATAAAAGGGAACTCTTGATAAACCGAAGTATTGTCAATGTAGGATGTTACGCTGGAACCAAAACATTGTTAATTTCAAAGTTGATGCGCAAACTTTATCCAATTTATCTAATATACAACAATACACTGTGTATAGTTTCTGGATAACGAGACAAGCAACCAAAAATCCATGAATATTTTTTTATTCTACGGCTGATTTTTAAATTGTACAATTTTATTTAATTCTGATGGCCGAAATTTGGTTGCATGAGGCAATTAAAATTTTAGTATTGAGTTATATAATTCATATATGTGGTTAATTGGCATCACGTAAACTTCTTGCTGGTAGTGAAATGGAACATGCAAATCCAAGCACGAATAAGGGGTTACTTTCGAATATCAATTGCTGAACATATGGTATGCATAACTTGAATATACTGTATAAGTCCAGTGTCAAGTGCAATTGTCTGTTTTAAACTGTCTGTTTTTGTTGTGTCTGCAGAGATTTGAAAAATAATAATTTAACTACAATGAGCTTTGCTGACTTGTTTCCATTGAAAAATCTAACAGAGATGTAAGTACAACAGAATATAATTGAGATATACACATTGTTACATAGTAAAATACATAATCTAACATAGATGCAAGTACAACACAATATAATTGAGATATACACATTGTTACACAGTAAAACACATAATCTAACAGAGATGTAAGTACAACAGAATATAATTGAGATATACACATAATTACATAGTAAAACACATAATCTAACAGAGATGTAAGTACAACAGAATATAATTGAGATATAATATTGTTAAACAGTAAAACACATAATTTAACAGAGATGTAAGTACAACAGAATATAATTGAGATATACATTGTTACATAGTAAAACACATAATCTAACATAGATGCAAGTACAACACAATATAATTGAGATATACACATTGTTACATAGTAAAACACATAATCTAACAGAGATGTAAGTACAACAAAATATAATTGAGATATACACATTGTTACATAGTAAAACACATAATCTAACATAGATGCAAGTACAACACAATATAATTGAGATATACACATTGTTACACAGTAAAACACATAATCTAACAGAGATGTAAGTACAACAGAATATAATTGAAATACACACATTGTTACATAGTAAAACACATAATCTAACAGAGATGTAAGTACAACAGAATATAATTGAGATATACACATTGTCACATAGTAAAACACATAATCTAACAGAGATGTAAGTACAACAGAATATAATTGAGATATACACATTGTTACACAGTAAAACACATAATCTAACAGAGATGTAAGTACAACAGAATATAATTGAGATATACACATTGTTACACAGTAAAACACACAATCTAACAGAGATGTAACTACAACATAATATAATTGGGATATACACATTTTTACATAGTAAAACACATAATCTAACAGAGATGTAAGTAAAACAGAATATAATTGAGATATACACATTGTTACATAGTAAAACACATAATCTAACATAGATGCAAGTACAACACAATATAATTGAGATATACACATTATCACATAGTAAAACACATAATCTAACAGAGATGTAAGTACAACAGAATATAGTTGAGATATACACATTGTTACATAGTAAAACACATAATCTAACATAGATGCAAGTACAACACAATATAATTGAGATATACACATTATTACATAGTAAAACACATAATCTAACAGAGATGTAAGTACAACAGAATATAATTGAGATATACACATTATTACACAGTAAAACACATAATCTAACAGAGATGTAAGTACAACAGAATATAATTGAGATATACACATTGTTACATGGTAAAACACATAATCTAACAGAGATGTAAGTACAGCAGAATATAATTGAAATACACACATTGTTACATAGTAAAACACATAATCTAACATAGATGTAAGTACAACAGAATATAATTGAGATATACACATTGATACATAGTAAAACACATAATCTAACAGAGATGTAAGTACAACAGAATATAATTGAGATATACACATTGTTACACAGTAAAACACATAATCTAACAGAGATGTAAGTACAACAGAATATAATTGAGATATACACATTGTTACACAGTAAAACACACAATCTAACAGAGATGTAACTACAACATAATATAATTGGGATATACACATTTTTACATAGTAAAACACATAATCTAACAGAGATGTAAGTACAACAGAATATAATTGAGATATACACATTGTTACATAGTAAAACACACAATCTAACAAAGATGTAAGTACAACAGAATATAATTGAGATACATATTGTTACACATTAAAACACATAATCTAACAGAGATGTATGTACAACAGAATATAATTGCGATATACACATTATTACATAGTAAAACACATAATCTAACAGAGATGTAAGTACAACAGAATATAATTGAGATATACACATTATTACATAGTAAAACACACAATCTAACAGAGATGTAAGTACAACATAATATAATTGAGATATACACATTGTTACATAGTAAAACACATAATCTAACATAGATGCAAGTACAACACAATATAATTGAGATATACACATTGTTACACAGTAAAACACATAATCTAACAGAGATGTAAGTACAACAGAATATAATTGAGATACATATTGTTACACAGTAAAACACATAATCTAACAGAGATGTAAGTACAACAGAATATAATTGAGATATACACATTATTACATAGTAAAACACATAATCTAACAGAGATGTAAGTACAAAAGAATATAATTGAGATATACACATTGTTACATAGTAAAACACATAATCTAACATAAATGCAAATACAACGCAATATAAATGATATATACATATTGTTACACAGTAAAACACATAATTTAACAGAGATGTAAGTACAACAGAATATAATTGAGATATACACATTATTACACAGTAAAACACATAATCTAACAGAGATGTAAGTACAACAGAATATAATTGAGATATACACATTGTTACATAGTAAAACACATAATCTAACATAGATGCAAGTACAACACAATATAATTGAGATATACACATTGTTACACAGTAAAACACATAATCTAACAGAGATGTAAGTACAACAGAATATAATTGAGATATACACATTGTTACATAGTAAAACACATAATCTAACAGAGATGTAAGTACAACAGAATATAATTGAGATACACATTGATACATAGTAAAACACATAATCTAACAGAGATGTAAGTACAACAGAATATAATTGAGATATAAACATAATTACATAGTAAAACACATAATCTAACAGAGATGTAAGTACAACAGAATATAATTGTGATACATATTGTTACACAGTAAAACACATAATCTAACAGAGATGTATGTACAACAGAATATAATTGAGATATACACATTATAACATAGTAAAACACATAATCTAACAGAGATGTAAGTACAACAGAATATAATTGAGATATACACATTATTACATAGTAAAACACACAATCTAACAGAGATGTAAGTACAACACAATATAATTGAGATATACACATTGTTACATAGTAAAACACATAATCTAACATAGATGCAAGTACAACACAATATAATTGAGATATACACATTGTTACACAGTAAAACACATAATCTAACAGAGATGTAAGTACAACAGAATATAATTGAGATATACACATTGTTACATAGTAAAACACATAATCTAACAGAGATGTAAGTACAACAGAATATAATTGAGATACATATTGTTACACAGTAAAACACATAATCTAACAGAGATGTATGTACAACAGAATATAATTGAGTTATACACATTATTACATAGTAAAACACATAATCTAACAGAGATGTAAGTACAACAGAATATAATTGAGATATACACATTGTTACATAGTAAAACACATAATCTAACATAGATGCAAGTACAACACAATATAAATGAGATAAACATATTGTTACACAGTAAAACACATAATTTAACAGAGATGTAAGTACAACAGAATATAATTGAGATATACACATTGTTACATAGTAAAACACATAATCTAACATAGATGCAAGTACAACACAATATAATTGAGATATACACATTGTTACAGAGTAAAACACATAATCTAACAGAGATGTAAGTACAACAGAATATAATTGAGATATACACATTGTTACATAGTAAAACACATAATCTAACATAGATGCAAGTACAACACAATATAATTGAGATATACACATTGTTACACAGTAAAACACATAATCTAACAGAGATGTAAGTACATCAGAATATAATTGAAATACACACATTGTTACATAGTAAAACACATAATCTAACAGAGATGTAAGTACAACAGAATATAATTGAGATATACACATTGTTACATAGTAAAACACATAATCTAATAGAGTTGTATGTACAACAGAATATAATTGAGATATACACATTGTTACATAGTAAAACACATAATCTAACAGAGATGTAAGTACAACAGAATATAATTGAGATATACACATTGTTACATAGTAAAACAAATAATCTAACATAGATGCAAGTACAACAGAATATAATTGAGATATACACATTGTTACATAGTAAAACACATAATCTAACATAGATGCAAGTACAACACAATATAATTGAGATATACAGATTGTTACACAGTAAAACACATAATCTAACAGAGATGTAAGTACAACAGAATATAATTGTGATATACACATTGTTACATAGTAAAACACATAATCTAACATAGATGCAAGTACAACAGAATATAAATGAGATATACATATTGTTACACAGTAAAACACATAATTTAACAGAGATGTAAGTACAACAGAATATAATTGAGATATACATTGTTACATAGTAAAACACATAATCTAACATAGATGCAAGTACAACACAATATAATTGAGATATACACGTTGTTACATAGTAAAACACATAATCTAACATAGATGCAAGTACAACACAATATAATTGAGATATACACATTGTTACACAGTAAAACACATAATCTAACAGAGATGTAAGTACAACAGAATATAATTGAGATATACACATTGTTACATAGTAAAACACATAATCTAACATAGATGCAAGTACAACACAATATAATTGAGATATACACATTGTTACACAGTAAAACACATAATCTAACAGTCTAACAGAGATGTAAGTACAACAGAATATAATTGAGATATACACATTGTTACATAGTAAAACACATAATCTAACAGAGATGTAAGTACAACAGAATATAATTGAGATATACACATTGTTACATAGAAAAACACATAATCTAACATAGATGCAAGTACAACACAATATAATTGAGATACACACATTGTTACATAGTAAAACACATAATCTAACAGAGATGTAAGTACAACAGAATATAATTGAGATATACACATTGTTACATAGTAAAACACATAATCTAATAGAGTTGTAAGTACAACAGAATATAATTGAGATATACACATTGTTACATAGTAAAACACATAATCTAACAGAGATGTAAGTACAACAGAATATAATTGAGATATACACATTGTTACATAGTAAAACACATAATCTAACATAGATGCAAGTACAACAGAATATAATTGAGATATACACATTGTTACATAGTAAAACACATAATCTAACATAGATGCAAGTACAACACAATATAATTGAGATATACAGATTGTTACACAGTAAAACACATAATCTAACAGAGATGTAAGTACAACAGAATATAATTGAGATATACACATTGTTACATAGTAAAACACATAATCTAACAGAGATGTAAGTACAACAGAATATAATTGAGATACACATTGATACATAGTAAAACACATAATCTAACAGAGATGTAAGTACAACAGAATATAATTGAGATATACACATAATTACATAGTAAAACACATAATCTAACAGAGATGTAAGTACAACAGAATATAATTGAGATATACACGTTGTTACATAGTAAAACACATAATCTAACATAGATGCAAGTACAACACAATATAATTGAGATATACACATTGTTACATAGTAAAACACATAATCTAACAGAGATGTAAGTACAACAGAATGTAATTGAGATATACACATTGTTACATAGTAAAACACATAATCTAACATAGATGCAAGTACAACACAATATAATTGAGATATACACATTATTACACAGTAAAACACATAATCTAACAGAGATGTAAGTACAACAGAATATAATTGAAATACACACATTGTTACATAGTAAAACACATAATCTAACAGAGATGTAAGTACAACAGAATATAATTGAGATATACACGTTGTTACATAGTAAAACACATAATCTAACAGAGTTGTAAGTACAACAGAATATAATTGAGATATACACATTGTTACATAGTAAAACACATAATCTAACAGAGATGTAAGTACAACAGAATATAATTGAGATATACACATTGTTACATAGTAAAACACATAATCTAACATAGATGCAAGTACAACAGAATATAATTGAGATATACACATTGTTACATAGTAAAACACATAATCTAACAGAGATGTAAGTACAACAGAATATAATTGAGATATACACATTGTCACCTAGTAAAACACATAATCTAACAGAGTTGTAAGTACAACAGAATATAATTGAGATATACACATTGTTACATAGTAAAACACATAATCTAACAGAGATGTAAGTACAACAGAATATAATTGAGATATACACATTGTTACACAGTAAAACACATAATCTAACAGAGATGTAAGTACAACAGAATATAATTGAGATATACACATTGTTACACAGTAAAACACACAATCTAACAGAGATGTAACTACAACATAATATAATTGGGATATACACATTTTTACATAGTAAAACACATAATCTAACAGAGATGTAAGTACAACAGAATATAATTGAGATATACACATTGTTACATAGTAAAACACATAATCTAACATAGATGCAAGTACAACACAATATAATTGAGATATACACATTATCACATAGTAAAACACATAATCTAACAGAGATGTAAGTACAACAGAATATAGTTGAGATATACACATTGTTACATAGTAAAACACATAATCTAACATAGATGCAAGTACAACACAATATAATTGAGATATACACATTGTTACATGGTAAAACACATAATCTAACAGAGATGCAAGTACAGCAGAATATAATTGAAATACACACATTGTTACATAGTAAAACACATAATCTAACATAGATGTAAGTACAACAGAATATAATTGAGATACACATTGATACATAGTAAAACACATAATCTAACAGAGATGTAAGTACAACAGAATATAATTGAGATATACACATAATTACATAGTAAAACACATAATCTAACAGAGATGTAAGTACAACAGAATATAATTGAGATATACACGTTGTTACATAGTAAAACACATAATCTAACATAGATGCAAGTACAACACAATATAATTGAGATATACACATTGTTACATAGTAAAACACATAATCTAACAGAGATGTAAGTACAACAGAATGTAATTGAGATATACACATTGTTACATAGTAAAACACATAATCTAACATAGATGCAAGTACAACACAATATAATTGAGATATACACATTATTACACAGTAAAACACATAATCTAACAGAGATGTAAGTACAACAGAATATAATTGAAATACACACATTGTTACATAGTAAAACACATAATCTAACAGAGATGTAAGTACAACAGAATATAATTGAGATATACACGTTGTTACATAGTAAAACACATAATCTAACAGAGTTGTAAGTACAACAGAATATAATTGAGATATACACATTGTTACATAGTAAAACACATAATCTAACAGAGATGTAAGTACAACAGAATATAATTGAGATATACACATTGTTACATAGTAAAACACATAATCTAACATAGATGCAAGTACAACAGAATATAATTGAGATATACACATTGTTACATAGTAAAACACATAATCTAACAGAGATGTAAGTACAACAGAATATAATTGAGATATACACATTGTCACCTAGTAAAACACATAATCTAACAGAGTTGTAAGTACAACAGAATATAATTGAGATATACACATTGTTACATAGTAAAACACATAATCTAACAGAGATGTAAGTACAACAGAATATAATTGAGATATACACATTGTTACACAGTAAAACACATAATCTAACAGAGATGTAAGTACAACAGAATATAATTGAGATATACACATTGTTACACAGTAAAACACACAATCTAACAGAGATGTAACTACAACATAATATAATTGGGATATACACATTTTTACATAGTAAAACACATAATCTAACAGAGATGTAAGTACAACAGAATATAATTGAGATATACACATTGTTACATAGTAAAACACATAATCTAACATAGATGCAAGTACAACACAATATAATTGAGATATACACATTATCACATAGTAAAACACATAATCTAACAGAGATGTAAGTACAACAGAATATAGTTGAGATATACACATTGTTACATAGTAAAACACATAATCTAACATAGATGCAAGTACAACAGAATATAATTGAGATATACACATTGTTACATGGTAAAACACATAATCTAACAGAGATGCAAGTACAGCAGAATATAATTGAAATACACACATTGTTACATAGTAAAACACATAATCTAACATAGATGTAAGTACAACAGAATATAATTGAGATATACACATTGATACATAGTAAAACACATAATCTAACAGAGATGTAAGTACAACAGAATATAATTGAGATATACACATTGTTACACAGTAAAACACATAATCTAACAGAGATGTAAGTACAACAGAATATAATTGAGATATACACATTGTTACACAGTAAAACACACAATCTAACAGAGATGTAACTACAACATAATATAATTGGGATATACACATTTTTACATAGTAAAACACATAATCTAACAGAGATGTAAGTACAACAGAATATAATTGAGATATACACATTGTTACATAGTAAAACACATAATCTAACATAGATGCAAGTACAACACAATATAATTGAGATATACACATTATCACATAGTAAAACACATAATCTAACAGAGATGTAAGTACAACAGAATATAGTTGAGATATACACATTGTTACATAGTAAAACACATAATCTAACATAGATGCAAGTACAACACAATATAATTGAGATATACACATTGTTACATGGTAAAACACATAATCTAACAGAGATGCAAGTACAGCAGAATATAATTGAAATACACACATTGTTACATAGTAAAACACATAATCTAACATAGATGTAAGTACAACAGAATATAATTGAGATATACACATTGATACATAGTAAAACACATAATCTAACAGAGATGTAAGTACAACAGAATATAATTGAGATATACACATTGTTACACAGTAAAACACATAATCTAACAGAGATGTAAGTACAACAGAATATAATTGAGATATACACATTGTTACACAGTAAAACACACAATCTAACAGAGATGTAACTACAACATAATATAATTGGGATATACACATTTTTACATAGTAAAACACATAATCTAACAGAGATGTAAGTACAACAGAATATAATTGAGATATACACATTGTTACATAGTAAAACACACAATCTAACAGAGATGTAAGTACAACAGAATATAATTGAGATACATATTGTTACACATTAAAACACATAATCTAACAGAGATGTATGTACAACAGAATATAATTGCGATATACACATTATTACATAGTAAAACACATAATCTAACAGAGATGTAAGTACAACAGAATATAATTGAGATATACACATTATTACATAGTAAAACACACAATCTAACAGAGATGTAAGTACAACACAATTTAATTGAGATATACACATTGTTACATAGTAAAACACATAATCTAACATAGATGCAAGTACAACACAATATAATTGAGATATACACATTGTTACACAGTAAAACACATAATCTAACAGAGATGTAAGTACAACAGAATATAATTGAGATACATATTGTTACACAGTAAAACACATAATCTAACAGAGATGTAAGTACAACAGAATATAATTGAGATATACACATTATTACATAGTAAAACACATAATCTAACAGAGATGTAAGTACAAAAGAATATAATTGAGATATACACGTTGTTACATAGTAAAACACATAATCTAACATAGATGCAAATACAACAGAATATAAATGAGATATACATATTGTTACACAGTAAAACACATAATTTAACAGAGATGTAAGTACAACAGAATATAATTGAGATATACATTGTTACATAGTAAAACACATAATCTAACATAGATGCAAGTACAACACAATATAATTGAGATATACACATTGTTACATAGTAAAACACATAATCTAACAGAGATGTAAGTACAACAGAATGTAATTGAGATATACACATTGTTACATAGTAAAACACATAATCTAACATAGATGCAAGTACAACACAATATAATTGAGATATACACATTATTACACAGTAAAACACATAATCTAACAGAGATGTAAGTACAACAGAATATAATTGAAATACACACATTGTTACATAGTAAAACACATAATCTAACAGAGATGTAAGTACAACAGAATATAATTGAGATATACACGTTGTTACATAGTAAAACACATAATCTAACAGAGTTGTAAGTACAACAGAATATAATTGAGATATACACATTGTTACATAGTAAAACACATAATCTAACAGAGATGTAAGTACAACAGAATATAATTGAGATATACACATTGTTACATAGTAAAACACATAATCTAACATAGATGCAAGTACAACAGAATATAATTGAGATATACACATTGTTACATAGTAAAACACATAATCTAACAGAGATGTAAGTACAACAGAATATAATTGAGATATACACATTGTCACCTAGTAAAACACATAATCTAACAGAGTTGTAAGTACAACAGAATATAATTGAGATATACACATTGTTACATAGTAAAACACATAATCTAACAGAGATGTAAGTACAACAGAATATAATTGAGATATACACATTGTTACACAGTAAAACACATAATCTAACAGAGATGTAAGTACAACAGAATATAATTGAGATATACACATTGTTACACAGTAAAACACACAATCTAACAGAGATGTAACTACAACATAATATAATTGGGATATACACATTTTTACATAGTAAAACACATAATCTAACAGAGATGTAAGTACAACAGAATATAATTGAGATATACACATTGTTACATAGTAAAACACATAATCTAACATAGATGCAAGTACAACACAATATAATTGAGATATACACATTATCACATAATAAAACACATAATCTAACAGAGATGTAAGTACAACAGAATATAGTTGAGATATACACATTGTTACATAGTAAAACACATAATCTAACATAGATGCAAGTACAACACAATATAATTGAGATATACACATTGTTACATGGTAAAACACATAATCTAACAGAGATGCAAGTACAGCAGAATATAATTGAAATACACACATTGTTACATAGTAAAACACATAATCTAACATAGATGTAAGTACAACAGAATATAATTGAGATATACACATTGATACATAGTAAAACACATAATCTAACAGAGATGTAAGTACAACAGAATATAATTGAGATATACACATTGTTACACAGTAAAACACATAATCTAACAGAGATGTAAGTACAACAGAATATAATTGAGATATACACATTGTTACACAGTAAAACACACAATCTAACAGAGATGTAACTACAACATAATATAATTGGGATATACACATTTTTACATAGTAAAACACATAATCTAACAGAGATGTAAGTACAACAGAATATAATTGAGATATACACATTGTTACATAGTAAAACACATAATCTAACATAGATGCAAGTACAACACAATATAATTGAGATATACACATTATCACATAGTAAAACACATAATCTAACAGAGATGTAAGTACAACAGAATATAGTTGAGATATACACATTGTTACATAGTAAAACACATAATCTAACATAGATGCAAGTACAACACAATATAATTGAGATATACACATTGTTACATGGTAAAACACATAATCTAACAGAGATGCAAGTACAGCAGAATATAATTGAAATACACACATTGTTACATAGTAAAACACATAATCTAACATAGATGTAAGTACAACAGAATATAATTGAGATATACACATTGATACATAGTAAAACACATAATCTAACAGAGATGTAAGTACAACAGAATATAATTGAGATATACACATTGTTACACAGTAAAACACATAATCTAACAGAGATGTAAGTACAACAGAATATAATTGAGATACACACATTGTTACACAGTAAAACACACAATCTAACAGAGATGTAACTACAACATAATATAATTGGGATATACACATTTTTACATAGTAAAACACATAATCTAACAGAGATGTAAGTACAACAGAATATAATTGAGATATACACATTGTTACATAGTAAAACACACAATCTAACAGAGATGTAAGTACAACAGAATATAATTGAGATACATATTGTTACACATTAAAACACATAATCTAACAGAGATGTATGTACAACAGAATATAATTGCGATATACACATTATTACATAGTAAAACACATAATCTAACAGAGATGTAAGTACAACAGAATATAATTGAGATATACACATTATTACATAGTAAAACACACAATCTAACAGAGATGTAAGTACAACAGAATATAATTGAGATATACACATTATTACATAGTAAAACACATAATCTAACAGAGATGTAAGTACAAAAGAATATAATTGAGATATACACATTGTTACATAGTAAAACACATAATCTAACATACATGCAAATACAACGCAATATAAATGATATATACATATTGTTACACAGTAAAACACATAATTTAACAGAGATGTAAGTACAACAGAATATAATTGAGATATACACATTATTACACAGTAAAACACATAATCTAACAGAGATGTAAGTACAACAGAATATAATTGAGATATACACATTGTTACATAGTAAAACACATAATCTAACATAGATGCAAGTACAACACAATATAATTGAGATATACACATTGTTACACAGTAAAACACATAATCTAACAGAGATGTAAGTACAACAGAATATAATTGAGATATACACATTGTTACATAGTAAAACACATAATCTAACAGAGATATAAGTACAACAGAATATAATTGAGATACACATTGATACATAGTAAAACACATAATCTAACAGAGATGTAAGTACAACAGAATATAATTGAGATATAAACATAATTACATAGTAAAACACATAATCTAATAGAGATGTAAGTACAACAGAATATAATTGTGATACATATTGTTACACAGTAAAACACATAATCTAACAGAGATGTATGTACAACAGAATATAATTGAGATATACACATTATAACATAGTAAAACACATAATCTAACAGAGATGTAAGTACAACAGAATATAATTGAGATATACACATTATTACATAGTAAAACACACAATCTAACAGAGATGTAAGTACAACACAATATAATTGAGATATACACATTGTTACATAGTAAAACACATAATCTAACATAGATGCAAGTACAACACAATATAATTGAGATATACACATTGTTACACAGTAAAACACATAATCTAACAGAGATGTAAGTACAACAGAATATAATTGAGATATACACATTGTTACATAGTAAAACACATAATCTAACAGAGATGTAAGTACAACAGAATATAATTGAGATACATATTGTTACACAGTAAAACACATAATCTAACAGAGATGTATGTACAACAGAATATAATTGAGATATACACATTATTACATAGAAAAACACATAATCTAACAGAGATGTAAGTACAACAGAATATAATTGAGATATACACATTGTTACATAGTAAAACACATAATCTAACATAGATGCAAGTACAACACAATATAAATGAGATAAACATATTGTTACACAGTAAAACACATAATTTAACAGAGATGTAAGTACAACAGAATATAATTGAGATATACACATTGTTACATAGTAAAACACATAATCTAACATAGATGCAAGTACAACACAATATAATTGAGATATACACATTGTTACAGAGTAAAACACATAATCTAACAGAGATGTAAGTACAACAGAATATAATTGAGATATACACATTGTTACATAGTAAAACACATAATCTAACATAGATGCAAGTACAACACAATATAATTGAGATATACACATTGTTACACAGTAAAACACATAATCTAACAGAGATGTAAGTACATCAGAATATAATTGAAATACACACATTGTTACATAGTAAAACACATAATCTAACAGAGATGTAAGTACAACAGAATATAATTGAGATATACACATGGTTACATAGTAAAACACATAATCTAATAGAGTTGTAAGTACAACACAATATAATTGAGATATACACATTGTTACATAGTAAAACACATAATCTAACAGAGATGTAAGTACAACAGAATATAATTGAGATATACACATTGTTACATAGTAAAACAAATAATCTAACATAGATGCAAGTACAACACAATATAATTGAGATATACACATTGTTACAGAGTAAAACACATAATCTAACAGAGATGTAAGTACAACAGAATATAATTGAGATATACACATTGTTACATAGTAAAACACATAATCTAACATAGATGCAAGTACAACACAATATAATTGAGATATACCGATTGTTACACAGTAAAACACATAATCTAACAGAGATGTAAGTACAACAGAATATAATTGAGATATACACATTGTTACATAGTAAAACACATAATCTAACAGAGATGTAAGTACAACAGAATATAATTGAGATACACATTGATACATAGTAAAACACATAATCTAACAGAGATGTAAGTACAACAGAATATAATTGAGATATACACATAATTACATAGTAAAACACATAATCTAACAGAGATGTAAGTACAACAGAATATAATTGAGATACATATTGTTACACAGTAAAACACATAATCTAACAGAGATGTATGTACAACAGAATATAATTGAGACATACACATTATTACATAGTAAAACACATAATCTAACAGAGATGTAAGTACAACAGAATATAATTGTGATATACACATTGTTACATAGTAAAACACATAATCTAACATAGATGCAAGTACAACAGAATATAAATGAGATATACATATTGTTACACAGTAAAACACATAATCTAACAGAGATGTAAGTACAACAGAATATAATTGAGATATACACATTGTTACATAGTAAAACACATAATCTAACAGAGATGTAAGTACAACAGAATATAATTGAGATACATATTGTTACACAGTAAAACACATAATCTAACAGAGATGTATGTACAACAGAATATAATTGAGATATACACATTATTACATAGTAAAACACATAATCTAACAGAGATGTAAGTACAACAGAATATAATTGAGATATACACATTGTTACATAGTAAAACACATAATCTAACAGAGATGTAAGTACAACAGAATGTAATTGAGATATACACATTGTTACATAGTAAAACACATAATCTAACATAGATGCAAGTACAACACAATATAATTGAGATATACACATTGTTACACAGTAAAACACATAATCTAACAGAGATGTAAGTACAACAGAATATAATTGAAATACACACGTTGTTACATAGTAAAACACATAATCTAACAGAGATGTAAGTACAACAGAATATAATTGAGATATACACATTGTTACATAGTAAAACACATAATCTAACAGAGTTGTAAGTACAACAGAATATAATTGAGATATACACATTGTTACATAGTAAAACACATAATCTAACAGAGATGTAAGTACAACAGAATATAATTGAGATATACACATTGTTACATAGTAAAACACATAATCTAACATAGATGCAAGTACAACACAATATAATTGAGATATACACATTGTTACATAGTAAAACACATAATCTAACAGAGATGTAAGTACAACAGAATATAATTGAGATATACACATTGTTACATAGTAAAACACATAATCTAACATAGATGCAAGTACAACACAATATAATTGAGATATACACATTGTTACACAGTAAAACACATAATCTAACAGAGATGTAAGTACAACACAATATAATTGAGATATACACATTATTACACAGTAAAACACACAATCTAACAGAGATGTAAGTACAACAGAATATAATTGAGATATACACATTGTTACATAGTAAAACACATAATCTAACATAGATGCAAGTACAACACAATATAATTGAGATATACACATTATCACATAGTAAAACACATAATCTAACATAGATGCAAGTACAACACAATATAATTGAGATATACACATTGTTACATAGTAAAACACATAATCTAACAGAGATGTAAGTACAACAGAATATAATTGAGATATACACATTGTTACATAGTAAAACACATAATCTAACATAGATGCAAGTACAACACAATATAATTGAGATATACACATTGTTACACAGTAAAACACATAATCTAACAGAGATGTAAGTACAACACAATATAATTGAGATATACACATTATTACACAGTAAAACACACAATCTAACAGAGATGTAAGTACAACAGAATATAATTGAGATATACACATTGTTACATAGTAAAACACATAATCTAACATAGATGCAAGTACAACACAATATAATTGAGATATACACATTATCACATAGTAAAACACATAATCTAACAGAGATGTAAGTACAACAGAATATAGTTGAGATATACACATTGTTACATAGTAAAACACATAATCTAACAGAGATGTAAGTACAACAGAATGTAATTGAGATATACACATTGTTACATAGTAAAACACATAATCTAACATAGATGCAAGTACAACACAATATAATTGAGATATACACATTGTTACACAGTAAAACACATAATCTAACAGAGATGTAAGTACAACAGAATATAATTGAAATACACACGTTGTTACATAGTAAAACACATAATCTAACAGAGATGTAAGTGCAACAGAATATAATTGAGATATACACATTGTTACATAGTAAAACACATAATCTAACAGAGTTGTAAGTACAACAGAATATAATTGAGATATACACATTGTTACATAGTAAAACACATAATCTAACAGAGATGTAAGTACAACAGAATATAATTGAGATATACACATTGTTACATAGTAAAACACATAATCTAACATAGATGCAAGTACAACACAATATAATTGAGATATACACATTGTTACATAGTAAAACACATAATCTAACAGAGATGTAAGTACAACAGAATATAATTGAGATATACACATTGTTACATAGTAAAACACATAATCTAACATAGATGCAAGTACAACACAATATAATTGAGATATACACATTGTTACACAGTAAAACACATAATCTAACAGAGATGTAAGTACAACACAATATAATTGAGATATACACATTATTACACAGTAAAACACACAATCTAACAGAGATGTAAGTACAACAGAATATAATTGAGATATACACATTGTTACATAGTAAAACACATAATCTAACATAGATGCAAGTACAACACAATATAATTGAGATATACACATTATCACATAGTAAAACACATAATCTAACAGAGATGTAAGTACAACAGAATATAGTTGAGATATACACATTGTTACATAGTAAAACACATAATCTAACATAGATGCAAGTACAACACAATATAATTGAGATATACACATTATTACATAGTAAAACACATAATCTAACAGAGATGTAAGTACAACAGAATATAATTGATACATATTGTTACACAGTAAAACACATAATCTAACAGAGATGTATGTACAACAGAATATAATTGAGATATACACATTATTACATAGTAAAACACATAATCTAACAGAGATGTAAGTACAACAGAATATAATTGAGATATACACATTGTTACATAGTAAAACACATAATCTAACATAGATGCAAGTACAACACAATATAATTGAGATATACACATTGTTACACAGTAAAACACATAATCTAACAGTCTAACAGAGATGTAAGTACAACAGAATATAATTGAGATATACACATTGTTACATAGTAAAACACATAATCTAACAGAGATGTAAGTACAACAGAATATAATTGAGATATACACATTGTTACATAGTAAAACACATAATCTAACATAGATGCAAGTACAACAGAATATAATTGAGATACACACATTGTTACATAGTAAAACACATAATCTAACAGAGATGTAAGTACAACAGAATATAATTGAGATAAACACATTGTTACATAGTAAAACACATAATCTAATAGAGTTGTAAGTACAACAGAATATAATTGAGATATACACATTGTTACATAGTAAAACACATAATCTAACAGAGATGTAAGTACAACAGAATATAATTGAGATATACACGTTGTTACATAGTAAAACACATAATCTAACATAGATGCAAGTACAACAGAATATAATTGAGATATACACATTGTTACATAGTAAAACACATAATCTAACATAGATGCAAGTACAACACAATATAATTGAGATATACAGATTGTTACACAGTAAAACACATAATCTAACAGAGATGTAAGTACAACAGAATATAATTGAGATATACACATTGTTACATAGTAAAACACATAATCTAACAGAGATGTAAGTACAACAGAATATAATTGAGATACACATTGATACATAGTAAAACACATAATCTAACAGAGATGTAAGTACAACAGAATATAATTGAGATATACACATAATTACATAGTAAAACACATAATCTAACAGAGATGTAAGTACAACAGAATATAATTGAGATACATATTGTTACACAGTAAAACACATAATCTAACAGAGATGTATGTACAACAGAATATAATTGAGACATACACATTATTACATAGTAAAACACATAATCTAACAGAGATGTAAGTACAACAGAATATAATTGAGATATACACATTGTTACATAGTAAGACACATAATCTAACATAGATGCAAGTACAACAGAATATAAATGAGATATACATATTGTTACACAGTAAAACACATAATTTAACAGAGATGTAAGTACAACAGAATATAATTGAGATATACATTGTTACATAGTAAAACACATAATCTAACATAGATGCAAGTACAACACAATATAATTGAGATATACACATTGTTACATAGTAAAACACATAATCTAACAGAGATGTAAGTACAACAGAATGTAATTGAGATATACACATTGTTACATAGTAAAACACATAATCTAACATAGATGCAAGTACAACACAATATAATTGAGATATACACATTGTTACACAGTAAAACACATAATCTAACAGAGATGTAAGTACAACAGAATATAATTGAAATACACACATTGTTACATAGTAAAACACATAATCTAACAGAGATGTAAGTACAACAGAATATAATTGAGATATACACATTGTTACATAGTAAAACACATAATCTAACAGAGTTGTAAGTACAACAGAATATAATTGAGATATACACATTGTTACATAGTAAAACACATAATCTAACAGAGATGTAAGTACAACAGAATATAATTGAGATATACACATTGTTACATAGTAAAACACATAATCTAACATAGATGCAAGTACAACAGAATATAATTGAGATATACACATTGTTACATAGTAAAACACATAATCTAACAGAGATGTAAGTACAACAGAATATAATTGAGATATACACATTGTCACATAGTATAACACATAATCTAACAGAGTTGTAAGTACAACAGAATATAATTGAGATATACACATTGTTACATAGTAAAACACATAATCTAACAGAGATGTAAGTGCAACAGAATATAATTGAGATATACACATTGTTACACAGTAAAACACATAATCTAACAGAGATGTAAGTACAACAGAATATAATTGAGATATACACATTGTTACACAGTAAAACACACAATCTAACAGAGATGTAACTACAACATAATATAATTGGGATATACACATTTTTACATAGTAAAACACATAATCTAACAGAGATGTAAGTACAACAGAATATAATTGAGATATACACATTGTTACATAGTAAAACACATAATCTAACATAGATGCAAGTACAACACAATATAATTGAGATATACACATTATCACATAGTAAAACACATAATCTAACAGAGATGTAAGTACAACAGAATATAGTTGAGATATACACATTGTTACATAGTAAAACACATAATCTAACATAGATGCAAGTACAACACAATATAATTGAGATATACACATTGTTACATGGTAAAACACATAATCTAACAGAGATGCAAGTACAGCAGAATATAATTGAAATACACACATTGTTACATAGTAAAACACATAATCTAACATAGATGTAAGTACAACAGAATATAATTGAGATATACACATTGATACATAGTAAAACACATAATCTAACAGAGATGTAAGTACAACAGAATATAATTGAGATATACACATTGTTACACAGTAAAACACATAATCTAACAGAGATGTAAGTACAACAGAATATAATTGAGATATACACATTGTTACACAGTAAAACACACAATCTAACAGAGATGTAACTACAACATAATATAATTGGGATATACACATTTTTACATAGTAAAACACATAATCTAACAGAGATGTAAGTACAACAGAATATAATTGAGATATACAATTGTTACATAGTAAAACACACAATCTAACAGAGATGTAAGTACAACAGAATATAATTGAGATATACACATTATTACACAGTAAAACACATAATCTATCAGAGATGTAAGTACAACAGAATATAATTGAGATATACACATTGTTACATAGTAAAACACATAATCTAACATAGATGCAAGTACAACACAATATAATTGAGATATACACGTTGTTACACAGTAAAACACATAATCTAACAGAGATGTAAGTACAACAGAATATAATTGAGATATACACGTTGTTACATAGTAAAACACATAATCTAACATAGATGCAAGTACAACACAATATAATTGAGATATACACATTGTTACACAGTAAAACACATAATCTAACAGAGATGTAAGTACAACAGAATATAATTGAGATATACATATTGTTACATAGTAAAACACATAATCTAACAGAGATGTAAGTACAACAGAATATAATTGTGATACATATTGTTACACAGTAAAACACATAATCTAACAGAGATGTATGTACAACAGAATATAATTGAGATATACACATTATTACATAGTAAAACACATAATCTAACAGAGATGTAAGTACAACAGAATATAATTGAGATATACACATTATTACATAGTAAAACACACAATCTAACAGAGATGTATGTACAACAGAATATAATTGAGATATACACATTATTACATAGTAAAACACATAATCTAACATAGATGCAAGTACAACACAATATAATTGAGATATACACATTGTTACACAGTAAAACACATAATCTAACAGAGATGTAAGTACAACAGAATATAATTGAGATATACACATTGTTACATAGTAAAACACATAATCTAACAGAGATGTAAGTACAACAGAATATAATTGAGATACATATTGTTACACAGTAAAACACATAATCTAACAGAGATGTATGTACAACAGAATATAATTGAGATATACACATTATTACATAGTAAAACACATAATCTAACAGAGATGTAAGTACAACAGAATATAATTGAGATATACACATTGTTACATAGTAAAACACATAATCTAACATAGATGCAAGTACAACACAATATAAATGAGATAAACATATTGTTACACAGTAAAACACATAATTTAACAGAGATGTAAGTACAACAGAATATAATTGAGATATACACATTGTTACATAGTAAAACACATAATCTAACATAGATGCAAGTACAACACAATATAATTGAGATATACACATTGTTACAGAGTAAAACACATAATCTAACAGAGATGTAAGTACAACAGAATATAATTGAGATATACACATTGTTACATAGTAAAACACATAATCTAACATAGATGCAAGTACAACACAATATAATTGAGATATACACATTGTTACACAGTAAAACACATAATCTAACAGAGATGTAAGTACATCAGAATATAATTGAAATACACACATTGTTACATAGTAAAACACATAATCTAACAGAGATGTAAGTACAACAGAATATAATTGAGATATACACATTGTTACATAGTAAAACACATAATCTAATAGAGTTGTAAGTACAACAGAATATAATTGAGATATACACATTGTTACATAGTAAAACACATAATCTAACAGAGATGTAAGTACAACAGAATATAATTGAGATATACACATTGTTACATAGTAAAACAAATAATCTAACATAGATGCAAGTACAACAGAATATAATTGAGATATACACATTGTTACATAGTAAAACACTTAATCTAACATAGATGCAAGTACAACACAATATAATTGAGATATACAGATTGTTACACAGTAAAACACATAATCTAACAGAGATGTAAGTACAACAGAATATAATTGAGATATACACATTGTTACATAGTAAAACACATAATCTAACAGAGATGTAAGTACAACAGAATATAATTGTGATATACACATTGTTACATAGTAAAACACATAATCTAACATAGATGCAAGTACAACAGAATATAAATGAGATATACATATTGTTACACAGTAAAACACATAATTTAACAGAGATGTAAGTACAACAGAATATAATTGAGATATACATTGTTACATAGTAAAACACATAATCTAACGTAGATGCAAGTACAACACAATATAATTGAGATATACACATTGTTACATAGTAAAACACACAATCTAACAGAGATGTAAGTACAACAGAATATAATTGAGATATACACATTGTTACATAGTAAAACACATAATCTAACATAGATGCAAGTACAACACAATATAATTGAGATATACACATTGTTACACAGTAAAACACATAATCTAACAGAGATGTAAGTACAACAGAATATAATTGAAATACACACATTGTTACATAGTAAAACACATAATCTAACAGAGATGTAAGTACAACAGAATATAATTGAGATATACACATTGTTACATAGTAAAACACATAATCTAACAGAGTTGTAAGTACAACAGAATATAATTGAGATATACACATTGTTACATAGTAAAACACATAATCTAACAGAGTTGTAAGTACAACAGAATATAATTGAGATATACACATTGTTACATAGTAAAACACATAATCTAACAGAGATGTAAGTACAGCAGAATATAATTGAGATATACACATTGTTACATAGTAAAACACATAATCTAACATAGATGCAAGTACAACAGAATATAATTGAGATATACACATTGTTACATAGTAAAACACATAATCTAACAGAGATGTAAGTACAACAGAATATAATTGAGATATACACATTGTTACATAGTAAAACACATAATCTAACATAGATGCAAGTACAACACAATATAATTGAGATATACACATTGTTACACAGTAAAACACATAATCTAACAGAGATGTAAGTACAACACAATATAATTGAGATATACACATTATTACACAGTAAAACACACAATCTAACAGAGATGTAAGTACAACAGAATATAATTGATACATATTGTTACACAGTAAAACACATAATCTAACAGAGATGTATGTACAACAGAATATAATTGAGATATACACATTATTACATAGTAAAACACATAATCTAACAGAGATGTAAGTACAACAGAATATAATTGAGATATACACATTGTTACATAGTAAAACACATAATCTAACATAGATGCAAGTACAACACAATATAATTGAGATATACACATTGTTACACAGTAAAACACATAATCTAACAGTCTAACAGAGATGTAAGTACAACAGAATATAATTGAGATATACACATTGTTACATAGTAAAACACATAATCTAACAGAGATGTAAGTACAACAGAATATAATTGAGATATACACATTGTTACATAGTAAAACACATAATCTAACATAGATGCAAGTACAACAGAATATAATTGAGATACACACATTGTTACATAGTAAAACACATAATCTAACAGAGATGTAAGTACAACAGAATATAATTGAGATAAACACATTGTTACATAGTAAAACACATAATCTAATAGAGTTGTAAGTACAACAGAATATAATTGAGATATACACATTGTTACATAGTAAAACACATAATCTAATAGAGTTGTAAGTACAACACAATATAATTGAGATATACACATTGTTACATAGTAAAACACATAATCTAACAGAGATGTAAGTACAACAGAATATAATTGAGATATACACATTGTTACATAGTAAAACAAATAATCTAACATAGATGTAAGTACAACAGAATATAATTGAGATATACACATTGTTACATAGTAAAACACATAATCTAACAGAGATGTAAGTACAACAGAATATAATTGAGATACACATTGATACATAGTAAAACACATAATCTAACAGAGATGTAAGTACAACAGAATATAATTGAGATATACACATAATTACATAGTAAAACACATAATCTAACAGAGATGTAAGTACAACAGAATATAATTGAGATACATATTGTTACACAGTAAAACACATAATCTAACAGAGATGTATGTACAACAGAATATAATTGAGACATACACATTATTACATAGTAAAACACATAATCTAACAGAGATGTAAGTACAACAGAATATAATTGAGATATACACATTGTTACATAGTAAAACACATAATCTAACATAGATGCAAGTACAACAGAATATAAATGAGATATACATATTGTTACACAGTAAAACACATAATTTAACAGAGATGTAAGTACAACAGAATATAATTGAGATATACATTGTTACATAGTAAAACACATAATCTAACATAGATGCAAGTACAACACAATATAATTGAGATATACACATTGTTACACAGTAAAACACATAATCTAACAGAGATGTAAGTACAACAGAATATAATTGAAATACACACATTGTTACATAGTAAAACACATAATCTAACAGAGATGTAAGTACAACAGAATATAATTGAGATATACACATTGTTACATAGTAAAACACATAATCTAACAGAGTTGTAAGTACAACAGAATATAATTGAGATATACACATTGTTACATAGTAAAACACATAATCTAACAGAGATGTAAGTACAACAGAATATAATTGAGATATACACATTGTTACATAGTAAAACACATAATCTAACATAGATGCAAGTACAACACAATATAATTGAGATATACACATTGTTACATAGTAAAACACATAATCTAACAGAGATGTAAGTACAACAGAATATAATTGAGATATACACATTGTCACATAGTATAACACATAATCTAACAGAGTTGTAAGTACAACAGAATATAATTGAGATATACACATTGTTACATAGTAAAACACATAATCTAACAGAGATGTAAGTGCAACAGAATATAATTGAGATATACACATTGTTACACAGTAAAACACATAATCTAACAGAGATGTAAGTACAACAGAATATAATTGAGATATACACATTGTTACACAGTAAAACACACAATCTAACAGAGATGTAACTACAACATAATATAATTGGGATATACACATTTTTACATAGTAAAACACATAATCTAACAGAGATGTAAGTACAACAGAATATAATTGAGATATACACATTGTTACATAGTAAAACACATAATCTAACATAGATGCAAGTACAACACAATATAATTGAGATATACACATTATCACATAGTAAAACACATAATCTAACAGAGATGTAAGTACAACAGAATATAGTTGAGATATACACATTGTTACATAGTAAAACACATAATATAACATAGATGCAAGTACAACACATTATAATTGAGATATACACATTGTTACATGGTAAAACACATAATCTAACAGAGATGCAAGTACAGCAGAATATAATTGAAATACACACATTGTTACATAGTAAAACACATAATCTAACATAGATGTAAGTACAACAGAATATAATTGAGATATACACATTGATACATAGTAAAACACATAATCTAACAGAGATGTAAGTACAACAGAATATAATTGAGATATACACATTGTTACACAGTAAAACACATAATCTAACAGAGATGTAAGTACAACAGAATATAATTGAGATATACACATTGTTACACAGTAAAACACACAATCTAACAGAGATGTAACTACAACATAATATAATTGGGATATACACATTTTTACATAGTAAAACACATAATCTAACAGAGATGTAAGTACAACAGAATATAATTGAGATATACACATTGTTACATAGTAAAACACACAATCTAACAGAGATGTAAGTACAACAGAATATAATTGAGATACATATTGTTACACATTAAAACACATAATCTAACAGAGATGTATGTACAACAGAATATAATTGCGATATACACATTATTACATAGTAAAACACATAATCTAACAGAGATGTAAGTACAACAGAATATAATTGAGATATACACATTATTACATAGTAAAACACACAATCTAACAGAGATGTAAGTACAACACAATATAATTGAGATATACACATTGTTACATAGTAAAACACATAATCTAACATAGATGCAAGTACAACACAATATAATTGAGATATACACATTGTTACACAGTAAAACACATAATCTAACAGAGATGTAAGTACAACAGAATATAATTGAGATACATATTGTTACACAGTAAAACACATAATCTAACAGAGATGTAAGTACAACAGAATATAATTGAGATATACACATTATTACATAGTAAAACACATTATCTAACAGAGATGTAAGTACAAAAGAATATAATTGAGATATACACATTGTTACATAGTAAAACACATAATCTAACATACATGCAAATACAACGCAATATAAATGATATATACATATTGTTACACAGTAAAACACATAATTTAACAGAGATGTAAGTACAACAGAATATAATTGAGATATACACATTATTACACAGTAAAACACATAATCTAACAGAGATGTAAGTACAACAGAATATAATTGAGATATACACATTGTTACATAGTAAAACACATAATCTAACATAGATGCAAGTACAACACAATATAATTGAGATATACACGTTGTTACACAGTAAAACACATAATCTAACAGAGATGTAAGTACAACAGAATATAATTGAGATATACACGTTGTTACATAGTAAAACACATAATCTAACATAGATGCAAGTACAACACAATATAATTGAGATATACACATTGTTACACAGTAAAACACATAATCTAACAGAGATGTAAGTACAACAGAATATAATTGAGATATACACATTGTTACATAGTAAAACACATAATCTAACAGAGATGTAAGTACAACAGAATATAATTGTGATACATATTGTTACACAGTAAAACACATAATCTAACAGAGATGTATGTACAACAGAATATAATTGAGATATACACATTATTACATAGTAAAACACATAATCTAACAGAGATGTAAGTACAACAGAATATAATTGAGATATACACATTATTACATAGTAAAACACACAATCTAACAGAGATGTATGTACAACAGAATATAATTGAGATATACACATTATTACATAGTAAAACACATAATCTAACATAGATGCAAGTACAACACAATATAATTGAGATATACACATTGTTACACAGTAAAACACATAATCTAACAGAGATGTAAGTACAACAGAATATAATTGAGATATACACATTGTTACATAGTAAAACACATAATCTAACAGAGATGTAAGTACAACAGAATATAATTGAGATACATATTGTTACACAGTAAAACACATAATCTAACAGAGATGTATGTACAACAGAATATAATTGAGATATACACATTATTACATAGTAAAACACATAATCTAACAGAGATGTAAGTACAACAGAATATAATTGAGATATACACATTGTTACATAGTAAAACACATAATCTAACATAGATGCAAGTACAACACAATATAAATGAGATAAACATATTGTTACACAGTAAAACACATAATTTAATAGAGATGTAAGTACAACAGAATATAATTGAGATATACACATTGTTACATAGTAAAACACATAATCTAACATAGATGCAAGTACAACACAATATAATTGAGATATACACATTGTTACAGAGTAAAACACATAATCTAACAGAGATGTAAGTACAACAGAATATAATTGAGATATACACATTGTTACATAGTAAAACACATAATCTAACATAGATGCAAGTACAACACAATATAATTGAGATATACACATTGTTACACAGTAAAACACATAATCTAACAGAGATGTAAGTACATCAGAATATAATTGAAATACACACATTGTTACATAGTAAAACACATAATCTAACAGAGATGTAAGTACAACAGAATATAATTGAGATATACACATTGTTACATAGTAAAACACATAATCTAATAGAGTTGTAAGTACAACAGAATATAATTGAGATATACACATTGTTACATAGTAAAACACATAATCTAACAGAGATGTAAGTACAACAGAATATAATTGAGATATACACATTGTTACATAGTAAAACAAATAATCTAACATAGATGCAAGTACAACAGAATATAATTGAGATATACACATTGTTACATAGTAAAACACATAATCTAACATAGATGCAAGTACAACACAATATAATTGAGATATACAGATTGTTACACAGTAAAACACATAATCTAACAGAGATGTAAGTACAACAGAATATAATTGAGATATACACATTGTTACATAGTAAAACACATAATCTAACAGAGATGTAAGTACAACAGAATATAATTGAGATACACATTGATACATAGTAAAACACATAATCTAACAGAGATGTAAGTACAACAGAATATAATTGAGATATACACATAATTACATAGTAAAACACATAATCTAACAGAGATGTAAGTACAACAGAATATAATTGAGATACATATTGTTACACAGTAAAACACATAATCTAACAGAGATGTATGTACAACAGAATATAATTGAGACATACACATTATTACATAGTAAAACACATAATCTAACAGAGATGTAAGTACAACAGAATATAATCGTGATATACACATTGTTACATAGTAAAACACATAATCTAACATAGATGCAAGTACAACAGAATATAAATGAGATATACATATTGTTACACAGTAAAACACATAATTTAACAGAGATGTAAGTACAACAGAATATAATTGAGATATACATTGTTACATAGTAAAACACATAATCTAACATAGATGCAAGTACAACACAATATAATTGAGATATACACATTGTTACATAGTCAAACACACAATCTAACAGAGATGTAAGTACAACAGAATGTAATTGAGATATACACATTGTTACATAGTAAAACACATAATCTAACATAGATGCAAGTACAACACAATATAATTGAGATATACACATTGTTACACAGTAAAACACATAATCTAACAGAGATGTAAGTACAACAGAATATAATTGAAATACACACATTGTTACATAGTAAAACACATAATCTAACAGAGATGTAAGTACAACAGAATATAATTGAGATATACACATTGTTACATAGTAAAACACATAATCTAACAGAGTTGTAAGTACAACAGAATATAATTGAGATATACACATTGTTACATAGTAAAACACATAATCTAACAGAGTTGTAAGTACAACAGAATATAATTGAGATATACACATTGTTACATAGTAAAACACATAATCTAACAGAGATGTAAGTACAGCAGAATATAATTGAGATATACACATTGTTACATAGTAAAACACATAATCTAACATAGATGCAAGTACAACAGAATATAATTGAGATATACACATTGTTACATAGTAAAACACATAATCTAACAGAGATGTAAGTACAACACAATATAATTGAGATATACACATTGTTACACAGTAAAACACATAATCTAACAGAGATGTAAGTACAACACAATATAATTGAGATATACACATTATTACACAGTAAAACACACAATCTAACAGAGATGTAAGTACAACAGAATATAATTGAGATATACACATTGTTACATAGTAAAACACATAATCTAACATAGATGCAAGTACAACACAATATAATTGAGATATACACATTATCACATAGTAAAACACATAATCTAACAGAGATGTAAGTACAACAGAATATAGTTGAGATATACACATTGTTACATAGTAAAACACATAATCTAACATAGATGCAAGTACAACAGAATATAATTGAGATATACACATTATTACATAGTAAAACACATAATCTAACAGAGATGTAAGTACAACAGAATATAATTGAGATACATATTGTTACACAGTAAAACACATAATCTAACAGAGATGTATGTACAACAGAATATAATTGAGATATACACATTATTACATAGTAAAACACATAATCTAACAGAGATGTAAGTACAACAGAATATAATTGAGATATACACATTGTTACATAGTAAAACACATAATCTCACATAGATGCAAGTACAACACAATATAATTGAGATATACACATTGTTACACAGTAAAACACATAATCTAACAGTCTAACAGAGATGTAAGTACAACAGAATATAATTGAGATATACACATTGTTACATAGTAAAACACATAATCTAACAGAGATGTAAGTACAACAGAATATAATTGAGATATACACATTGTTACATAGTAAAACACATAATCTAACATAGATGCAAGTACAACTGAATATAATTGAGATACACACATTGTTACATAGTAAAACACATAATCTAACAGAGATGTAAGTACAACAGAATATAATTGAGATATACACATTGTTACATAGTAAAACACATAATCTAATAGAGTTGTAAGTACAACAGAATATAATTGAGATATACACATTGTTACATAGTAAAACACATAATCTAACAGAGATGTAAGTACAACAGAATATAATTGAGATATACACATTGTTACATAGTAAAACACATAATCTAACATAGATGCAAGTACAACAGAATATAATTGAGATATACACATTGTTACATAGTAAAACACATAATCTAACATAGATGCAAGTACAACACAATATAATTGAGATATACAGATTGTTACACAGTAAAACACATAATCTAACAGAGATGTAAGTACAACAGAATATAATTGAGATATACACATTGTTACATAGTAAAACACATAATCTAACAGAGATGTAAGTACAACAGAATATAATTGAGATACACATTGATACATAGTAAAACACATAATCTAACAGAGATGTAAGTACAACAGAATATAATTGAGATATACACATAATTACATAGTAAAACACATAATCTAACAGAGATGTAAGTACAACAGAATATAATTGAGATACATATTGTTACACAGTAAAACACATAATCTAACAGAGATGTATGTACAACACAATATAATTGAGATATACACATTATCACATAGTAAAACACATAATCTAACAGAGATGTAAGTACAACAGAATATAGTTGAGATATACACATTATTACATTGTAAAACACATAATCTAACATAGATGCAAGTACAACAGAATATAAATGAGATATACATATTGTTACACAGTAAAACACATAATTTAACAGAGATGTAAGTACAACAGAATATAATTGAGATATACATTGTTACATAGTAAAACACATAATCTAACGTAGATGCAAGTACAACACAATATAATTGAGATATACACATTGTTACATAGTAAAACACATAATCTAACAGAGATGTAAGTACAACAGAATGTAATTGAGATATACACATTGTTACATAGTAAAACACATAATCTAACATAGATGCAAGTACAACACAATATAATTGAGATATACACATTGTTACACAGTAAAACACATAATCTAACAGAGATGTAAGTACAACAGAATAAAATTGAAATACACACATTGTTACATAGTAAAACACATAATCTAACAGAGATGTAAGTACAACAGAATATAATTGAGATATACACATTGTTACATAGTAAAACACATAATCTAACAGAGTTGTAAGTACAACAGAATATAATTGAGATATACACATTGTTACATAGTAAAACACATAATCTAACAGAGATGTAAGTACAACAGAATATAATTGAGATATACACATTGTTACATAGTAAAACACATAATCTAACATAGATGCAAGTACAACAGAATATAATTGAGATATACACATTGTTACATAGTAAAACACATAATCTAACAGAGATGTAAGTACAACAGAATATAATTGAGATATACACTTTGTTACATAGTAAAACACATAATCTAACATAGATGCAAGTACAACACAATATAATTGAGATATACACATTGTTACACAGTAAAACACATAATCTAACAGAGATGTAAGTACAACACAATATAATTGAGATATACACATTATTACACAGTAAAACACACAATCTAACAGAGATGTAAGTACAACAGAATATAATTGAGATATACACGTTGTTACATAGTAAAACACATAATCTAACATAGATGCAAGTACAACACAATATAATTGAGATATACACATTATCACATAGTAAAACACATAATCTAACAGAGATGTAAGTACAACAGAATATAGTTGAGATATACACATTGTTACATAGTAAAACACATAATCTAACATAGATGCAAGTACAACACAATATAATTGAGATATACACATTATTACATAGTAAAACACATAATCTAACAGAGATGTAAGTACAACAGAATATAATTGAGATACATATTGTTACACAGTAAAACACATAATCTAACAGAGATGTATGTACAACAGAATATAATTGAGATATACACATTATTACATAGTAAAACACATAATCTAACAGAGATGTAAGTACAACAGAATATAATTGAGATATACACATTGTTACATAGTAAAACACATAATCTAACATAGATGCAAGTACAACACAATATAATTGAGATATACACATTGTTACACAGTAAAACACATAATCTAACAGTCTAACAGAGATGTAAGTACAACAGAATATAATTGAGATATACACATTGTTACATAGTAAAACACATAATCTAACAGAGATGTAAGTACAACAGAATATAATTGAGATATACACATTGTTACATAGTAAAACACATAATCTAACATAGATGCAAGTACAACACAATATAATTGAGATATACAGATTGTTACACAGTAAAACACATAATCTAACAGAGATGTAAGTACAACAGAATATAATTGAGATATACACATTGTTACATAGTAAAACACATAATCTAACAGAGATGTAAGTACAACAGAATATAATTGAGATACACATTGATACATAGTAAAACACATAATCTAACAGAGATGTAAGTACAACAGAATATAATTGAGATATACACATTGTTACACAGTAAAACACATAATCTAACAGTCTAACAGAGATGTAAGTACAACAGAATATAATTGAGATATACACATTGTTACATAGTAAAACACATAATCTAACAGAGATGTAAGTACAACAGAATATAATTGAGATATACACATTGTTACATAGTAAAACACATAATCTAACAGAGATGTAAGTACAACAGAATATAATTGAGATATACACATTGTTACATAGTAAAACACATAATCTAACATAGATGCAAGTACAACACAATATAATTGAGATATACACATTGTTACATAGTAAAACACATAATCTAACAGAGATGTAAGTACAACAGAATATAATTGAGATATGCAAATTGTTACATAGTAAAACACATAATCTAACATAGATGCAAGTACAACACAATATAATTGAGATATACACATTGTTACACAGTAAAACACATAATCTAACAGAGATGTAAGTACAACACAATATAATTGAGATATACACATTATTACACAGTAAAACACACAATCTAACAGAGATGTAAGTACAACAGAATATAATTGAGATATACACGTTGTTACATAGTAAAACACATAATCTAACATAGATGCAAGTACAACACAATATAATTGAGATATACACATTATCACATAGTAAAACACATAATCTAACAGAGATGTAAGTACAACAGAATATAGTTGAGATATACACATTGTTACATAGTAAAACACATAATCTAACATAGATGCAAGTACAACACAATATAATTGAGATATACACATTATTACATAGTAAAACACATAATCTAACAGAGATGTAAGTACAACAGAATATAATTGAGATACATATTGTTACACAGTAAAACACATAATCTAACAGAGATGTATGTACAACAGAATATAATTGAGATATACACATTATTACATAGTAAAACACATAATCTAACAGAGATGTAAGTACAACAGAATATAATTGAGATATACACATTGTTACATAGTAAAACACATAATCTAACATAGATGCAAGTACAACACAATATAATTGAGATATACACATTGTTACACAGTAAAACACATAATCTAACAGTCTAACAGAGATGTAAGTACAACAGAATATAATTGAGATATACACATTGTTACATAGTAAAACACATAATCTAACAGAGATGTAAGTACAACAGAATATAATTGAGATATACACATTGTTACATAGTAAAACACATAATCTAACATAGATGCAAGTACAACACAATATAATTGAGATATACAGATTGTTACACAGTAAAACACATAATCTAACAGAGATGTAAGTACAACAGAATATAATTGAGATATACACATTGTTACATAGTAAAACACATAATCTAACAGAGATGTAAGTACAACAGAATATAATTGAGATACACATTGATACATAGTAAAACACATAATCTAACAGAGATGTAAGTACAACAGAATATAATTGAGATATACACATTGTTACACAGTAAAACACATAATCTAACAGTCTAACAGAGATGTAAGTACAACAGAATATAATTGAGATATACACATTGTTACATAGTAAAACACATAATCTAACAGAGATGTAAGTACAACAGAATATAATTGAGATATACACATTGTTACATAGTAAAACACATAATCTAACAGAGATGTAAGTACAACAGAATATAATTGAGATATACACATTGTTACATAGTAAAACACATAATCTAACATAGATGCAAGTACAACACAATATAATTGAGATATACACATTGTTACATAGTAAAACACATAATCTAACAGAGATGTAAGTACAACAGAATATAATTGAGATATGCAAATTGTTACATAGTAAAACACATAATCTAACATAGATGCAAGTACAACACAATATAATTGAGATATACACATTGTTACACAGTAAAACACATAATCTAACAGAGATGTAAGTACAACAGAATATAATTGAAATACACACATTGTTACATAGTAAAACACATAATCTAACAGAGATGTAAGTACAACAGAATATAATTGAGATATACACATTGTTACATAGTAAAACACATAATCTAACAGAGTTGTAAGTACAACAGAATATAATTGAGATATACACATTGTTACATAGTAAAACACATAATCTAACAGAGATGTAAGTACAACAGAATATAATTGAGATATACACATTGTTACATAGTAAAACACATAATCTAACATAGATGCAAGTACAACAGAATATAATTGAGATATACACATTGTTACATAGTAAAACACATAATCTAACAGAGATGTAAGTACAACAGAATATAATTGAGATATACACTTTGTTACATAGTAAAACACATAATCTAACATAGATGCAAGTACAACACAATATAATTGAGATATACACATTGTTACACAGTAAAACACATAATCTAACAGAGATGTAAGTACAACACAATATAATTGAGATATACACATTATTACACAGTAAAACACACAATCTAACAGAGATGTAAGTACAACAGAATATAATTGAGATATACACGTTGTTACATAGTAAAACACATAATCTAACATAGATGCAAGTACAACACAATATAATTGAGATATACACATTATCACATAGTAAAACACATAATCTAACAGAGATGTAAGTACAACAGAATATAGTTGAGATATACACATTGTTACATAGTAAAACACATAATCTAACATAGATGCAAGTACAACACAATATAATTGAGATATACACATTATTACATAGTAAAACACATAATCTAACAGAGATGTAAGTACAACAGAATATAATTGAGATACATATTGTTACACAGTAAAACACATAATCTAACAGAGATGTATGTACAACAGAATATAATTGAGATATACACATTATTACATAGTAAAACACATAATCTAACAGAGATGTAAGTACAACAGAATATAATTGAGATATACACATTGTTACATAGTAAAACACATAATCTAACATAGATGCAAGTACAACACAATATAATTGAGATATACACATTGTTACACAGTAAAACACATAATCTAACAGTCTAACAGAGATGTAAGTACAACAGAATATAATTGAGATATACACATTGTTACATAGTAAAACACATAATCTAACAGAGATGTAAGTACAACAGAATATAATTGAGATATACACATTGTTACATAGTAAAACACATAATCTAACATAGATGCAAGTACAACAGAATATAATTGAGATATACACATTGTTACATAGTAAAACACATAATTTAACAGAGATGTAAGTACAACAGAATATAATTGAGATATACACATTGTTACATAGTAAAACACATAATCTAACATAGATGCAAGTACAACACAATATAATTGAGATATACACATTGTTACATAGTAAAACACATAATCTAACAGAGATGTAAGTACAACAGAATATAATTGAGATATGCAAATTGTTACATAGTAAAACACATAATCTAACATAGATGCAAGTACAACACAATATAATTGAGATATACACATTGTTACACAGTAAAACACATAATCTTACAGAGATGTAAGTACAACAGAATATAATTGAAATACACACATTGTTACATAGTAAAACACATAATCTAACAGAGATGTAAGTACAACAGAATATAATTGAGATATACACATTGTTACATAGTAAAACACATAATCTAACAGAGTTGTAAGTACAACAGAATATAATTGAATAATTGAGATATACACATTGTTACATAGTAAAACACATAATCTAACAGAGATGTAAGTACAACAGAATATAATTGAGATATACACATTGTTACATAGTAAAACACATAATCTAACATAGATGCAAGTACAACAGAATATAATTGAGATATACACATTGTTACATAGTAAAACACATAATCTAACAGAGATGTAAGTACAACAGAATATAATTGAGATATACACATTGTTACATAGTAAAACACATAATCTAACATAGATGCAAGTACAACACAATATAATTGAGATATACACATTGTTACACAGTAAAACACATAATCTAACAGAGATGTAAGTACAACAGAATATAATTGAGATATACACATTATTACATAGTAAAACACACAATCTAACAGAGATGTAAGTACAACAGAATATAATTGAGATATACACATTGTTACATAGTAAAACACATAATCTAACATAGATGCAAGTACAACACAATATAATTGAGATATACACATTATCACATAGTAAAACACATAATCTAACAGAGATGTAAGTACAACAGAATATAATTGAGATATACACATTGTTACATAGTAAAACACATAATCTAACATAGATGCAAGTACAACACAATATAATTGAGATATACACATTATTACATAGTAAAACACATAATCTAACAGAGATGTAAGTACAACAGAATATAATTGAGATACATATTGTTACACAGTAAAACACATAATCTTACAGAGATGTATGTACAACAGAATATAATTGAGATATACACATTATTACATAGTAAAACACATAATCTAACAGAGATGTAAGTACAACAGAATATAATTGAGATATACACATTGTTACATAGTGAAACACATAATCTAACAGAGATGTAAGTACAACAGAATATAATTGAGATATACACATTGTTACATAGTAAAACACATAATCTAACATAGATGCAAGTACAACAGAATATAATTGAGATATACTCATTGTTACACAGTAAAACACATAATCTAACAGAGATGTAAGTACAACAGAATATAATTGAGATATACACATTATTACATAGTAAAACACACAATCTAACAGAGATGTAAGTACAACATAATATAATTGAGATATACACATTGTTACATAGTAAAACAAAAAATCTAACAGAGATGTAAGTACAACAGAATATAATTGAGATATACACATTGTTACATAGTAAAACACATAATCTAACATAGATGCAAGTACAACACAATATAATTGAGATATACACATTATTACATAGTAAAACACATAATCTAACAGAGATGTAAGTACAATATAATTGAGATATACACATTATTACATAGTAAAACACACAATCTAACAGAGATGTAAGTACAACACAATATAATTGAGATATACACATTATCACATAGTAAAACACATAATCTAACAGAGATGTAAGTACAACAGAATATAATTGAGATATACACATTGTTACATAGTAAAACACATAATCTAACATAGATGCAAGTACAACACAATATAATTGAGATATACACATTATTACATAGTAAAACACATAATCTAACAGAGATGTAAGTACAATATAATTGAGATATACACATTATTACATAGTAAAACACACAATCTAACAGAGATGTAAGTACAACACAATATAATTGAGATATACACATTATCACATAGTAAAACACATAATCTAACAGAGATGTAAGTACAACAGAATATAATTGAGATATACACATTGTTACATAGTAAAACACATAATCTAACATAGATGCAAGTACAACACAATATAATTGAGATATACACATTATTACATATTAAAACACATAATCTAACAGAGATGTAAGTACAACAGAATATAATTGAGATATACACATTGTTACATAGTAAAACACATAATCTAACATAGATGCAAGTACAACACAATATAATTGAGATATACACATTATTACATAGTAAAACACATAATCTAACAGAGATGTAAGTACAACAGAATATAATTGAGATACATATTGTTACACAGTAAAACACATAATCTTACAGAGATGTATGTACAACAGAATATAATTGAGATATACACATTATTACATAGTAAAACACATAATCTAACAGAGATGTAAGTACAACAGAATATAATTGAGATATACACATTGTTACATAGTGAAACACATAATCTAACAGAGATGTAAGTACAACAGAATATAATTGAGATATACACATTGTTACATCGTAAAACACATAATCTAACATAGATGCAAGTACAACAGAATATAATTGAGATATACTCATTGTTACACAGTAAAACACATAATCTAACAGAGATGTAAGTACAACAGAATATAATTGAGATATACACATTATTACATAGTAAAACACACAATCTAACAGAGATGTAAGTACAACATAATATAATTGAGATATACACATTGTTACATAGTAAAACAAAAAATCTAACAGAGATGTAAGTACAACAGAATATAATTGAGATATACACATTGTTACATAGTAAAACACATAATCTAACATAGATGCAAGTACAACACAATATAATTGAGATATACACATTATTACATAGTAAAACACATAATCTAACAGAGATGTAAGTACAATATAATTGAGATATACACATTATTACATAGTAAAACACACAATCTAACAGAGATGTAAGTACAACACAATATAATTGAGATATACACATTATCACATAGTAAAACACATAATCTAACAGAGATGTAAGTACAACAGAATATAATTGAGATATACACATTGTTACATAGTAAAACACATAATCTAACATAGATGCAAGTACAACACAATATAATTGAGATATACACATTATTACATAGTAAAACACATAATCTAACAGAGATGTAAGTACAATATAATTGAGATATACACATTATTACATAGTAAAACACACAATCTAACAGAGATGTAAGTACAACACAATATAATTGAGATATACACATTATCACATAGTAAAACACATAATCTAACAGAGATGTAAGTACAACAGAATATAATTGAGATATACACATTGTTACATAGTAAAACACATAATCTAACATAGATGCAAGTACAACACAATATAATTGAGATATACACATTATTACATATTAAAACACATAATCTAACAGAGATGTAAGTACAACAGAATATAATTGAGATATACACATTATTACATAGTAAAACACATAATCTAACATAGATGTAAGTACAGCAGAATATAATTGATATACACACATTGTTACATAGTAAAACACATAATCTAACATTGACGTAAGTACAACAGAATATAATTGAGATATACACATTGATACACTGTAAAACACATAATCTAACAGAGATGTAAGTACAACAGAATATAATTGAGATATACACGTTATTACATAGTAAAACACATAATCTAACATAGATGCAAGTACAACACAATATAATTGTGATATACACATTATCACATAGTAAAACGCATAATCTAACAGAGATGTAAGTACAACAGAATATAATTGAGATATACACATTGTTACATAGTAAAACACATAATCTAACATAGATGCAAGTACAACACAATATAATTGAGATATACACATTATTACATAGTAAAACACATAATCTAACAGAGATTTAAGTACAACAGAATATAATTGAGATATACACATTGTTACATAGTAAAACACATAATCTAACATAGATGTAAGTACAACAGAATATAATTGATATACACACATTGTTACATAGTAAAACACATAATCTAACATAGACGTAAGTACAACAGAATATAATTGAGATATACACATTGATACACAGTAAAACACATAATCTAACAGAGATGTAAGTACAACAGAATATAATTGAGATATACACATTATTACATTGTAAAACAACACAATCTAACAGAGATGTAAGTACAACAGAATATAATTGAGATATACACATTGTCACACAGTAAAACACATAATCTAACAGAGATGTAAGTACAACAGAATATAATTGAGATATACACATTGTTACATAGTAAAACACACAATCTAACAGAGATGTAAGTACTACAGAATATAATTGAGATATACACATTATTACATAGTAAAACACATAAAATGCCTAAAGCAAATATTTAACTTTAATTGAATCGAATTACTGTTATCAGTAATATTTAATCTTCATGTAGGCGTGAATGTGTGGCTTTGCCATCGCAATAGCTGTATTCATATATGAAAGACTATTAAGGAGTATATTGCCAATATAATACGACAGGTGCTTCAATCTCGTGTGTATCATTCAATCGTGGGGAACATTTATGTATTAGTTACTGCTGAAGGTTTTTTTTTAATTGAATCCATCACATGTTTAACAGTATAAGTAGTAATTTGTCAACAGTTTCTGATATGTATTTTTATTCAGTGTATTTGAACGTACATACGTTTATTACAAATAATTCCATTGTTTTATAGACACCTGGGTGGTAACAGTATGGCATGCATCTGTGAGATAAGATGGCTTTATTTAGCTCTCACATCCAAAATACATTACTTTGAGAAAATGAATATAACTGGTGCTGAATGTTGGAACGATAACGGAAAGGTCAACCTAATACAGAACCTTAAAGAAAGCGATTTTACTTGTAATTATGGTGAGTGTTTTAGCATCATATTATGAGTAAGTTCTACACGACTACTGAAGCTCCCGTCGGTGGTGAATCTCACTTTTAATTAGTTTCAATCAATTGACTCATTCATGTAAACTAAATAGATTATTATATGTGTTCATGAATCTAGTGTATGAGAATGAGAATGCAATTAAATATTATATAAAGTGTCATTCCAGGATTAAGACACATCCAAAGGTATTTGTGAAAAATCACAGGGAATCTTGAATTATTGATACTCTGTATACAAAGTCACCAGACATTTCAGTTCGAATTTTCATCATTATTATACATCTGTCATCGTAACGCCATAAGTTACAGCGTGCCGTAATTTTGCGATATTTTACGGGGTATATATTATTAAGGAAATGTGATTACGCGCAAAAGCGTCTTCTAATAATAAAAATAAACATGGCTGCCAACAGGATTTGACCGGACTCCACACACAAAAGTTCGCTGATTCTGTTCTAAACTTGTTTGTATTTCGGTATACCCATAATGTATCCTTGGAATATGCACACAGACAGTACGCCGTCTCATCGACCTCCGCTGTGTGACGGTCGATACTGCCGATTTGAGGTATCCTCGTAATAACCTCATTGTATTATAGGCTACTTTTGTGGACTAAATCAATGAATTAGTGTTATTTATAATCATGATTAAATATTTCAATTTGAAATTAAGAACAGTATCAGGGGGTAAACTCTTTCCTCTAGGGGTTCTCCACACTTGTCAGGGGGGAATCTCGTCTTGTCTCTCTATCTCGTCCCCTTGAGGTATGGGATCGGGAAAGTCACTTTAACTTTACAGTCAAATAAGACACACACAACGAAATACGTTTCAGCTCTCGTCTTAGTCGGTCAATCGAGCACTCTATAAGACACAGCGCCCTGGGGAAAAGTCCCCAAGACTCTCACAAGGCTGAACCAAGACTCGCCCAAGACTGGACTGCCTCAAGGCTCGCCCCTGGACTCGACTCGACTCTCCAGGACTGCACTCTCTCTACTGCGTCTATCGTGCTGTGCTCCCCAAGACCAACTCAAACTCTCTTTATTCATTTTCAAAACACTAACCAATTACAAAACAGTAAAAAGACTCTAGGGCGTAACCTTCAATCATAAAGCCAATCACACTAAGTACTGAATACGTCATACCTTTTGATTAATCGTTCACTACATTAATAACTATGAATATAAACTGTCAGAATGGCGACGATTATCTCGTAATTAGTTCCAAATCACTGAGCCAAGTTCTGTCCAAAATTTCAAATAGGCCTGAACGATGACAGACATAACACAGCAATTCGCTAATAATCAGTTAATTAAGTCGGTTAACAGATACGCAAAAACAAATTCATGACACATCCCTTCACCCAAACTGAGATTGTGTCTCTTGGCATAACACGTTCACAAATCAAAGATACCGTCGTCTACTCATCGTCATACAGGTTAAATACAATACTAAGAAAAAGGATAAATCAAAAAGAGTAAAACACACTAATTAAGTACAATGATTATAAAGTCTAAATACAATGGTTATAAAGTCACAAATATCAACGGTTATAAATCAAAACAAGGGAAAGGCTACCAAACGACTCACTTTTCTCAAAACGGTTCGCTGAGGTAACCCTTCGCTGCACTGTCTCCGTTACTAAGGTTACAAACTCTATATCAAAAGGTCAAAAAAACTAAGGCGTGGTGGTGTAACCAAGCGATCAGCCAATCGCTGCAGTCGACAGCATGATCACGTGATTACCAGGGATGCGTCTCTCGGTTAAAGCATTGCAAAGCGGTAACTAATAAACAATGAATAAAAAGCTATTAATCAAACTCTTGTCACATATGCTTATAAACTTCAACTGAACTCACAAGTCGTTAATCTAAACAAAAGTCATACGGCGTGGAAACAGAATGCAAAGACAAATTCGCTTTCATAACACATTACTCCTCTGGCAAAAAGACGGAAAAGGCTAAAACGATAGAAACTACTAAGTTACATATAATCCTGTCAATCATGAACAAAAGCTTGCGTTATCAAACAATACATATATAAGCGCACCAAACTCTCATTCCAAAAGACATCAAAAAACGTTACAAAGGTGCTATCAACTCAAAAAGCGTCAGAAGTATTCCGGAAACAACACATAAACAAAAACAACTCTTAAAATGTCGATATCTCTGTACATCGACAAATCTCAAAACTCTTAAAAAACTCTTTGGGGCATTACTTTCCCCATCATATTCCATACTCATAAACTCATTAAAACACCATAAAACTTCACAAAACTCAAAACACTGTGTTGCAAATACTTGTCCACTGAGGCGCGCTTAAATCGTTATAAAGGACCTCGCACGTCACCAAATATCAGTTCAAAACAAAGATATGGGCGATTACACACATACAATTCGACATCACAAAAAAACGGTAAAAACAATAGAAAAAGCAAGCAATACATTACATTACTGAGCAATAGGGTTAGGGTTGTGGAAAAGAGTTCAACGTCTTGAGTTACACAGTGTCAGTTACAGTGTCCAACGAGCGGTTCTCTAAGCAATACACAGATAGCTAAAGTCAAAGTCTATAAGCGTCTCTTCTCTTGTCGCGTTAGTCCAGGTCGTTCTTTCTCTTCTTCCTGTCTTTAATGTCGCTCAATTCTTAATTATACTGTCCTATACGATACTCGTCCTTCATAAGGGGTTCTGAAATCTTCATCTCTTCAGCGTTGTACATCGGTGCCATACTGGTAAAGCGGTTAGTCGTCAAGCGCGGTTTCTGAGTCGTCTCTGCCATCGAGTCAGTTAGTTTGGTTCACAAGAAAGACACATCTTCGCCATTTCACTTTTCTTCACAGGATGTCAGTATGTGTTAAACACCTGCCCGGGATCTCCACTCACGTATCAGGGGTAAACTCTTTCCTCTAGGGGTTCTCCACACTTGTCAGGGGGGAATCTCGTCTTGTCTCTCTATCTCGTCCCCTTGAGGTATGGGATCGGGAAAGTCACTTTAACTTTACAGTCAAATAAGACACACACAACGAAATACGTTTCAGCTCTCGTCTTAGTCGGTCAATCGAGCACTCTATAAGACATAGCGCCCTGGGGAAAAGTCCCCAAGACTCTCACAAGGCTGAACCAAGACTCGCCCAAGACTGGACTGCCTCAAGGCTCGCCCCTGGACTCGACTCGACTCTCCAGGACTGCACTCTCTACTGCGTCTATCGTGCTGTGCTCCCCAAGACCAACTCAAACTCTCTTTATTCATTTTCAAAACACTAACCAATTACAAAACAGTAAAAAGACTCTAGGGCGTAACCTTCAATCATAAAGCCAATCACACTAAGTACTGAATACGTCATACCTTTTGATTAATCATTCACTACATTAATAACTATGAATATAAACTGTCAGAATGGCGACGATTATCTCGTAATTAGTTTCAAATCACTGAGCCAAGTTCCGTCCAAAATTTCAAATAGGCCTGAACGATGACAGACATAACACAGCAATTCGCTAATAATCAGTTAATTAAGTCGGTTAACAGATACGCAAAAACAAATTCATGACACATCCCTTCACCCAAACTGAGATTGTGTCTCTTGGCATAACACGTTCACAAATCAAAGATACCGTCGTCTACTCATCGTCATACAGGTTAAATACAATACTAAGAAAAAGGATAAATCAAAAAGAGTAAAACACACTAATTAAGTACAATGATTATAAAGTCTAAATACAATGGTTATAAAGTCACAAATATCAACGGTTATAAATCAAAACAAGGGAAAGGCTACCAAACGACTCACTTTTCTCAAAACGGTTCGCTGAGGTAACCCTTCGCTGCACTGTCTCCGTTACTAAGGTTACAAACTCTATATCAAAAGGTCAAAAAAACTAAGGCGTGGTGGTGTAACCAAGCGATCAGCCAATCGCTGCAGTCGACAGCATGATCACGTGATTACCAGGGATGCGTCTCTCGGTTAAAGCATTGCAAAGCGGTAACTAATAAACAATGAATAAAAAGCTATTAATCAAACTCTTGTCACATATGCTTATAAACTTCAACTGAACTCACAAGTCGTTAATCTAAACAAAAGTCATACGGCGTGGAAACAGAATGCAAAGACAAATTCGCTTTCATAACACATTACTCCTCTGGCAAAAAGACGGAAAAGGCTAAAACGATAGAAACTACTAAGTTACATATAATCCTGTCAATCATGAACAAAAGCTTGCGTTATCAAACAATACATATATAAGCGCACCAAACTCTCATTCCAAAAGACATCAAAAAACGTTACAAAGGTGCTATCAACTCAAAAAGCGTCAGAAGTATTCCGGAAACAACACATAAACAAAAACAACTCTTAAAATGTCGATATCTCTGTACATCGACAAATCTCAAAACTCTTAAAAAACTCTTTGGGGCATTACTTTCCCCATCATATTCCATACTCATAAACTCATTAAAACACCATAAAACTTCACAAAACTCAAAACACTGTGTTGCAAATACTTGTCCACTGAGGTGCGCTTAAATCGTTATAAAGGACCTCGCACGTCACCAAATATCAGTTCAAAACAAAGATATGGGCGATTACACACATACAATTCGACATCACAAAAAAACGGTAAAAACAATAGAAAAAGCAAGCAATACATTACATTACTGAGCAATAGGGTTAGGGTTGTGGAAAAGAGTTCAACGTCTTGAGTTACACAGTGTCAGTTACAGTGTCCAACGAGCGGTTCTCTAAGCAATACACAGATAGCTAAAGTCAAAGTCTATAAGCGTCTCTTCTCTTGTCGCGTTAGTCCAGGTCGTTCTTTCTCTTCTTCCTGTCTTTAATGTCGCTCAATTCTTAATTATACTGTCCTATACGATACTCGTCCTTCATAAGGGGTTCTGAAATCTTCATCTCTTCAGCGTTGTACATCGGTGCCATACTGGTAAAGCGGTTAGTCGTCAAGCGCGGTTTCTGAGTCGTCTCTGCCATCGAGTCAGTTAGTTTGGTTCACAAGAAAGACACATCTTCGCCATTTCACTTTTCTTCACAGGATGTCAGTATGTGTTAAACACCTGCCCGGGATCTCCACTCACGTATCAGGGGTAAACTCTTTCCTCTAGGGGTTCTCCACACTTGTCAGGGGGGAATCTCGTCTTGTCTCTCTATCTCGTCCCCTTGAGGTATGGGATCGGGAAAGTCACTTTAACTTTACAGTCAAATAAGACACACACAACGAAATACGTTTCAGCTCTCGTCTTAGTCGGTCAATCGAGCACTCTATAAGACACAGCGCCCTGGGGAAAAGTCCCCAAGACTCTCACAAGGCTGAACCAAGACTCGCCCAAGACTGGACTGCCTCAAGGCTCGCCCCTGGACTCGACTCGACTCTCCAGGACTGCACTCTCTACTGCGTCTATCGTGCTGTGCTCCCCAAGACCAACTCAAACTCTCTTTATTCATTTTCAAAACACTAACCAATTACAAAACAGTAAAAAGACTCTAGGGCGTAACCTTCAATCATAAAGCCAATCACACTAAGTACTGAATACGTCATACCTTTTGATTAATCATTCACTACATTAATAACTATGAATATAAACTGTCAGAATGGCGACGATTATCTCGTAATTAGTTTCAAATCACTGAGCCAAGTTCCGTCCAAAATTTCAAATAGGCCTGAACGATGACAGACATAACACAGCAATTCGCTAATAATCAGTTAATTAAGTCGGTTAACAGATACGCAAAAACAAATTCATGACAACAGCATAGCATGGAATAGTATATGTAAACCAGAGTGAACTTTCACGTGTGCTGATCATGATTGGGTAGATAGTCATGTATTTTCGTTACATACATAACAGTGGTTGTAGGCAGACTATTATATAGATTGTGGTATAATACCAGTTACAAGGGGTAAACATTCAACAAAGTAGTCAGATGAGCATGTCGCTTGCAATCATTCCAATAATTGCAAAACAGAAAACAGCATTTTTGGATGTGTGCCTAATGATCATTGATTTATTCATCGCAATATAGCTGCACTCTGCATTATTATACACTCTGGTGCATGCCTTATTATGCATATTGGGATACAGGTGCACGTCATATAAAGGCCGTCTGGTGGACAATGTGTTTATTTTTCTACACTAATATATCGCTTGATTCAGGTGTAAAATGTGCACACAACTATAGAGTTAATAGACATTTTGTGTATAATCCTCAAATCTCAGACTATCAATGCTTCCGGAAACGACCAGGCCGCCATTTGAACTGAAAATTTAAACACAACTTATTATATGAGTGATTGTGATATTAGCTTACAATTTGGGACCATTTTGTTTTCAAAATACGGGAATGACCTTGGGAAACATTCGGTCTGCTTTTTCATTTCTTAGCATCTACAGCACATACATACATGAAACCTTTCGCAAAAATTCATTGAGAGTATTGTTTGCAGGCTGTGTCATCACATTTCTCATTAATATAAATTAGGTTCTTGGTGAAAATAGACTATAATAATACTAATATTTTTCCTGGATTTGTGGATGACCTTAGACCTATTTTGATATATCACAGCGTTTACAATGGTTCGAGGCGTTTTAATTGCAAGGGATCATATGATTTAGTAAACAAAATGTATATGTATATGTGTTCGGTGTGTCAGTATGTGTCTTCATCAAACAGTATCAAACAATGTTATTATTCACATATCTGTTTCCATGTCTCCATTATCCCACTTGGCGTATGTTCGTGTCTGTCACAGTACTTGGGTTTTACAGTTGCGCATTTGTATGTTTAAAATTATATGACTATATTGTTTCAGTTGAAAGGCATTGTAGATGTGTATATCTCTATAGTGATATCGAATATAAACAACTATTTATTTATTTATTTATTTTGCAGGTGGTATAAATAACACTATTTAATGCTTACAATATTCATATTTCACATAATATGAGATTATTACGAGGATATAAAGACAGTACAGCTGGAGTATCGATCAACGCGCAGCAGAGGTCGATGCTCGGCGTACTGTCTATTATTAGAGAACGCTTACGCGCGTAATCATTTTATATTTGGAATTCGCATTTCCTAATATGGTATGATGAAAATACCCTGCAAAATTACGGCACGCTGTAACTAATGGCATTACGGTTACAGATGTATAATAATAGCTATTACAGTAATATTGTTTTTTAATTGGTATTTAAATTATTTTTAAAGATTTTTTGTGAGATATAATGTTAATAAAAATGTTCACCCTTTTTTTACAGCTGGGCTTGTAATCAGTAAGGACAAATCTAGTGCAAGTGATATTCAATGTGCCTCACCGTACAGAGTTTATAATCGGGCTAGTTTTAATTCGATAGTCAACGAGCTTACCAAGAATGGAGAGAATGTCAGTTTCTGGGTTGATGGTATGATTACAAACGGTACAATAACTTTCAGTAATGGTAAATCAATGCCCATTGATAAGTCATTGTTTCGCAAGGGCGAACCCAATGGAAGTGGTGTATGCACTCAATTGTGGTGAGTCCAATTATAGTGTGTTTGTTCTAACATGCCCGTGCAGGCGAATATGTCATCGTTGAGGTAAATAACATTGTGACTCATTAAATTTATGAAAATGTAGCACTAATTTCATAACATTAGCAACTGTCGTTAGATGTCATTAGATTTAATCAAAATGTATTTTCTGTGCTCTTTTTATAGGTACACAAATAAATGGAAATTGGACGATGTGGACTGTTCAAGACAGAAGAAGTACTTATGTTCAGGTTAAGTAAACTCAGATATATATATATATATATATATATATATATAACGTTGTCAAAATTGATTACTAAATCATAAATATACTTTAATGTAAATGGCTGCGCGAGGAAGTGAGTTGCAATACTTGTTTTTGCCACTCAAATAGTGTTACATCCATCCAGTCATCATTTCTGTTCTTCCGAATATCATGTTTATTTAGGACATGGGGACAGTGAACGCCACGATGATTTTACAAATATAATAACATAATAACAAAACATAGACCAAAGGCGATAATTAAGCAAAAGTGCCTCTAAAATCAGTGCAATATTAATGAATGTCGTGTATATTGCTTTCTTAACTTAAATATATCTTTATAACTTTTGGCCCCAATAATAAGCATAATTATAATATCTCGAACACTGTTGCAGATAGAGTCGTTGGACTAGGAATATGACTAGCACATCAGATGATGTATATGATTTTGTGACCCCATAAAATGTTTATAATATCTAGTTTCATCCACAATCATATAATAATTATTATCTGCCAATGTATTGTATTGGGGAGCGGGTATCTATGCCTTAACACTGGTTTGTATGTACTCGGGAATATATTGGGATCCATTTAGTTGGAAACTCAAATGTTTGTTGTTCCAATGTTCCAGTACCTTGAATACAAACGTCTTTGGAATGTTTTTACTGTGTTCCGCACATTACATCACGGGAATGGGTCGGCATAGTATACATTTGCATAACTCAAGCGAAGACCTGATTTGCGTTCTGCTGAGTGTGTTTTATCAGTTATCAACTTGTTAGAGGCTGTCCAAAATATGTTGAAATAATTATTTGAGCTAGTGCAAATGTTAATCTTGTAACTTAGGTAAATGTCCCACTCAGTTTAGTCGCTGAAAACGTGAAATAAAAAGAAATAATAAAAGTTGTGTATTATGTTAACGTGCTCGAATATGACATGACAAATTTAACATCCAAAAGGACATTAAAAACTGCATTTGTATAATTTTATTCGGTGAAAATACACAACACACCGAACGGCATACATTACTCTACTTCTATGATGACTGACCTCTGAAGTTTGAAAGTCACGTGGTTACTGTTGAAACCAATAGACGCGCTATATCGAGGTACTGTAAATTGGCGCCGTATTTTCAACTAACCAAGGCTTTCAATAAATAGGTGAGAGTTCAACTTTTGGATTCCTTCTATCTCAAGAACTGAATTGTGTGTTTGGTATATATTTGATGAGCATGTGCTTTCAAGAAGGCTTGTCATATTGTACAATGTATTCCACCAACAATATGCAATTGAAGTAATCATATTACCAAGTACCTCTATATCCATACAAATTGTCATTCTTCGTATTTATCGTATTCAATACAATTTTGGATAACTAATTATGACTTGGGACATTAGTCACATTTATTCAGCATAACATAATTAATCGTTTAAGTGTGTACTTTTCACATAACATTGGGATAGTGACATTTCTATTCTTGATAATATAAAAATTACATATCAAGCTTGCGGCTGTATTTAAAATACATTTTAAAACAATGTGTTTCTTTGGAATATCCTGGCAACCAAGTCATTGTCCATAATAACCATGCTTAAAAATTTCTATTTTAGCGATTTGTAGCTGATAATCGCATGGCCGAGAAAATGTCATTATAAATCACCCGATACATCGCTAGAACAAGGACAATACTCTCAACAATGGAGATGAATGAAATAGATATTTGTTCTTATAGTTGCGAATGTTCATTGTTTACAAATAACTGAATGATAGTGATTAGTTCTAAAATAATGCAATGTAGTCTACAGCAAGGTATTACATCAGTAGAACCGGAATGTGTATAGATTACACTGATCATAAAATACTCTGATATTATACGTATGCAAACTAGGCTACACATACGATTGGTCACGTTTGTTTAAAACATCATATTTCAGAACACATGCACAGCGATATGACACAAATCTCCGCCCATTATCTTACAGCTTCTTTATGATGTATTTTTTTTTATTAATCAGGTGAATGCTACACATGTGAAAATGAACATACGTTTGGAGAATGCTCTATTAATACAACACAATGTTCACGGGTATAAATCAATTTTATTTCTATATGTATGTATGTATGTATGTATGTATGTATGTATGTATGTATGTATGTATGTATGTGCGTTTGTGGGGTCAACGTTTAATTTGACCTTACCAAGTGACGACATACCTACTAAGTCACGACCCTCACTATTTTCATAATTCGGATTTATATTTAATCAAATTTATGTCGGGTATGTGTAGCTTAGGGTTAGTGATCTGAGAAGGTACGGTACATTTTATAATAATAATACTATTATTGTACAATACCTACCCTAAACATAAGCTTCGCAAACTTTTCTATGTTACGTCACAGGATATTCAACTTTTATTTAATTAATGTTTAATTAAAACGCAACCCTTCATAGAGTCGCGTTTTAATCCAAACATGACGCAACTACTGAAATTTAATTCAATATGTGTCGTCACAACGATGGTCAGACATGCATACGTGTGTTTGGGGCATAAATAATTTTCTCAACGGAGTGATAAATTATTGTGTTATTTTCAAATAATCAAGACACATCCCAGATGTCTCGAGATCCGCTCCTCTAGTCAGTCTTCGATAAGCTCCGTTCAATAGGTTCACAGATACATCTGCTCGGAGAAAAAATGTGAACTAAGACTTGAATTTTATTTAATTCCCCCTGTAAGTGAACTCAGTATAATAAGTAAATCATTTTCACAGAGAAACACTGTAGCTCAATAGTATTCCCGGACCTTCATTTACGACACATGCTGTAGTTTATTTTGTTGTAGGAAAAAGTGCAATTAATGTTCTGTATAATAAAATAAGTATATATTACTCGTAATTTTGGAGTGAACGTCCCATCTAGGAATCCTAATTTCGCTTTTGTTCAACTTGTTTGCATATTTGCACTTGTATACAGTAATAACCCAATATAAACACCAACAAAATATTACAATAAAACATTTTCAGTATTGCTTAACACTAACAATAAATGAGATTTTTTTATTTTGGCAACAATCATAACTATTGGAGCATTGAATTTGGCTTGCATTGCATGTCGTGGTGTCATATATATTTTCAATGTTGTGATCACTCAAGGCCACTGAATTTTAAATGTTTGAATGGATAAGGTTTCTTATTAACTGTACTAGACCCAAATCCCCTATGATTTTTACAGATGTCAATGAGAAGTTTTTTTTTTAAATAATACAAAGTGGGAATGAAATTTATAAAGCATTATAAAAACAAAACAGTTGTGCGGATACCTCAGATCATCGTTGTAGATCAACATTACAACAAACTTTCAAGTTAGTAATTTAATTATTATTATTTTTTTACATTTAACAGACAAATGACAGATGCTTCACTCGTATAAGTTATATTGGCAATGATCAGTACAGCGTTAGTAAAGGATGTACAGATATGCCTACAACACAATGTGATGATTGCAAGCGTAGTGATAATCTGTTCTTACCAAGGAACTGTACCTATGTATGTGGGACATCACACTGTAATGCATTTCTACCATCGGACTTTATACAATGGAATATGTGTCCTCACAGTGTAACTTGTTATGCGAACTATAACATTCAGTGGAGGCCTACACCAGCAGGTACAGAGACTGAAGTGAAATGTCCCTTTGTATCACCGAGGACTGGGTTAACGGCCACAAGGCAATGGTAAGGACAACGCATTGATTATTTTGTGTTGTAATAATTATTAAACATTTTGTGAAGGCTCATGTTTTTTGTGGTCCCATGCAACCTTAAAGTTTATAGATTATCATACGAGGTTATGTGATTGTGTCTTATTAAGTCACCCTAATTAATAATGTTATTGACACTTGCATAATTTCTAACTAACATGACTGATTTATGACCCGGGCTGTTATTTGGATGTGCTCTTTTCGAAAAAAAACACAATTTTGATATATTGCCATTTCTATTATAAAAGCATCGAAAGTAATAAGACAAGAGAGGAGAAGCTGTTGTTGTTATTCTCTTATTTTCTTGGTTAACGTTCCCGTAACGTATTACATGAATAATTTGTATTCAGATCAGTTTCAAAACAGTCGGAGTCTTACAAAGTTAAGTTAGTCCTCTTCACTCCGGGGGGAGCATAAGGCGCAGAAAAATCTCTTCCAGCCGTCACGGTCCTGTACAAGCCATCCTATTTCATTCTAGGTCTTCCCTGCTGTTTTCAACTCCTCTTCCACAGTCCTTCTCCAGGTGTCCAGAGGCCTGCCTCTCTTTCTCTTCCCAGGTGGTGCCCTTCTCAATGCAGCGTGAGGGTGTCTGGTTCTGTCCATTCTTAGCACATGCCCCAGCCATCTCCAGCATCTCTGCCTCGCATCAGCTGTGATGCTATTTATGCCGGTGCGCCTGTAGACTTCTAAGTTGGGGACATGCTGTTCCCAGCGGATCTTGCGGATGCGGCGGAGGCAGCGTCCTTCAAACCCCCTCAGCCTGCTTTCAATGTCTCGGAAGCATAGAGAAGGATGGATCGGACGTTGGATCTTCAGCTTGGTCCTGGTCTGGAGAGCCTTGGACTTCCAAGCCTGTGCTGCAAATCCAATTCTAGTGGAGATTTCTTTCTCAATGTTGCTGTCGGCAGAAATATAACTGCCCAGGTACTTGAAGTCTCTTACCTCTTTGAGTTCGGTGCCACAGACAATGGTTTTGGTTGTATTTCTGTTCTTCATTTTCATTATCTTGGTCTTGTTTGGGTGGATCTTGAGTTCCATACTCCTTGCTGTTTTGTCCACTTTATCTATCTTTTCCTGGATGTCTTTCTGGGTATGAGAGAGAAGGGCAAAGAATCGGCAAAGTGGAAGTCCTCCAGTCTGGTGGTCAGTCCCCAGACAAGTCCTCGTTGCTTGTCACTGGTGGCCTTCCTCATTACCCAGTCAATGATGATAAGAAAGAGGGTGGGTGATATCACACAGCCCTGTCTAACTCCTGTCTTCAAATGGAACCATTCGCTTTGTTGTCCATCATGATTCACACAGCACTGGTTGTGTTGGCATACATGTCCTTGATGACCTTTGCTGGGAAGCCATATGCCTCAAGGATTTTCCATAATGATGGATGGTGGATGCTGTCGAATGCTTTTTCAAAGTCGATGTAGTTGATGTATAATGATGAGTTCCACTCAAGGGACTGCTCAACTATGGTATGCAGAAAGATATGGTCAATACTTCTCCTTCCAGCTCTGAAGCCTGCCTGCTCTTCTCTTAGAATCCTAAGATCTTTCCTGACACCGAAAGGAGGTTTCTTCCTCTCCAGTTGCTGCAGACTGATAAGTCACATTTCTTGGGTAGTTTGACAATAATACCTCTTTTCCAGGCTTCAGAAACCTTTTCCAATTCGCATATTTGAAGAGTTGAAGAGTTCTTTTAAGACTCTGGCACTGGTGCTGGGGTCTACCTTCAGCATGTCGCAAAGTTAAAACGGATACCTAAATCACAGATCCTTGTAAAATATTTGCCGTGTTCGTGTTAGATATTGTGATCCACACATACTGTATTTAGAATTCACTTTTTCATGAATAAACCTGAAAAAATGGCGAAATCACAATGTTTTCACATCGCACATCAGCGCACAAGTAATCGGCCAAACTTAACTAAAAGCGTCTGATAAAAAGCCCCATTTGTAACGTTCAATAAGGACAACAGCACGTGTTTTTTTTTTCGTTTTCAAACTTACACAATCTATCAACAGAAATGGAGCAGACTAATTTCATATGCTCAAGATGTAAACAACTAAGAAGTATTTTTGTCTGGCTGGCCTTTATGTGAACCGTTCTGCGTATACATGCTGTGACCTCTTTCGCTTATCATGTTGTGGTCGGTATTTGTTTCAGTCCCAAAAATCCTACCCGTCTTATTGAGTAAATTGCGATAAGGCTAGAAACAAAAAACTTAATATATAAGTCGTGATTAAATCTCGTTCTCTCTCCTCTTCTCTTACATGTCATGATAAGAGTAATTTCACGGTGATTTGTTTTAAATATACAATTAGGATAGGTTACGCCTACTTATATTTGTTTCAGTCATAGTAATGCTGAATGGGGACAACCGGATATGAGTCAATGTGACACTGTTACCACAACTCCCGCTACCTATCTATTATACGAACTAACCAAAATATCGCCTAATGCACGTAAGTCTCATTGACCAACAAATTTACCACGCAATGTCTCCCGTTTAACACATCCCCTTTTTTGTTGTGAATTATTATATTTTGTTTTTTTAACCTTAAAAAATATTTTATATTCTTCGATATATTCAGTTTACATCTCAGATTGTCTGTTAACAACTTGTCTACTTATTAGTAATTACGGTAACTATCTTGACAGAAAACGCACCTGGAATTGCCAAAGCTTTATCCAACCTAACCTCTGCTGCCGAGTACTTTGCTGCAGTTGATGTATATTTAGCGGTTTATGTGATTGACAATTTACTAAATACCAATGACACCAACACTACAAGTATTGATGTTGCCACCGATCTACTTAACAGTGTTGATAATCTATTTAATGTTGAACCGGAAGTCTTGGTTACAAGTCAAAGAGATGGGGACACTGCGTCAAGGCGAGTTTACTACTGTAACAGTCATCTCATTTAGGAACAGTTTTTCATATAATATATTTTATCAGCTTTTGTTTGGTCTTGTATGTCAACCATTTTCTGTCATTACATTATGATCTGAGCTTGCTTATAATTTGGGTTGTTTTTTCATATGCAGAACAATTCGTGACAAACCAATTGTTGTCTTGATGTGATGAGGCTTGTTCTTGTGTAAAGTTTTGTCATCACAATATTGAGAAAGATTAATTTTTCATATTATTATATTTATTAGATACTATTTTCATATTATCGTCTAGATGACAATCATATGTCGACCACTGTTCATTCTTTTCAGATTGATCAAAGCAATTGACCAATTAGCGATGGATGTACAAAATGTACAAAATAAAACGGCGACAATAGAAACCGAAAACATTGTTATATCCATAGTTAGGCTTAACACCAGTGTCTATACCGGTATATCGTTCAGTGTATCAGATAATAATCAGGTCAGTAGATAACATTGTGATATTTATTGTTAATATAAACATCACTGTATATACCGGTATATTGTTTAGTGTGTCGGATAATAATCAGGTGAGGTGAGCTGACATGATATAGAGCGACGTTAAGCGATATGACATGGTGTGACGTGACGTTACAGTCGAAGAACTTTAAGTTATATGCCATCGTGATGTAACAGATATTACCCGATGTGTCGTGTTGTGATGTGACATATACTTTAAATCGCTGCATATTGTCCCCTAGATGAACATTGACAATGACAACACTTCACCAATGGATAATGTCAAATCAGCAATTCAGCTGCCATCATCTTTATTAGATGGACACAGTTTTCAAGATGGGTCGTCCAGAGCACAGTTTATATCATATAAATCAAACATGTTCTTTAAGGTAAGGCAAGTCATATAGTGCAGATCAAATTCACTTCAATGTGATGGGAATATCAAAATACGCAATATTCGATAAATCGAATGATGAACACGTATATTACAAACACGTACATGGTCGTATATAATAATGTTTAATACATTCTGACACTAACTATGCGATGACAATCACACATTATAATTACTCGTATCGATTTTTTACAGGCTGTAGGTGCGGCGTTGTCTGACGATGTGATCCCCACATCGAATCATGTGATATCTGACCACAACGTCAGTAATGATACCATATATAAAGTGCTGAATAGTGCAGTCATTGGTGCAAGCATTGGAAGCCTAATTATTAGTGATTTAGAGGAGTCTGTTAAAATCAACCTAACATGGCAAAGAGCAGTGAGTTTCCTATGCAACATACTAACTTAAATCGTGACATAAATATAAAAAAATTGTTGTCACGGGCTTGAATTATTTATATCATGAGTGTTACCCCTCAATCTGATGTGGTTAATATTCGGTCTTTCACCTTAATCATTGTGACTAAAACGACATATTGAGTAGACTATGATATAACGTATTATATATATATTCTATTTGTGTTTTTCGTGAAATAATAATTTTGTAAAATATATTTATTGAATGCTATTTATGTTTTATTGCGTTTTTTATAGTCTCCGATATCCTACTAAACATTTAACCATAATTTAATATTACTGTAATTTGAAAATGTAATATTTGTTTTTATTCAGAATCTTTTCAATCCCCAATGTGTTTACTGGAACTATTCTCTAAATGGTAAGTTTTAAAATTAGTTGAGATTACAGTGATTACACGTGTATGGTTGCATGGCATATTAATGATTTTAAGTAAAGTGTACGATATCTGCCTAAATTGGGAGCAGGACATTCCTATATGTCGATATACAAGTTTGATTGTTTGATTGGGTGGTTGACTAGTGGTCATGTTACTTTCGTGTGTCTTTAACTGTCTCTCTGACATGCTTAGGCCGATTTGGTTGAAAGTAGATACAAACAGTGAAAATATATGGTGAACAATGGTATACGTTAATTTGTCTATTGTTACAATTACCTTCGACAGACTGTTGGCTTTTTTTTTACATGCCAAATTTTATGAACAGTTTCTCAGTCATGCCTTGGTCAATTTCATTCAAACTTCGTATAAACGTCACACTTGAGTATCCCTCTATCTAGGTCTTTTATTGTTTATAATGACACAGTCACTGAAAACTGAACGGTCACTATATCATTGGCAGCATCCACCCCCCCCCCCCCAACACACACATAAATACGCACACGTGAAATGATGGCGCAATTAACGACGGTGTTTACATTGCTTTGATAGATGATGTCGGAGGGTGGTCTAGAGATGGATGTAATGTATTAGGTCAAAGTTCGAATAATTTCATCACTTGTGAATGTGATCACCTGACTAACTTCGCGTTACTTATGGTAGGTACAACGTTAACGTGACATCAGCAAAAGTTCGGAACAAATAAAAATTACTACACAATCTTGATTTGAAATAACCTTTTTTATTCCGAGATTAATATGTGTGATTCGTTTTATTTTAATGTCAGACTACTGTAAAAAACAATAATACATTTGTTTCGCTACCTTATCCAAGATATTCGAGCAAGTTATATGTACCTTGTGTGAACCTCGATTAGATTTGTCTATTTTCTGTTGATATATTTATAAATAATAACTCCTTATTTTATAGGATGTTTATGGAACCGCATCTGAATTTGATGAAAGTCACCAGAAGGCATTGTCTATCGTATCTTACATCGGATGTGGTATATCTCTGTTCTGTATGCTTCTGACTCTGATCACATTTCTCGCATTCAGGTTTGTATGTTACTTTATATACCATGTATTATACTATTACGTACATAGTGTAAAACATTCGACCAAATACAAAAGTGTAAGAGATACACACATTTACAGTGGTGTGTGTCAGTTGGAAAATTCTTCTCTTTTTATAATCGTCGTAATACCTCGGCCTCATTGCGACATGTTGTGGTTACAGCAAAAAGCCGTGGTTAACTACGGCTATGATTCTGCATTCATTGTGCGCATGCGCCAATCAGTGTGTCCCATTCCATTACAGTGCCCTCATTCTAAAACAGGTCATGATTGTTCACTCGCTTTCATGACGTTCACTCATGAATATGCAAACTGTTGCTCCCAAATATGAGTATCGTCGTTGTATTTTGCCCGATTATGTGAACACGAAATTGTAATTGTACGCATGCGCAATTACACCTGAAAGCCATCACATTTTGCATAGTGTGTCATTTAAACGTAATTCATTTGTGTATTGTCCAAAATATATTTGTAACTATTACATTTCTTTTCCCTTCTATCTCTCTTATCAGGCGTCTGAGGAAAGACAACCCAACCAAGATACTTATGAATTTGTGTTTTGCAATTTTCATGTCAATATTATTATTTTTGGCCGTTTCATTTTCTGTGGATTTTGCACCAATCATACCCGAGCTTTGTACGACTATGGCTGTTTTGTTACATTATTTCTTATTGGCTGTCATGACGTGGATGGCACTAGAAGCATTCAATATGTATCTATTATTGGTGAAAGTATTCGAGACTTATATCAGACACTTCATGATAAAGTTGTGTCTCATTGGATGGGGTGAGTCACACTTTTAAAATGACTTGATAGGTAGTCAAGGTGATATGCATTTGGATAGATACGGTGGCGTTGTAAGATTTACATTTTCTTAAAAACCACATACCAGACGGGTTCTCCCTCCAGTTAATTATTTTGGCACAAACACTTTTATTTTCGCATTTTGGGTAAAAATGCTTTAATTGGTGCCTTTATCAGATTTGTTCATGCTGTGATTATAACATTTATTTCACTGAATATTTCTGTAATTTTTGACACGATATGTTATTTTTGATTTCTTCTTTAAACAGAACCCTGCTTGCTTCGATATGTATGGATAGACCTCTATCAGATCTCTTCATATTTGTTTCAATTCCACTTTTCCTACACTGAGTTAAAATCCTATCAGAGTAACATCGGCAACAGCGAAGCTCTATAGATGTTTTCACACACATAATAATTTTACTGCCAAAATGTCATTTCATTAACACCTTGCGACGATGCATTACCAAAGTGAAAGTAAATATGATTGGTTAAATGACATTACTGTCATCGTCTTGGACTGGTCAATTAACATACTTATCTGCAAAGATCGTTTATGACATTTCATAGTTTCTGGCGATTGCTTAAATCTGAGTGTGTGATTAGTTATTAGGCAATAACAATAAGCAATACAAAATGTATATTCTGATAGTTTGCATAAACCGTCCTCTGTGTTGTGGTTAGGCGGGTTGATATAAAGTGGCAAATCCTCGAAACACAGACTCAGTTGTACAGCGTTACGAAAAACAAGTATCTATTCCAAAAAAAATTAAGTGAGCTATTTCTGTCCAAGTGTGTTAAATATGCGTCTCGTCCATATAAATAGTGTAATTATTCTTATAAACAAAAATGTTGCCCATATCTGTTACGTAATAGGTATATAGTGATGGTATATACTCCATTAATTTACAAGATTAGTTATACCCATAACGACTGAATTGTCCATATTATTACAGGTACACCCGTGGTTATCGTCGCGATTACTCTGGCAATTGATATTGATAATTACGGTTACCATAACAACATGTGAGTATCAATTTAAATTGATGTAAAAACAATTGTCGATTATGGTTTTAAAAACCTAATTAAATATCGAAATACTTTTTACATGTATTCTCACTAGTACTGCTTTATTATGTTCTTATATGTGTGACTTTATGTAACATTCCTACCTTGTACTGTATATACTCATGGACGGATCTCACTTATATACGTTGTGCATATTTCAGATGTTGGTTATCCAGGTACGCCTTCTTTGCTGCGTTCTTGGCTCCAGTATGTCTAGTACTCATCTTCAATACAGTAATATATATCCTTGTTGTTCACCAAATATGCAGCCTTAATTCTAAAAATATGTCTACATCAGATCGATATGGCAAAGCAGCACAACTTCGTGGATCTGTCAGTTTATTTGTATTGCTTGGTATCACCTGGGCTTTGGCGATACTGGCAATCAGTGAGGCTGGTTTAGTCGTCAATTATTTGTTTGCGATTGCCAATTCTCTTCAAGGATTAATTATATTTATATTTTTCTGCGCTTTGAGGAAGGATGTCCAGAAAGAGTGGAGAGATGCGTTTTGTTCACGTTGTCAGCGTTCATCTCGATCTGCAGGTTAGTCATGTTTCCAATACTGCCGTGTGGTGGCGCCCTCCAATTCCAACTATAGATCAAAGTTGTAAAATAAATTGACGGACGACATAGAATAGAGAGTTTAAGATTTGCGTACGTAACGAGAACGTAACGTAATGTTCTAATTTCGTTTGCGTTACGTTCTCGGGTGTCAGAAAACGATTAAGTACAAGCGCCCAAAACGGGAACGTAACTGAAACCAGAACCATGTCAATCCGTCTCTCATTGGGCAACAATAACTACCTAATAAAATTTGTTATGTCATTTCACGTCCGGAATCAGAATTAGTAGTTAGTTCACAGACATTTGACAGAGCTCTCACTATTTCCATCCGCTCTGCTGAGGTCCTAAGCCTGTTTGCCGAATCCTCTTTCAGCAGATCAATATCATGCGTTTTCAGTGGGTATAAATGTCAGCTAAAATGCATCCAATATTTCTTATTTCATCATAAATATTCAAAAACACTCTGATGTAAAACGTTTTATCAATGTCAATGAAAATTATTCAAAATTGACAGCGAGAAAAGCTCTCGGAAATCAACTACGAGTCAGTCACCTTGATCACGTTCAAAACGACTGCCGAACGACCAGGCAACCGATGACGTCATTGGTTCGCGCGGAGGTCAAGCACAAAGCAGTGACGTATCCGTTCTCGTTCCGTTCTCGTATGCGCATCTTAATGTCTCTATTATTATTAACAGTTTTCATTAGGGGCTAGTGTCGTAAACTTACCAAACCTAGTTTTTGTGGAATAGATGATTTTCCGTACAATTGCGAGATCTCGCGAGATGCATGAAAGACGCGCGTCGAACGTCTGCCGCAAAAATCGAACGATTTGATTTTGAATTCGAATTTCTTAATTTCGTAGCTCACATCGACCGGCCGATCTTCGACAGACGAATATTGCTTTCGAATACCCTTACTTAATCGAAATTGTCTATCATCAAATGTGGACAGCACATTATTAAGCATGGAAATATCCCCCGAAATATTTTCGCGTTTGTCGAATCCCACGCGATGTTTGACGCCACTACGACGCTATGACCTTTGTTTGTCCTGTTTTTACGTTCGATTTCACGCATAACGCGCGATTCTCGCAGTGAACGGGAAATGGTCTATTGTTTGGACGTTTCCCACAGTGGTTAGAACAAATATCGTATTACCATTTGGGTAACTAGAAGATTTGATGTGCCAGCATCACTGATCATCAAAACTATAAACATAAAGTGTTTTTATCTGAATTATTTTCTTTCCGAATTTAGAAATTGTGGAGACGCATTATTCTATATCCAAGCTTTCAGAATATATGTATGCACATAACTGAAAACAATACAGTATTTTCAGCACGTCTCGTCTGTCCAGTATCAGTTGTCTTGAGCTGAGTTTTATTTCTACGAATATATCTCTGCCACCCTGCGATCTTATGCTTGTCCTTGGTTAGTTGGTGCATCACAGTGGTACTACATTTAATGATTTCCACCAGTAAATTCTCAAAACAAGCTGATGTTCGAATTTGAACCCGACGAAAGCGTACGCGTTGCTTGTAGATTCTGGCTGTTTTCAACTCGAGAAGCTCATTTTTTTATTTTCCGTATCACAAACTGAGTGGAGGAGGAGGAGTAGCCGTAAATACTACAAAGTTCGTTCGTGCATTTATATTTTTCTTCGCCTGGTAATCGGCAGGACTGGCAACTTAAAGAACAGAGTAATACCTTAGTATTATCTTCTGTTCTAAATTATAACTTTTTTGTCCCATTATAAAAAAAATCATTATCAGCCATCGATAACATATTTTAAAACCTGTTAACCAGTAGGAAGAACTCAACAAGATAGTCCTCTAATACCAAAGGATAGTAAAGTATAAGTAAAATTATATGGTGTTTCACTATAAAATGGTAGTGTGTGGTGGCAGAGATACTTACGGTGTTCTAAACCGCATAGAGCTCTGAGACGGATGGTCCTGAGCGATACTTGTTTGAAAAGTAGATCGCCCGTAGTGAGGTCATAATAGCTGAACAATGTCTTATAACTAATGTGACAGATAATGTCATAATTGGAGGAAAGTAAACCTAATTAATTATTTTTCAGATTCTGGTTCAACGTCGGCAAAGAAATATCTTCATCGAGATACAGATTCGAAATCAGATCTCAAATCAGGTATGAGTCAACTTTGTTAAGTGGCATTACCTCATTCCATTTGGTCAGCATGACTGGCATAACATTTTAATGAAGATCCGAATTAAATTATGTTTATAATCTTGCCATGTTTACTATATCAGTGTGTTCAAGAGTCAAAGCGGTAGTAGAATTTGACAAAGTCGTAATTTATGCAAATTATATGTATAAAATTGCTGGTGAAAGTGGGGTCTACACAAATATAGATGGGACATGCTTCATTCGTTGTATAATAACATGGCAGTCAATTTGAAAGAAGAATACAGCACGTTGACTATGATTCCTGTGAAATATATTTCCGAAAAATGAATTTGAACAAATGGTGAATCAAATTACACTAGATCATGTAACCTAACAAATCAACTCATAAAAGAAAATACCTAGAATTTATTCATTTTACTCCTGGGCAATATAAATTTATTGACTTTAAGATGTTGGGGGTTACCAGCATAATCGAGAAATAGCTGATTGTATTTTAGTGGATAGTCGCCAGTATTCCTATGACATTCCTGAAACAACTATATATTGTGAATGACAATGGTACTGTTTGTTGTTGTGATTTTAAAATCTGGGTTTAAAAATAGGCCATAAAATGTATTTTTTTTAACATTGTGTTCTTAGGAATTGTTTTGAAAACACACGAAAGAATGTTATTTCATGGTACAGGGGAACAATAGCTCCATGATTATACATAATAAACCAATGAATATTGTCATGCGATTTATGACCAACATTCTCAAAAATCCTGAATAGACTCTACTTTAACATAAATTGGAGTCAACCTCATAACTTCCCTTGCATGATCATTTCTATTGTGTAGCATGTGGTATTTACTACTGTTAGTATTGTATCTCGAGATAACTTACGTCATGTTTTGTTGTGTTTTGTAGAACCATCAACAGAAAAACATCTTTATGACAACACATCATCGAGCGAGTTGTAAACACTTGATGGTATCTTACTAAGTATACTCGACGCAATATAGAGACCTTTATATACTCAGATATTTATAAATGCAACAATTGTATGTTATATTATTGTCATGATGTTATACGCGTTTAAGGATGTAGTAGAGGTTTTTAGGAAGTAAAATTCACAGTAATTATTTCCATAGAACAATTGTTTTAAATCATATTTCTTGAAAAATAAAACATGAAAAGCATAACAGTCATAGCGATAAGCGATTTTGCATAACCTGTTTAATTTTTCTTTTAAATATCTATTTTTTGCATTTTCTGCTGAATATGTTTCTGCGTTCAGACAGTGAAATCTTTTAAACACGTAAATTTGACGAAACTCGGTTTATATATAATTTTTATATTTATAATGTTTATATACATCACATCAACAATCTCTGAAAAAAAATAATAACCATTGATGAATAACTGCTGAGTAGTACTTATTTTGTTGATCATTTTGATGTCAGGCCGAAAACAAAAATAGAGTAATTTGCAATAAATAGATTAAGTGGAGTTTGCAGTATTGATTTTGTAAACGGTCATAAAATATTCCGTGACCAATGTTCTGACGTTCGGTAAAATGTGCATTTAAAGATTTTCTATAATTATTTCACACTTGATTTGGTGATTTAATATTTTTTATAAAAACGTGAACATATGCAAATTTAATCATCATAACAATACGGTTTGTTAATTTTCAAGTTGACCACTATTTTAAGTATGTTCCATTTAGGATAGAACTCTGAAGTGTTGATAGAATAATTTGACATACTTAAAGATTGTGGGAAGTATAACAAGTTTATATTGATTAATATAAACCAAACGAAATCTACTACATCCTTAATGCCCAATATTGGTTCCCAAAACTTGCATCTGTAACAATATTTTTCATGTTACGTCGTAACATTATGAGGTTATTACAAGAATACCTCAAAGTATGCACGAAGACAGTACAGCTGGAGTATCGACCGACGCGCAGCGGAGGTCGATGCATGGAATACTGTCTGAGTGCATACTTTAATGTATTCTTTTAATAACCTTATTATTATAATACATCTTTTCCTTCCAAGGAAACATCATGAGAATACAGTCGTGTTTGTTGGCAGTCGTGTTTGTTTTTATTATTAGAGGACGCTTACGCGCGTAATCATTCCATATTTGGAATTCGCATTTCCTTGTATGATAGGATTAAAATACCCCGTAAAATACGGCACGCTGTAACTTATGACGTTAAGGTGACAGATGTATAATTAACGTGTTTATTGTTCGATGTTGGTGCCTAGAAGTCACATCTGTTACATTACTATCTTACTGTCATTATAATATATTTCATGTTCCATATTGATTTGTAACGAGCAACTGTGTATTCTCGATTCACTCAATTTTATCCGATATTGCTAGTGTTAGTTTAGTCACAATAAAATACCAATAAAAATAGAATTATGTATAATAGTTGCTCAATATGTATCCGACTATTTTATATACTATTGTATAGTATGCTAGTTTTTTCAGTAAATCAAATGTATACAATAGTTAACAATAAATATACTATTTCTCATTGGTTTATATTTATATATATTATAGGTAACAATATTATATCTAATAAAGTTAGATTAAGTAATACCGTCGTGAAAAGACGTCCAGGACCCCTTCCCCTCCGCGAAGGGAAAACAGTGCGTTTTCTGCTACAAAAATATCGACACGAGTAAAGAAACTTGGAGAACAAATCAAACCCAGTGCAAGAAAATCGATTATTCAAAACATTATGAGTTGAACGTATATTAATTTGATAAATACACTGAGTAGCTTCAGTTCGTGCACGTCACGGAGTGTTTCTGTTGTAGTCTGAAACAAAATTATCTCGCTGTGATCAGTGAACAAGTTATTCAAGTCGAAACCACATTTATATTTTTCTGAAACTTATATCCTCATAATGGAAGTCTTATCTCGGAGTAACACATGGTCGGATGTATCATGTTACTGGCATTATTACATATGTACTGCAGTTTATTTTGATTCGTCCCTGAAATCAAAATCGGTATTTCCACAACCCATATGCAAATGAGGTGTGAGAGCAAACAAAGTAGTCCCTTCATGAGTACCGTTTTTCGAAATAAACAATATGTAGAAGTACGATATTTTCCCCTTGGGGTACATGAATATACTTGCCGAGTGAAATGAAATTTGAACAACATTAATGGTACTTTTAAGCAGTCACTTATTTTGAGTCAAACTAATTTGCATATCACCCATGCAATAATGTTTTCGGTATTTTCACTGTCGATATGCAAATGAACATGGTATTTCCATTGGCTACCGAACTATTTTTATTTTGTAAACACATTTTCGTCTGCTATTTTTATCCGGTTCAAATCGTTCAGCAACATTTTTGGCATGTCAGGTGTACATCACATAAAATACTACGATTGGGAGAACTTAATGTATGTTGATCACCTGGAAATTAAGTTATATAAACCTTGAAGGGCTCTGGAAAGACCCACCCGCAGTAAAATCAGCGATTACTATAGAGCCGCAACCATTGAACCTCGAGATACCAGGAGGTTTCTGCTGGCGACGTTGCAGCGTTACTGAGTTCCAAATAAAGATTATTAGCGTCAAATGAGCAACATTTTAACCGGTAATCAAGACTCAGTCAATCCACGACCAGCAAGCAACATCACACACGAAGTTGTAGCGTTCAGCTCAGCGACAACCGCTGTCGACGAAAGTCATCCCGTCAGTGGAGTACATAATCGTCCAGTTCAAGTTCTGGCTCTGTCGTGGCTCCAACTAAACGTCCACGAGTAATTTATTCGGACAGTGATTCAGATTAGACCGGATTAGACGTATGATTATTTTATTTCCACACAGACAGTGACACGCGTTCTACACTGTCACGCGCTGCTAGGGCGTAACACTGTCTGGGAACATATTAATGGGCAATGGGGTTCCCGATCTAAATTCCATTCGAATTGTTGCACGTTCTTTCTTTAATATGAAATAATCAAATATGGAACATATGTAATAATAACACGAGATGCGGTGTCTTCTGCTGTACTTTCACTCGCTTCGCTCGTGAAAGTACGGCCGCAGGATACACCGCATCACTCGTGAAAATAACTTCCATACGCAACGAAAGCCACGGGGAGGGTGTGGGGTTCTGACATAGTACTTGGCATCACGCGGCACGTACATCGTCATCTGGAGAGTAACTTTGGAGATTACTAAAGCGTGAGTAAGCCAACAAGAGTCATCGTATTCTGATAAGAAGGACTGGAATATGAAAATTCATTCATCTTCACTTTACTCATTGGAACTCATGTTTTCACATAGATGTTCAAATAATAAATGTGTTCAGCCAACATGCTAATTCAATGAAAATTCAGATACACTGAAAAAGCAATTATTATTTGGTTTGTTAATTCCCCGGGTAAATTCATTCCCAGTAAGAACGCTCATTCTAGAACAGATCAACTGTGATGTTGCGAAAGTTTCACTCAGCCACCCCTACAAATGAATGCATCAGTCCACATCCGGGTTCACCTAAATGGGAAAAATATAGAGGAATTTGCTTACAAATGCATATGATTGGTCAGTTTGAAAACGACCCCATCACCTCCTACAACGCAACGCATGTCATATACACTTTCCTCATCAGCGACAGCGTGTTCTTGTGCAATCCTCTGTTATACCGTGAACTGTTTCAAGCTTGACCGTCATCATGGCCAAACTAGTGCTCTTTTTTGTCCTTGTCGCTCTTGTAGCCGTAGCCTTGTGTCAAAATGCCCAAGATGCCGATAATGCTCCAAGTACTGTTGCGATGGAAACTAAAATGTCGATGGCAGATGCTGATGGTAACAATACAGTAGCCGAGCAAAGTGCTGGCTCCGCTGAACCAGAACCAGTAAGTTTGCTTTACTTAAATTTACGTGACTTATATTCATGTACTTGTACTTGTACTTTCACATTTGTATTTAACTGTTATCAAAATCATGCTTACATCAAAGCAAACTCAGAATTAATTGTCAATGACTCGGAGTTCAGCCTTGTCTTGCGTCACACAATTTCAGATTTGAAATGCAACCCGAAACTGAAACAAAACAATTTGGTCAGAGGTTATCCTGTGTAATGATTCTCAGATTTGGTGACATCGGTATCGTATATTGTTTGATGACTGTGTATTATATATATGTTGTCTGTCAGTGAATAAACTACAAGTTGAGGTACTTGCGCGTTCATTGTAAATTTTCCCATGTATTACAGTTGCTGGCCAACTTCTGCTTTCTGTCTCTATTCACTTTCGTCATATATATGTACATATGAACGTTCAGCAGGAAAAAAACTCTAAACTACAGGATGCTGGTTTTCACGCTCAAAATATCCTCATCGCTTTTCTCACACTTATGACTGACCTTGGTGTCCTCAGGATGGGTGGTGTTTGAACTCGCAGTGATATTATTACCACATGCCACACAGATGATTGCTTAGAACCATATGTTAAAAACAGGGAAGTGTAGCATTCAGTTATAACGTCCAAAATAATATTTTTCGATCTAAAGGGTCCATATGAAACGCTGGTTGGGTGTCAATACTTTTTAGGTAACAGTCCTTCTGTGTAGTGATTCCATTCAGTTAAAGACATCGATGTAAATTAATATTTTAGCTCTGTGCTTTTGTGTAATTTGATATTAACAATGTGATTAGAATCCATTTCACTCTGTGCTATTACTATAATAATTGGCTGCAATGGAATTTTCAGCTAATTAATATTAGGGAATAATTCTTCACGGACAATTAATTAATCCAAGAATATTTGAGTCCTACGAGAAATTTCTGTAGAAGTGTATGTTTCGATGCCAATACAACACACATGTATTAGAAAGGTTGTTAAGGATCTGTTAGTAACAATAACATTTGTCATGATGCGAAATAGAAACTTTGGGAGAAGGAATTAAAAAAACTGCGCAAATTGGTCTCCATTTCAAATGTATTTTTCCTTAGTTGATGTTACTTTAAAACAATTTCTGTTGTATGTTTGTTCATAAACTGATTTTTTTTTCTGCCAAATTCTCTATATATTTTTCCTTCTGTCATTCTTATGGAATGCATCTCTTTCAGTTTACCATTACCCCCCCCCCCCCCACACACACACACACACACCCCGTAATTCACGATTTACTTCAGCGTTTGAGAGATGACAAATAATTTGTTTCTGTCTGCAGGAAACAACTGTACAAGTGGACAGTTCAGCCAATGGTATCCAAGCAGCCAGTCTTGGGCTTCTGATGTTGTCAACGCTTCTCATCGTTATGGTATAAAACATCGTTCGAGAAAGCCAGTCTTCCGTTTTATGTATGCTTTCAGTCACGTGATACGCCTCTCCACCCCATTGAACCGCTTCTCGTATCTTGTCTTATCCATGAAGACAGATTTAAGTCATCGGAAATGAAATGAAAAATCAACTTTTATATTCTTAAGTTTTCTTCAGTTTGTGATATTGAAGTGCCTTTATTATTTTAACAAAGCAGTCAAGGGTTGCAGCCCCAGTAATAAGTTTACGAACTTTAACATATCATTACATTGGATATGTTGTTCCTTTTTATTTTTCGATTTACTGTGCTTGCCACAGTCTAAACATCCTGTCGGTGAGTAATAGTCACGACTGACTTGGTCATTGCAAACAAACAGCATCTAGGCTCAGACTCACACTTAAATCCCATGAAAATCCAAGCTACTATTGTTAAATTAATAAAGGTCACTGCGAGCATGCGGGGTCAATGTTGTCTAATTTTTTAACACTTACAATACTGTAATCACATTCCAACGAGTCCACATGATGCTTATGACTGCAGTTGCCATGGTGACCATCTATGATTAGCTGAATGGACAGCTGGAATGTTTTCTGCCTGAGTCACTCTAATTACCGCCTACTAGGAGGAGTCTTCAACTACGGAATACCTAGTATTCCTACAAAATTCCGTGTAATTGCTGGGATGTTGTATACGTAGTGTGCATTGCAAGTAAACCGAATTAGTGATTCGGTGTCACGTGATGTTGAAGATTTTTATGTTTTTGAATAAATTACATTTAAATTAAATTGTTTGTTGTGGTCTGATTGTATAATTTGCAATTTTCAATCCTTAGACCATTTATTTCTCACGTTGGTGTCCTTGACAACGCCCTGATGTCAGGAGGGTAGAAACAGCATGAGACGGTGTGATTAAAACCATATGTTTACTTATAATGAACTCCTGAGGAAATCATGAGATAGAGTGGAATATCTTAAACAATTTAAAGTTAGTGTTTTAGGGGTAACAACATTAAATCAATGAACTAACCTTCTAAGATAATTGATAATTTTGGAAATTATGACAGACTTGGTGTACTGTAAAAATGACTAATTTTCACTGGGTTTAAATTTCACTGATTTACCATTTCAGGCATATTCAGTGGGTTTTAAATTCATGGTTTCGTCATTTAGATAATGTGTTCTATGCTAAATTTTACATATTCACTGGGTTTTAATTTTCCAGTCAGCGAAATAAGCTAAATTCAAACCCAGTGAATAATTACCCCCTTTACAGTAATTTCAATTACAGAGCGCCCTCTACGAGCAACTGCACTCAAATTGCATTTGGGTACATGCTGTCAGGTTAATAAGGACATCCATTTACATACTTTAATTGAATATTCATGACTTATTTTTTACGGAGCGTTTTCAATGTTTTTCGTTTCGAGAGCACTGGTAAACTCGTATCGCGTGACACCATTTCCGTCGCTTTGGTGTTCATGAGGCACGCATTGACAATCAAGTTTTGTATTAATTTTGACCACACCGATCGATTGGTGGTAAAATTACAGATGCAATCTGAAATTCTAGAGCAATAAATCTTCAACTTGTTTTTTGGTACATAAAACTTCGGAATCAAATCTGAAGATGCATTATATATAAGCTGTTCTGATGCAGTTGTTTTACCTACATTTCGTAATTGACATCCCCCATATAAAGTACGTCTATCCCATAATGTAAACTGGTTTACATAATATATCGTGAAGTTTTAAAGAAGAAATGGATATCATAGTAAATATTTCCATGCTTTCTATTGTGGAACGGAAATATGTATATTACATACGCAAATGTTATAGGACCAGGGAGGTGTGGGGTCAATTCAAAGGCAGTGGTCGTCGCGCCGCGTCCTGTTCGATTTGGAACAACGTTTACAACTCATGTAAAATACATTGTTTGTTTACATGAAATTCGAACACGCGCTGCGCGATGACCACATCCTTTAAACTTCGCTGGAAATGGAAGAGAAATTTCCAAAGCACTATATGTATTTTGTATTCAGTGTTATGTAATAACTTTTGTCATTCATGAGTGTCCCTGTCTGCACATCAGTATTACATACATTGTACTACACGTATAATAACATTAAGATATTATAAGATGTTATAACAAAAACAATTATAATTATAATATTCTTTTTATCAATTTAGTGAATATATAGATATTTGTTTTGAACAATGCGATAAAGACTTTCCGTTTTCGACACTGTGAAATCCTTTCGTTTTTAGCAGAAAAAAACAGTACTGTAGAATACTTTATTTTCGCTTGGAATTTATTTTCGCTATTTTCGCTGAAGGGATGATTCCGTGAAAATAAAATCCAGCGAATATACTTTTTTTCCTATATTTTCACATTAAACTCATCCAAAATCAGTGAAAATAAATTCCAAGCAAACGCCCAAAAAGCCTTTTCAGCGAAAATTAATTCCAGCGAAAATAAAGTATTCCACAGTATTTTTACCAAGTAAAATCATATATATTTTTGTTCATACACGAGTTGTTAAACGCACTAGATAGTTTGTAATTACATTCAAATTCTTTCAGTCTTAATTCAAGACAAATAAAAGGTAAAAATATAGAGAATATAGCAAATTGTCTTTATTTTCTGTGATATTCTTGTGTAATCGGTAAATATGAAAATTATTTATGGGTGAATAGGGAATACATTTCGCTTGTCAAAATCAGTTTTTAGCTCTGCTGTCGACTTTGTCGAGCGGAGCTTATCATATGAGTGATTGTCCGTCATCGTCGTCCGTGTCAATGTTTTACTTTTTCGACTTCTTCTTGAAAACTACAAGCCTGAATGCTTTGATACTTGGTGTATATGTACCTTGGATAGACCTCTCTTAGATTTGTTTATTTCATGATGATATCTTCAATTCTCTAATTTTGGTGAATATTTTTGGTAAAAAGTGATATTTTCAACTTCTTGTTAAAAACCGCAAGTCCAATTGCTTTGATATTACATATATAAGTACTACATGTGGACCTCTCTCAGATTTGTTCATTTGTAATTTTATCTTCAATTCTCTAATTTTAGTGAATATTTTTGTCATTTTTGGTAAAAAGTGATATTTTCAACTTCTTGTTAAAAACCGCAAGTCCAATTGCTTTGATATTACATATATAGGTACTACATGTGAACCTCTCTCACATTTGTTCATTTTGTAATGATATCTTTAATTCTCTAATTTTCATGAATATTTTTGTCATTTTTGGTAAAAAATTATATTTTCGACTATTTGTTGAAAACCACAAGTTCAATTACTTTGATATTACATATATAGTTACTACATGTGGACCTCTCTCAGATTTGTTCATTTTGTAATGATATCTTTAATTTTCTAATTTTGGTGAATATTTTTGTAATTTTTGGTAAAAAGTGATATTTTTGACTTCTTGTTAAAAACCTCAAGTCCAATTGCTTTGATATTACATATATAGGTACACAGTCAGCTGGCGCACATGTGATAATAAAATAAATACAATATTTGCTAAATGCATACGAACACCTAATTACGCGAAGAACCTAGAACACTAAGCCGGGGTATTTAAAACTAAAAATTGGCATTCCAGCTCAGCAGCCAATCAGCGACGGCCTAACGCTTAGATGACAATTTCGGTTTCAACTAAGCCGGGGCTTAGTGTTCTAGGTTCTTCGCGTAATTAGGTGTTCGTATGCAAGGGATTTTCCACACAAAAACGCCGAATTCGGCAGAATTTTGTTATCGGTTGGCTTAATATAACTCAAACGGACCGTATTTTTGTGAAAGATTGGTATTTTTATCTTGATTTGTAGGAATCTGAAAAACGCGTTTCACAACTTATTTAGTTTTATGCGTCATTCAAGATGGCAGCCCCCATATAGTAAATATCGTATTTATTTTATTATCACGTGTGCGCCAGCTGACTGTGTATAGGTACGACATGTGGACCTCTCTCAGATTTGTTCATTTTGTAATGATATCTTTAATTCTCTAGGTAAAAAGTGATATTTTCAACTTCTTGTTGAAAACCGCAAGTCCAATTGCTTTGATATTACATGTATAGGCACTACGTGTGCTTCTAACTCAGATTTGTTCATTTCATGATGATATCTTCAATTCTTTAATTTTGATGAATATTTTTGTAATTTTTGGTAAAAAGTGATATTTTCCACTTCTTGTTGAAAACCGCAAGTCTGATTGTTTTGATACTATACTTACTATACATATTGTTCGTTTTCTAATGATATCTTCTGTTCTTTAATTGAAATGTGCATTGCTAACAGCGGAGCTATCTCAGCCGAGAGGCTGCTTGTTTAGGGTTTTTTCTCCCAAAAAACGAAGGAATTTCACAATGTGGAAAACGGAAAGTCTTTATCGTAGTTATTGGTAGGAATGTTAAAAGCTTCAAAAAGGTATACTCCCATGCGTTCACAAAATAGACAAATAGAACAATATAGACTCAGAGATTGAAAGGCAACTGATAACTGATTTAATCATAATGTAAATTTATAATATTTAAATACACATATATTTTCAAAATGTAAATGTTTCTTTTTCTACAGTAAAGTGTTACTTTTATTTTAATGGAAGAAACCAAAAAGAGCAAGTGTTATCCCTCCTAACAGCAATGCGCCAATGTTCAAAATCCATCGACATTTCTTCTCCTGGACGATAGATGGCATGTTTGTTTCTACAATGTCTGATTTAATACAACATTTTTTGTGAATCTGTTTTCGTCGTCGTTTCCTTGCTGTCACGTCTCCTATAAAAAACATGGGGCACACATATTAATATGCATTATTCGCGATCATTATAATAATGTATTGTTATTTTAAGGCCACATTCACATGACTACATAATTTCTAAAGCTTAAAGGAAAAGTCAAGTCTGACAACATAATGCTCCAAGATGAAAGAGCTCGGCAAATGTAAGAACATGCAATTTACAGCCTTTTCATATATATTGTATTCTTCTACATTAGTGGAGGTATTTCTTTAAGGGGCATTATGTTGTTTGGCTTGACTTCCCCTTTTAAATTAACACAAAGTACAGTTATGTGCAAATATAATAATATATCTATTGACAATAAAGAGGGAGATCTATATATCTATAACACATGTCATCCTGACATAGATTAATTCATATAAAATTCTGAATGCATTACATATATTTATTGGCAGTTGGAAATGACCAGTAACATCTTGGTATAAGTGACTCTCAGATTACTGCATAAAAGTCAGATAATGACTACATAAAATTCAGTCTTGCAAGTCTGTGCCTGTAAGCCGCCCCTCGCGAACTCTCAGTCTATAATTTGTAAAACGAGGCTTTACCAAGTCAGTCTGTGGTCAGTTTATTTGTACAAGCTATCATGCTGGTTGCAACTTACTTTTTGAAGTTACAATATAACCTTAGAGTCCCCCGAGCACACGTGATCAAACCTATCTTGTTTTTCATATCAATAACACGCTGTTTCAATAGTGCTATGAACACTTTTGAATTTCCAATTCGCTATTACTCAAATCAGTCACATATGACGTCACAGTACACGACCCATGTGAAATACAAATCATTGAAACTCCTTCAGTCGAATGTAGACCAGACCATAAGAGGAGAGGCTTCTAGTTGTCGTGATTCCGTACCAGTTGTATATCAATGTCACAAAGGGCTTATGTATGTAAATTACTATTACGTAATTTCTAAATTACTATTACGTGATTTCTGTTAACTCTGCTTACCTGTGGAATTTAGTTCGATTTCTTCACTTTCCACTTTCGAATTAATCTTACTCAATGTTTTACCACTTTCAATTCTATTGCGGTGTGGGTAGTCGTATCTTGTTCCCCATGTCAATCTGGCAAGCTTTTAATTACAGAGAAGATAACAGCATTTAGAGGAGAATTTAAAATACATATATGTAGTTAATATATACGAATGTACCATATGTACAATTTGTTTTGTATTTTCGCATTTCATTTGTCTTGAATTATAACTGAGAACTAAATTAAAAAAATGTTGAATGTGTTCAACAACTCATGTATGAACAATAACTGTAATAAATATGAGTTTACTCTGTGACAATACTGTACGTTTCTCCTTAAACACGAAAGAATTTTACAATGTCGAAAACGGAAAGTGTTTGTGATGATATAATCATGATAAATGTTTGTACTGATGGAAATGTGCAAACCAAGGTAGACGGATCAGTCAAGTATTCTAGCATATTCTGTATCGACCCAGACTAAGCATGAACAATGCCGGCGAGTTGAGTTCTCTGTAGAGGGCGCACTCCGCGTAGCATTTCCAGGCCGTGCTATGTTCGCTCGTCTCCACTAGGTGAGTAAACCTAACTATGGTTACTGTGGTAATACAGACTAACTAAAATACTACTAGAATTACCTCATGCTCTGGTATAATTGGTTTTGTCACAACACTTATCACCAAGGTAACCAATATACAAATAAAAGTTGATATGATGCAAAAGTACAGATGATTGATTCTATGCAGAAGATAGGGACCATCTGCCGGCCTTTCACATGTAGATACACCGAACACTACGTCCATTAAGGTTCTAAATACACCAAATGATATCCCAAAGACCATTCCCCAATATGCACCCTATAGGAAGAATGAGGTCAGTCAGTTGTATGACTATTAAAGTCCCGCGGTCGCCGCAACGCGTTGTGTTCGACAGACCCACGCGTGCTGCCTTGATTATCGCTTTCAAGACAATCATGACGTACAGTTATCCTTGTGTCGTCACAGGTCGCTAACCGAATTATAAAAAAAAAAAACTAGTAATAAAAAAGAAATATTAATAAGTGAAATGTTTTTTTCACAATAGAATGATTTCCCTATGAATCACAGTTGCTTTGTTCAGTATTTTCACAGAATAAAATGCAAACTTCTTCTATGCATATACGAATGTCCTTCACCGGTTTATATCTTACCTCTTCGTTGACCTTTTTGCACGTGACTCCAAGCAGAAAGCAGACTAATAATGGCGGTGAAAAATAGGAGTACATTGATTGGATGAACACGAATATTTTTGCTCCTTGGAAGTTTTGTACAACAAGTATCCACCATATAGTCATGAATGCTAAACTTGCAACAAACATTCTGCAAAGAGTAAAGTTAGTTAAAATAACACACGAATGCAGTTTTTCGCACTTGACTTTACCCACAACGAAATGCGACGATACGTTCGCAAATACTGTCACGCTGATCGGAAGACGAACATCACATTTTTTTAGTACTGTTACTTCAAATTTCTGTCAGTGACGACTCATATTTTTGGTTATTTGTGCCGTTATTTTGAGTAATTCATTCAGGTAAACATTCATAAAGTGAGTTAAATAGAAAAAATAATATTGAAAAAATAAGTCCTTCGAGCCGGATTCGAACCAGCGATAACAGGATAACAGCAAATGACCACTACAGTCCTCCGCTCTACCAACTGAGCTATCGAAGGGACATTGTAAAATTGTGCAATAACAAATAAATTCGAATGAATGGTTTCCATAACACACGTGGGGTGATAACAAAGGTACAGAGGTATACGACCCAAATATGGGCATGGAAGGTTACGGCGGTGTTTGACATGTTGTATCTCACCTGTATACAATAATCAATTCCCATTCTTTGATGACATGACCACGAACTCTATTCCAAATATCAAGTGTGAATGTAGTAGAAGCGCCATGAAATATCGATGACAATGAACTCATAGATGCAGCCATGATGGTTACCAATAGCAACCCACGTATTCCTAAATATGTAATACAACAACGTAAGTGGATGCCACATGCACTGATTTAGCAGCAAAATTCACTGGATTAAAATTTCCCTTTTACCTCGGGCTCAAATTCTCACACGTGTACATCATAGAATCTTCGTTTCAAGGGAATGCATTAAATATATCGGAACAGAAATATTTTATCAATTACAATTTTGCAAAATATAGACAAATTATCCCACCCGGTGACGTTAGACCGTGAAATGCATAATGAGTGTAGTTCAATGAAAACAATATAAAAGAATTAATGTTGACATCACTGGTAATATGACATCATGTGACGATTAACACGGCTAAAATTCCAATAATGCACGGTACAGATCTACTATTTCTGTTCTGCTCTAAACGTTGATATGTGGTGATCACGTGACAATCAATGCATACATTTCCCTCATATTGCGACATCTTGAGGTTATGCCATATCAATTTTGAACACCCTTCTCTATCACGTGACACTGCCACTCATAACTTCCCTTCAGTCACTGAATTCAAATATGACCAATACAGCGTCACTCCACGTGACATACAACGCGAGATCTTACCTGTAGGAAGTGAGAGTTGAGATACTAACATTGGGTACGCGATATGGAAACACGTTCGCGAGTCCCTGCATGCAACAAAGCAGTCAATATACGTTAAACACCCAACTTGATCTAAAATAGGAAAAACACTCAACGTCAAAATGTCGTAACTTATACTTCAAAATGTACAGCTGAAATTCAAAATACATTTACATAAAGTATATCCAAGACAGCAGCATGGGCGAAATAATTGTTGTAAATATTATAATATAAAATCAATAACCTCAATATCAGGGATTGAATATCTACACATATGTTGGCCCCTCCTGTGTAAAGTGCACGATCGCAGTTGGAGCTCGGCCGCAATTCGCGTGGTAACGTCACTTCCGGATACTAGGTCGATTTATGATGCTCACCTACATACAACATTCTTGCTAGCATTCCAGGTATAACAATAAGAAATAACGGTAATATGAGAAGACACCCTGCTAATAACACGCTTCCTTTAGCATGGGACAAACTCTTGGCGGCAAATATATACTGCGTCATTATCTAGTATGAAGAGAAAAAAATTAAAGTTTATTTTGGCATAAAGTCTGCGTTCAAGTAGTGTAAACATAGATTAAGATTATGGCTCATATTTTTTCATTTTATTCTACGGAATATATTCACGATTCATACGTTAAAATATTGACATTTGATATTATATTCGGAGACCACTAGCTCCATAATACTCGAACGACGTGCTACTTCCATGGAGGAGGAAGTAGTACTTCCTTACACTGGTGAACTGGAGCATTAAACAAAAACAAGGGGGAGAGTCACAAAAGAAAACAAGACACCAAACTTGACAAATAAATCTTTCTTTGCGTTTATCTTATCATTTTGGAAACATATACCTATTTTTTAATAACCTAAACATGTACTACAACCACCTCAAATACTCGTGTTTGTTTTGCATCATGCGTACCGAGTGTCCCTCAGAGTCCGGGAATACAAAATGGTGTTTAGCAGATTTACAGTAACCACGATTTTACGAAATACGTCACGGTAAATCGCCAAACTATTGGTTTCATCCAATATATATCTCACCTGATCCGAGCACCAATACCACATCGTTACTATGGCAACACCTAAGACCGTTCCTAACCATGGCTGGTTCGGGTCTTCTAACCCATGGAAGATATGAAAAGCGTCTTCTGATGGATCTCTGCAAGTACTTGCATTGGTCAGAAAAAAAGTGGGAAATGCCGGAAACACTCTTAATAGATTGTTTGTAAGACCAGAGTATCCACCGGCTTCCATAAATGCTGTAATATAGAGGAATGATGGTGTTTACATTCTGATGTTCTTACTTGCTGTCAGTGCATCATGGGTAGTTATTTGCCTCTAGAGGACGTGGTATATCACAATTTCGTGACAGAGAGGTCACTCGTATTGTCGTTCTATTTATTTCAATACGTACCAAATGCAGCGAGAACAACAGCACCAATGATAATGATGGGTGTGTACAATACACCTGTATATAGAACAGATTTCATACCACCTAAAACCAAAAAAATATATATTACAACAAAATTAGTATAACTAAGTTAAGAAAGAAAGTGCTTACTGTGTCAGAGAAACTGTACAAAAATAATACATGTACATACCCACGGCAGTTATAAGTGTAACTAGTGCCACCATACCAATAATGGTATAATATAAATTCCAGTCAAAAGTGTATTTTATAAATATAACTAGACCATAAATATTAACCTGCAAGAAAAATAAGAGTATATTTACTGTTCAAGTCCAGTTATAAAGTTGCGATTAAAGATGTACGTTAAAATTGGAATTGTGTATATTAATGGAAATTTGGAGAAAACTGACGAATAGTCATATGCAGTAAGCATACACACAGGGTATTAATGCAGTAGGCATACAGAGGGTGTTAATGCAGTAGGCATACACACAGGATATTAATGCAGTAGGCATACACACAGGGTATTAATGCAGTAGGCATACACACAGGGTATTAATGCAGTAGACATACACACAGGGTATTAATAGTATTCATCTTATCAAATCCGGGATGTCTCAACTATTAGGCATGGAAATTATATGTTAAAAGGTGGCAGTCGTCCTGCCGCACCCTGTTCGATATGGGACTCACAGCGACGTATACAACGCGTGTAAAATACATTGTTTATTTACATGAAATTCGAACACGCGCATTGCGACGACCACCGCGCTTTAAGTCTCATTTCGATTATGAACGTACGATGAGTGTACAGTTCACTGTTACTTACCGCTATCCTTGTGAATACATACAGTATTATAGAAAACACTGACATGAACACTGTAAGTCTCTCTCCACCATACCGAAGCGATAAGTACTCTGGCAGTGTCTTTGCCTACGTGATGAAGTACAATATCAAAAACGCAATGAGACGAAGTGCGCCCCAACGCCATAACGCTACATTGAACGCAATAATCGAAACTGTGATATGTAGTGGAATGTTATATTATAAGAATATAAAATCTGATACGGGTTTTACTTTTTTCATGAGTATTTCAGTTAATACTAATATTTGAATCAGGTTGAATAGATTCTAGAGTTTCGCGGTACATCATTATCATTATAAAAGTGAAAGGTAACAATCATTAGATTGGCTGAGATTTACAACTAGTTTTCAGCATTTTGTACAATGTATAACTTATAGCTGATACGTTGTCAATTGAACTGAAGTTTTTTACAAAATTAAATCATAAACATGTACTATCGACAGCACAAGCCCATTCTTATTTTTATAAATATTTATAAATTTCAATGACAGTTTAAATCAAATAGCCAACGAGTGATGTGCGCAATGACGTCATTTGAAAACAATGTACCAATGTTATTCCCTGGACCAATACAAACTCTCGTTTCAATTTGAATTGTGAAATTTATGAATATTTCTAACAATTAGTAAAATAGATTCATGGCTTTGATTGTACAGTGAAATATAACATTTATATCTGGTTTTACGTTTAATCATTTCGGTGGGAATTAGGATGGCGTCACATTACTTTGCAAATTTTGAACTAACTTTCGCTCTCACTTTCATTTACTTTATCGCCCAGTTATCTGAGCGATGCGTTTCGTCATCGATAAAATGTGTTTGCTTAAACTGCGTTACAATTAGATGTCGACGGGATCCGGCGTTGTAGGCGAGGTAATAATTGAGCAAAGTTCACCGTGTTATACGTTTGTTGAAGCAAAAAGTAGGTCTTATTAAACTGTCTGTAGTTCGAAGGATAATTAAATCTACCATGTACAACACCATCGTGTTTGTGTTATGTTTTGGTTAGTCAATCAGAATACTCACCCCGGAAGCCATGTACACGGGTCCAAATCCCCAACCTAGCAACAGCAAAGACAGTATACTCTATATGAAATAAATAATATAGAGACAGCAGTTAAAATACATAAAATAGTGACACAAATATTGCCTGGAGAAGCATTGAATCAATATTGTGTTAAATCGAGTTAATAAATGTATACACTGGCGGCGTTTCAAGTGAAATTATGGATACGCAAAGGGGCAACTTATTCTTGACATACGCGTTTAATAAATTTGTAATGTCAAGAAAATATGGGTCAATAATCTTGATTTCAGACCACAGCGTTTCAACATTCTATCTAGTGTGTCGTTTGGGTTCTAATGTTCATAGTATGCAGACAACTGAAATTACTGTTTTGTCAAGCCTGACTGCTATTCTAAACTGCAACGTAATCGGCAAAGTAACAGTCAATAAACTATCAGTGAATACAAACAAGTTTAATTCAGGACAAGTTCTAATAATCTAAAGTGAAAGTGATTACCATGAATAAACGAATCACAAGTGATTATAAAGCGAAAGGACTTATGGGAAGGAGATTGCCCCATACGCACAGGAAATTGGAACGTTTTTACACCAAAGCGCGCAAGTTTCTAAGGTAACGGTGGAGCTCGAAAATTGTATGTTGCATATTCCCATGAACATACACCATTACATCTTTTAAATATAGATATTCAATTCTAAACTCAGACACCCTTACACAGATTTTTTTGGTTTTCACTGCAACATTTGTTCGGTGTGACTCCCATATAGTCATCATTTTAGGAGATGACACTTAGAATGTATGAAGAAGATAATAATCTGCACAGATACAATTTTAAAGAAAGAAAAAATTACAGATAGTTTCAGAAAAAAAATCCCACAAATACAGCATTATCATCGTGATCATAGCTCAAATTAGAAGAAGAAGAATATTGTACAGTAGTTTTACTATCCTCCCCACACTTGATAATGGTCAACTGCTTACAACTATGATAACATTGTCATATTGCGCGACTAACCATGAGTGGATAGGCTGCAACAGCGACACCCCATGCAGCTCCAAGAGATGACACACCTATGATGTAACCAGCGCCCAAGTTGGTAGCAAACAGTGACAGTCCAAGCTGCAAACAAATGATATTGTATTATGGAAGAATGGCATATTGTTATAGAGGTTATAGTGACTATTCCTGGTAATAACTGATATAGACTATAGTACAGAAAGTGAAAATACTAACTAAACCAATCAAATCTAACAAATGGCACAGTATTTGTGGAAAATCGATTCCGAGAAACACATAATAAAATAGTGAACCATTGACCGTATACATCATACTTGTACGATTAAGGATGTTCCCTCGTTTCTGTCCGATCGACATGCATGCCACGCAACAGGGGAATAATTGTACATTTACTTCACTTCACTTCAGAATAAAAACGCTGCCAGGCACGCGTTATTTGTATACATATGCGTGAATTAATAATATGACATTGTACTCGACCATTTAGTGCCAAGTGTTGATTATAATAACGAATGTCACCTGACATCATGACTCCCAACAATAGTAGACCCCACTTCACCCGGTTGACACGCACACTGGCAGCTCGATAGGAATCCAAAAGGTAAAACTTACCGATAAAAATGTAGTATTTCGTCCAGTTAGTAAGAACCCAGTGTTAGTACCCCTGTTCGACCTCTTGCAACTCTATGAGTATAAACAACACACATCTTTGTAAGTTGAACAAAACCACACAATGGTTACACCACAGTCCCTCCACAGGGACTGCGGTTACCTCAATAACAACAGAATACGATATACACAGTATCTTGGCGTACACCCACTCAATACTGTGCTCTCTGGCACGTTAGACAGTTCAATTCCAGTGGATACCGGCTTCAAAAATGTTATATAGGGAAATTATCATTAACCGTGGATTGCGCATGTAATCATTTGTTTAATCAGGACTTTTATCGAGGCACCTCAGCACATACCTTAAGTTGGCAGCTAGGATATGAGCTAAGTACATGTAATGGTGACACGCCGTGCCTACACGCCACGAATGAATTCGCATTGTTATCTCGAGTCATATATAAACGCAGGTATATGTGTTAAATCATGAATTAAAAGTTATTTAGGGTCGCTGAACCAAGGCGTGGTGAAAATAGTCCCTGTGCCGATGTATTAATGGTAATGGCGTTCCGGTAATGGGATATATGGATTGGTCAACGTACATATAACATTCTTTATATGTATCTTGACCACAAACCGCAAAGTAATAGTTTCTGTCACTTGTGCATTTCAAGTAAACATACCAAATTTACACATAACCACTCTCCAACGACAGAGTTGTGATCCTCTATACAGTACCTGTCATCGTGAACTCAGCGACCTCGCGTATTGACCCACACAATGATGCATGTCGGCACTCAGGTAAGGCGACCTTACCGGAAACATATTACGGGCATGCCGGAGCAAACTTACCAAAAAGCCTACAACGATTACAGAAGATATATAGACTGCAACTAGAGCGATGTCGGACTTGTGAGTTTCTATCGCCATGTTGAATTTAACTTGGAGACGACCGTCTTTCGTATTTGGACCCTTAACCGACGAGTACAGCGGACGATCAGCAAGAACCGGCAAATGTTTGCCCAATCACCGGGAATCCAGTACGTCACCAATCATTATATGCTAGTAATCAGGTCTACGCTGTCCGTGGGCGCATGACGCTATTGAGTATGACTTGTGTATCGCTTAAAGTGCACTTCCTCAGTATACATACTGAACAGCAGGAAAACCATGACGTGTATGTGGTGGGCAGGTATATTGGGGGAAATGTGATTGACAGATGGCCAATTTAATAGTACACATATTGGAAGAAGGTCTGTTTGATTTAATTGAAGTTCAATAAATTGAAACAGTAATAAATAAATTAATATATATTATTTTTGTTATCCCAACGAAGTGTAAGTTGTCTGGTAAGTGCAGTTTTTCAATTTGTCAGGGTGATTAATGCATTAAAGTTCACCATGCCGTCAATGATACAGTATGGAGGAAGGGGCTTTCTTGTTAGGATTCCCGGCACTGTCAAACAATGTATCAGTTACGTGCAATTCTGCACAAATGCATATTTTACAATGGCATTAAGAGGGGAGGCAAGGAGGGTAGCTGGTACAGTTTTACGGAAAAAAAATGGCTTTTTATAATTTACAAGAAAAAAAAAAAAGTTTTTACAGTGAAAATTGAATTTTTCAGAGAATTGTGTCATCTAGTCGTTTTACAGTTTAGAAAATGAAATTTCCCTTGATTATTCTTTACGACGTTTTTTTATTTGGATGTAAATTCTTGTAGGTACCGAGAAAAATGACATATTTTTACAGTGTGCGAAAAAAATATTTGATTGATAACGTTGTACGTCTAGCCTGTGATTACAGAATTACGGAGTTTATTTTTTCAATTTACGTTGTACGAAAAAAAAAAATATTGTAATTACGTTGAACGAAAATAACCCTTGCCCCCCCCCCCACATTAATGAAATAAAGTCGGTCAAACGAAATGTAAAGAGGGCGCTATTTGCGGGAAAAGCCCAAAGTCATGATCGCGTGCCATATACATGCTGGTTTCTCATTGGCTGGTTCCAGCTGTGACGATTGTATCATCAAACCTCAGTGTATTAGTCACCAAACTTTTTAAATCCGTGATTGTTAATCACATCGTCTCAACATAGAAATCTGTTTTAAATTAGACGTCTTGTACTTTATAAATGTCCTAAGACATCGGGATCACGGTATTGTGATATTATGTTTCCATTGTCAACATGTGTTTTGAGTTTATAAGAGAATTTGGCAAGAAAGAATAAGCAGTTCCTATTTGTAATGCCGTAAAGGTCGTCTGCTAGTTAATAATGACGGCACTCTGTTAATAACTCCCAATTGAAGATGATCACATTTTCGTCTCCCAAATACACCCACAATAGGAATTCATAGTGAAAATCATAAACGATTTTATTGTAGTTTTAGAGTATTGTTCTGTATATATAATATGTATGTAATATAAATGAGTGTGATTGCACAAGCACATCAAGACTTGTGTCAGAAGTGAATGTTTTTCAAATTCACATTTTATGATGGAGATGATATTTTGTTACACATATGGTGTACAAGTTTTTCGTTAGCTCATGAAATTCGTGGAGAGTGTTGTTAAAGTCATTGCTTCTTCTCAATATATAAAAGTATCCTAGTTTTGTTCGAGAATAACAATTTTTACATTCTAAATAATCATATATGTAAGTATATGCCGACTTCTTTTTACCAACAAGCTTTTTGGTCACCATTCCTGGACTTGTGGAGTTATCAGTGCGCCAGCCCATCCGTCCGCCTGAGTGCGTGCGTACATTCAAACATCACACATACATTTTGGGATACATGCAGATCCATTCGTCTTATGGTCTAATAATGATTCAAGACTGATTCAATGGCAGCCATAATGTTTATGCTCAAAATTACCGAAACCAAACATTTCTGAGATTATTCTGGAGCCGGATCTCGGTAGTGTATGGATGGATTTCGTTCAACATTACAAATAATGACACCTTGATAGACGTATTTTTTTCATATCAGATTCAAAATTAGCAGCCATTTAAAAAAAAAAAAAAAAAATGCTGTTCCGGAGCTGCATCTCCGACATGCCATGAGTAATCATTTTCAAACTTTATCGCTACAGCATACTTCATAACGCACATATGCACACTGTTTTTTGTTCACCCATATTTAAGCTAACAATTTGTCAGCAAACGCGTATCACTATAGGGCATATATTAATCGATTTGTCTGGAGGGAAAATGTACTATTGCAAATACTACACCTATGATTGATATTGTCCACATGCAAGCCATTCAAATTGAATTCAGAGTCGAAATATTAAAACTTAAACATCCATATTGAAAAAAAGGTCAGTGACCTGCTTTTTATTTTGTCTCCTAAAGCAGTTTAAAATAAAGTGATACACCCCAGGGATGGTTATTCATATTACATGTACCGGGTAATAACCTTATTTTCAAGGTAGATCTGAAACACGGAGATAAGTACCAACTTGCAATAGTGATTAAATGAAATGGGCCCCGGGTGTAGCATAGAGCTATAGATATGTCACGCAGTGGTGCAACTTTGTACCCACAATTCATAGTCAGTTGGCGTACAAGTGGTAATCAAATAAATGTGACGTCTCTTTCTTCAGTTTCAAGCCTTGTAATGGACCTGCCCGAGACTGAGGCCTGCAATCAGCATGTGATATAGACTGGATATAATCTGCTTCAACGCTATTTGTTCATGCCTGCAAGATATTTGTGTGTTATAATTAACATCAGATATGTTTAATTATCAACTCGCAAGGCAAAAAAAAAAGGATTTTTTGTAGATTGGCTGTTCTTTTCAGAACATACACAAACTCTTGTTTTGTGGTGGTGGTGGTGGTGGTAGGTTGTTTCAAGCCAGAAAAAAAAAATGTACAAAAATCATATGAAATGTACTAATCAGAAACAGGTTTGATCATATTATACCTCAAAATGAGAATACCAATTTTTGTTACATGACCATGGGGGTATATCATTCACAGTAAGTGACATTTGGTGTGAAATATTAGATATCAACGCTAACAGTCTGTGTGCTCATACAGTACCAATTATACATCTGTCACCGTAACGCCACAAGTTACAGCATGCCGTAATTTTGCAGTATTTTACGGGTCAATTTCATCCTACCATACAAGGAAATGCAAATTCCAAATATGGAATGATTATGCACGTTAGCTGGCTGCCACCAGAGTTTGAACGAACACTACACAAAGAAGTTCGCCGATTCTGTTCTAAATATTTTGGATTTCGGCATTCCTATGATGTATCCTTGGAAGGCAAAGATGTATAATAAGGTTATTACGAGAATACCTCAAAGTATGCACTCAGTACGCTGTCACATCGAACCACGCTGTACTGTCTATGTGCATACTTTTAGGTCTCCTCGTAATAACCTCATAGTATACAAAATCTTGCACCAGTACCAGCGGTGTGCAGTTCAGTGAAATAATGATTTCTGTCAAATTGATTCTCAAAGTAGAACGTTTTAAAAAAAGTTATCACCTGATCACTTCTAGAGCTTGATACTTATGTCATTTCAAAGCCATATTTTGTATGCTCAGACTTGTTTTGTTTAGCAAGCGACCACACAATTGAAAGAGCTGTGCTGTCTTTGTAGACTATGTTCTTCAAAACTGTATGATGAAATTTTAGCCATTTGTAATGATTATTACCACAATGTACTTGTAATGTCACAACCAATGTAGTTTATATGGTTGCAATAGTTACCAACCTCATACCAGTCCATCAAAGGTTTTTGCATACCAAAGCAATCCAGCTGGTAGTTTTAAAGAAGACTAATTTTTTACTAAAAATGACAAATATATTTGTTAAGTGACCTCATGGTTGAAATAGCTCCACTGTCTGTAGGATGTCTTCCTCAAAACAAAGTTGTTAAATGTTCTACACTATGTCATGATGACTTTTACAACAATGTTCTTGCCATATCACAAATGTGGTACATGTAGTTTAAATAGTTGTTGCAATGGCAAATACAATCTTGTTGCATTGGCAAATACAATCTTGTTGCAAATGATATCAAGTATCAAGGTAATTGAGCTAGGAGTTTTCAAAAAGAAATTCAAAATACATTTTTTTTGTGTCCCCAAAGCAAATTTTGAATCAAGCAACTTCCCTACCCCCCCCCCCTTCCCCAAGTCGTATATTAATTTTTGGTCACGTTAATTGTAATTTAATGTTAATAATGTTGCTTTTGGAAAAAGTTATCCATAATTCTGTCATGAACAAGTTGCATTCGCACTATGGAAAAAAAACTAATGCCCACCCACGAAGTGACCCAACACGTTTCACTATTCATACACACCTCTCTGCTCAAACAAGCACAGATGAAAAATACAACCAACAATTTCAATGTTTACGCTAACTACAGCTTTTCATACTTCTCCTATTGCTTCTTTTATTTGATATTTGTCTGTCTGTCTTCATGATTAAAAGAATCTTGGCATAAACCATTTGTAAAAGTGAACAAGATTAGTATATATACACATGGTGGATGATCATCTCAGGCTCCATAAATGATACAACAAATACCTCTTGATGAAAGCAAAAGCAGTGTTGTGAGTGAGGAGGTCAGAGTAACATGTTAACACTTTGTTGCTATTATAAACAAGAAATGTCTCTGGATACCAGCAAAATATACTTTAAACTATTCAAAAGTTATGCAGCTGATCAGTTAGATTAGAAAATATATCAATGGATTAGAAGAGATATCAATATCAGAGCAGCAATTATACAAAAAATTTATATTAACTTTGTGAATAAAGATTATTATGACATGATGCGAGAGTAGAGGTCTATGGATTTGTGACTTGGTGAATCACAATTTGTTCTATATTCTCTCCAGATGATATTTGCTGCATAGCTTGCAGAGCTACTTCTTGTAACGCTTCACCTGAAATATCCCCATCTAAACCATCGAGTGGGAGCTCAATCTGTTGAACAGTTTGACTTATTACTTCACCATTTTCACACTGAACTGTTCCACTATCTTGTTTCAAAAATACTATAATGTTTTTAACTGCTTTTGTTGATGCTTGGGATTCTTGGGAGTTTTCAGATGTTCCTTCAGTTGCTGTTGCAGTGACGGTTGTGCTGGTTTCTGCTGTAGTTACAGTCGCAGTAGTTGGAGTATCACCGCCAACTGAGGCTGTTGTGTTATTCGAAGTAGGAGGTAAAGTGTATGTATATTCCCCATCACTCTTCTCTTCATTCTGTTTGTCAGTCTTTGATGAAGACTCAGCATCACGCTTTGCTTTTTGTTGAGCAAGAATATTATCTGCTGCACTTTTTGGCATTATTGTATATGGGCCGTCCTCCTCATGCAAATATTTCTGATGTGCACGTAGGTACCTCATTTGCATAAAGATTTTTTCACACTCATCACACTGATATGCTTCATGGATTTCTTGATGAATTAATTGCTTATGCAGTCTTAGACTATCAGCTCTTGCAAACATCTTGCCACAGTTGTTGCATTCATGGCTTTTCTTTCCAGTGTGTGTTTTCATGTGTCTTCTTAAATCAGACATCGCTGCAAACGACCTCTCACATAATGTACAGTCGTGTGGTTTCAGTCCAATATGGCTGCGAATGTGTCGTTTTAGGTCACAAGATGCTACAAATCCTTTTCCACAATACTCACACTGGTATGGTTTTTCACCAGTGTGAATTCTTCGATGTACAGTCAGATGTGAAGAATACGGAAATGCTTTTTCACATTTGTCACATTTGAATGGTCTGTCACCAAGATGTATTTTTTCATGTGTTTTCAATTGAGCTTTTTTAGGAAACTCCTTTTCACAACCCTCACATTTGTAGGGACCAGTATGCACATCATCATAGTGATGATCTAATGTTGATTCTTTAACAAAAGCCTCAGAACAAAGATCACAAGCATACTGTTTGTTTGAAGCACTGACTTCCTTGTTTCTACGTCGATACCTCTTCCTACCCGTATCCTTGCTTGGAGTCCAATCCTCAAGTTCCATATCACAAAAATGTGCTGGCCTCTTAATGGTTCTTCCAGACCTTTCACTTTTTTGAATTTCAGGGGGTTTCACCACAATTTCTTCTTCTTCATCATCATCATCTTCTTCGTCTTCTTCTGGTTGCAACTTGAGAACACCCTTTTGCCCAAAAGGGATTTCACCAACTTCCAGCTGAGGTGGTTTCTTATTCACCACGGCCTTTTTCACTACATCTGATTCCTTACTATCTGATTTTTCATCACAACCCTTTATCATAGCCTGTTGAAAATCTTCTTTCAAATTTTCTAATGCAGCAACAAGAACATCTGGATTGCAGACTTCCTGTCCTTTCTCCTCAACACTCTCCGGCTCAATAGCATAAAAAACAGTTTCTTCTTCAGTACCTGTGCCTGGTTCTGAAGCGTGTGAAATATGATGAAGAGCTTTCCCATCCATGCTTGTTATTATCCAAGTACCATCATCACTCTCTCTTAAGGTAGCTGTCATTACTGAAGGAGTCTCTGCAATACTAGTAGTAGGTGGAACCCTGTCTGCTTCTTCTGATGAACCAGAAGGGACAACTGCACCTGCACCAGCACTAACAACTGTACTTGAGGGAACAGTGGCAATACTAGTATCCATTGCTGTATTAGAGGAAACAGCATCACCAACATCCATCGCAGTATTAGAAGGGACAGCAATACCGGCACCCATCACTGTATTAGACGAAACAGCATCACCAGCATCCAACGGAGTATTAGAGGGGACAGCAATACCGGCACCCATCACTGTATTAGACGAAACAGCATCACCAGCATCCAACGGAGTATTAGAGGGGACAGCATCACAAGTATTCATAGCTGTACTAGAGGGGACAGCTATACCAGCATCCATAGCTGTATTGGAGGAGACATCCTCCATAGCTGTATTAGAAGAAACAACATCACCAGAATTCATAACTGTACTTGAGGGGACAGTAGTATCAGCACCCATATCTGTACTAGAATGGACAGCACTACCAGTATCCATACCTGTACTAGAGGGGACAGCAATATTGTCATCCACAGCTGCACTAGAGTGGGTTGTAGTATCCACAGCCATAATCATATCAGAAGTGGTAGTTGTATTGTCAACGATGGTATCAGCATCTCCAACTTCACCACATGAGGGAGCAGTACTGTCATTGATAACTGCATCCGATGGCGCAGGAGCGTCAACATCCCTAACTGTACCAGATTGGGCTGTTGTACCAACTTCCATAACTGTACTAGAAGGAGCAGCAGTACAAGCATCCATAAATGTATCAGAAGAGGCAGCAGTACTGCCAGCATTCATAACAGAATCAGAGGTGACTGTAATACTGGTACTAGAAGAAGCACCAGTACCAGCATCCATAACTGTACTGGAAAGGGCAGCAGTACCCACACCTACAATATCAGAGGTACTTGTAGTATTGGTTGCCGAGACAGAAAATGAAACAGTACTTGAGCCTGTACCACAAAGTTCTTTATCATCAGTACATGTATCAATAATGGAAGTTTCCGTAGGATGAGTAGGTTCGCTAACATTAGCAACATTTTTCTCTTCTTCAATAGCTACTTCATTAGAAGGTGTACAAATTATTTCTGGCATTTGGTGCTCCTCTGCATCATCTAAAATAATAATAATAAACCACTATTACAATCTTGCCCAACATACTTCATGTAGTTTACCAGGGATAGTTTGCGGCACTGAGCACAGTGTTCTCCACAAGGGGTTTTAGGTGGGCGGCCCGCCCATCAAGTTTTACGGCCGCCCAGTAACTCTCAACACCCGCCCACCAACGTACATCCAGCTGAAATTATTTGTAAAAAGCTTGCATTGTTCTTCCCAAGCCTAAACAAAAGAGTAGTTGCCCAACCCTTTATTTTTCTATTGTTTCAAGAGTCCAAACATAAACAATGTCCATTGGAAGTCTGCAAGCAGTTATCAAGTGTATTCATGGCAATGTGTCAATCGCTTGAATTCATTGTCGCCCGACATTGTTGCCACTTAATGCCCCCGACACGCAACTACAGTGGTTTCAATTTACAGCTGTATTTTTAATAATCGTCTTCCGATCACGAAAGAAAGAAGTAAATACGAACGAAATGTATATGCACAGAAAATAAACAAATATATTAGCAGATTGCATGTAAACTCAAACAAAAATTTAAATTCTAGCCGTATTTACAACGTTCGCTCGATTTTCATTGTGAAAACAGCATGGAGAAGGCAAACTGATGACCTTTTGGCCTACCCCATTCAACGACTGTCTGCTACCCACCACTGTTGGCGCTGTAACGATTTAGTATCTAAGTTGCATAGGGGAACAGCGTATTCTGGGTGTTCGTGTACTGAATTCGGAAAGCGGTAATAAACATCAAACATGGCTGCTGGATTAGTTTACCGCGAGTATTTGTAATTGAATGATATTTTAGTTATCTTTTCCACGTACTTTTTTCAATTTATCTATTTTTTATGTCTAATCTTTCGAAAACATCTCAGATTCTTTTATTTTGCCGATTGCTAGCATTTTTTTCTTGAATTTCAAAACAATGTGTGAAAACACAACGTATCGTGGCCGTACATGCGCAAATGCATCTTACCTTCCGTCGGCACGGGTGAGTACTGATGCCACAAATAAAAATGTTATGGATTTTGTTTTGACAAATTGTCCGTTTTGGCTTCGTGGGCAAATCATCTCGTATATTTTCTACATTATAACTCAATTATGTCTTGTACTTGCTCTTGGTTACTCGAATTGCATTTCATGAACGCAGAATAATTTGCGAACGCATAAATCACTGATTTCAAACTTTTTGCATTTCGTAAATATTGATAGTGATCAATCTGTTTGTATTTCAAAAAATTGTAACATGTTCCAATTAAATTAAATTAAAAAGAGAATAGTAAATAACTTAGTGTGTATTGCAGTTCATGTCATAAATGCGGGAATTCTGTATGTAAATGATATGCAAATTGATATGCAGATTTATGCTAATTAGGCTGCCCACCAGCTAATTTGGATTGTGGAGAACACTGGAGCAATTAAATATAACTCTTGCCTTGGAGAGATATTAATTACATTCATACTCCTGAGCTTAAACACAACTCACTATTATTTTAGACATAGCCATTTCATGATGAAACATGTCATTATTAATGACATAGTCCCCATTGGAATTAGGAGAAGTGCTAGTTAATAATTTAGAGTGAACAAGATGGCTGCCAGTCGGCCATATTTGATTAAATTGCAAATTGAATTAACATGTATCCATTTATGACATGCTAAATATCAATGAAAATGGTACATGGGTGACAGAGATATAGTAATATGGCCAAAAATAAAAACAGCCGTTATTCAGCCATCTTGGAAATATAGAAGTACCGTATTACCCTGGGCATGCGCTTAGGGACCTAAACATACAAAATCTGGAAAAATCGAGGGTGGACGCTTACCCGAGGACCACCCCAAAAAAGATTTAAAAAAGTTGTTTTTGTGATCGGATGTGATTTTTCTTTCGTACACTTTGTACACGTACTTATTTCTGGATTTATGCACAGTCCCTGTGATAGAGGGACTGTGATTTATGCAAGGTTTCAATAAACGTAAGCACTCTGTCAAGAACTGTGGGAACACTAAGACACAGGGTCGAATTTCAAAAATAAAACTTGTTTTATGTCAGCGAATGAAGTTGTATTACTCACTGAATTTGGCTACAAAGTATGGTAAGTATAGTAATCAATGCTCGGTTACTTTTTTAGTAACCGTGATCAGTGCAAGTTGTAACGGCTGCGAAAAACTACTGCTTGTAATCCAAGATGGCGATGACCTCATTAGCATAATTTTGTTCACGAAGAATAGCAGACAGGGTTATAAAACAAATAAACCTTTTACTACTGATGTGAAATGTTTACAAACTATTGTGAATACATAAACATATCCAAATGGCGATACATAAAAAACAGACTGAAAATAAACTCTGGTTGATCTCATTATTAAACATGATTTATTCACGCACCCACACACATGACAAAATTACAAAAATAATGATGATGCAACAAGTTCCCATCGTCGGCATGCCTCATTATGGTTATCGTAATTTGAGGTCGGCAAAATGTTTTTTCTTCAACGACAGAAAAATAATCCACATGACCGTAATGCCATAGCTGTGATGAAGGATGGAAAGAAAGTAGCAAGTTTACGACGTGATGTCTCAAAAGTGCTAGCTCTCGTTATGGATTCACAGTCAGCGAAATGCTACGTTTTGAAACCAAAACTAAGTGCTTCAAACCACTCACCAAGGTATGGATTATTGCAATATTGGATTCATCGTGAATAAAGAGAAAGCAGAACATGTGCGCCACATGCTGCGTGGTTCATCTTACGTCGTTAAGTTCCAATGAGTTTTTACGTAAAAACACAAACAAAACGGCCCCATTCAGGGCCACCACACACTCCAAAAAGAGAACTACCGTAACAAACACACTATTTAAATAAACCAAACGTGTTCGTTTTTGACAAATAAAACTTTATTGTTGACCTCGTTCTTGGCTAAAAATCACCCTGGGCATTTAACCGAGGATGTCCCCAACATGTAACTTTTGTTAAAACAGGGGGTGGGCGCTTGCCCAGGGAGGGGCGCGTGCCCGGGGTAATACGGTAAGGCCAAAAAGTCAGACGGCTGTCAATCCGCCATCTTTGATCGCATTTTTTTACAAATTGTCATGGACATGTATCATAACATGTATAAAGTATGAGCCAAATTTGAATGAAAACTGACAAAGCATGTCCAAGATACCACATTTAAAAAAACAAACAGGATGCCTGCCAGTTTGCCATCTTTAATCCAATTGGGAAAGAAATTGTCATGAACATGTACATGTATCCTAACATGTATAATCTAGCTACCAAGTTTGAATGAAAACTGACAAAGCATGTCCAAAATACGACATTTTCAAAAAACAAGATGGCTGCCAGTCAGTCATTTTGAATCAAATTGCTAAACCACTGCATGTGCATATGTCCTACATAAAGTACTGAACACATGCAAAGAATGAACAACATCGGTCCAAAGGATTCTGAAATATGACCGGATGAACCGACCGAATTATAAGTCCTCGTTTTCGAACTTTGTTTGAACGGGGACTAGTAACTCAATGTCGGACCTCAATTGTATAGTTTATGCTTTTTTTTGTTTGTTTTTTAAAGTTTGTTTCTCGTGGTCAAAACCCATGGGGCATACAATTACATACAATTAGTTACACTCTCAGATCAGTCCTCTAACTTTATTTAGTGCAATTTTAATTTAACTACGGGTAAGTTAATTTGCTAAATCTCATATCATTAATAATTGAAAATAAATGATTGCATAAGTATTCTTTGTCAAAGTGAACAGCACTTTTTGAATATACAATAAAAATATAGACATTTAAATAATACTTTATAGACTTGCCTTTGTCAGTATGCTCCATTATTCACTCAGTTCCTTAGATCAGTAATAATACTTGAATTCAATCTAGCAAATGAAAAGAAAGTAAACTCACAAAATGAAAATTCATCCTGGGTACATGTATGGGTATGGCAAAATTGTCAATGACACAATATTACAATGGACACTAAAGCATTTATGTTTTGGTGAGTGGGAAATTACTAACAAGCAGTGCGAGTGTGCACAATGCATGGCGTCTCACTATATACTATCTAGGGCTACTGCACTGTTAGTTCATTGATGAATTCAACTTACTTGCAGTTGTACACTAATATGTTTGAAAATACATGTGTGGACCCAGTAGTATCTAGTGAGGCGATGCATGTCCATGCTATTCTTATCTTTTGTTATTGTCACTGAACGTCCCTACTGGTGGGTCATTTCCCACTCCTAGTGCAAACAATGTATGCAACCTCATGATCAAAATAGCTCTGCTGTCTTTGCAGAGTGTCTCCCTTAAAACAAAGTTGATAATGTTTTATATGCCGAGATATTAGCCATTTGTTATTGTTACCACAATGTACTTGCCATATCACAACTACATCTAGAATAATTTATAAACCAGGGGTAGTTGTTGCTATGACAATTAAAACTTATCTTCTTGTTACAAACCATACTAAGTATCAAAGGAATTGAGCTGGAAGTTTTCAAGAAAGTCAAGAATATTATTTTTACTAAAAAGGACAAAAATATTTGCTAAAATAGATAATTGAAGATAATTAATTATCTGGTTCACACAGATTAGAAATGCAAAGTTGTAGGGCCAGTGGAACATTGGTGTTCGCATTGGCTCTACAACGGTGTATTTCAATTGCTCCCTTGAATCTTGACTTCAAAGGTTTTAGTTTTTGACGGCACAGTTCTGCAAGTTTATCTCACCCCAATTTCTTGTATTTTTGGGCAATAACCTAGCTATCATGGGAGGTTCCATGTATCAATCTAAAAATACTTTCCTCTTGCCAAATAGAAATCAGTAGCAGGACTTCATTATTATCTAATTATATCCAAGACTACACCTTCCACTGACCAGAGCGGTACATGTATCACTTGTCGTCATGTCATTGCTATGGACATAGACATGAAGAGGGTGTTTGTGCCACTGTGTGTTCACGCACTTTTGTTTGGAATTTAGTTCTGAGCTTGGAGTCTGGTCAGAAAGTTTACATCAGCGTAAACTGGTCACACGGTAAAAGTAACACCATCATTAATTTACGGCGGTGCTACAACAGCGTAAATGTTGCGTGTGAACCAGATAATGGTCTCAAAATGAGCAAATCTGACAGAGGTCCATGCAAGGCACCTACATACAAAGTATCCAAGAAATTGGCCTAAAAAGAAGTCAAAAATAGAATTGTTGACAGATGACAGACAATCACACTCTGTCATCTTTGATGACAGCGAAGGTAAAAACGGATAAAATAGTATTCATTGTTGTGTCAAGTAACAACATTATCTCATTATTGTCCATTACTGGCAATTCGGTTAGTTATTTACCAATATCCCATAAAAAGTCAATGTGATAATTCAATGCCAAAATCAAAACCAAGAAAATTGATGTCAGTTCTTATGTGAGAATGTTGCACAATCACCAAAATCCATTAGTTGCATCAATTAATAATTTATGACCATTACAGTTGAATGTTATCAAACTTTATTGTGCACAAAAAAATACATTTGCTCATCAGTAACATATATGCAATGAGTGCATCTTATATCTATAGTCAATTAAGTCAAAATTTAATGATCCAGTACATGTATACAATAAATGTAAATGCTTCTAATGGAGATATATAGTTAGTGATGACAAATTAGATGCTATTTGATTTGTTAATGCAATATAAGAACAATTGCATTTATAATTTGAATTTATTTTATTTTCATTGACTTTTCTTGCTTATTACATTCTAAATACCCAAATAAAATCTATAATTTTTCTATATGGAGGTAATAAACAATTGTCTGAGCTTATCTTAGGCCAAACAAAGTTGTTTCTGGTAAGCACACAACAAAAATAATTATATCGCCACTGCACAGCAACCCCACATGACAAATTGATGAAACCTGCAAAATGTTTGTTGCCTGAAAACAGATTGAGCAGGACATGATGTTGGCAATTACATACTTATTATCAAGATACCTAATGATTTTTACAAACCACTGCAATTAATTCTTTTGAAATATTAGAATTATAGAGTTAAAGTAGTAAATGTTTAAAAAACAAGCAGCCTCTCAGCTGAGATAGCTCCGCTGTTAGCAATGCACATTTCAATTAAAGAACAGAAGATATCATTAGAAAATGAACAATACGTATAGTATCAATGCAATGGGATTTGCTGTTTTCAACAAGAATTCAAAAATATCATTTTTCACCATAAATGATTGTGGTTTTTAACAAGAAGAAAATATCACTTTTTACCAAAAATGACAAAAATATTCACCCAAATTAGATAATTAAAGATATCATTACAAAATGAACAAATCTGAGAGAGGTCCACATGTAGTACCTATATATGTAATAATATAAAATCAATTGGACTTGTCGTTTTTAACAAGAAGTCGAAAATATCACTTTTCACCAAAAATGACAAAAATATTCACCAAAATTAGAGAATTGACGATATCATTACAAAATGAACAAATTTGAGAGTGGTCCACATGTAGTACCTATACATGTAATATCAAAGCAATTGGACTTGTGGTTTTTAACAAGAAGTCGAAAATATCACTTTTTATCAAAAATGACAAAAATATTCACCAAAATTAGAGAATTAAAGATATCATTACAAAATGAACAAATCTGAGAGACGTACACATGTAGTACCTATATATGTAATAATATAAAATCAATTGGACTTGTCGTTTTTAACAAGAAGTCGAAAATATCACTTTTTACCAAAAATGACAAAAATATTCACCAAAATTAGAGAATTGACGATATCATTACAAAATGAACAAATTTGAGAGTGGTCCACATGTAGTACCTATATATGTAATATCAAAGCAATTGGACTTGTGGTTTTTAACAAGAAGTCGAAAATATCACTTTTTATCAAAAATGACAAAAATATTCACCAAAATTAGAGAATTAAAGATATCATTACAAAATGAACAAATCTGAGAGACGTCCACATGTAGTACCTATATATGTAATAATATAAAATCAATTGGACTTGTCGTTTTTAACAAGAAGTCGAAAATATCACTTTTTACCAAAAATGACAAAAATATTCACCAAAATTAGAGAATTGACGATATCATTACAAAATGAACAAATTTGAGAGTGGTCCACATGTAGTACCTATATATGTAATATCAAAGCAATTGGACTTGTGGTTTTTAACAAGAAGTCGAAAATATCACTTTTTATCAAAAATGACAAAAATATTTACCAAAATTAGAGAATTAAAGATATCATTACAAAATGAACAAATCTGAGAGAGGTCCACATGTAGTACCTATATATGTAATATCAAAGCAATTGGACATGCGGTTTTTAACAAAAAGTTGAAAATATCACTTTTTACCAAAAATGACAAAAATTTCACCCAAATTAGAGAATTGAAGATATCATTACAAAATGAACAAATCTGAGAGAGGTCCACATGTAGTACCTATATTACATGTAGTAATACATGTAGTAATATCAAAGCAATTGGACTTGCGGTTTTTAACAAGAAGTCGAAAATATCACTTTTTACTAAAAATGACAAAAATATTCACCAAAATTAGAGAACTAAAGATATCATTACAAAATGAACAAATCTGAGAGAGATCCACATGTAGTACCTATATATGTAATATCAAAGTAATTGGACTTGCAGTTTTTAACGAGAAGTCGAAAATATCACTTTTTACCAAAAATGACAAAAATATTCACCAAAATTAGAGAATTGAAGATACAATGTATGATCATGAAATAAACAAATCTGAGAGAGGTCTACCCAAGGTACATATACACCAAGTATCAAAGCATTCAGGCTTGTAGTTTTCAAGAAGTCGAAAAAGTAAAACATTGACACGGACGCCGGACAATCACTCATATAATAAGCTCCGCTCGACAAAGTCGACAGCGGAGCTAAAAAAAAACTGACAGCACTTTCAATTTTTAGTTAGTATCGACGTTAAACAATATTAGAATTGGGATGGCCCTCATGAATATTCATAAGGTACTCTATAACTGCAAATGTTTACTAAGAAAAACAAATTACAGGTCGATTTTCCTGACAATAAATTTTAAATCACTGAAAGTAACATTGGAAACATATATAACTTGCCGCTGACAATGTGAACTTGAGCTTTACTTTCTTTATGGCTGCCTGCGATGCATACAAAATGAGCTCTCGCGCCCAATATGGCCGACTGTCTTTACCTAAAATTTCATCAACATGACGCTCAATATCAACATTTTCGTGACTTCAGATGCTAAAGATCAAAACATAACATTGTGATATTGATATAATTTTATGTCAGATGGAAATTACTATTTTATTTGATTTGTACTGGTCAGAAATTGGATTTCCGTGACGCATTTGTAACCAATAGACTTTCGACCTCGCCAAGGAACAGGCAGCCATTTTACGATCATCAAGCCCGCCACCGTATGCGCATATAGTGTAAAATAACTAAACTAAGTATGTAATATTTACCTTAAAACGCCACCTTGCTGTGCCAGTCACGTATAATACTCTGGCTACACCTTGGCATGCCACTTGAGTGACCTGTTTACCCTTGAAACAAAACGACAACAATCACAACGTCATTCACACGAGGGGCCACAGTTAAAATTACAACACCTATCGCACGAGGGCGCCCCATTTAGAAGTTCCTGCCATTCAACTTCATCCAAATTCCCAGTACACCGAAATGATTAAAAAAAAACAAAATACCTCTTACTAAATTTTTCAATTTGTTTACTACTGTAAAGTAATTACAAAGGGATCATTAGAAACTCAGGCAAGAACAGACTATTGCAGTATTTGGGAAAATCAATCCTACAGAGATCAATATCAGAAAAAAAAATCACACAGTGAGGGAATAAATAACAGCAAATTAATTCATCATGGAAAACAATTTCCGCAAAGCTGAGTGAAGAAAAAAACATGTTTTTCTGCCATTGCCCTACCCTACCCTTACTGAATTTCTAATGGTCCACTGTCATCCAGACAAGTGAGTTTCTATTACAAAAATGTTTTGATTATATGGGAATGGAAAAAAAAAAAAGTTTCCTTGAACTCCCTTTAAATAAATTGAAAAAAAAAATTCCTAAGTATATTAGACTACTTTCATACATGTAACAGAGTTGGATAAAACCATTCAACGATGTATGTAGATTTTACAAAAGGCTGGAAATATGTTAATACCAGTAGTATTTTTGAAAAATACTGGTGTGGCAACAACCCTCTCTGACTTAAACAAAGATCGCATTATACATAGGTTCAACAATTAAAGTTACAATAGCCAAATTAGTTTAATTCATTGGCCTTCAGCATCCCCCCAATTGTTTCTGGTCCCAAGAAATTTAAAAATATGAGTGCTGCATCCATTTCTTTTTGGATTTTTGTCATAACTTTTGTCAAACTTAACAAATAAGTGTGCTACAATACTCCTTTTAAACTAGCATGTATACTGACTAGGAATAAATCTTCATTAGGCCAATATACTAGTACTAGTACATAGATTGTTTGGCATACAAGAAATTGCAATTGCATACAAAATGCATGGGACAATGGCTGCAATTACCCATAATTCAATGCGATTTTACTGACTGATATACCGGTAGGTTATCAAATGTCACGAACACATGGCAGTCTGTGTCGATATTTAAATCACTCTGGAAACATTTTGAATGTTTTTCTTTCCTTCTGTTCTCCAAATATTTTGTGGTCAATCATACAAAACAATCTTAGCTAACTCGGGAAGTCCCCCCCCCCCCCACACCAGCATTTGGTCGTGTATTGTGTCACGTCTTTGAATAAAAGAGGAAAAAAAGAGATTACACCTCCACCCCACCCAAAAAAATTAGAACCAATTTTAGCAACATAAATTGTCTCATAAATTCAACATGATTCCCTATTACAAAACATTCATTTAAAAAGCAAAATCAACAGACTCCCTAGGGAATACAAGGTGATTCTAGATTCACTACGAGGTATCACGAATTGCATGAAAAGTGGGGATCATATGTCTGTTGCAAAAATCAAACTAATTGATTTTAAACTTGATTTTTCTTTGTAGTTCTATGTCAAAATGCTGATCTTTCAGACAGAAATACTGTAAAACATGTCTTTTTAGCTCGTATACTATTTTAGCTAATCTGTAATTTTGCTAATTCAAGATGCAGCTAATTAACAGAACATCTAATAACACAGGAAGATAGTCGACACTTTAGCTAAATTAAAGGGGGGCAGTCATCGTGACGCACCCTATTCGATATGGGGGTCATAGCGATGTATACAACACTTGTAAAATACATTGTTTATTTACATAAAATTCGAACACGCATGGCGTGACAACCACTGTGCTTCAAAATTCTCTTAATTCATGCCAAATAGTGTCAAATCCGCTAAATTGCATGCAGCTATTTCAACATGTTTTACAGTATTGCCTGGAGATACACTTACTTTATTAAAATTTACCATTATTGAGCAGAAATACTAAAATACTTTTGTATTTGTCAAACTCTATACAATGTTTTGACGCCACTATGACCTTTATCTGTCCTATTTTCATATTTGATTTCACACATAATAGAGGATCTCACAGTGGACAGAAAAATGGTCTATTAATAGGCTCCACAATATTGTGCAAATATTTAGTTAGAACAACCCACCAAAACCATGCATAATCCATAAAAATAAGAATACTAGTACTGTATGTTACAATGTTTATTCAGTAAATAAACATGAGCTTACATTATATTTCCAACTTAATATTTTCAGGGTGTCCTATTTTACTGAAACCAATTTGAGACAGACTAAGCTACAATTCAACCTCTAATTTGATGACATACAAAATGCCTTGATAGTTTAAATAGCTTGCATACAAGTCTCAAATTAGAACCTTTAGGTGATCACCCCCCAACATTCAGGACTTGCAATGAGCACAGCCCAACACACATACACACATAAACCGTGCTAAATCATATGCATTTGTATGATCACCTCTGTCATCATACATATACTTAAAACTTTGTTTCGCCCATATATATTTTTATTGCAAGACAATTCCATAGTTCTAAGAATCTTAAAGGTATCCCGGTACTTTGTGAAGAATAAGGTAAGGTTAACCATCTTCACCATTTTCAGGGGTAAACCAGTACATATAGGAGAGGGGGGTTAAAGAGAACACACATGTGGGATATGTCACTGCAAAAATCTGACCCTCCCATATCATCAGTTGACCACTCCTAAAGCAAGATCTCGAGGTAATTGTTGTAAGAAACGTGATCTATCAAAAGTACCAGGATGTAATAATTTGATGGAAACCATTTAAAATACAAAATATAGGAAGACATTTCCCACACACATTTGGACAAAATTAATGTTTCATTCAATAATTTTTTGCATTTCTCTCCTCCTAAGAAGAATGATGAATCAAGCAAGTCATTAAATAAAGTAAAAATTTCTGCAGCTTTTCAGTTTGGTATAGTTTTCTCGTCAAACAAACTAACTCTTCTTTTTTTGAAGTCAGAATAACCAAAAACATGCAAAAAGCAGAGATAAAATAACACAAGTTATATTTCTATCGGCAAAGGAGCTCGCTATAAAAATAACAAAGGATAAAATAAACCTACAGTGGCAATACACATAAAATATATAATTTATACAAAGCACTGCAAAATGCATTTCCTCATACTTCAGGGTCAATATTTGATTCAGGGTCAATATTTGGTTCAGGGTCAATATTTGATTCAGGGTCAATATTTGATTCAGGGTCAATATTTGGTTCAGACTCAATGAATTGCAAAATGAATGCCAACGTATCTGGGATGTAGATGTCATCCAAGAATACTGTTGTTTATGCATTTACTTTGGTGCAACATTTGGTATTTTTTAAGTGTTTTTTCTATAATTTGTTAACATTGGACCAGATGAATATAATTTCCAATAGCTAATCAATATTTCATACGTGTTCAGTGTATGAAAGGAAAGGAAAAGTTTACATTGACCAGTTAAAGATGTGATGGGAATAAGCTTTGGTTGACAGATATAACTATTAACTACTACAGTAAGGCAATATATGGGGAAAATATTCAATAAAACAGAGGACTCAAACGCTTTGCATAACTAGCTTGCATTCTACCATTGTCATTGTCCCCAGGAGTAAGACATCTACATGTACTAGCAATATATATGTACATATCCAGTATCCTGGATAATTTTTACTGCATGTACTGGGAGAAGAAATGCCATTATAAATGTCAGTAGAAATGAACCATTTTGATGCTGTGGTGGGTTAATGTCAACAATTAATCACAGTTCGTGTGCTTCCATAGTACCACCTTCTCCCAATGTGAGTTTACAAATCTATTGTATAAATCAAATGGCACAGTCTTAATTGATTGTAAATATGTAATTCTGTAAAATAGTATCGCAGATATTAAAGTAGTTTTACAATAATGCCCTATACTACGATGAACATGAATGTTTAACTAAAATATGCCTAGATAGAACGCTTTCAATTTACTGTTTGCAGCTGCTTCATTGGAACTTAAAAGTTTGGTATTATCAATTTGCTTTCTACGTAACACAGGAAGCATAAATTACTTATAATTAGAAGTTCATGCAAAGTCAATATTTCAAAAAGAACACTGCAGTACAATGAGTTAATGTAGATAGTAAGCATAAAATATTGGGAGCTTAATATGAGTCATTATGCTCCATAATTGATCATAATTTAACATGCACTAAATCATATCTTGTATGTTTACTTTTTAACAGTAACAAAGACTGGTGTCATGGCAACAAATGTTTTACCAATTATAAGCCAATTATAAGCCAATCATCAGTTGTATATTCCATCTCTGTGACCTTATAAAGGTCACACAGCCTGGGTTTATTTTTTGGGTAGATTATCTTTCAGTGAAGTATTTTGTATTGCAATTGGAAAAAAATTCTAAGCAGGAATCACATAGTCAGAAGAACTAGGATGTGTAACCTTTGAAACAGGTCACATGACTGGATCAGAATCATTGATTAAAAGGTTTAAGATGCTCCAGTTGAAGTTCTAATGCTACTCGTTCTTCCATCACTTGTTTGAGTTCTTGTTGAAGTTCACCGTTAACCCTTGATAGCGTTCTATTCCTTTCTTTAGCATTTCTAATTGAAACTTGTATCGTCTTTTTGTCTCGTTTTCCAGAAAGTAATCTGAAACAAGAAAACACTGTTTAGATGCATGAACACTTCCAAAACTGGTAATAGAAAGCAACATGACATGACAATTATTTCTTACACTCCAGTCATAATATGTGATATTAAAATAAATTGACTTACTGGGTAACAGATACTGGCGGTGCAGAAGCATGTCGTTTCCTTTCTTTGCTAAAATCTTCTTTATTGTCAGACTGCAATTCATCTCCAGACAAATGTCGCCCTCTATCAACTGATGGTGGAGATGGTGCCTGATAAGAGAATGAAGAGAGATAATTGAGAGATACAAATTTCCATCTATGTCCCTTTAATGTGATTTCAAAGATTCAATATGGAGCAGCTAAATTAGGATTTTAATGTAAGCAACTTTAATTTTTTGAGTGACTTAATTTTCCTGGGTTAATTAAAACTTTTTGTAGCATTGACAATTATCTTCTGGTCTCTGGTCTTGGAGATAAAGTGACTTTCATGAAATTTTGTTCTCACAAAGCAATTGAATTATCAAGTTACAAATATTCATAGTGATGAATGATTCATAGTACGTGTGTCATAAACACAGGTTATCCTGGATCGGAATGATTCATCAGTTTTGGGGATCGTCATTCTCAGTTGTATGCTGGCTGTTCATCTTACTATCTTATTTTAAGTCTGTCAATTTTGTTAACCACTGAATAGGAACACCCCTAGAGATAGATGAAGAATACAGATACTAAAGTTATGGCTCTTACCTTTCTTTTGGTAGTTTGACTTTTGACCTCTGGACTACTGCCCTCAACTGTACCTTCTGAAAGTAGGATACTTATTTTAGTCTCATAAGCAGAACTTAGCTAGCAGTATTGTCTTGGTCCTTTTTATTCGGGGCCAGCATTTAACATTTGTGTATTTTGAGACATGTATATTATCGCATAACAAAATAATCTATATAATGAATTATACACTAAAGTAACCTTTACAAATTGTATAAACAAATCCAGAACAAAATGAATAAAAATAATACATGTAATATTCTCAAAACCATATAAAAATAGAACTCACTTGCGGGTTCAACAGGTCGTGGGGGTGGTGCTGGTCTTGTATAGTCTTCTAGCGATTTCTAGATAGGCACACAAAATAACAAATTCAAATGATTTTGAGCCTAAGAAGTTTCTTGCTGCAACACCCGTGTTGGGATGTTAGAGTGTGTTTTTTCAAAATGATGTCACTAAGCATATGTTATGTTAGTTATTCACAAAGTTGTTTACATGATGAAGTCAAGTGGATAGAGTAACAAGTCATACACTAAATACAGCAATTAGGAAATGTTACATAGAAGATATGAACAATGGGTTGAATTTTTGTGCACATGTCAATTTGTGAGGATTCATGAGTATGAAATAAGCAAATGACTGTCAAAAACTATGATTTCACAAAATTAAAGCATTCTACAGTAGTGCATAGTCCGATTCTCACGCACATGAAGCAGACAATCCATGGTAGTCCATACGAACCTGTGTGTGATTGTGTTAGGAAAATCTGTATTTGACTTCAGTAAAATTGAGTGATTTGGCTGGTCGCGCCAAGGAGCTGAAGCCAACAAGTCATTGTCAATGACACGTCCCCGTTCCGTTCATATTTGAGTGACATATACATTCAAAGCAGATCATGACCGAAATGCACCTGCATATGTACAACACATTGTGCTAAATCTGAAAAAAATCCATCCATGCATGACTGAGATCCGGTTCTGGAATTGTGAAAATACGCGATTTTGATGCATTTTCGGCCTTAAAATGGCCATCATTCCGCTATTGTTAAGCAGATCATGAAACAAATGCACATATCTATTTGTGACATGATGTACTATGTGTGTGTGAAGTTTGAACTTGATCAATCCAGACATGTCTCGGATACGGATCCAGAACTGAATTCTTTAAAACAAAATGGCCGCCAGTCGGCCATTTCGAACTTGATCCGAAAAAAAAAAGACGTGCATCAAGGTCCTATCATGTTTAATGTATGTACTAAATTTGAACAAAATCCATCCATGCATAACTGAGATACGGGTCCGGAATGGTGAAAATGTGCGATTTCAATGCATTTTCGGCCTTAAAGCGGCCCCCATTTGGCTATCGTTAATGAGATCATGAAACAAATGCACATACATATTTGTGACATGATGTACCTTGTGTGTGTGAAGTTTGAACTTGATCAATCCAGACATGTCTCGGATACGGATCCAGAACTGAATGCTTTAAAACAAAATGGCCGCTAGTCGGCTATTTCGAACTTGATCCGAAAAAAAAAATGACGTGCATCAAGGTCCTATTATGTTTAATGTATGTACCAAATTTGAATGAAATCCGTCCATGCATAACTGAGATCCGGGTCCGGAATGGTGAAAATGTGCGATTTCAATGCATTTTCGGCCTTAAAGCGGCCGCCATTTGGCTATCGTTAATGAGATCATGAAACAAATGCACATACATATTTGTGACATGATGTACCTTGTGTGTGTGAAGTTTGAACTCGATCAATCCAAGCATGTCTCAGATACGGATCCAGAACTGAATTCTTTAAAACAAAATGGCCGCCAGTCGGCCATTTCGAACCCGATCCAAAAAAAAAAATGACGTGCATCAAGGTCCTATTATGTTTAATGTATGTACCAAATTTGAACAAAATCCGTCCATGCATAACTGAGATCCGGGTCCGGAATGGTGAAAATGTGCGATTTTGATGCATTTTCGGCCTTAAAATGGTCGCTATTCGGCTATCGTTAATCGGATCATGAAAAAAATGCATGTGCATATGTCCCATATAATGTGTGATGTATGAGTGAAGTTTGAACTTAATCGGTCCATGCATGTTTGAGATACAGGTGATCACGGACGGACGGACGCACGGACGGACGGACGCACACAGGGCAAAACATAAGTCCCCGTTTTCGGACTGCGTCCGAACGGGGACTAACAATCAGTGTAACTGTAACACCAAGTCACATCAATTTCAAATTTCAAGAAATATTTTTGTCGTCTTATACCACATCATAGCTTAAAACTGAAAATAACAGGTGGCTTCATGTTTGATATGGAAACACGTTTGATTTTGTCAACAGTGAATACAAGTCCATAGTTGGAATTCGGCCAGGATATGATGGTGTGGTGACGACATTGGATGGCAAAGATATCAGTAGCGCTGTTGATTCTACAACGATTACCATCCACTGGTACAAATACACATACATCATAATCAAAGTGAAAAACTCAAAAACCACTCACAATTTTCCTATAATCCAATGATAAAGCTCTTCTATGTGCCATATCCGGAGAAGGCTTGTGTTCTACTTTGGGTGAATCTGCAGTAACTCTATCAAATTTACTAAAATCTGCAAAATTATCTTGTGAAGGCTGATCACCACTGCCTGACTCGGCCTCATTAGCCATCGATGGCTCACTAAGTTGTGCCTTAAGCTGACCTTTACCAACCTACAACGAAAAGATAAATATAGGATAAATATAAATGTAATACATGGCTTCACCACTAAATGCACATACAAAGATATTATATAAGACATAAGAACATATTGTATGACAAGAATGGTCACTACAAAATAGGATTAATGAAAGAATCTTCAGAGATGCAGGTAGAACAGGAGGTAATAAATTAGTGTTGTTTATTTTAGTAACATTTTAAGATTGATGGTTAATACTCCCTTGTCAGCATAACATATATTGTTATGATATTTACATATGCTGGCCTAATGCTAGTACACATATAAACTGACACTCACCGATGAGGTACGAGGTGGTATTGTAGGTCTTGACAACACAGGGGATATCTTCTCTGGACTAGAACTGCCAACTAGAACCAAACAATCTTGTTAAATACTGAGTATATACAGTCTATGATTATACGGTATATAGTGCAGTGAGTTATCCTACCAGTGGCACTAGTAGTGACACTAGTGTAACATTCGGTATATCAAAACACACTTATATAGGCAGCCATACTGGTGCCTTCATCAAAAGTTTACTAGCATATACAAATACTTGTCATGTGACATGCAAACAATATTATTGCAACACATCTACACAGCCATATATGGCATATAGGCTGTACAAGGAAAAACTTTTGGAGTAACATTGCAAAGTGATATAAATTGAATCTTCTTATTTTCAGAATACTGCGCCAAAGGGCTGTGCATAGACACCCTAGCAGCCTGAGACGTGTGTATTTAATAAACTGTAACTATAAGATCTAATGAAGGTTTCTTTAATTCCTTTCACCTCCAAAATTTTGTATTCTGTAATAATACTATACCATGTTCATATGCAAGACTCTCCAATTAATAATAATTAACAAAATCTCACATACGTTGAAAATGATGGTGAAACTAATCTTACCAGGAAGCGCTTCCCCTCCTTCTAATGACAATTTGCTAAGATCAAGAGATGAAGACCGGACATGTCTCAGTTTCCTCCGAGGGGGTGGAGGAGGGGGGTCCAACCTCTGAGTCAACGACTTGTCATATCCATTCTCCACTGCTGGTGTTATTTCTGGTGATGTCTTGGGCTGGATGTCGTGCTGCAAATCTGTGGTTTCTGTGGGTGGCACATCTACTGAGACAGCTTGTCTGCGTAACACAGCCGCACCAGAGAATGATCTGGATAGCAGCAAGCAGTGGATAATCAAGATCATATACAAAATACTTTGTCTGGTATCGAGCAAAATTCTCCCAATATTGTAAAATACTTTATTTTAGCTGGAATTAATTTGAAAAGACTTTTTTGGTGTTTTGTATGGAATTTATTTTTTATTCACTAGATTTTATTTTCTCTGAATCATCCCTTCAGCGAAAATAGTGAAAATAAATTCCAAGCGAAAATAAAGTATTTTACAGTATATATTTTCTAGGACAACAAACAAATCTATTTCCAATAGTTCAATATATATCTCAATTACTAGTAAATATTTCCAGAGTAGTGGTCAAGCAATTGGTTGCATGTGCTGATTGTACTTCACCTGACTATTCTTTTAAGTTTTAAAAAAAAACAATGGAATGAAGAGCAATTTATCACTAAAACAGATTATAATATTGCAGCTGATTTTGCAATATAAAAAAATAATAACTTTACATAAGAAAAGAGAGAACAGAAAATTAAATTAAATTACAAGTACCTATTTCTTTTCTCCATGCTAAAGATAATTACAAGAATAAAAATAAAAGAATACAGATTAAATATTGCTATATGTAATTGACACTTATAGTGTAAAAAATAGAGAAAGTGAGTGCTTTTTGAAATTGACAGTTGACAGTAGATACACTTGTACAGCATTATTGTACCTATGATTTATCTCCATCAAAATGTGATGTGTAAGTGATGTACAAAGTGTCTGATAAAAGTAAATTTAAATCACGTTTTGAGAAGACATTAATAAGATTTATGGAGAGAAGAAGTTTGAGCAGAGTTTGAGATTCTCAAAAAGCTCAGCTACGACATTGTATGCATACAACTGTGTCAACCTCACAAAAAGTTTTACAAAGAGATTTAAGTTCATAATTTTGAAAAGTTTACAAAAGTTCATAATGTGACATTTTGTGACAGAAGGAAACATGATTATTTATATATTACAAAATCCTGAAGATTGCACAAATACACAAGATTAGGGAAGAAATAAAACTGAATATTCTTTCATTAATTTGTAAATCTCGGGAAGACGGTTTAATACTCAATGCGATCCAATAAAAGATTGAGAGTGATGTCATTGTCAGTTATAACTTTGTCAAGTCTATTTTGAAAACTACACTAAAATGAAATTCATGAGAATTTGTATTAGTGGCATTGGGAAATAAGTCACAATTGAGTATGTTTAGCATGTCAGTTTGGATGACAAAAATATGTATAAAAATTGATGGATACAGTGTTTGTGCTAACATGATATGAAATGGCATGGCAAGCCTAGAATTGGGCATAGAAGCATTGGCAGACATAGTCATGTTGTTCTTAACTGGAAACAAAAGAAGAACAAAGATAATGCTATAATAGTAGGGCTTTAGTTAATGCTTGGAAGAATCAAAACGATACAAATTTTATATCTCTCCGAAAATATGCAAGTTGTGATCTTCAGAGGAAACATAGCAATAATCAAAAATGTGACAAGCTTAGTTAGTCTAATCAAGAAGATTAGGACTTAGGTTAACTGTGAACAAATATGGGAATAATTTTAAATGAAATGTGTGACGATTAAGATGACAGAAATTTGAACTGTCAAGTGAAATATCGTGGCAGCCTCAATTAACATGAATACAAATAAAATCATTATCTCATAGCTAACGGTGTTCATAACTGAAATGTTTCCATGGCAATGTGAGAAAATTAAAACTCATTTTAAAAAAAATTTAAAAAAATTGGGAGGCATAAAACATACAGCAATAGGTAAGAAATTGACATAGGAGTATTTATGGTGGGGGTTATGTCATCTTGATATTATTAGTAATCACTACATACATGCATTAAAATTACAGTCTAAGGTTTTTATCCGATACTATTAACTAGAATATGCATGCATTCATTCAGTTCATGCTAAATGGTAATTTGAATCCAGGGACACCATCTTGTCCTTTATACATTGGGTAGCTCCTTGAATGCCATAGATTTTGCCTAAATTTGGATGCAACATTTTTCAATTTTTTATGTTTTTTCCTACTGTTTTTTCTGTCAATTTTGGATCTATTTTCCTATTGGCTCAGGTCTAGATAAAAAAAAATAATAATAGAAAAACAATTATCAAGATTTATTTTGTGGAAAGTGACAAAGAAAGAATTAGGATGTATAAAAATCTTAGTCGGAAAATTCAATTTAATGAAACAATATTGGTAAAAATCCTAAATATTTGATTAATTTTGCTGAAGCACATGCATAAAAAATAGCAAGCATCAACTAATTTTGATATTGTGCAAGGCTTCAGAGTGTTGCTTGTTGATTTATGGTCCAAGCATGAACAGTTCTTCAGATCTGATTTAAAACTTAATTGAATTGACTTTTGGTGGAGTGTGCAGTAACACATTTCCTCCTGAAGGCCACCACAGATAGCTGATATAAACAGTGTAATAACATCATCAGTAGGCAATGTGTTAAGTGATACATCCCTCCACCTAAAGATCCTGAAGCCACTTAACAGCATAAGAGGCAGATTGCTGTTAATTTTCATTTGTGCAAGCTAAGACAAATAACACATGCATGGAAGCACCGAGATACATGATAGTTACCACCACCACTAAGCCATGAGAGTAATGATCAATGTAATGGTTACCTGGGTCTGGATCTCGATATAATATGGGTATGAGCAGCTTTCTTTGAACTAGGCTGGTTGCCAGGCGCTGCAACTGATGAAGGCACAAGCTGGGGAGGCGGAGGAAGGGCATGTTTTTGTGCCGGAGATAGAACAGCTTTTTGCAGTAGCTGATGATGTTGAAGAGTGACTGTTGTACCTGCTGCAGAGAAGTTAGAAGTACATGTCACACAAGCTTATACAATTAATATGTAATAAACTATATTTAAATCCAGTGTGCCCTCTAAGAGGAATGATTTCTGAGGAATCTGGAGTCCCAAAACAGAGGTATTAAAAAAAAAGATTGTACATGGTTGTCGGCAGCTCTTGAAGGGAGCGGCTGTACACACAAACTAAACTGCTGTGACACATGATACCTTTAGTTTATACATTTATTTTAAATTATTTAGAAAATGTGAAATTCACATTACCAAATTCCTACAGTAAAAATGATTTTTTTTGTGTCATTTGTGTACCGGAAATTGAGCATAACGAGTTGGGTCACAAAATATCTCTGTGGATCAGCGGCATATCATATCGGCTTTATTAATAGAAGGCACACTGTTTACATCCTTAGTGATTGAGAGACATTAAAGCGAGAGGGTTGTCACCTGCCCATGATGAGAATTGAGTCCCAAGCAATGATAACAACACACGCTAAAAACACAAAGGCTCATGGGTAGACGCTTTTTTGTAAACAATGAAACGCTATGGCCATCTGATGCATGCACAGGTGACGACTCCCCTGCTTAAATAGGCTGACACCCTTCACATATACTAATGTAAACAGGTGTACTTCCCTCGCAACTGAAACCATATGCATTATTTATAGTACATGATGAGTTGAATAAAGTATTTATATGATTCTCGTATATGAGTAGACATGTATTACTGTAAACTATGGGAGGAAGTATTGAATATACAAATAACCGTACCAAGAAGATTAACCATAAATCAGTGTGTCAAAGATACAGCAAAGATTTACAGAGAAATTCCATCATTTACAATACTGAAACTATCATAGAAATTAAAAGTAAACAGGAAAAAATAAAATGTTGTTTACAAAGTACAAACAATATTTACATCTCATATACTAAAATATTAGATACATGTTGTATGTTAAATCTTTGAACACCAGAATTTTGCACATTTTTGTCTATAATTTCTTTGTTAATTTTGAATCCAATAAAATTATTTTCTCATCAGTTTTTGATTCTAATTTTTGTTAAAAAATGGAAAAAATAAGAAAGTTTATTGTGTGATAAAAAAATTGGCTTTGGTGTTCAAAGTATTAACACAGTAATATAGAACTATACAGATGTAGATTTATTAAATATGAACAAAAATATAAATTATGAGAAATATGTTATTGTCTTTATATTACACTTTCACACAAGATTCAAAGGAATGAACTTGAGAAGAATTATTATTAAGGAAAGAGTCTTGCATATGAAATTACAATAAAAAAAGTATGTTTTATGGAAGAACTTGAATAGTGGGTATTGTAAGAAAACTTCCAGCGCTTCACAATTAGATGCAGTTTGTTGTTATTTAGGGTTTAATCAACCTACCCCATTAGGAAATGCAAATTCCAAATAAGGGAAAATAGCATGACACTTCCTAGATGGATAAGGAAGAGAGTGCTTCTACCGTTGTCATCCTATTTCCCAGTCCTAGGCATGACACACAGATGTAATGTAGCATATATGCACACATATGCAAAATAATTAATATTCTGTAGCGATAAATACTACAGACACCTTTTCCCTAACAGACTGAAATGTTGTGTGCAATTATTTGAAATTTTGTATAATGTACTACGTAATGTAGGCAATAATATGCAAATATATTTTATGGCTAGTGAACATATTGCCCAATCAATGGACATACAATGCTAACAATACCTGACGTTGTAGCTATGACTCGTTTGTCTTTAGATGGTGGTGGTGGTGGAGGAAGCTTAGCTGGTTTTTGTTGATCTGTGACTGCATCAGGTCTATCAACATCCGTATACGATCTCTGTTTGACCAGTGATGGAGCCGTGATATCTTCAGAAAGACCGTTATTATCATACATCATACCACCTGTACCAGGATCTACCACAATACAGATAATAGGAATGAGATTTAATGACATCACAACATTAAAGATCAAACCATTCCTTGGTTTATACTGTAAAACATGTCTTTTTCGCGAGCATGTTTTTTTAGCGAATTTAGCGAGAGAACTGATTCGCTAATTCAAGATGTCGCTTATGACTTTATTATAAATTCAAAATGGCCAAGGCTTGGGGATTTGTATACAGTAATCCAGAACATCCTAATTACACATGACAGATTTTCTTTTTTTATGGAGGTAATAACTGCACATTTGTTTTGGCACATGACAGACAACTATTGTGAAAACAGGAAATCAACAATGACAAGAGAGATTCGCAAAATCAACATTTCGCTATTACGTCATTTTTAATAACACAATTCACTAAAATTGCATTTCGCTTTTTCAACATGTTTTACAGTACTTCTTTACATGTAGATGAAATGTTTCTGGTTAAATATTCAAGTTGAAAGCTTAGGACAAAGCTTTGATACAGTTAAATTGTAAGTGCAAACAAATAAACAGTGACATAACTGTGATGAATTTCATATTTTAACTAGCAGCCTGTCGACTGATATAGCTCCGCTCTTTGTGATGCATGCTCTGAAAGCAATGACTAAGAAGCAATTTAAACTTAATGCTAGCTGCTTTAATATCGCAAGACACCAACTTTCTTTATTTTGTTGCAGAGAATATTTCACTTAAATTAGAGATTTGAAGATGTCGTCATGAAATTACCAAATCTGACAGAGATTCACCCAAGGTACCTAAAAATAAAGTTACAAAGCAATCGGATTGGCAGTTTTCAAGAAGAAGTTGAAAATAACGTTTTTGACCAAAAATTACAAAAATATTCATCAAAATTAGAGAATTGAAGTATTGTCACAAAATCAACAACTCTGACAGAGGTCCACCTGATATACCTACATATACAATATCAAAGAAATTGGACAAGCAGTTTTCAAGGAGAAGTCAAAAATATAATTTTTTACCAAAAATGACAAAAATATTCATCAAAATTAAAGAAAGATATCATCACGAAATTAACAAATCTGAGAGAGGTGCACCCAAGGTACCTACATACCAAGTATCAAAGGATTTGGGCTAGCGGTTTTCAAGAAGAAGTCGAAAATAGTATTTTTGACCAAAATTGACAAAAATATTCGCTATAAATAAGACAATTGAACATATCCACATGAAATGAACAAATCTGAGAGAGAACCACCCAAGGTACCTTCCTAGAAAGTTTCACAGCTATACAGTTTGTGGTTTTTACGAAGAAGTCGAAAATGTAAAGTTGATGACGGTGGCGACGGAGGACGACGACAATCAGTAATACCATAAGCTCCGCTCGACTTCGTCGACAATGGAGCTAAAAAACCATCATGATGATAATTTAATGTCACATTTCTATATCAACCAAGTTGTGTTGAACACAAGCAGCTTATATATAGTTTTGTAGATGGACCTGAGCAAAGTCCCCCCCTCCTACATCACATTGATCAGTGAACGAATCCCAGCAAGCGACTTTAGAGACCACTCTTTGAATAAATGTAGAGTTCATACCTGAGAATGTGCGTGGTCTCAAAGCCGCTTCCTTGTCAGCATACTCCTGTGATAAATGTTGAGCCTCTGGTGACATTCTTAATGGGATTGGTTGAACTATTCTCCCTTCCTGTCAAAACAATTACCAACAATCTGAAGTCATCAAATATAATGTCTCTAGAAGTTTAAATTTAATAAAATTGATATTATCAGATCAAGGCCAAAAAGATCAGTTGAATGAATGAATGATGTTTAATTCACTATAAAACATATATACAGATAAAAATATACAAATGAATTTGATATATAAACACATGAGTAAATAAAATTATTAAAGTAAATAAGTGTATAATTTGAATTTTGAATTATAAGTTGGATTGGTACATTTAGAATCATATGAGGTTATTACGAGAATGAGACAAAGAATGCACAAAGACAATACAGTGAGAGTATTGATCGATGCATAGTGGAGGTTGATGCATTCATGTAATAAACTTGTATTACATCTTCCCAAATCAACCGCTTGGGACAGGATGCCCAGGATTGCGTAAAATGGTGAAAATCATTGGAACTTTCACCCTCCTAGAAAGTTTTCCATACTTGGAATTTGTAATTCCTAATATGGTAGAACGCAGAGACAGCAAGAAATACCGCAAAATGATGACGCACTGTAAATGTCAGGAGATATACTGGTGTATAAAGTGACAGATACAGAGAAAGTATTATGGTGATACCACAACGTATGCACTCAGACATTTAGTTACTTGTTAGTTGAAAATCTAATACTGGCAGTATACTTTTTCTGCATATACTTAGCGGTGCCTCGTAATAAACTTATAATATCAGGTAAAATTGGTACTGATCTAAAGAAAAAATTATTGATAAGATTGTCAGTTTCAATCATGTCGTTTAGTGACAATTACAGACATTCAATCAGACGTCCAATCATGGCTAACATGCAAATGAGTATCCATATAAAGCATATCATGTGATAACTTACAGGATCAGGTGATATGGATGCAAAGTCAAAATTAGCCGGTGATTGTGATGATGGGGACGGTGGCAATGCAGGCGGGGAACCGTGATCTGAAAATGTAGCCCACTGCTGCTGTCAATGAGAAAAACATAGGCTTTAGGGACCATGTACACAGATGTAATAACGTGAATGTATAATCATAAACCTTTGAACACATTTTCAATTATTGTATCCTTCCACAATACGTAGTAAAAGATAGTTATTTCATTAAATTTTATCACTTTTTATGAACACCAGAAACACAAGGTCCAAAATCAGTGAGCAGGTGAAGAAATTGACTGTGGGAAAAACATGCAACATATAAAGTCTGATAATGAAAAGATTTCAAATTTAAATTTTGTTTACAAGTTAGATTAAATTATTTAATTAAGATCAAAATCAACATTATTTGTATTGATCACTTATAAATGAGATAAACCTTGATTTTGAAGAATAAACTACTTTTTTCACAAAGTCGGATCAATGGTTAAAGATTTCTACACTTGCTGTACCCCGGTACATTTAGAAATTCTCTCCGACTATTGTGGAGTAGCATCTCCAACTATTGTGGAGTAGCATCTCCGACTATTGTGGAGTAGCATCACTTTGATGGAGGACACAAATTTTATCTGGCCATATTTTGATGGATTCTGGTGGAAATTACTGGACTAACAAAACAATCAAATATAATTATGATTATTATTATTATTAATAAAACTAAGTTTACAATAATATTTAATCAAATAAATTATTTTAAAATGAGCAATAAAACAGCATAGTTCCAGTAACTCCCGATGTCACCTATGCATTATTTTTCTTCATTGATTGATAGTTTGAAAATAAAAAAAAAAAATGTTTCTGCTTCAACCAATGTTATTACTGGTACCATGCTATAATACTTTATTCTGCAAATGTATAAATTATAGACATGAAGCAATTAATTTTAAATGAACTATGATAACAAAGTGTAATGTGTGCAGCTGATGAGATGAATGTGGTACTGCCCTCTATCAGGGTGTGTGGTACGGTACATTCAAGACATGTGTGCATCACAGGTTGTAGCACATTGACGGCAAATGAAGTAATGTAAGAGTCGTGAATGCACAGATGAGATATGAAAACAACATAATAATTAACAATATTTAATATTTCATTGAATTTTACCATTAACTTTATTAACTTTACATTATAGATAATGCAGGAAGAAACAGCAAGTTGCAATTGATGATTTACAGAGTTCTTTGTGAAGAAAAACAAATTATTTCCTTTTCACCACAAGTGCACATGGTGGGTCATTATACTTACGGTTTAACAATATGCACATAATGCGTTATGGAGAAACAAGCTTAACAGGTCTATGACAGACCAGTATCATTCCACACTAAATGACCATACTCAGCTACCGTACTTTATCAAGTAGTAATACATTTCAAATTTATTTGGTTATTTTTGTATTATATTCACCTATTTAGAGATTGTTTCGCACAGTTTACAAACTGAAAGTCAAATCAACATTTCAGCATCACAGTGATCGTAAATTTTTTTGTATTTCCCTCAAAAAATGGCGTTACTGTTTCATAGTATTACACAAATGTTTACTTGTTTTCTGATATATTCTTGTACATATTTAGAGAACAATTTATGTACAGTAAACAAAGGTATTTTTTTGTAATGTTACTTTGCTACATTTCTATGAACTCAGCACAATCCATACATCTCACTGGAATATTAATGCCTGTTAACACGCTGCTTCTTTAGATGAGAAATCATAAAGGTCACATCATATTTGTACCATTTTTTGTGATACATTATGTTATGTTTTTCATAAAATGTGTCAAATGAATGAGTTAGTAAACTATGAATACATACATTAATATAGCTGCGATATTGATGTTTGACCCCACTGTAGGTGAACTCCAGTTAACGGAAGGTACGAATTACGTATTTGCAGCGCATTTACATGGCAGAATTTAAAGTTTGGGAGAACTTAGAAAAGGTCAACTCAATTGTTTTCTTTATTGACTTGGTAATTTACAGTCAGAGACAAGGTGTATGAAAACAGGTTTCAAAAGAACATTCTGGTAAACTGATATAATTTGATCAGTAAAAAAAAAATCTAGAAATATGAAAGTTGTCCTTAACGTACCTCACCCTGCTGTAGCTGCGGTTGTTGTGGCTGTGGTTGAGGCTGTTGTGGATCCGGATCTACCCACTGTGCAGGAGGTGATGCCTTGGTAGCCGGAGAGTTTGAAGGTGTAGTCGGACAAGGAGCACTAGTAAATGGATCAGCTGACAATATAGAAAAATAAATATATACATATATATATACTAAAAAACATACCCGGTAATGCATTGTCATTTTGAATATAATTATACATGTTATGGGTAGGTTGTTCAGGAATGCAGCCAACATCAGCTATATGAAATGAACAAAGAATTTATACTTGGACAAGCACTACAGGGAAAGACAACATATCAGGGAATATTATTTTTCGGATATAATAAGGAGTATTATAATACTGCACACAAGGGATGGCATGCAGTTTACACACTTACAATATGAAATTTAATAACATACAAGATACAAACAAACTAGAAAGTATTTTCTCAGATTACTACCAACACATAAGCCTCAACTACGGTAATAACTGTATAAGCCAGCAAGACTTAAATTTACAAAGTCTTAACAATTTGAAGTATACTATTATCAACCATATGTACATAACAATTTGAATTAATCAAGTTACAACGAGTAATTTCATTTTATACTATTACTAACTACATGCAAGAATAAACAAAGTCTCAAGTACCATGATTTGAAATGACTTTTTTTTTGCATTCTTTTTTTTAACTATATAAATACATGACATTGTAAAGAAAATGAAAAGAATACCTATGTACAGGAAAAGGAAATAAGAATTCAAATCTAGTAATCGTTCTAGTTAAAAGTATTGTTCAAACGCACCTCACTTCTCTGCAAGCTCAGATTGCTTTCCGTTCATACATGCACTTTGATTTTCAACAGTATACACAGATTTAATATACAGCTTGAAACAATTCATGTTGATACTATTTCCCAATATTTTACAACGATAGATGTAGTATCGACCCATCAAGCGAAATGCATTAAATAATATATTGGCATGGTCTTCGACATCACCAAGGATACATTTCATTGCATTTAATGATACTTTGGTATGTGTATAGTACGATACCACTGTAATGCGCATGACCAGAATTTTGAAATAAAAACACAATCCCAGAAGAGGTGAAAATAGTCCTCTATTACTTTCTTACAAAACGTACATACAGGATCATCAATCATATTCCATGAGTGAAGAAGACGATTTGATGGCAAAAATTTCATAATAAGCTTGTATTGAAAATATCTTAATTTGGGATCCATTGTTATCCTGTAAGGAAGCGAAAACACTATTTTCCACGGAATGCTGCAGTCAAGAATGTCATGCCAATAGTGTTTAATATGCAAAGAGATATCATTTGAACTATGCAAATTCAATAAATACGTGTAAATATCTCTGTTAATTTTATCACCTGTAAACCATGTTTTTTTGCACATGTTTGGCCTACAGACCCAAATCTTTTCATTATTCAGCTTAGTTATTTTTCAAGCAGATGGGATGGCTGATACCAACTGGTTATAGTCGTGTTGTGTGAAATTACTAACGACATACAAGGTTGAATTATTCAACTTGTAAAATCTGAATCACACTATTATCTCAACTAACATACATACTCGGTAATCAAGTTTCAACAAAATACGATAAGCTTTACTGGTATATAATTATACCTATAGCCTGATGTAAATCAACCAGATCTCAACAAGCATGATTTCAATTTTATTTCTATGAATTACATTAAAATATAAATTTACCAAGTTTTGAAAAAGATTTAAATTATAATACTATAAACTACAAGATTTAAATCAACTGTGTTTTAACTAGCAAGATTTAAACTAACTGTGTTTTAACTAGCAAGATTTAAATTAACCGTGTTTTAACTAGAAAGATTTAAATCAACCATGTTTTAACTAGCAAGGTTTAAATAAACTGTGTTTTAACTAGCAAGATTTAAACTAACTGTGTTTTAACTAGCAAGATTTAAATTAACCGTGTTTTAATTAGCAAGATTTAAATCAACCGTGTTTTAACTAGCAAGATTTAAATAAACTGTGTTTTAACTAGCAAGATTTAAATCAACAGTGTTTTAACTAGCAAGATTTAAATTAACCGTGTTTTAACTAGCAAGATTTAAATCAACCGTGTTTTAACTAGCAAGATATAAATCAACCGTGTTTTAACTAGCAAGATTTAAATTAACTGTGTTTTAACGAGCAAGATTTAAATCAACCATGTTTTAACTAGCAAGATTTAAATCAACCATGTTTTAACTAGCAAGATTTAAATTAATTGTGTTTTAACTAGCAAGATTTAAATTAACCGTGTTTTAACTAGCAAGATTTAAATTACTGTGGAATAATTTATTTTCGCTGGAATTAATTTTCGCTGATAAGACTTTTGGGCGTTTTGTGTGGAACTTATTTTCACTGATTTTTTTAAGAGTTTAATGTGAAATATAGGAAAAAAAGTATATTCGCTGGATTTTATTTTCACGAAATCATCCCTTCAGCGAAAATAGCGAAAATAAATTCCAAGCGAAAATAAAGTATTCTACAGTATATTGCCAACAACTACAACTGTACATGCAATGACATTTGAATTTACATTTATCATGTGACAAATGTATTATATTTATACTATTGTGACACTCCATTAACTGTATGAAATTATATAAAATGTCTCTTCCTTGTACTTAAAGTTATATGCAATTACACTTGCGCTATGTGTGGTTCATAAAAACAGATCATGAAGAAAATGATACTATTTTTTTTGGCCATGCACCCTCACAAAAAAATTGATATACATGTACTGAAAGATTTGAATACAACACCAAGTTAATCTAAACTAATGAAAATGGGATGATATCTGCCTCAATATAAGAAGTAGACAGTATGACTAGTGCAATTCAGGTTTATTATAAACATTTATGTGCTGTGTCTTATTTCAAATAGACCCTTTACACATTCAGTCTCTTGAATGCAGTTGCCTAGATACTGGCGGCCATTTTGGTTCCCTCAAATGCCATTGAAGTAACAAAAAACATCTCATGGCCATGTACATCCAACATTACATGCAAAGGGTCTATAATGATAGAAGTGAACTCTAGACATGACATGCAGACACTGTGTGTGGATGATACACTGAATGAGAGAGTTAGAGATTATAACCTGATGACAGCATGATGCCAGGCTGTGCAGGCTGTGGTTGGACATCAGTATCATCAATATGTACAAGTACTGTTATGTAAAGACAAGATTAGAAAGGAGAGGGAGTGGCAGCAGTAAGTAGATCAGCCAATAATGAAACAAAGTGTGGGTGAGCGTGATAAGTGGATTTTCCCATGATCACATGATGCCCAGAGTTAATGTTGTCTGCATTTAAACACTGAAAGGTGTTATGTTAAACTGTACAAAAAAAAATCTGACTAAATATCAAATAACAGTTTAAGGAGACACATTCAATGAAGTCAATCTGATCAAAGATACATGTATACTGTAAAACATGTTGAAAAAGCGACATACTATTTTAGCAAATTGTGGTAAAATGACATAATAGCGAAATGTTGATTTAGCGAATCTCTCTTGTCTTTGTTGATTTCCTACTTTTACAATACTTGTCTGTCGCCTGCCAAAAGAAATGCGCAATTATCATCTCCATTAAAACAGAGAGAATCTGTCAAGTGTAATAAGAAAGCGCTCCAGATTATTACATTTTTGTATGTTGTTTATAAAGTGTGTGTGTGTGTGTGTGTGGAGAAAAAGACGGTGTTTGGTCGCCATTTTGAATTTATAATGAAGTCATTAGCGACATCATAAATTAGCCAATTCGTTGTCTCGCTAATTTCGCTAAAAAGACATGCTCGCGAAAAATACATGTTTTACAGTACATTTGCATATCCATCATGGTGAATGTAATTAGATGCCATTTTAGAGGACAGTATTCATGTACAGTCTTAAAAATAAATGTTCATATTTAAAAACAAAGCATAAACTAAGCATATAATCAAACTGCAGTAACTTTGAGTTTGTGATTGGACCAGTATCCAGAGCATGAAAGCATCAAATTATGCAAAATGCAAACATACCAATGTTAGAAAGTGAAATTTGTTCATTATGCTACATGCAGTATGCATAGATGTATGCGTGTATGTATGCTGTATAGTTGTAACTGTAATATTACACTGTAGGAAGGGCCAGCGATAAGTGAGTAGGAAAGGAATGGAGTGGTAAATTATAGAGTGTGGGATGGTGTTTAGGCTGTACATACAGCGAGTGAAGGTGGAATGAATTCATACAAGACTTGCGTCTTCACATCAGTGATTAATACTAGACAAAGATGGTAATTAAAATCATGTTAATATTTTAGATTCAGTAGGTGTACAGTACATACCTTCAGTCCTTGGTCCGATATTTGGTACTAGACATGAGGGCAGTATATCTGGTAATTCAATATCATGTTTACGTAATACTACTAAATGCATGGCTGTAATAAATTCTTCAAGTGAAAGAGCACCATCTTTATTCACATCTGATAACTGCCTGTTGAAAAACAAATTTTGAAAATAAATGAGTTTATTATTATAAACGAATATTACCAAAACAATTAATTGACATGACGCAGTCGTTGCTTGCTGTAGTCAGTCACTTTGAATCAAAACTTGACATGCTACGTGATACTGTTCTGGAATGTTGGAAATGCTTGATTTTGACACATTTTTAGGTTTGAAATACACTATTCAGTCATCTTGAATCGAGGAACTCAATAAACGCATTTCCATATGTGTGACATGATTTATGGTATGTATTTGTGAAGTTTGAAATTGTCAGAGATTCTTCTCTGGAACAGACTTTCATAAAAACAAAATGGCCATCAATCAGTCATTTTGAAACCGATTTAGGAAACCAAATGTACCTCACAGTATACAGGGCTGGGTGATAGTAAACTTACCATATGTGAGAGAGTTCTGGTAAAGACAACTTTGATTTCTGAAAAAACTCCCTCGCTGTCACACCTGAATAATATAGATCGAATGAAATTTTCCCATTTAGTAATTTTTCAAGGAAATTTCATCGAACAAGAAGCAAATGAACATGACTTGACATCTTGTATGACATTTCAAGTGTGGAAAATGAATAAAAACAATGGAAAATGAGATAAAATGACTACTACCAGTCAGTCAAAGAAACAAACAAACAAACAAACAAAAAAATTGACATGTATATGTTTGTCTTTGAGGAAACAATGTTGGCTGCATGCATGGACAGACAAAACCAAAATCACAAGTCCAACAGGAATGTGTAACTGTTGCAGCCCCCAGCACGAGTAAACTTGCCTTGAATGAGTCCTGTAATATCTGGTTGTAATGCTTTAAATTGGTTTGTGTAATATTCTCTTTGCTCCTCAGTAACTTTCCACACATCATCATTACAATGTTCATGCGTTTGTTGATGCATAACAGCTTGCTCAACTAACTGAATATGTTGCTGTCCTACTCCCACAAATATCTGTTGCTGCGCCAATGCTAGCTGCAGTTGTTGCAGAATTGCTTGCTGCTGTGCTAATGCTGTTGCAGCGGAAGCTTGTTGCTGTGGAGTCATATTCTGTTGCTGCTGTTGCTGTTGCATGGCTGCAACTTGTTGCTGCTGTTGAAGTAATGCTGCCTGTTGCTGAGTGACAACAGTCGCAGCTGCAGTTTGTCCAAGTCCATGCTGTTGCTGTATCAGCATATGTGGTGACACTACACCAGGTTGATGTTGCTGTGCTGCTGCTGTTTGCTGCATCATGAGAGGAGACACCGTAGTAGGGTCATGGTGTTGATGTGGAGCAACAGAAGAGGACTGCTGTTGCATCATCTGTGGTGACACTTGTTGATGATGTGGTGGTCCTGCAGCAGTCTGTTGCTGCACCACAGTTTCATATTGTTCACTGGGAACTAAAAAAAATTTTACAAAAAAGAAAATATTAATGAACAAGCAGTGTATCTACTGATATACATGTAATTTCACTGTTTAAGAAGAATAATCAATCAGATCCCAAAAAATGGCATAGAAGAAGTTGTCACAAAATGAACTAATCTCCTAGAGTATCTATATAAAACATATCAAAGCAATTGGGCTTGCCATTTCAAAAAGTATCACTGAAATTACAAAATTGTGAATTTTACAAAATATGAACTAATCTAGATAGATCTATCCAAGTTATCTTCCCATATACTAGTAGTATAAAGCCATGTAGCTAACAGTGTTTAAGAAGTAAAAATGTGAAATTGGTGATGAAATGACAATCCGTAACACCAATAGCTACCCTCAACTTCATCTACAGTGGATCTAAAAATTGAATTTTTTTACAAATTAAAACAAAACATAATACTTAAGATCAATTCAATTTTAATGTTGCACTCTGACATCATTTCTAATAAAGACTATCATAAAGACTATTATTTAAATATTTAATGGTTTGAAAACAAAATAATCGCTGCACATCACAAACTTTTATTTTACAACCATATGCCTATTAACTCACCAAGTTCATCAGTGTCAGTCTCAAACGACGCCCAACCTTTTTCTTTAAAACTTCCTTCTTCAAAAGCTTCATTTTGAACTCCTTGGCTATGCCTGCCCATGATTGGTAAACTTTTTTGTTTTTCTAGACTATGATGTAGCATGGGTGAGTCCGGTGGGGAGGATGGTTGTGAGCTTGCTGGAGAGGAGGAATTACTAGAGTTACTACTGGAGGAAGCAGCACTACCACTCTGTAAAAAAACAAAAATTGTGTGTAATTTCAATTCTGTTGTGAAGTTAAAAGTGCTCATTTGTGTTAGAATTGGAAAGTCAGTAATGATGGACGATGTAATTACATTGTCAAAACATTGCATGTATTCAAACAGGTCTCTATGTGGTAGTTGAGCGTGGTGACTGAACATCTCAGTTTTCATGAAACTACGAGTTGAGCGTACACTCACTTTCAAAAGTAAACATGGAACCAAACAATGGAATGCTCGAGTACGCTCACTTTCAAAAGTAAGCATGGGGACAAACAATAGAATGCTAATAATGTAATGAGAACTATGCTCAGTTTAATATGAAGTTGACACAAGTTTACATTTTCACATGAGAGAACGTTTGCTAAAACAAAGCAACCATGTTTAATTAAGTATTCACGTAGTTTGACCTCTATGACCTTGTAAGATAGAGGCATCAAAAAGTAGTCTTCCTCTATTCGTTGTTAAGAGCGTCTCATACAAGTTGAGCATACGCTCACTTTCAAAATTGGGCATAAAGGCAAACAATGGAATGCTTGAGATAGTTTACTTGTAAATTGAAGTGTCGCTTTATATGTGACCTTATTAACACCTTGACCAAGGTGTGACCACCTAATTGTTTACGTGTAATCGGCGGCATTTTACGTTAAGATGGATGAATGGAGATGTCCGTTTCTGTCACTTGTAGACAACTAACCAGTAGAGTCCCAACAAGTATGGGTGGGATGAGAAGCATTATATGTATTAATAAATCTGTTTCCTTGTCCGTTAGATAAATATCAGCATTCAAGTGACTGTGCAAAGCTTGGATGTTTTGCTGCACGTCAAAGTATCGGCTTATTTGTTGTTATCGCAGTGTGTGACGGTTGTGTTATTCAGACATCACAGTTATGGACAAAATGCCAGTGCTTGATGATTGGTTTTTATGTGAAGTTACAATGGATAGAGTTGTTTTTAATTCCAGCTGAGGTCACGAACCCAAGATTACGTTTGGTGATTGACACTGACGCGATTTCCAACAATAATTAAAAGCTAACTTCTACGCCCCACCACACCCAGCCCTGTTGAAGGAAACGAACCGTTTCACAGTACCTTTTCAACAAATAGAATGATAATTGCCATCACTATTTTGCTGCAGTTTTAGGAAGTGTTAATAAATATTGTTTCGTCACATTGCTACATTTATTTTGTTATTGCACGTCATATTTAATTAAGGTAAGTATACTTGACTGATGAAAATGGAAATACATGTTTTCAAAATTAAAATCGAGAAGGAGGGGGCGTAATTATGCGAAGTACTGTATGCATGGCGTCCAACTCGATGTGAAATTAGCACCAGATTGGATAAGAAACAAACTTCTATAAACATCAAGGTAACGAGAAGGGAAATTTTCACTTTTTTCTTCATTTTTCAAAAATTGATAAAACGGTTACTTTAGACCTTGATACATCATCCCAGGTTTACAAAAGATCGAAATTGCGAAATAACGTTGCTTGAATTAGTGTTTTAAAACGCTAGAAGAAAAGATCATAGCTTTCATTACACAACCAAAGTGAGCGCACTCTAGCATTCCATTGTTTGGTTCCACGCTTACTTTTGAAAGTGAGCGTACGCTATCTTTTTGAGAACTGAGACTGAGACTTATTTGCTCTATTACAGAGCATCTCAAATAGAAGTGCACAGTAATACGTGTTTATGGTTTACCTGATCATTAAAATAGACCATAGACGAACATTTGTCGTTTACCTTAACACATTTTGCTACATTTTTATTATTTTGTAATAATTTACATTAAATCACCCAGAATATTATCTGCAATGTAAAAGAGAAGCCTGTGTGTTTTGCTGAATACGCACATTTTGTTAGTACATGTACATAATAATTCATACACATATCACTAAACAAATGCATTCATGAATGTAAGCCATGATTTTTTTACATCTACTGAATACTGATCTGCCATTCAATTTGATTTTTTCTTATTTTATGATAAGTATATGATTCAGTGTGGACACATGAAAAGCGTCATTGTCTATCAGAGAATGCACTTGTTTATATTTTGCATGAGCACAGCTACTGATTGGCATGAACTGGCTGTTAGCATATGTAAGAATGGCATTGTTCAATGTAGTTGTTAAGCATGTGTTCTGCTGGTAAATAAAACAATGTTTGGACAACATCATCCACTGATCCATGCACCCAATGGACAGTTATGACCATGCTGGTCAACACATGTGCACATACCATTCAGTGATACAACATTGTACATTGCATATGAAGTAAGGATTAGTGAAGCATTCTGGGAAATACGAGACACAGCAGTTAGTGCTAATGAAGCAAGGTTCATGCGAGACTGGATATATTCACCATGGCAGCACCGCAGCACCTGCTACTCTGAGAAAGTTAGTAAACTGAGTTTAAAGCACTTTGAAATGGTATTTGGATCCATTGTGTTTTTGGAATATTATGTGACATATTATCATCAAAATGTACATGTGAGGGTGAATCTCTCAATCCACACACTATTTGAACACCATTCAAAATATTAGCGAATAAAATTTGAACAAAAAATCAAATAAGAAATTTAAACATTTTTTCTACAATTGATGCTATTGAATATATCACATAATAATCACAAAGCACCAATAAACAAGTACCATCTCGCTATGATAGAATGGATCAATTGTATTGATATACAGCACTGTTCAAGCATACCGTTACTCAACTCCCCGGGCAGCTTTCAGCTGGTTTTGCAATGAAAACTTCCAGCATTACTTTTTTATGTTATCTACTACATTACTAATTTGAGGTACATGTATATTTAGACACAGTATTTTGCACAATTCAGATGTTTCTGAGCAAGCTATATGTTGATGCAAAGGTAGTCCCACAATATAAACAAAGAACGAGAAAACACATTACTTACATAGATGTAACCTAATCACCTTTAGAACACCTTCATTCATTACTTTTACTAGAGAGCTTAACTAAAGTACGAGTCTAACCAACTAAATGGTGGACTAAATGAAATATGAACATTTAAAAGATGTCTTAATTGAATACTGGACATGATACATGTATGTGATCTACACAGAATTTATGAAAATAGAATTGAATGATTATTGTCTGTTCTCTTCGTTCCATGATTATGAACAAAATCTGCTATCAAAATTGATTTTTGACAGTTTAGTAAATTCAAATTCAAAAAACAATTTGAGAAAATTAAAGAATTACTTTTTGTGTTATCTACTACATTACTAATTTGAGGTACATGTATATTTAGACACAGTATTTTGCACAATTCAGATGTTTCTGAGCAAGCTATATGTTGATGCAAAGGTAGTCCCACAATATAAACAAAGAACGAGAAAACACATTACTTACATAGATGTAACCTAATCACCTTTAGAACACCTTCATTCATTACTTTTACTAGAGAGCTTAACTAAAGTACGAGTCTAACCAACTAAATGGTGGACTAAATGAAATATGAACATTTAAAAGATGTCTTAATTGAATACTGGACATGATACATGTATGTGATCTACACAGAATTTATGAAAATAGAATTGAATGATTATTGTCTGCTCTCTTCGTTCCATGATTATGAACAAAATCTGCTATCAAAATTGATTTTTGACAGTTTAGTAAATTCAAATTCAAAAAACAATTTGAGAAAATTAAAGAATTTTTTTTACCAAAATGTAAAATTTACTATGGAGCAATATGACTTAAATTACAGTAAAACAATCATACAATTTAATTCTACTTATTTACTGGACAAAATACAAAGTATGAAACACTTATAATGGAAGTGATTGTTGTTCTGAAGAGAGGACACTGTATGAGACAAAAACAAAGGTGATTGTTTAGTAAACACGCTGACAGGTGACCATACCGTATTGTTAGGAGACATCAATCGTTGCCCGGCAACAGGAGAACCAGCAAGCCTTTTAGGATGAGAGGAAGAAGAAGAAGAAGAAGAAGAAGAAGAAGAAGAACTGGAAGAACTGGAACCACTTCTTCTCTGGAATTAAAACATTAAAATATTAATGATCTATAAATTTACAATAAAACAACAAACAATTTACTTGAACAAAATTTAATCATTCTTGTCAGTTATCAAATTGCTTTAACCTTTCCACCACCAGTTCCCTGTTTTCATCACAAATTCACAAAACAGTCCCATTTATAGTCTGCAATTTCCTTCAGAAGACTGGGGGGAAAAAATAGCCAGATTTTGTGAGTAAAAACTAAAAATTTCTTCTGTTGGCACCAAAATAGGGCTCATTTTTAGAAATATTGAAGAATATCAGAAAAAAGTGCAGACAAATTTGGGCGAGAAAGTCCAGTGGTGAAAAGGTTAAGAGCAAAAAGAAGTTAAAATTAAAGCCACAAGTGGCGACAGTGGGGCCCAGCCATTAGGGTAGTTTGAATGATCTGTACCATGAAGTCGAAATGCAGTTGCTTCTATATGTATTTACCTGATTACCTGCAACAGTGTTTCAGATATAACAGTTATGCATATTAATGAGCTCACATGACCATGTCATCTGGTATTTTAGTCAGATCTCTTGTTTAACAACATCATAGGTTTCATCTTCCTAAGTGCAACAGTGCTTGAGATATAACACTTATGCATATCAATGAGTTCAATTTTGTCTGAAATCCAAATCATATGACTGATCTGAAATTTTTTTTTTACTTCCTGATAGAGTTCCATATAGAGATGCAGCAGCAAATAAGAATATAATCACATAAATGTGGCATAAGTAACAAACTACAGTACAGTTCTCGCGGAAGCTTTGGCTTCACTTCAGCTTCACCTTCGCTTCAGCATCGCGTCATTATGGCATTGTTATGGCTTCAGCATCGCTTCAATGTCGCGACATTAAAAAGTTAGGCGATTATCGCTTCGCTTCATTGTGGCCTCATTATGGCGACAATGTGGCATCAGCATCGCTTCATCAAACAAAGAAGTACAGGTACTGTACTCATTTCCCCCAAACCTCTTGACCGCTTCCGCTTTTGACCGGTCAATTTCCGTTTTATTTTCGACCGTGCAACAATTCGGACTACTAAAAATTTTCTGGTTTTCATAGATCACGGTTACTAGTTTAGTAACCGTGCATAGATGTTGAACAACCGTCAAAAGTTCAAATACTTTTTGTTTTAACTATCTATAATTATATGCACGCAATCTGACCCTTTGACCTAGATTTGGCTGGGATTGAATATTTTATTTTAGACAATATTCCGACGTGACTCACTGCTACAAAATGTATTCAACAGAAGTACAACATGGTTGTCTGGGTTTCTTTTCCTGATTGTGTTGAGTTTACGATTTGTATAATTATTGTTGTTTCCCCCCAAGCAGAAGACAAGCCGAAATACCATGAAGCTAAATAGAATTCCCACGCATGGACGTGGACTGAGTGAAAGAAAATATTTCTAAGGCTAAAATAAAAATGACCTACTATTACACATCTTTGTGTATTTGTCAATTTTGTATATATTTGGTATGACCGAATGATCGTAAATACCTAGAAAAATCTCGTCTTTCGTTAATAATTTCATTTGTTTGAAATGTCTACCGACCGTAATTTGTTTCCCCAAACGGTCCCGACGTTCGTTATTCAACACAATCAGCATTTATTTATCGCAATTTATGGGGATCATGTCCCGTAATTTGTCGCGGTTAAATAGTCGCCTTGAAATCGATGGAACTTCAACTACTAGTATCCATTTCTCACCTTGAAATAAAAAAATCGAAGAGCATCGGGGGATATATTATTAACCAGTCTTACGAATCGCTAGCTTTATTTTATTCGAATTTATACAATTCACGAGTTTTCGACATTTGTTGGCAACTTCCGCGCTAAAATGGTTGAAAATGTGGGTGTGGTTTTCTCGCAAAGTCCTGTTGATAATACGGACTAATATGGTTCTGTGACCCAGGTCATGCTCCGATCAGGTGACTCTCAGCCAATCAATGATGTTGTAACAAAACATATTTAACGCAAATTGAAGGGTCGTCGTACCATCCAATCTCCATCGTCGATTCACAAAGTTTTTTTTGTGTGCTGTGACAGGCTTCGCAATTATTCACTGAAAAACATCGGTATATTTTGACAAACGGATGGGATTTTACCTCAGTTCAAAAAAAAGAAAAAACAAAACAAACAGGGCTGAGATACAAATCAGTTTTGCAAGTTGGGAAATAAGGTAAACCAGACTGGGGTCGATGATTTTCAGTATCGAAGGACTTCCGTGTGAATCATGATTTTCAAATTGTTCATCGGCTGGTGACCAAATATTTACGGCCACACTAAATGGACACGTTTTTTTTCTGAAGCCCAATAAATTATTCCTGCATGTCAAGCGCTATTCGATTTTTTACAGGGCATGGCTCGTTTTCATTCGAAAATATGTTTGTGAGAATACTTTTAAAGTACGTATAGATCGAGCTCAGATCACTGATGGTGACTTAATTTTGAAAATTGGTTGTCAAATTTTACCAGACCGACGCCACCACAACCATCCAATCATATGTTGGAAATGTACGCACTTGTTTTGGAACTTTGTATCAAGATGACTGGCGACAACGCCGACGCACCCGGCGGCGTACGTGTGTGTTGCATGTTTTAGTAGTCCGGGCATGGGGTCGGACTCGGCTAAAACTAAACGAAACACAGAAAAATACCACCGAAATGAGGAATCTGAATCTGCTCTTCTAGCAGCAAATAAAATGAGCGAAAAAAGGTAAATTTTATAACAAGAACAGTTTCACTTCGTATACAGCAAATTGTGTTGTATCAGAACGACGATTGCATCGTGTGATTTGAATTTATCACGATTTTCCTTCCAGTCAATATGAAACTCGTCACCTTGCCGATTGTAATGTACTTCGCAAAGTTTTTGGTGCCCAATACTCGCAACACTAAAATAATTAAACAAGATATCTTTTTAAAATGTCATTTTACTCTTGACCATATTATTTTATTCGCCTTGAATTTCAAATCGATTACATATCGAACTTCTGTACATGTTTTTGTCTACTGCCCTTCTGCGTGCAAATAATGAGGTCATACTCATGTCACAATACTTTGAAGCTGATGCCATGTTGATGCCATGAGACTGCGAAGCTGAGGCCACGATGATGCCACAAAATAGCGAGGCGAACACAGCTTCAATTTTCAATGACGCGAAGCTGATGCCACAATGATGCGATGCTGAGGCGACAATGAAGCCATGCGTAGGCGACAATGATGCCACAAAAGCCAAAGCTTCCGCAAGAACTGTACTGTACTTCCTGTTTAGAAGAAAACCAAAATGGCGGCCAAACCATGCGACCAATCAAGACTAATTTTTCAAATTCAAATATGTGTCACATATAGACGATAAAATACCATATATGAGAGCAATTTAATTGGTGATTTAAAAGTGTTTTTCATATTTTTTGGGGGAAAAACATGGCGGAAAAAGTTTTTTTTCCAATATCTATTACTAACAAGTTTATGCCAAAGTGAAAATCTAACTGCCTACACCCTCAGAAAATGTTCAAATAGCAACTTCCAGTTTCATTTCAATCCAAAATGGCTGCCGAACTAATTGACTAATCACAATACTCAAAAAACAGAAAGAAAGAAAAAAAGAAGTGGAAGAAAAAAAAAAAAAAACGGACGATAATAATAGGGGCCTAGCCCTTTGGGCTTGGGTTCCTAACTACATACTCCACTCATTATGCATGCAATACATGCTATAATTCTAATGACTCTACACTCATCTTTTCATTTCTATGGTGAAAAAAGATGAGTAGAACCCTGTTTTAAAACCATACACAAGTAAATTTTAGTTACACAAGTAAATATTTATCTGGAATACGAACACACACAACTTTGGAATGTCTTCACTTTTTGTGTGTAAAATTTGAACTATATACATGTATATTTGAGTGGCTGAAACACAATACACAGAACAGCAGACAAAACTTTGCTTACAATATGCAACAAAATTATTCCTTGCATTTCCACAACATTTTTTCGAGCAAAACAAGATGCATTTTAATACATATAACAAATTTATAGCAACTTTTGTAATTAAATTTGACAGTGGATGATAACAAAAAGTGATAATTTAAAAATGAATATGTCAACCTGGCAAGATAAAATGTCTCTTCATTACCACAGCCAGACAGACTGATTTCATTACATGTATACTGACAATTGGATAATACTAATGTACGAGTACATCATGTGTCAGAGATTGAAAGCATACTACACTATGTGTTCATGATAGTCAATAAATGTAATCTACTAATATAACAATGTACCAATGTACATGTATGTATGACAAGCAGCCTGTTGGCTGAGATTGCTCCGCTGTTAGCAATGCACATTTCAATTAAAGAACAGAAGATATCATTAGAAAATGAACAATATGTATAGTATCAAAGCAATGGGACTTGCTGTTTTCAACAAGAAGTAAAAAATATCACTTTTTACCAAAAATTACAAAAATATTCACTAAAATTAGAGAATTGAAGATATCATTACAAAATGAACAAATCTGAGAGAAGTCCACATGTAGTACCTATATATGTAATATCAAAGCAATTGGACTTGCAGTTTTTAACAAGAAGTCGAAAATATCACTTTTTACCAAAAATGACAAAAATATTCACCAAAATTAGAGAATTGAAGATATCATTACAAAATGAACAAATCTGAGAGAAGTCCACATGTAGTACCTATATATGTAATATCAAAGCAATTGGACTTGCGGTTTTTAACAAGAAGTCGAAAATATCACTTTTTACCAAAAATGACAAAAATATTCACCAAAATTAGAGAATTAAAGATATCATTACAAAATGAACAAATCTGAGAGAGGTCCACATGTAGTACCTATATATGTAATATCAAAGCAATTGGACTTGCGGTTTTTAACAAGAAGTCGCAAATATCACTTTTTACCAAAAATGACAAAAATATTCACCAAAATTAGAGAATTTAAGATATCAACATAAAATGAACAAACCGAAGAGAGGTCTACCCAAGGTACATATACACCAAGTATCAAAGCATTCAGGCTAGTAGTTTTCAAGAAGAAGTCGAAAAAGTTAAACATTGACACGGACGACGACGACAACGGACAATCACTCATATGATAAGCTCCGCTCGACAAAGTCGACAGCAGAGCTAAAAAACTGTTTACTGCAAATGTTCTCTGGTTTGCCCAAACTGTCCACATGTTCCACAGGAAAAAATGTGGTAGTATAGCGCCCCCGCAAGGCCATATTGAAAATTATTTCTTAAGAGAGAAAAGGTTCACTTGAATCATGTCTAGAAATCACATCCAAGCTAAGAGTAGATAAAACCATTTTCAAACGAAATTTAGGGATTTATATTCAAACTTAAATCAGATTTTGCGCTAAAGAATTGCCTGAAATGTGAAAATTATTGAATCAGTCTAAATGGAAGTGGCTGAACAACAGAGGTGGTTGTACTTTACACACAAATAAGCTGAGCAATAATAATAATGCCCCCTAGACAATCTACATAAAAGAAAAGCAAGACTACACAAGGAATTAACATTAGTAACCAGTGTATTTTTACACACAGATAGACTTGTTCGTGCTACACGACACTGAGACGTAATTCAATTAACAAAAAGATAACAGTCATTGAAATAGACCAGCTGATGTAAAAATGACAGTCATGAATGTGATAAATTAAATTTTCACTATTCAAGTATAATTCAACCTACGTGATAATTCAAAGCAAAACATGCAGAAAAGATCGCACACATAAAGAAATGATACTGGAATAAATACACTGTGTTAATTATGCGACATAGACAACAAAATAGTCCAGTGGCTATATCCTAATAAGAGACATGAAGTAACCATGACAACAATAAGTGGGGATGTCTGACTTAAGAAAAGCGACTGCAGTCGAACATGAATGCACTTATCATGCCTATGTAATACATTGTGGTGGATCATACCATTATCTAAACAGGTGGAGCTGATCTGCCCTGTCCATTTAATCTATATCATTATACAAAAGAACAGCAACAATTTTAACTGTTTTACAGTCCCATTACTTTTCCGTAACTTTTCTTAAATTTAAAATTCAAATTGTAGTGGTTATAAATTTTGAATATCTTTTATGAAAACGAAAGTCTGCATGTGGTGCAGTGTGAAAAGGTTGTCTGCATTTAATGCATGAATATTGTGTTACATACACAAATACATAACAGATGTCTGAGTTTAAATTAAGAACTGCCTACCTGTCCCAAAATAGCAGATTGTAGCTGGGACAAGGATATTAAGAAACTGCCTGGCCTTATGGCAAATGTTAAAAAATAAAACTGCTTTTAAGTTTTTTAAACTTCCATGCGCCATTTAGACAAATCATGTCACTTCTGTAAATCAGTACATCTTTATTGGAACAGTCACTCTCCAACCTATCAAATGGGCAGTCAATTTCATCTTCTGATTAGTAAGTACACATGGATCAATGAATGTAAATAATTAGAGTGATTTTGATGACTACCACCTTTGCACACATCTCTTAAAAGTCAATGAAATTTTCACCATACATGTATTATCCTTTGATTTATAGTCAGTGGATAGTGGATAGAAGACGACAACTTACCCTTTGTCTGGTGAATACAACTTGACCAGTTCGAATGTTTTCTTTGCTTGGAGGAGGCGGCAAAGAAGCAACCTGTGGTTGTTGTACAGGATTAGGCCTAGAACGAAACATACAAGCAGGATGACAATTCCACGTACATGGGTACTGTTCACTTCTACATACAGACAGCTAACAAAATATAGTGACTTCTAGCTAAGTCACGATTGTTGGGATCCAAGCAAAAACCAAGACTTACTGGAATCAGGGTTCACGATTAACCGAGAGGCCTCGTGAAGGGGGTTCATGCATTGAAAATGGATAAAAAGTACATACACATGTACCCGGTATACACACACAGATTTATATTAAGTTTTCTTTATTGAAAAACATCACATCATCCATGCAGGCATGGATTCAACTTATTGTAGCAAGTTTCATAGAGCTACATGTATATCAATGGCCAAGAAGTATGTAAAGTCATGACTTGACATCCCCATCACACCTTGAGTCAGGCCGCTGTCACCCTTCAGTAATTGACAGACAGTAAGTGTTAAGTTGTTTCCTCTAGCCCTTTAACGGCCAATTAAATACAAGATGCAATGAAACGTTAGTTCTTTTACTTCAAAACTGCCGGTAGAACACAACAGAATTGAACAACAGAACAACTACCCACGACTTAGCTGACTTAGTATGCGGAGATTTGTACCAAAAACTGATTCAGAATTGTTTGGCTAGTGGAATAAGATTTGTGCATGTACACATACTACCCCTACTGGCCTCCACGTACATAAGATTTTCATCAGACTGGAAATGAATGGAAAGTATTGTTTTGAACATTGTTCAGATCACACGTACTCTGATTGGCTTTTCAATTTCTTAAAAGGCATGGTGATTGGTTGATTTTACCTTTCACTTTGTTTGTCCAGTAATGTATAATCATCGTTTGTATGAGTAAATCCGGGACTGCTAAACTGGGTTCTCTTTCTATCTGTAATTAATCACATGGATTGAAGTGTCAATGACAACAAGTGATGAATTGTTAACAGAGACTGAGAATCATTATAATGTGACAATAACACACATCAGTTTGACAATTAATGCACGACTATTTATTAAGCTACATGTACTTAATTAATGACCCAGAATTCATTAGTCTTGTATTCATTAAACTCAATCAATACTATTCCATAGAATTACACTAGTGAGCATTACTCATGTACATTGTACATGTTATGAGAATTTAGTCAATTTCAGATCACTTTTATCAAAGCTAAAAATGCTACATTAATATGTATATGTATGTACATAATTAAATAACCACATTATCCATACTATATTAGTAACCTTCTAGGAGATTTTTTTTTATTATTTAAATTCTACAATCGTTTCCTGTGGTTTTATGTTCTTAATATAAATTAGATGAGTGACACACAATTGAGTTAACAACCAGAATACAATATCATAATCTCTGCTACTCATATTTGGAAGATGAACAGACATTTGCATGTTACATTTATGTATAAAATCTGAAAGTTTGCTCTAAGTGAGCATAACTGGTGGTGGATGCAAAGTACAATGAGAGCAGTGTTAGCGACAACCTTTACAGTGTTCTCCACAATCCAAATTAGCTGGTGGGCGGCCTAATTAGCATAAATTTGCATATTAATTTGCATATCATTTACATACAGCATTCTCGCATTTATGACATGAACTGCAATACACACTAAGTTATTTACTATTCTCTTTTTAATTTAATTTATTATTAATTGGAACATGTTACAATTTTTTGAAATACAAACAGATTGGTCACTATCAATATTTACGAAATGCAAAAAGTTTGAAATCGGTGATTTATGCGTTCGCAAATTATTCTGCGTTCATGAAATGCAATTCGAGTAACTAAGAGCAAGTACAAAACATAATTGAGTTATAATGTAGAAAATATACGAGATGATTTGCCCACAAAGCCAAAACAGACAATTTGTCAAAACAAAATCCATAACATTTTTATTTGTGGCATCAGTACTCACCCGTGCCGACGGACGGTAAGATGCATTTACGCATGTACAGCCACGATACGTTGCGTTTTCACACATTGTTTTGAAATTCAAGAAAAAAATGCTAGCAATCGGCAAAATAAAAGAATCTGATATGTTCTCGAAAGATTAGACATAAAAAATAGATAAATTGAAAAAAGTACGTGGAAAAGATAACTAAAATATTATTCAATTACAAATACTCGCGGTAAACTAATCCAGCAGCCATGTTTGATGTTTATTACCGCTTTCCGAATTCAGTACACGAACACCCAGAATGCGCTGTTCCCCTATGCAACTTAGATACTAAATCGTTACAGCGCCAACAGCGGTGGGTAGCAGACGGTCGTTGAATGGGGTAGGCCAAAAGGTCATCAGTTTGCCTTCTCCATGCTGTTTTCACAATGAAAATCGAGCGAACGTTGTAAATACGGATAGAATTTAAATTTTTGTTCGAGTTTACATGCAATCTGCTAATATATTTGTTTATTTTCTGTGCATATACATTTCGTTCGTATTTACTTCTTTCTTTCGTGATCGGAAGACGATTATTAAAAATACAGCTGTAAATTGAAACCACTGTAGTTGCGTATCGTGAGCAATAAGTGGCAACAATGTCGGGCGACAATGAATTCAAGCAATTGACACATTGCCATGAATACACTTGATAACTGCTTGCAGACTTCCAATGGACATTGTTTATGTTTGGACTGTTGAAACAATAGCAAAATAAAGGGTTGGGCAGCTACTCTTTTGTTTAGGCTTGGGAAGAACAATGCAAGCTTTTTACAAATAATTTCAGCTGGATGTACGTTGGTGGGCGGGTGTTGAGAGTTACTGGGCGGCCGTAAAACATGATGGGCGGGCCGCCCGCCTAAAACCCCTTGTGAAGAACACTGCTTTACATAAAGGCCACCATATAGCAATGCTTATTATCAATACAATTTACCTGCATACCCATTTAGCACTAATCTGGTCAAATAATCAAAATAGGTGGTCACTGCATGTTTTAGTATTTCCTTCTGACATTTTCTACTAAATAAAGATAAACAAGCCAATTCATTTTCATTCCCCATTTTCAAATTTCTATTCAAAAATCACCCGCAGTTATAAATGAGAAATTATTGTCATGTTTTCATTCACAAATTATTCAAACTCCATATAAAGTCAACCTGTCTATAACGAAACCTTGAGTGGTCACTATACAGAGGTTTGACTGAAATACAAGAATTCATAGAAATAATGACAATATCTCATTACCTGTTACTTGGTCTTGTTTTGTCGGTGTATGTTTTAACTTTGGCAAAGGTATTTTCATTCCTGAGTTCAAACTGTCCAGCCTTGGAGGTAAGCCACTCTGTACGGCTGCTACTAACTTTAATGCTATGTAAAATTGACTTCGGCCAAAATGACCGGTCCTAGTGGCACCACATGCTTCACTAATCTGTGAAAAGACATGAATGTGTAATAATACCAATCATAATCTTTATTTAATTGACAACAATTAGATCCAGGGAAACTTGCTAGGTCTATTTCGTTGTGTGGAAACTGCTGCGAAAGGAACAGCCTTAAAGGAAAAAAATGTTTGACTGTACTTCTTGAATAAAAATCCCCCTTTCACTACCGACAGTCACAAGATTCAAACCTATGAACTTCCTGATAAGGAATTTCATTACTTCCTGCTCCAAACCAAGCCTGTTTGATAATAATAATAATAATAACTTCATTTTGCAACTTAACCATCTGTGGGTTTAGTAAGGTAAAAAATGATTACAAAAGACAAATAAAATAAGACACACTAAAACACTAATATAAAATAATATAAATATAATATAATATAAACACTAATATAAATCGAATATGTAATAAGAGACAATATACATGTATGTGATTCTTTAACGTTTTACTACCATCAGATTTTGGAGTAAATTTCATAAGCTGATGGCATTTGGAACAAATATTCTCAAAGCCACAGTCATTCTCTGTGTAATGAACCCAAGTCATAATGTCTCTGCTACAAAATGTATCATTTTCTTCAGACTTTGCTAACGATTACCATGGTTACATAGGTCAGATGACGTAATGGAACACTGCTTGAAGGGCATAAACAAGTCTTGCAGCTCTCTCACTATTAACAAGATCTAGATGGCTATTTGAGTTAAAGATCTATTGTCACTCATGAAGACAGTGGTTTTATCCTAACAAATCATTAATCAAGAACCTCAGAAACAACTTATGTCCAAATAGTACTTAAGGCATGAAGTACAACACTGACAAGATTGCTTTTTTGAATGTATAACATGTCTGCATGGATGTAGATCACATGTACAGCAACTGAAGTCATAATATCACAATACAGCTAATTTCCATGCAGACAGCTTTCAAATCTTTCCTACATTTCTGTCTAGACCAATCATGTATGACAAAACTGAGGCTTGAGGATAACAGGAAAATGCCTGAATACATCCATACACAAGACTATTACTTTCATCAAACAATTACAATGCATAAAAACTGTCATTGATTTAGATGACCACTCGTCAACCCATAAATTAAATTTTTAGATGAGAAAATATTTTTGTTTGTTTAAAGCTTCATCCATTGTGTATGCCCAAGGGATAATAAATAACTTCCTTTTTATGAATGACCTTGATGATGAAGTGACCATAAAACAGAAATATGTGAACAAGCCATTAATAGATCGACTGTCAAACAAATCACAAAGTTTCAATGAAATCAGAGGAAGTAGGATGTAAATAACTGGATATGCACAGGTTTAAAAACATAATGGCTTGCATTAAACCATCTTTATTGAATTTAAAAATAGTTGTGAGAAGGATATGTATCTTAGATTGACAGTATAAATGGATAAATGTACTGCTATAAATTGTCCTATCTTCTCCTGTAATTCCTTTAGCACAATATTTAAAAAACTGTTTTAAGGTAGCAGAATAGTTTTTTGGGCACTTTTCACATTTTTTTTTGAAAATCACACGAATAGCTCCCTAAGGCATGCTACATACATTGGTGTATTTATTTGATTGAAAAAAAAAATATCTTGTACAAGTAAACTGATTTTTTTCTTGTGTGCAAATGGCCAAATGGCCAGGTTTTTGTTTATCCAGTGTACACCCAACTAGTGCATCTCATTAATATGCATGGTTACAAACATAACTGAACTGAGAGTAAATAGTTTTAAGTTGGGCCACTTCCTTTATTTGCTATTTACAAACAACTGATAAGATATCTGTTTGTAGTTTACACACAGCTGATATTTATATTTATTTATATTTATATTTATATTTATATTTATTTATTAACACACAACATCCCCCGGAGGGGATGAAAAGGGTTACAAATCAGATATTAGTAAAAGAAAAATAACCACATAAAGAGTAAGGGAACAAAAAGGCATAAAAAAAAAAAAAAAAGATAATAATTTGAATACAAAGAATGTATTACTGGCTTAGTTTATGTAGGTGCTGCTGTCTTGTATTAAAACAGTTTTTTAAATATTGCGCTAAAGGAATAGACATTTTCTCGTCACTTAGTAATGATATGAATTTATTTTCATTACTAAATTTGTCAAAATTTGGTATACGTTTATTAGCTACAATGTAAAGTTTTAATCTTATTTCATTGTAATGAGGACAATTTGTGACAAAATGTTGTTCATCTTCAACATGGTCATTGTCGCACATATTGCAGACTCTGTCTTTAAAATCCAATCCTGTATGCCGGCCTGTTTCAATTTTCAGACAGTGGTTGCCAAGTCTAAATTTTGTTAAGGATTTGCGAAGTTCACTGTTTTTCATAATTGTTAAGTAGTTTTCTTGTTCTATTTTGGTTTTAAAAAGTTTGTAGGTTCTTAGTTTATTTTTAGAATTTGATTTTTTCCTATTGTCATTATAAGATGTGTGCACTGCTGCCTTTCTAGACAGGAAGTACAGCAAAGACAAAACAATCGCTTTTGAAACAACTTGTTTTGAATAAACAAAAAAGTACATGAATGTACCACGGGGTTACTTTCTTAGTCCAGAAGTAATCCAGTTACATTGGGAGGGGGGCTCCCTTTTACAAAATATGGTTGCAAACAATAAAATACGGCCATTTGTGGTGGCTATGCATTGCATGAAAATTCTGATAACAGGCCACAAACTACATGTAAAGGTTGATCAATAATAAGAATATGCTGGGACCTGGTTTATATAATCAATTTTCAGAGGAGTTTTCACTAAGTAGACATACTTGCATGCTTAGGTTTTTCTAAATTCGTAAAGTATGTTACATATAATAAATCTGTCTGATAAATACTTGGTTGTTTTATCTAATGTACTCATGCGAACAAAATGCACGGCAACGAAATAGTAGCATGCCCAGATTCGACTCGTTGACATGTCACTGTTGAATGGCGCCCTAGAAAAAGAGATTTGTCAATTTTGCAAAGTAAGCAATATCTCAATAGTGGAGCGCAGGCGTCACGGTCTAGGCAGTCAGTTTGGATTTCTTTGCATGCAAGGAGATTGAGCCAGCCTAGCTTCCTGTCATCCCGAAAGAAGGGAGCAGTTTTCGAAATAAATAGAAAAGCTGCCATTGGAATGCGAGCAAATGGAAAAGGACGGCGCGCTCTGGTGAAACTGTCAAGCTATTAGGGGTTACCTCAACCAGTAACAGGTCCGCCCTTTCGCCAGTATGTATGAGCTGCCTCCAGGAGACTTCGAAACTCGTGGCATGCTTGAACTAATAAGTTTACAAACACAACGGCCCAAAAATAAATACACTGTATTTTCAAACACTTCAACTGCCAAGTGTAGTGTCTGTATTGTTTGTTACTCGCAAACAGAGCCGCTCACTTTGCATAATCCAAGCTTTAATGAATGACGTCACCGTTCGTTATCAGCACAGACCTTCACAAAACTCCATAGCATGAAAGAAAACGCCCAAAAAACAAAGTTTTTCACAGATATAAATGTTGGTTCATGATTTTTCTTGAAAACAACTTTCAAAGCATTTCATTTACAATTAGCCCATGTAAATTTTGCTGCTAAAACGGGAGTAAACGTTGATTGAAGTTTGAAATCATAAAAGTGCTGTTTTCTCGGTGTTCGGTTTCAGGCAATTACCGTTGACCTAATTTTAAATGGCGTTTCAGTGAATAGCGCTACCATGTCGCAGCTTTTCTTACTCTTGGATATGTTGGCTTCATATCCGTATTTACATATTTGCAAAATTATATTGCGTTTTTTCACAAACCTCGCACAAACCACCGGTATACTCTAACTTGCTTGAAAAACGTGCTTGAAATTTGTGATTTTCTAAATGAAAAAAAAAAACTTACCGTATTACCCCGGGCACGCGCCCCTCCCTGGGCAAGCGCCCACCCAGTTTTCACAAAAGTTACATGTTGGGGACATCCTCGGTTAAACGCCCAGGGTGATTTTTAGCCAAGAACGGGGTCAACAATAAAGTTTTATTTGTCAAAAACGAACGCGTTCAATTTATTTAAATAGTTTGTTTGTTACGGTAGTTTCCTTTTTGGGGTGTGTGGTGGCCCTGAAAAGAGCCGCTTTGTTTGTGTTTTTACGTAAAAACTCGTTGGAACTTAACGACGCAAGATGAACCACGCAGCATGTGGCGCACACGTTCTGCTTTCTCTTCATTCACGATGAATCCAATATTGCAATATTGCAGCGATCTATACCTTGGTGAGTGGTTTGAAGCACTTAGCTTTGCTGACTGTGAATCCATAACGGGAGCTAGCATTTTTGAGACATCACATCGTAAACTTGCTACTTTCTTTCCATCCTTCATCACAGCATGTGGATTATTTTTCTGTCGTTGAAGAAAAAACATTTTGCCGACCTCAAGTCCATTACGATAACCATAATGAGGCATGCCGACGATGGGAACTTGTTGCATCATTGTTATTTTTGTAATTTTGTCACGTGTGTGGGTGCGTGAATAAATCATGTTAATGAGGTCGACCACCAGAGTTTATTTTCAGTCTGTTTTTTATGTATCGCCATTTGGATATGTATATGTATTCACATCAGTAATAAAAGGTTTATTTGTTTCATAACCCTGTCTCTGCTATTCTTCAGTAATTACGATGCGATGTATCAATACGTGCGTGAACAAAATTATGCTAATGAGGTCATCGCCATCTTGGATTACAAGTGGTAGTTTTTCCCGGCCGTTTCGACTTGCACTGATCACGGTTACCGGTACTAAAAAAGTAACTGTGCATTGATTACAATACTTACCAAGTTTTATTCTTGAAATTCGGCTCTGTGTCTTAGTGTTCCCACAGTTCTTGACCGAGTGCTCACGTTTATTGAAACCTCGCATAATTCAAGAAATAAGTTCGTGTACAAAGTGTACGAAAGCATTCCTTTATTTGACCTATCATACGATCACAAAAACAACTTTTTAAAATAATTTTTGGGGTGGTTCTCGGGTAAGCGCCCACCCCCAATTTTTCCCGATTTTGTTTGTTCAGACCCCTGGGCGCGTGCCCGGGGTAATACAGTAATGCAAAAAATAGAAATACGGATTTAAACTTCATGACCTTTGCTTCAAAACAGTGTAAAGTTTTTGATCGCATGAATGACTGTAGAGATGACAATTAAAATGTTATTCACGTTAGTTAAATTATCAGCCCCGCTGATTTTCAGAATCACGTGATGCTAAAACAAACACAATGTTCACAAAATATTAATAATAGGAAAATACAAGTCAAGAGCTTTCTAAACATACATAGATTGTATGGTTTCTTGTAAAATTTATTCCGATTATAGGTGTTTACATTTTTCATGCAAAAAAAACTATCCTGCTACCTTAATACAAGACAGCAGCACCTACATAAACTAAGCCAGTAATACATTCCTTGTATTCAAATTTTTATCTTTTTTTTTTTTAAAGCTTTTTGATTCTTTGATTCTTAACTTTTTATGCAGTTATTTTTCTTTTACTAATATCTGTTGTGTGTTAATAAATAAATAAATAAATTACCCAGGTATTTCACTGATTAGGCTCAACCATTTGGCTATTTTATAGTGTCCTGACTAATTTCAGCTACACATTTGCACTTTGAAGAAGGGTCATTTATTATTAGCATTTATATGTACTAAGAATATCCATTTCACTCTCATTGGTACATGAAAATATATGCTTTAATTTGGGGGGAGGGGGGGAGAAATTTCTAACAAGCTGCTGAACAAAATAACATTGGGTAAACGTTTAGCAATTTGGGCAAGTTTGGGCAACCAGTTAAAAATTATTTTTCCTGCTAAATTAATGCTTTCATTTCCTTGTAGCATATGAATGGATTTAGTCTGGACGCAGTTTTCAACATTTTCCTATTATAACGTCTGTGTGCATGTGAACTGAAATATTTACATCACATCTACATTTTTATAGCTTGCAGGAAGCAGATGTACTCAGGCATATACTGTTTATCCTCATACATCTTAGATAAATCAAATTTGTCAAAACATGTCCAAGAATTCACTTGAGAAATTATTTTTTTTTAAAAGAACATATCGTGAGTCATGCAGCCATAAAAATTGATCAGACATGTGGAATAATGTAATATGTGCGACTATGAAGCATTGACAAATACACACACATAGAATCATTCACACCAGCATAGACACACAGACAATTACCAATGTACACCTGTGTACCTCATAATGGTAACCTTGGTAACAGGAAAGATGTTAAGATGTATCTATAAATATCACCTCAACAAAGCATTTTCCCATCAGGCAATTTTGGAATGTATCCAATGTGACTGCATGTAGGCAAGTCATAACAACTTATTTTTAAGCTTCAGCCACTATAACAAAAATTACATTTGAATCACGTTTTTCTGCATGTGATTCGCAAGTATGATAAACCCCTTAAAAACTACTCATTTTAAGTGCAAGGTCACACTGGAATGAGTGATAGTGAGCCTGGATTTGTTAGCGGTAAAGCACCATTGATGACAAATAACACTAGCAAATCACTACACTTTAAATGATAAAGTTATGATAAAATTTATGGAGACATTTATTATACCCTGGCCTATCAATACACAATACTATTTTACATTTTCAAGTATGATGTTTGAGCTTGTTACATGCAGGCAGGTGTAGCCATTTCATCTTGAGTAAGCTCAGATTGAGTCAGTCTAACCAAACCTCACCACTGGCGTATATGATGGGTGTGGCCATTCCATTCCTCACTTCGTGCAGCCCACATTCTCCAAGCCTCACCTGACTACTGCCAACGGTGGTGTGGTGGAGGGTTCAGAATCACTGAGTCAGCGAGTTCAATCAATGCTCGAAGAATTCCAAGCCAAGCCAAAAGCCGAGCCGAGCCGAGAGCCGAGCCGAGAGCCGAGCCAAGCCCAAGCCCAAGCCCCAGCCCCAGCCACAGCCCCAGCCCCAGCCCCAGCCCCAGCCTCACCACTGGCTTATTTATTGGGTGTGGCCATTCCTGTCCCACTACATGCAAGACCAGTCTCACGAGAGTCTTACCATTGGCTTATTTATTGATTTATTGGGTGTGGTCATTTCTGTCCCACTACTTGCAAGACCAGGCTCACGAGAGTCTTACCACTGGGTTATTCATTGGGCGTGGCCATTCCTGTCCTACTACATGCAAGACCAGACTCACCAGAGTCTTACCATTGTCATATTTATTGATTTATTGGGTGTGGCCATTCCTGTCCCACTACTTGCAAGACCAGACTCACCAGAGTCTTACCATTGGCTTATTTATTGATTTATTGGGTGTAGCCATTCCTGTCCCACTACTTGCAAGACCAGTCTCACGAGAGTCTTACCATTGGCTTATTTATTGATTTATTGGGTGTGGTCATTCCTGTCCCACTACTTGCAAGACCAGTCTCACGAGAGTCTTACCACTGGGTTATTTATTGGGTGTGGCCATTCCTGTTCTACTACATGCAAGACCAGTCTCACAAGAGTCTTACCATTGGCTTATTGATTGATTTATTGGGTATGGCCATTCCTGTCCCACTACATGCAAGACCAGTCTCATAAAAGTCTTACCATTGGCTTATTTATTGATTTATTGGGTGTGGCCATTCCTGTCCCACTACTTGCAAGATCAGACTCACCAGAGTCTTACCATTAGCTTATTTATTGATTTATTGGGTGTGGCCATTCCTGTCCCCACTACATGCAAGACCAGTCTCACAAGAGTCTTACCACTGGCTTATTTATTGGGTGTGGCCATTCCTGTCCCACTACATGCAAGACCAGGCTCACAAGAGTTTCACCACTGGGTTATTTATTGGGCGTAGCCATTCCTGTCCTACTACATGCAAGACCAGACTCACCAGAGTCTTACCATTGGCATATTTATTGATTTATTGGGTGTGGCCATTCCTGTCCCACTACTTGCAAGACCAGTCTCACGAGAGTCTTACCACTGGGTTATTTATTGGGTGTGGCCATTCCTGTTCTACTACATGCAAGACCAGTCTCACAAGAGTCTTACCATTGGCTTATTGATTGATTTATTGGGTATGGCCATTCCTGTCCCACTACATGCAAGACCAGTCTCACAAAAGTCTTACCATTGGCTTATTTATTGATTTATTGGGTGTGGCCATTCCTGTCCCACTACTTGCAAGATCAGACTCACCAGAGTCTTACCATTAGCTTATTTATTGATTTATTGGGTGTGGCCATTCCTGTCCCCACTACATGCAAGACCAGTCTCACAAGAGTCTTACCACTGGCTTATTTATTGGGTGTGGCCATTCCTGTCCCACTACATGCAAGACCAGGCTCACAAGAGTTTCACCACTGGCTTATTTATTGGGTATGGCCATTCCTGTCCTACTACATGCAAGACCAGGCTCACCAGAGTTTTACCACTGGCGTATTTATTGGGTGTGACCATTCCTGTTCTACTACATGCAAGTCCAGACTCACGAGAGTCTTACCATTGGCCTATTTATTGATTTATTGGGTGTGGCCATTCCTGTCCCCACTACATGCAAGACCAGGCTCACCAGTTTTACCACTGGCTTATCTATTGGGTGTGGCCACTCCTGTCCCACTATTTCCATGACCAGGCTCACGAGAGTCTTACCACTGGGTTATTTATTGGGTGTGGCCATTCCTGTTCTACTTTATGCAAGACCAGACTCAAAAGAGTTTTACAAATGGCTTATTTTTTGGGTGTGGCCATTCCTGTCCCACTACATGCAATCTTGACTAGGCTCACCAGAGTTAGTCCAGGGTCACCAGAATCTTACCATTGGCTTATTTGACTAACTTTTATTATATTGATGTCTAAAATCACAGATTCCAAAGCGATAAAACATTAAACACTTGCAAAACAGTACAAGCTATAGTTTTACTAATTACAAATATCAATGTCACACTAGAATAATATATTAGTAACCATTTAAGAGACATCTACTCAGCGATCCATTACAAAAGCTTTTAGTTTCATGATAACATGTGGTACATTTACAAGCAAATTAACTATCTTTGAAGTATTAAATATCTACCGTATGTACTCTAGACACATGACCCTACTACATGTGTATGAGTACATAATTAGTACTTTCAATGTTTTACAGTTGCAAGCAGGTTACTGTACTCTTTGTTTACAGAATAACACAATAGTCCAACTTCAGTACTAATAGTGCCATACATGTATGAAACTAAATAAACCATACTTGGCATCTAAGTTGTAATACAAATACATACAAATGACACAGAGACATCCAACTTCAACAAGGACTAGCCAAAATTTATATCTGACCAGTTGTTTGGGAAAATGTATATGAGGCTTGATAGTAAAACACCTGCAATGGTTCCCATCATGCACTATAGCATAACTGTGTCAAATGTCAGCAAAGGAATGTGTTTGAATGTGACGTCAATAAAGCATCAATGTTGGAGACTTCGTAAATGTATAAGGGAAAATTTGAACATTTGTATGAGTGCCGATATGAAGTTCAAGCGATTACTTTAATCAAACAAAAACAACCACATTTCTCCCAAAAAAAGTCACTATTTAATAAGGGAAATAATTCTGTATGTCAATATGTTTTAGAACAAGTGCTGTGCTGATAGTGCTTTTTATAGAACAGTAAATTCTATTTTTGTCAATGCTAGGTGTATATTAATTATACTGTTATTGTTGCATTTTTAAACATTGGCAAGGTTAATTCCCCCCCCCCCCCCAATAAAGCTACCATGACCTCCTTGTACTGCCATTTTGTGAAATCTTTTTTTTTGTATTTTGTCTTAGTTTGACAGTTACACACAATTCTGACTGCATAGTTCACTTAGTGTCCATCTGAGAGATTTGTGATTTAGACATCAAGAATATGAGATGGTTGATGAAGACGATGACAGAACTCATAAACCTATCATTTCACCTATAATACCGGTAGATATAAAACCACAGGGAATACAATATTTCTATTTTTATCAGTCATGTAATCATAAATAATTTAACTCTCAATATTTTAAATTTCATACTTTAAGAACTCACAGCATACATCAATGAAAAGGTCACTATTAAAATAAACATGAATCAAGATGGATTGCAAGCTAACATAGTCACAAATCTAAATAGCTGATTTATCTGAATACAATATATATTTTGCGAATAAATGAATAACATGTGAACAACCTCTCGTAAAAGTGAACAACCTTAATCTTTAAATTTTCAGCTTAGAATAGTTTCACAGTATAATCAACTTGAAATAAATGCTTAATGCCGGAATGCTGATCATTTAGATGGGAATATCGCATTGAGATACTGAACAAAATTGACCATCATCAAATGTGTAAATTGCACATTATTGAATTTAACCACTATTTATTTTAATTGAACTTGCAGTTGCTTTTGAGTTACAGTACTATGTAATTCTTGATGTTGTTAAACCATCAGAAAGATATTACATCATATTATAATGTAGAACTATCAGCTTGAACTTTACAGAAAGCAATCAATTGGCGAAAATATTAAAAATAAATTCTTTATACAAATAACATGGCACAATATGCAGATAATATCTACAGCACATAAAAACAAAAACTTCACAATTTAAATGGCTGCAATCATGATTATTATGACTATTGACATGGAACATGTAAAGTATAAATGCTTGGCTGCATTCCAGAGTAAGGACAAAGCAATTGATTCATGCAATCTACATATTTGCCGAGGGTGTGACTAAATTATGTTCCTGTATCAGGGACACACATTTTACCCAGTGTGCTATAACAACAGTATTCTAGAATTAGAATAAGTTCTCTGAAAAACAGCATCAATATCTTAATACCAATATTTTGGGGTCATTGTAGAATTAACAAAATAACTACTAAATTGGCAATTTACATTACAATTTACATTTACAGACATTTGGCAATTTACAATAGGTTGGCCCTTGCTAACTGCAACTACATGTATACAATCCTCAGATAATTATAAATTCATAACAATAAACGAAATAGGCATTATAAATCATATCAAGGACATTCATTCACATTTTATTATGTTAATATTTGTTATGTAAGTGTTTCTTCAATATATGCAAGTTTATGACCTTAAGGATTAATAACATAGCAGTATTAGTTTATTGTTTCATTTATGTACTATATCAGGGATGCACATACAGTAGAGTTTTCCCGGAAGAAAAATACATATTAATTATATTCTCAGAAGAGTCATTCTAAACCATTTTAACCTATAATCTAACCAATTTTTTTAAAACCCCAGAAAGTAATTAATTTATTTTTTTCTTTTATTTTACCAAAATTTTTTCTTATATTTGATCTCTTTTGTATTTGTATTTCTTTGTATTTATGTTTGTTACCATACAAAAACCTTCTGAGGGTTTTTAGTAGTGTAATAAAGTTATTATTATCATATATTTTAAGGAATCCAGACTTTACCCTAAATAACAAGCATCCTATCGGCTGAGATAGCTCCGCTGTTAGCAATGCACATTTCAATTAAGTACTGAAGACATCATTAGAAAATGAACAATATGTATAGTATCAAAGCAATCAGACTTACAGTTTTTAGCAAGAAGTCGAAAATATCACTTTCTACCAAAAATGACAAAAATATTCACCAAAATTAGAGAATTGAAGATATCATCACGAAATGAACAAATCGGAGAAAGGTCTACATGCAGTATCTATATGTAATATCAAAGCAATTGAACTTTTGGTTTTTAACAAGAAGTCGATAATATCACTTTTTACCAAAAATGACAAAAATATTCACCAAAATTAGAGAATTGAAGATATCATCACGAAATAAACAAATCTGAGAGAGGTCCACATGTAGTACCTATATATGTAGTATCAAAGCAATTGATCTAGCGGTTTTTAACAAGAAGTCGATAATATCACTTTTTACCAAAAATGACAAAATTATTTACCAAAATTAGAGAATTAAAGATATCATTACAAAATTAACAAATCTGAGAGAAGTCCACATGTACTGGTAGTACCTATATATGTAATATCAAAGCAATTGGACTTGCAGTTTTTAACAAGAAGTCAAAAATATCACTTTTTAACACAAATATTCACCAAAATTAGAGAATTAAAGATATAATTACAAAATGAACAAATCTGAGAGAGGTCCACATGTAGTACCTATATATGTAATATCAAAGCAATTGGACTTGCAGTTTTTAACAAGAAGTCGAAAATATCACTTTTTACCAAAAATGACTAAAATATTCACCAAAATTAAAGAATTGAAGATATCAACATGAAATGAACAAACCTACCCAAGGTACATATACACCAAGTATCAAAGCATTCAGGCTTGTAGTTTTCAAGAAGAAGTTGAAAAAGTAAAACATTGACACGGATGACGGACAATCACTCATATGATAAGCTTCGCTCGACAAAGTCGACAACGGAGCTAAAAATCAATCTTATATCAGGCCCAAGCCTCAGTTAGTCACATGATCGTCAAGTAAATAAATCCATGACTGAGACTTTGAATTAGTATGGTGAAGAAATTAAAAGGGCTATTGAAAATTGTACAATAAAATACTAGAAACACATTGGTGTAAATGATTTTGTGAAACTTTTCTGGTTTGTAGAACAGGTCTAAGATTGTGTTTTACTAGCATGTAGTGTAAGTTTTTACATTCGGGCAGTAAAATCTTTAGAATGCGCAATACAAATCCTGAAGCCTTGTTGTTCATTTATATTGCATCTATGGGGTCTGTTAAAATGTTTCTTGGTTTAGTTAGGCACCCATTTGCGAGGTTTAGGATGGGCGGGGTATCAGCAGAATCCGGTACAATCACTGGAAATCGTGAAGAAATCCGATGAGTGCCCACAGAGTAGTACTCTTTTGATTGACTGAGTTTCCGCTAATATTCATTTGCTTGAAAATGGTCGAAATGTACAATGGACGACAAACCATAGTAGTTGTGGTAATATCTGACACTAGAAACCTGTAATGATATGCCAATTCTGCATTTCAGACATAATAAGCTATTGTTGAAATAAACGTAATTTAAAGAAATGGTAAATGCCATATCAGGTCTGTTATTAATTTTGTCATTACGGATTGCCTATGCAGCTCAGGTCTGGGCTCTACGGAAGCAAGTCTTATTGGTCCTTATACACTTTGATGCTCATGGGTATGAGTGCTATCAGCTTGTAAATAAACTATTAGTTTCTGTAAACATGGGCTATACAAGTGATTAAAAACACTCATTAGCATAGCCATACCTCCAATAAACACTTGTCCCGGGGCAAATGAATTGGGCCTTTAAGTGTTCAGTTTTCTGTGATACAACCATTTTCAGACTCACTTGCCAATAAAAACCTGATTTTAGATGTCTTCGCGGTGAATTTTGAAAAAACAATGTAACCAATTTCGTCATGAATATAGTAAATATTCATTTTTACGTAAAAGTAAAAAAAAAATCCTTAATAGATTAAAATACACAAAAAAGTTCATAATATACAATGTATGAAACATATAACAGCACATGTGGTGCTAGTCGGGTCTACTTCCCAATATAGAAAAGATTAAACAATGTACAAGAATAGATGGTATATATTCACACTGAGATACTGTATGGCAAAAGGGTACTTTAAATGTTTGTAATAAATAAATGAATGAAAGACAAATGAATGAATAAATAATTTTAATTAATTAATTAACTAACCAATTAATTAATTGATCAAACAATGTGCGATTTGTTATTGTTTTTGAAAACATTGGCAGTTCATTCAACAATTTGAATCACTGTAAGTCCATAGAGAATTGACCCAGACTATTTAATTATGGGTGATATGATAAATTTTACATAGAAAATCTACTATGGTTTAGCAAAGCATCACCCAGATCTGGAGTGTAAAAATTAGTCATTCAGGCTACATGGAAGTCTGTCAAAATGAAGATTATGAATCAAAATGCTTAACTGATATTTCAATTGGTCAATAGTTTTATTTCAAACAGGTGACATTACCCTGCCCATTTATATGAATAATCCAATCTATAATAGTGAGACAAAAGCATGTGGAACTGAAAGGAAACATCAATAATTTACTAAAAGATACAAACTAGATGTAATTACTACCTTATACTAAAATATGTTTGGATATTTAGAGTACTAACAAATTCCCACTTCCGGTCTGGTTAGACTTAAAATACACCACAAATATTCACTTTGAGATATGTGTTGGTTCTTGTAAAAATAAGTAAATATCTAACTACAGTATAACACACAATCCACAAACATTGTTTTCAAGTAGAATAAACTATTGGTGCTAAAGACTTTCTTTATTAACCTGTTTTTTGTTCTGATAAACCCTACCTGTATTGTTTTTCAATTTAGTTTTTTATTTGTACTTTTTAGAATAATTTTAATTTTCAATGTAATGTTAGTGAAACCCTGTTATAAAGGGGACTAAGTAAATAAGAAAATAAACAAACATCCTGTCAGGTTTGACCGAGGTTGGCCCAAATTTGTTATTAGCCAAACACCAAAGTAAAAATTCAATATCTATATTTAGGCCCACCCAATTGTACATCTACGTGACAGAATGAATGAATGAATGAATGATTACTGGGTGATTGGTAGTCAGTCATTGGTTGGTTTCATCTACCATTATTGGAGAAACTATTAAAGCGGGAGGGTCGACAAACAATAACATTTCCATACAACATGCCCAAAGAATTATGGATGGTGTAGTACAAAAAATAAAAAAGCTACTCACTTAGGTATTCCGCTGTGACTACCTGTGGAAATACTGACTTAAGTGAGTGGAAACAAGACTAGACTCAATTATGCAACATGATTCAAGAGTGGTATCAGTGGTCTGTAAATCGATCACTTCGTTTTAATGTTCGGATTGTGTCAAAAATGTTTTGCTTTTGTAAATTAACTGCTAATTAATAAATTTGGAAGATTCTCTATGTTGATACATTTACCTGTACTCAATTAAGGTTTAAATTCTATTTTTATCAAATTTATGTGAAACCGAAACTGACAATAATTTCTCATTTTTTACTTTCCCCAAGACTTGCCTATCTCATCCGAACTAAATCTTATCTCTCTTTTCAAAAGACATGTTCTAGGAGTTATGGCCCTGATTAAATCCTAAATAGGACATAATTGGAAAAGATGGTGAAGTCCAACTCTTACAAATCATCAGAGATGGTTAGATGAGATTGACCTCAAATGATTAAGGGTCAGAGTAATAAAGAAAGAATAATAAATTTTTTAATCCATGCACATGAAAATACATCTTTATTGCTGGAATTAATGTATGCCATATTAAATATATTTAATTAAGGCCTTGAACTAGATATTGGCAAATGAGGAACAGAAATCTAAATAAGACGGAACAGGTGGGCTTCTGAATCCAGTTGAGAATACAAAGGGCAGAATCATATTTATTTCAATCAAAATAGTCTGTATATCAGTGATTTACTGTGAAGTGAACTATGGCGCATAAAATGAAACTACATGCCCCCTTCTTCTTTGAGTGATTCAAATAATACCGAGAAGTGAAGAGAACAATAAATGGGATATCCTGTTATTATTCATTTACCCAACATCAACTTACAAACATCTGAGGCTAGTTAGGTTTTATCTACTTAAATTCCATTTATTGTACATGCTTGTTTGCCAGAACAACTGTTACCGTTGTAAATTTGTCATGTTTCAAATAAAGCAGCATAGGATATTTTTATCAATACAAAGGACAATGACAAGTCAGTAAACAAGCTGACTACATGTGCATGTATATTGTGTTAAAGCGCGGTTCCGCAATCCCAGGAATTGCACCAGTGCATCATGGGAAATGTAATTTGCATGGTCCGCCCAGTTGTTTACTTGGTACACAGCTGTTATCATTTCAACTGAAGGCGTTAATTCCGTAAGCTAACGTCATGCATTACGCTATTATCTGATTTGAAAGGACTTGCTGAATCCCGTTGTTCGACGTTCACTGGGCCTACGCACTCTTTTGAAAGCCGTTTTCTGTGTTTGTTTCGCTCGTGGTCGACTGTAAAGCACAATTTCTGTAAATGGCGTGACGGCATTGTAAGGTTCTCTCTGAATTGAGCTCATGCCTTTGCTTTCTTGCTATTGTACTAATATGTTACAAGTGCGACCTTTTTATACAATGTATTTATTCATTCACTCGCTGCTATTAGGCGTCGTTTATACAAAAAGTATTGGACGATGCTCGGACGACGAAATGCGTGGACTGACGAAAGATACATCCAGCGCAAGTCACAACTTATGAGGGCTGATGACGTTGTGGTCACACAAAAAGAAGTGATGCCGGAGTGTGTTGTAAGACAGCAGATACGCGGACTGTATCCCAATCTTCCAGGCGTGCCTTATATGGGTCATCTCTGGTACTGAAAAATATGTGTCTTTCATTGATACAAACGAACCAAACGGCCCTTTTCAGGGCCAACAAATATTACAAAAAGAGAACTACCGTATTGTCAATTACTTGCATCATGAAAAAAACTGTAGTTTATTTGAATGACCTACACAATGTAGTTGTCGTACAACGTTTGCCATAATGTGTCTTGTCGGCTCGGCAATAATGACGTTATGCAACGTCAAAAAATCAAAAACAAAAAAAAAATGTATTATACGTATATGGCTGTGCGGCACGGGTCCGACGCCAAATATACATAAATATATGCGCGGCTCATACTAGTACGTGACAAAAAGGGCTAAATATTTCACTGCGGGGACATGTTTCAGGGAACATTATAATTTTTTGTGAGACCTTTCAATTTATTTATTTCGAGAACGAAGAGAAATTTGAGAAGCATACTCGACATATTGTAGGGGACGTATTTGGGACTCCCTCGACTCTTTTCATCGATATCAGAGTGAAACCCATTTTTTTTACAGCCCTGTAACCGCGAATGTCTTTCTTTGCGCACACACACTACAGAAATTATTGGTATGTTTACGCAAAGTCCCTCCCCTCTCGCGCACACCCCAGCTCGTGCGATTCGCACTCGCTCGGGTCGGACCGCTTCGTGGAGCTCCGACGATGTCCCCTGAGATGAACGGACGGACAAACAGCTCACAGCATATCATTTCTTATTAGCTCCACGATATCACTTACATGATCAACTCCGTAATTACATAAACATACCTAGAGATTGAACAAATAACTCGGGATTAACACCTTACATTTGCATAAACCCATGACTGACAGCCAGTTTGAGCAGTCAAAACGACTGTTTGAATCATGCTTTTCCGTCGCTTTTACGCGGAAATCGCACTGACATCGCACCGAACTCGTAAATTAACATCGCAGTTGTATCGCGGACATATTCATGTTTGTGTACGACATGAAAATAAAGCACCACAGGCGTTAAGATTGCCGAAAAGAGTGATTTTGCGGAGCACCCCGAAGAGATGTTTCACGCTCGAGTGTCATTTGCATACTGAAAAGTGGCGGCCATCTTTCCTTTTATACACCCAGACCCGCGGTTTAAATACATCACCTATATTATGAAATGCATGATTAAAGTTTCTATTTCCTGTCTCTGATGAGCTCCATAATTGTAATTGTTAACACCAATAATAGTATATAATTTTCATAATATAAAATGTTCCTGCTGACAACATTCTCGGCAATAGTCAATGTGATTCCTTTCAAATAATGTCATTCTTGACCTTCTTTATGTGCCAAAACCAAATAAACCAAACATACTCCGATATGAACCGATAATGAGTGAAGCAGCAATGGCATTAGAGGTTAGGATCATCAGCCAGTCAACGTTTAGCACCAATTCATAGCAAATTTGATCAAAACCTGTAAGTTTGAGATTTTGCTTACACAGGTTGAAATGAGATAATAAGTAAATTAGCTAATCAATATGCAAGGACATGGCCCTAAAATGTAACATGTTAGCACATTACCCCAAAGTACCTAAATTTGATCAAAATCCGCTCAAAGTTTTTGAGATTTTGCCTACACAGACAGAGCTCAGTACATCCCCTGTGTGCTCTGCACACACAGGAGCTAAAAATTACTGGAACAAAAACAATTTTATTGAATCAATACTTAATCAATTGAATTACTTTTCTGGGAACTTATTTTAAAAGTAACAGTTAATTTATTTCACGTGTGACAGATGTAAAATGAAAGAAAATACATTGTTTGCAGAGGCATACAAACATGTTATCACAATTCCAATAAGAATACAAGTTCGATAAATATTATTATTATGCAGGGATTGAAATAGAATTTTTTCCCTGCATGCACAGTGTGCATGTTGAATTTGAAATTTACCTGCACTAACTTGTTGTGAAATGCACCACTTTTAAAGTTTAAATAAAATTTATGGTTTATCGATTGATGATTGATTTTTTAGTTGTCTTACAATGTTGGTTGAACTTAATTTAGGCTTAGTGAATATAATGAAAAAAATTCGTGTCAATTTCTACATGCACAGCGTGCACATTATATTTTGAGTTTACTTGCACTAGCTAATAATCTATGTGCATAGTGCAGTGTGCACCAGAGTATTTCGACCCCTGTTATGTAAAGCAAAAGAAAAATATTATTTGCAGTTACATGTATTGTTACCAATCCCATCTCAACTGTGACGTCATTATTTGCATTTTTGCCAACAAGCATGCAAATATCTGATAACAAATGTCACTAACTGATCAATACTAGCTTGTGAACTGCTGTGATAACATTGCTGGTTAGTTGTTTTATTAACAGGAATACATACATGTATATTTAAAACAACAACACTGTTATTTTATCATCAAGTGTGAACAACAGGTTCTCACCAACCAGTCACTGCCCACATGAACAAAAACATAAACGAGTGTGAAAACCTATTTAAGGCATAATTTCAACTGATTCTGTAAACAGATTATTATTTTCCTGTCAGTGACAGATCAAGAAAAGTGACTTTAGTGAAATGTTGCCCTCTCGAAAGTCATTAAATCGTCAAATCAGAAAAGTTCCTGTATCAGTGAAAATGGTTAACAGTTTTTACTTTATAACACTTATGAATCAAATAGTAACAAATGAAGGCACAATATGATAATATTGTCGGACACAAACCCAAAACTTATTAAGCTGTAATCTTGGAATTTATCATAGAATCATTTTGACTATATATTTATATCAACACATATTATTGGAAAGCGAATTTTTCTACTATGAAACAAGTTATTATTTTACAGACACTTCACTTTTTATTTCTATATGTTGCACTCTGATTTATTATATAACAGCTAAAATTTAATTATTGTATTACAGTGTGAAAAATAAATACATTTTGTATAGTTTTAAAAAATATTTTTTTGCATATATATATATTAACAGAGGTATATTACTTGGGGTTTGTAACTACGGTGACATGATACCAAGATCCCGTCACAATCTCGATCTCGCTTAAGCGTTCCAACTCAGAAAAATGCGAATGCGCATGCCCGAGGTAACTAGGATACTGGGATGTCCAGGTGGATCAAAATAGCTGCCCACGATATGACGGATTACGAGAACTATATTTTCTGTACATTTTCGATGTATTACATTTTTCACTATGATAGCGACAAGAAAAGTTTTATTTTTTCATTACAAACCTTGAACATTGATATGTGTCATGTCAGAAGGTCGTAGCCTCAGTCTCGCTATCTACGAGAAGAGACTTGAATGGGATCTTGACATGATGTCACCATACAGTACTATGCGAGTTGCAAACCCCAAGTAATGTACCTCTGATATTAATTAATAAGTGTTGTGGCTAAGCTGTGTGCAAATACTACTGCTTAAACGTCATATAAATAATGCAACATTACAAATCGGCATTTATAAATATACCGTATATAATTCACGAGTGGTTTCGGTATATTTGACGCCACCGTGTGACATGTGATATTGTTTCCCCCCTTTGATGACCAGGACACTGTACTGACTGACCCACTTCAGAATGGGGGCGGGCTTCATAAACGATCACTTCCAACGGACGTATTTACGCGAGCCGTGTCACGTTCACTTCATACATCGCAATAAACTGCAAAATGTTAACATCATTTTATGTATATTTACTCACCTTGTTCAATATTTCTCGTGAAAGCTGTGAAGTAATGAATAAATCGTACGCTCGTGCTGGAATAACTTTACCCGTGTTTTCGACATCACACGAGTTGAACCATTCAGCGAAGAGTTGCTGTTCAGCGGGACTGAGTTTTAGTCCCTCCATTGTGAATTTGACAAAAACACACAGTCAGTGAGCACACACTAGAATGACAGAAACTAGAATGTCCATGTAGACATCGTAAAATCGCGAGACGATATAGAGAATATTAAACGTATCGCCAATCTGGAACGGCGAGCCCAGCGAAGTACATAATGGCCGCCATCTTGATTTTTATATAATGACGTCATGGGTTGAAGACCCGGATATTGCAGTCAATTCGCATTCCCCGGTTCTGTCAAGGTACGGTACAATTAAATATGAAAAATAAAAACGATTACCTCCTCTATTAGGCTACCGGTAATTGAGAAAATTAACATTACTTATCCCATGAAGATGATTATGTAAAGTTATGCTCAGTAACGAAGAGAGGGCGCCCTGATCTTAGAGTTAATATAACATTTGAAATTCGAGAACTTCCATTCTGAAAATCTTATTAAATGTATTGATTGATTTTGCCTTACTAATCAGTTTTCCCAAAATGGGACTTACGTGATCAGATACGTTGAACATTGAAGAATCTGCTTTGCAAAGAAAAACTAGACTTTATGATAACTGCATAAATATTTTTTTAAATATAAAATTATAAAAGAAGATTGAAGAACTTTTATACTTTCACACCTGATGATTTCTATCCAGTGGCGGATCTAGGGGGTTCTTGGGGTCCGGACCCCCCCCCCATTGAAAAATGTATTCAATTTTGTTTTGTATAAACAAAAAATCATTAACTTAGTCTGGCGATTTTAAAGTTTGCCCCCCCCCCATAAAAAAAAATCCTGTATCCGCCCCTGCTATCCAATCTCTCATCTCATTGATACTGGAGCCTGCAGAGTTTGAAACAGTCACAGTGACAGTAACGGTCTGGGTGAAGGTATTCTTTATCATGTCATAGTATTGCTTAGTTTACATGCAAAACGTATCATTTGATTCCGCAAAGATAGCGTCCTTGTTCGTTTTCATTGGGCGTGTTAGTCAGTAACGGTCTGGCTAAAGGTATTCTTTATAATTTCTTAGCAATCAATGATTTTTTTTCTTTTAAAATTTGTTTGGTATTTTATCATTTAATTTCGTAAAGATAGCGTTCTTGTTCGTTTTCATTGGGCGTGTTAGTCAGTAACGGTCTGGGTGAAGGTATTCTTTATCATTTCATAGTATTGCTTAGTTTACATGCAAAACGTATCATTCGATTTCGCAAAGATAGCGTTCTTGTTCGTTTTCATTGGGCGTGGTAGTCAGTAACGGTCTGGGTGAAGGTATTCTTTATCATTTCATAGTATTGCTTAGTTTACATGCAAAACGTATCACTTGATTCCGCAAAGATAGCGTCCTTGTTCGTTTTCATTGGGCGTGTTAGTCAGTAACGGTCTGGCTAAAGGTATTCTTTATAATTTCTTAGCAATCAATGATTTTTTTTCTTTTAAAATTTGTTTGGTATTTTGAATTTTGCAGGTTCACTCGATTGATCAACATTAATCAAATATGCTGACCCAAATAGTGTTCTGCTGTTACAGTAATAGAACGTGACTTGAAGTAAAGAATATGTTAGTTTAAATGTATGACAGTTCATGTCAAAAGACGAAAACGGAAATTAAAATAGTAACCGATTTTATATGTCCCCACTGCGCATATGTCAAAAACACACAAGTGCCATTTCGCCTATTCATAATATTTGACAATGTTCATTGGTTTATTATGTAAAATTCAAGACAAATGAAAGTACCCTATCATTTAAAAATATAATGTTTTCACTTTTCAGCATATGTCACCTGCCTACAATTTGAGATATGACCTACATGTAATATCTGCAATAAGAGCCTTTGGTAAAAACGACATAATACTGACAAGAAAATGACTGCAGTTATCCAATACAATAAAGCCATTATTTTTTCTAAAATTATGATGGTAATTTCCAACTTTTTTCAGTCAAATTTCCCAGGAGTACAATTTATTGCAAAATGAGGAAATTCTGGGTGTTTGTATTTATGAGTAAGCTTCAAGTGTTTCGCTTGGACCTGAAAACCTTATGCTCAGCGGAATGTGACTGCTGTTATGTGTTATTTGTATTTATTCTATGCTGACCGTTGAACTTTGAACTTTGACAACAGAAGTCGACAGCATAAATAGCTTTGACAACATTGATAACGCATAATTCCATTTTTAACAATATAAAAAATGTTAAAAGTAATTTAAGACGACCATGATACGATATATACATGTTTCACTTTATTTCACCTTGCGAACTCATCATGTATGAGTAGATAATGGTTATCCATATGAACCAGTGATAAACATATTACAAAACTACAAAATTACCGCCATTGCTGCAATTATAGTAAATATTTAGTTAACAAATTGTTTGATGATTGCGAACTTGTAATGTCAAATTTGGCGCGCATCCTATCAGAGTACAACATGACTGTGAACATAATCACGAATTTTAGTAAAGATAAATGCGTGTAAGTATTCCAGGACCATGTCCCAGCACCGACTTTGCATTCAGCAGCGCCTTGTGCTTTGCGCCCTCTATCAGTGTCATTTGATGTGTAATGTCAAATTTGGCGCGGTTTTAGTGCGCATGTCACTTTGTTCTCTGAAAGATCTCATTTTGTCTGGCGTGTGTTGTTGCGTTTTTGGTTAGGAAAACGTCATTTCGAACAGAAAATGGCTGACAAAGATGGAGGTAATGAATTATCTTACTATTTCAAACTTTCCCCAACTAATGATCTTAGTTTCATCGCTGTATGCTACTTTGATGTTTATATTTTTCAGTTAAACTTTGTCACTCTTCGTTTGTGAGTTTTATTTACGCCATTTTGATTTTGCCGGGGTTCCCTTTGTGGCTAATATCGCAATATCTGAGTTTTTTGTTGAGTGTGTGTTTTGATATTTGTCGGATAATTTATATTTCAGTTCTAGATTATATCAAAGTTATTGGTTCTCTTCTGTACGCTAACTTGAATTGTCTAAATTTTTGTTTTACCTCGCTTATGGACATGTGTGAGGCCACATAGATTAATATTTTAGTTTCGTCTCGATTGTTATCACACGTTTTAAACCATAATCGTCCTGGATAGAGTTAGAGAATGTTTGAAACCCGATATTTTGCTATGAGATTTTTACCAGATCTCTCCTTCATTGCTGCTCTATTTTCTTTGTGTGTCGCTGGGGCGGGTAGTTTGTAGCGTTATAGGTATCACACCACCATGAATAGCCCTGTGAGCAGTAATGTGAAATATTGATAACATTGAATTGAATGTTTTTGGAGCTATATTGCTAACATAGCTAGACTAATCATGTTCAAATTTTACACATGTGTCATATAAATCATTCCTTTCAGAATGTGATTCAAGATTGCTGGTGGTCAATTACTTGCTAATGCCATGGGCAGAATATAGGAAGGAATCGCATAACTGTCACACAAGCGTTATTCAGCCATTCTGCTGACAGTCGCTAAAACTGGACAGGGACTTAACAATGGCTTCTTTATCTGGTGTTGCATCCTTCCATGCCATGTCAAAAAAAAAAAAAATCCAATAATTTCAGAAACAGATTTATTTATTTTTCAGATGAAAACAGTATTTGTTGATACTTAGACATTTTAGTATTTGGCCAAAATGTTAAATAAATAAGAACAGAATGTTGCATGTCATTTGGAAATTTAATAAATGTACAAACAAACATGAATTTTTATTTGAATTGAGATTATGTTAAAATAAAACAACAAAACAAATACAAAACTTGGTTATTGCAAGAAGAAATGGTTCTGTAGTATCCTGTACACAATATATTACATCGAAAGAAGCATAATGGGGTAAAAAACATGATTTCAGTTTTATTGATCGTTTCAGAATGGTTTGTTTAAATTTTAAAAAAATGTCTTCCTGGTAGAGTATGTTTGTGACCCAAAGCACAATTCATTTGCTCTAATGTTGTGCATGTTTTGTACACTTGACGATGCACCTTGAATACAACTACAGTATTATTAATCTACTTGTGTTTCATCCATCAGAAACGTTTGATGATGCTGTGGAAGAGAGAGTTATAAATGAAGAGTACAAAATTTGGAAGAAAAACACTCCATTTCTTTATGATTTGGTGATGACACATGCATTAGAATGGCCAAGTCTCACAGCACAATGGTTACCAGATGTATCAAGGTAAATTTAGTTTTTCAAGAACATGAAAAATGTTTTTTTGTTAATGTAACAATACAATATTGATATTGCAAGAATGATTTGTTGGTAACTTTGTTAGTCAAGTCAGTCAATAGTATTATATGCTAAATGAAATTCAGTAAGTGCATTTTACCGAGGCCATAGAGGTCTATGCCACACCTGACTGCCATAATGCTCTTCTATGCTTTCTTCACAATAGTATGAGCCATGCATCAACAGATTTGATTGAAACTGTGCAAGATGCACCGTTATCCTTCACTTCTGCTTTACATCGTTCTCTCTGTCATGGATTTTAAATTCACTGTTTTATTCTTTAATTATTAGGCCTGAAGGAAAAGACTACTCCGTACACAGGCTTGTTTTGGGTACTCACACGTAAGTATTTCTAAGATACTGCTTGCTGCTCAAAATGCTGAATTTCATAGAACTTTGCCCCATTGTCATCCATCGTCATCGTAATAGTCAAAATCTATTCAACTCCAACTGACTGTCATTATCTGGGAAAGTTGTATAAAGAAGTCTGTTGAGAGCATCTATGATTTGGCCAGTATAGCTATAGAAATGTCACACATGTGTGTTGCTTAAACAATTTGAGCATTCTCGCAAGCGTGTACAACTGTTAAATGTTTCTATATACCAATGTCTATTGTAATTTTTAGGTCAGATGAACAGAATCATTTGCTGATTGCCAGCGTTCAGTTGCCCAATGCAGATACACAATTTAATGCATCACAATATGATAGTGAAAAAGGAGGTAAGAAATGATTTACTGATTTTCTTCACTTATTTTCATCTTGTCGTGGAGCTTTGAAGGAAACAATTTTTTTAACTAAAACACTTGGATGGCCTAAGTAAGCAATGAATGTCAATCCAGGCATTATAGTATTTGTTCTTTTGTATCATCTTCAAATAATGATCAATAGTTTTGATCTGTATTATTTACCATGTTTGGACATCTGCTGATGGTAAAAATAGTTGTAACCATGATGGGTAATACCACACAACTTTCCTTCTTTAATTAATTGCCAACGTGTTGTATCCACCTGGCAAACAAAGAGAATTAAATGTTGATAGGTTAATATTTCCCGATACTTGTTGCAAAATTAAAAACCAATTTATCATTGATGATAGGATTAGTGGGAACCTAGAATCTCTTGGGCAAATAGCAGGGTTCTCCCCAGGGCTTTTTAGCGCCGAGGTCCGCGGCGCTATACCTGTGAATCTCGGCGCTTCACTTGGGACCTCGGCGCTATGTGTTCCCACCTCGGCGCTTGATTTCATATTTGACATGCCAATATCAGATGTGAAAAAGCTTTGTTCGCCACGCCGGTCGGCCCCGACCGTCACTCAAAATTAGTGACCACCACGGAAATGCTTCCGACGAGGACTATTGTCTGATTGTTGGTATAATTAAGTACCGACCGACACGCATCCTGCCAGTCGTGGATTATAATTTATAAACAATAGACCTAGTCGCACGATACGTAGCGGCTAGTCAAATTTGTGGAATTAGCACCTCTTTGTTTGTAAGTAAATACTTTCTGCGATAGACACAGTCTTTAGATTTAAAGCTAAAATTATTTCAAAATCAATTCCACCTCGATATAACATGGTCAAATCGGAGTTCACGATCAGTTCACGCTACTCGAGAAAAAAACAACGTGTTTATTGCGTGATTTGGTAAAATACATTTGAACTGTTATCATTGGGAATCATGTAAAAACTATTCTTTCAAGACCTAATTTACCTTTTAAAAATTGCAAATCACCTCTTTTGAAAGCCGTCATGCAGTTTTCAATTGAAATCGATGCCAACAACATCGTGCTACGACATCGCTTTACTTCCGCAATGTAATTTTTATGCTCACTACCATTCGGAAAACTTCGGGTTCTACCGGCATTACCATGCGGCATTTTGATTGGTTAATGGAATTCTTGACCCATCGGGTCAAAGGACACATGCTAATGTTTCATAAACATCATGGCGGGTCTGTTTTTTTTTACCGAAGCGATCAAGTGATCAAAAATAATCGCTCCCGATAAAAATAAGTCTGATTTTACTTACATTTCATATAAAAAAAAAAAGAAGTAAAATTTGTTGAGGAATTATTGCTATAACTGGTGTATAACATGGCCAAGTAAGTTATGTCACGTCGTAACTTTGATGATCGTTTTGAAGCTTTATTTGTTCGCTCATTACTGTAATTGTAAACGTTTTAGAAGTTGATGGTACGAATAATAAATTACAACAATACGTCAATTAATTACGTGATCGATTTTTTGAAGGAGAATGTTTTTGGAGTGAATAAAATTATGAGATTCGTGAACATAAATCTGGCTTAACGTTTTGAATGCGTTTCCTTCAACGTTTTACAAAACAATTAAATTGCAACAATAATGTATTTGTGTTTGTTTTTAGTCTGCAGCATTTGTATTTCGAGAATGTTTCAAACTCATCTAAATTGTGAAACATAATGTGTTGATTCCATTAAAAAAAATATTTGCCTTGTGACTGAGCTCACTAATATTCATAATTGTAAATAAGTTCTGTTAATCAATGAAGGAAATATATGTAAATGATATGCAAATTATTATGCAAATTAGCCCCGGCGCTATGCATTTTTTCTGGGGAGAACCCTGAATAGTATATATTCTCTTCATTATTAACTTGTCTCCAAGTATTTGGTATTTAAAGCTCTTACAATTTTGCCTTGCAGAGTTTGGTGGTTTTGGGTCAGTGAGTGGCAAAATAGAGATAGAAATAAAAATTAACCATGAAGGTGAAGTTAATAGAGCTCGATATATGCCACAGAATCCTTGCGTTATAGCTACTAAAACGCCTACATGTGATGTTTTAGTTTTTGATTACACAAAGCATCCATCCAAACCGGGTAAGTTAAATTATATAATTTTTATATCAGCTGACTATCATACTGCCTTTGTGTATATAGTGCTTTACTCTTTAAAATTTCATATTACAAGATGTCTGCAAATATTCGTATAAAAATCATGATTTAGGGATCTTTAACTGACAAAAAAAAAAACATCGTCTGGCACTGTTTTAACACAATTTTGCACTGAACCTTAAAAGATGTTGTACGTACAAATGTCATCTGCATTTACTCTTCTGCCGTCAAGTCTCTCTCGGCCAATACTTTTGAACAATGTTCCAACAAGCATGGATTTTCTCTCAATATTTCAGAATATTAACTTAAAATTTGAATTATTCAGATCCGAGTGGTGAATGCCATCCAGATCTGCGACTTCGTGGACATCAAAAAGAAGGCTATGGGTTGTCTTGGAACCCTAATTTAAACGGACACCTACTGAGTGCTTCTGATGACCATGTAAGTACGCCTCTGAATGCCGCTACAGATTCATATGGTAATTCAGGACCCGCGGTAATTAAAATTCTTTTGTGATTTTGTCAGGGTCATTTGACAGTTTAATATTTATCGAGATTCATTACTTGCCAAGTTTTTTTTACCTGTGATTTTATCGTTAATATGTATGATTTCATAGTATCATGCTCACTCCAGTCGTGTGTATTCAAAATTATGAAATGTTGTCGACCAGAGTGAGAAGCACAATATCGAACCAAGATGGCGTAATTCATAACTCAATTGACACTCCAATCAATTTGTGAATAATAACTTGATATATTATATGTAAATATTAACGTATTAACATTGCAGCAAAACCATCAGGTTTTGAGTAGACAGTCATTTGTTGTCATTCCTTTCTAGACGATTTGTTTGTGGGATATAAATACTGTTCCAAAGGAGAACCGAGTTATTGATGCTAAGACTATATTTACTGGGCATACTGCTGTTGTGGAAGATGTTTCATGGCATCTCCTTCATGAAAGTCTTTTTGGATCAGTTGCTGATGATCAAAAATTAATGATGTGAGTAGTAAGAAAAAACCAAAGATACATTTGAATGAAGTTTAATATATCGCTACTTTAGGGGGATTCACAGACCAAATTGTTGGTTCAAATTTGTACATAATAAAATAACTGAATATACCTCGCTCATCCAACTTGGCGTCCATGCTTGAATAAGTGCCCACCCCCCACTTTTCGAACCTTTTTAGTTTTGGAACCACGTTCGGCTAAGTACCTATCCTCTACAAAATATCTTTGATTATTTGACATATCAGCTGGCGTGAATGTGTTGTTAATGCATAGACCATGGTCATAGTGCGTAAACTACAATGACCTGTCAACTGTGACACAGGCTTGTTTTGGATACTCGTACGCAAGTATTCCTAGGATACTGCTTGCTGCTCAAATGAAAACAGTAAATCATTTAACCTTTTAAAAATTGCTACCATGATGCTTTCAGGAATTCCCTGAAAATAACACAGAATTCTGTGGTCTAATTGTGCAAAGAAACATCATGGCAGAAATTGCTTTGCATCGTGAGTTTGTGTATGATCAAGCATGCAAGATGAAGATTTTGACTGTTCCCCCGGACCACGGATCATAATTAATATGGCACTTGGTCAACTAAAATTCTCATTTGCATACTTTTTCAAGAGATTCTTGGCTAATCGCTTTTCTCCCTAAAATACATAATATTTTTGAGCCGAGTCCCATGGACACTAAGTCAGACGACTACAGTATATGAACATATAATGCTATACTTTGATATAAGATTGATACACCATTGAGTTGAAACTTATTCTCGGTTGTATGATGATTGCGTTGAGTTTATAACTACTTTCTCAATTTTACCAAATGTTTTAATTCCTGGCCTCTAATAACAATATTTCAAAGTGTTACTTTGATTTAAATAATCCAGAAAATACTTCAGTAGTCCTGGATTTTTCTGAGGATCACTATGTATAACTAGATCTGATCTGAGCTGCAATCAATGCACAAAAGGTATATTGACAAGACTTGCAGGATTATTTCATTGTAAAGTAACTACACTTGTATCAATATAGCAGGTGATTTAGTCAAAGTGTATGAAAACATGGGTGATTAGCCATATACTTGTACCAAAATAGCGTACACACTGAACCCAGCATATAAGAGTTCATTTGATGACGTCTATACTACTACACAAAAAGATATCTCAGTACATGGTCCTTGTCTGTACATATTTTGATGTGTGTCATAGCGTTAGCCCAGGGGGGAGATTATCAGGTTAATGTATTTAGTAGGCTGCCTGCTTAGCACATTTTCATGGTATAATGTTGTAGTTCACTGCTTCCACAAATTACTTTGAACTTGCAAGAAATAATTATGGTAGATGTCATATTTTCATGTTAAAACTCTTCTTCCACACCTGAAAATGGTGAAAGCATAGGCTGCCAACGCCTATTGATAAATTGTTTGTAAACATCGCATACTACTTTCAAGGATAGTTGAAATTTCAATAACTTTTGTCAATAACTTTGCTATTTTGCGTAATCAGATACAACCTCCAACAATAGAATAGACTTACCGCACTCATTTGTGGAGAAAGGAGGACCAGATACACAACTATAGACGATAACTCTCGCATAGTTGAAAATTCATTCGTATTTCTTTTGCAGCTGGGACACGAGGTCTAATAATCCAAACAAACCAAGTCACACTGTGGATGCTCATACTGCAGAGGTGAGAACATACTATGAATACATAATTTAGAGTTTCTGGTAAACATTGTTTTTTGGAAGCTCTAATCAGTGTTTCAGCCAGAGCGCGGGCTTGCGTCATTTGACGCAAAAAAATAAACATTGTCCCTCAAAAATAATGGTTTGGGGTCACAGGGACGCACTGATACCATTATCCGGAAGCCTGGTTGTGAAGCGTTAGTTTTTTTTTATATATATATATAAACATCAGGTTGCACGTGGGAATGTTTTGATTCTGACTTCATTATTGTTTATATTGCCGCACGAGTAAGTGATTTGTATGACAGTTTCGCATTATGCCTTGTCTATTTTGTCTGCTACTATGGCAATGTGGCGACAATCAATTAGGTCTAAAATAAATTGTTGCTATTTTTTCTTTGAGGCCGCGTGCCGAACTGATTGATACAAAGTTTCGTTTCCATGGTGCCTCTGTGGCAGTTCAACATAGTTGGAAGTCGAAACACGTGAACACAGGGGAATTTACATTAACCGTCACTACGTCCATCGTGTCAATCGTCGTAAGAATGTCAAGCCAAAAACGAATCACAAGTTTTTTTGGAGGACATGGTACGGCAGCTACTACGAGTACGGCAGACACTGGTGAAGATGTCAACATCACCGAAACACAAGCTGAATCAAACCAGAGCATACAACACGATGATACGAACGAACCGGTCCACAAGAAACAGAAAGTCCGAAACTTCAGTAATGGGTGGCTGCAAAAACCGCAATATTCAGTGGTTGATCCATCACAATGAGAAAGGAATGATTTGTAAATGGTGTCAAGACACAGGGAAATCGAATTTGTTTGGACACGCGTAGCGGAGGATGCTTCAATTTTCGAACGTCCACTCTGGAGAGACATTTGCAGTGCTCTGATCACAAAAAAGCCATTCAAGAAATTGTTTTACGCCGTAATTTTCAAAAAGACACGTCGCGTGTTCTGAGCGACAAAGAAGAATCAATTATATCGGCAATGCGTAGTGTATATTGGCTTGCAAAGGAAGACATATCCACTCGAAAATATTCATCATTATTACAATTATTACAACTTCAAGGAATAAACAAGCTGGGAAAATTGAAATCTGGTGAATATGCGACATACACTACCCAACAAACTGCAGACGAAATGCAGGATGCCATGGCCACTGTAATTCCTAAAAATATTGAAGATCAGTTGCATGGTAGTGAGTTTGTCAGCGTGTTGACGGACAAAAGTACGGACATATCAGTAACCAAAAAACTGGTTGTATATGTGAGACTTATGGATTCGGACTTTTTGCCAAGAACTCGTTATTTGGGAAATGTTTCAGTAAAGAATGGAACTGCATTGGTAATCACTGAAACGCTGAAACAGATGTTACTAGATCAGAAAAAAATAGAAGCAAGACAACTACTTGGTTTCGGCAGTGATGGGGCGAGTGTCATGCGTGGACGGCTTAACGGAGTTGCAGCGAGACTGCGACGTGAAGTAAATCCTTTTTTGTTGAGCGCTCATTGTGTGGCGCACCGACTCGCTCTCTGTACAAGTCAGGCAGCCAACTCAGTAAACTATATGAAGAAATACCAACAAGTGTTGACGGACATTTACTATTATTTTAAACGTTCATCCGTACGTGTCGAAGCTGTGAAGGATATACAAAAGGTGTTAGATGACCCACAATTGAAATATAAAGAAGTCCACGAAGTGAGGTGGTTTTCGTTCTATAGTGCATTAGAAACAATTTATAGAACGTATGGCTCTCTCGTTACTTACTTCGAATCAGTATCACGACAAAACCCGATAGCAAAGGGAATAATGAACAAAATAACAGACTTTCAGTTCGTTGCAACAATGCACTTGTTGATGGATGTGATGTCCGTTATGACACAATTGAGTTTGGTTTTTCAAAAGGCTGACATCGACATCGCAATGGTTCAAGTGTCCGTTAACAGTGCCATTGCGAAAATTAAATCGAAGGTGGACAATTTGTAAACCAGTTGAATGCACTACGTGACAAATGATCGAAGTTCAAGTATTTCGACCATTCGATCAACGCATCACCCCCAAGCTGTGAAGCAATTCGAAAAGACGACAAAGAGCTTTACCGATAATATTTTGGAGAATTTAAATGAAAGATTTCCGACGAAGACTAGTGATGTTATAATCTCATTCGCTATTCTAGCTATGCGACCGCTAAGTTTCTTATCAAGTGACGACCTCGGTGAATACGGAAACAATGAAATGGACACGTTAATTAATCACTTTGGTACAGATTGCGAGTCAGATGATGGTACGGTGTTTACGGCTATAATTGACGGCCATGAGACCAAGCATGAATGGTCAGTTGTAAAGCCATTAGTAGTGCAACAGAAATATCCACGTGATAAGATGTCAACCTTATGGAAGATAATATACGAATATCATAAAGAACAATTTACAAATCTACTTAAATTGGCGAGTTTAGCACTTATACTTCCAGTTCAAACAGCAGATTGCGAACGTGGGTTCTCGATTCAGAATCGTATAAAAACCAAAACGCGTAATAGACTGCAACCTCATAGAGTGGATACGCTGTCTCTGATCTCTGGCGAGGGACCCAGTATTGAAGATTTTCAATTCAATGAAGCCCTTGCTTTATGGAAATCAAGTAAACCAAGGAGAGCATTTCATACGAAATGAATGTTATTATCTATACCCGTATATCTCATTAATGAATATTGATTGGCTTTGCTGATGTGTATTATGTACATTGTCAATCATGGAAATAAAAATTAAAGGTAAACATACTTTTTTGAGTGAAATGCAATTTATTATGAAAATTTAACAATGGGTGTCCCTAAAAAAAAAAATCGCGTGTCCCCACTTTTTGGCTGACATGGGTCACTGTGTCCCACGTTTCGAAATCCTGGCTGAAACACTGCTCTAATGCATGCCCAACAATTTACTCAATTACCATACATTTGTCCATGTAATCTTTCTGCATGTAATCTAATCACATATTTTTACTGCTAAATGTTGTGTCTAACAATCATTTATCTTTTTTTTTTCAGGTGAATTGTTTATCGTTTAATCCGTACAGTGAATTTATTCTTGCAACTGGTTCAGCTGATAAGGTAATACTAGTCACTGCTTGTTTTATCAGCAACGATCACATGAAACTGAGATGATTTGCTTGAATATGATTTCCGAAATATTGACATTTGTTATATAACAATTTCTTCTCTTCTAGCTAATGTTCATGTGAATGTCCTTAATTTGCCTCATCTATAGTTGGCAGGCAAATCAATAATTTCTATCAGAATTAAAACACGACTTTACAGCTGTGATTAAGTTGTGTGCTCTGATTACTTTAGCCATTGAAACGTTTTATAAGCTTTTGATACTAGTCACAAGTTGTCTCAGAATGAATGCAATATTTTGTAATAACGGTTTCATTTCTAGATTTTAATGACTTTGTGTTTATATTTTTTAGACTGTAGCATTATGGGACTTGCGGAATTTGAAATTAAAATTACATTCCTTTGAATCTCATAAAGACGAAATATTTCAAGTACAGTGGTCACCACATAACGAGACAATATTAGCTTCCAGTGGTACAGATAGAAGGCTACACGTGTGGGATCTCAGGTATGATTGCTCTAATGCACAATTCTGACTTGGATATTGATTTCACCAACTTAAATGATATTCACATTGGTGGTCTTTATTTGGAGGTTGGATTATTATTTTCATGAATTGCCAACTCGTACAATTCACATATTTGTCCAGAAAATGAGATGGTACTGTTACAATAAAAAACACAAAATTGAGTTGGCTTAAAATCAAATAAGTTTAATTTGAGAATATTAAAAAAATATTAATGAACAAAATGTTATTTTAGTTATTAAACAATGGCAAATCTACAAAAATATTGCTGAAAATCACACAAGACGGGTGGTCTTTAAAGAATCTTCAGCATAAGTGTTGTATGTAATAGTTTTATCCATTGCAAGACTTGGTGTACAATGTTTTCTGACCTAACTCAGAAATATAGTACATCTGTAAGATAGGCCTGTTTACTAATAAACCATTAAAATATTAAACTGTTGAGCTTTATGGAGAACAATAGATAAGAAAAATAAAATGCATCTTTTTCTGCATACATGAAATAGCAAAAACTGCCGTATTACCAAGTAATATCTGATAATACAAATCATGTTTTATAGTAAAATTGGGGAAGAACAGTCAGCTGAGGATGCCGAAGATGGACCCCCTGAATTGCTGTTTATTCATGGTGGTCACACTGCCAAGATTTCAGACTTTTCATGGAATCCAAATGAACCCTGGGTAATATGCTCTGTATCAGAAGATAACATAATGCAAGTATGGCAGATGGTGAGTGTATTTTGTGGTCGTCAAGGTAACCCTTTCACAAAACAAACCTGGTTAATGGAAAATTGATCATTTGGTAAACTATTAAAAAAATGAATACAAATGTTAAAAATGTTGCTCCAACATTTGTTGGGGCGGGACAGGGTCTTTCCAACAGTTAATAAAGTAGGACATGGTATTAGACTTTTATGCTATTGCAATTTTATTTCAAAAATTGTTGGCAAGGACAATTATCAAGAAAAGTAATTACTTTCAACTGTGAGTTGTATAGAAATGTCCCACAATTCAATGCATGCTTTTAAAGATGCCTAAATAAAAAGATCAAAATGAGTGATTTAATGCGCCTTGTTTCAGTCATGCACACCCATGTTTATTCACACATACATTCTCTATGCAGTATAGTTGAATATTCATGTTGATAGCTTTACCCTAAATCTATTTATTTAATCCTTCGTTATAACAATTCATACATGACATATTATCCGTATTTTTGTTCACAGGCTGAAAATATCTATAATGACGAAGAACCTGACACTCCTGCATCTGAATTAGAGCCGTCGACATCCTAAACACTACGTGTAAATAACTTGGCTCAATACAAATCTACTGACGCATCCTATGGAAGCTTAGGTGTACATAACTGACAAAACAATGTTGTCAACTTGCAGTTTTATCTAATTGATGCAGCAGGTATTCAACACGAGCAGGATATCATGGCGCTATATCAACTTCATAGATGGCGGGGGGGGGGGGGGGGGTGATCCAATTTTTATCAGATGATTATTGTCACTATATGTTGTACATGCTTCCTTAAACTTTGTATCGTTAATTAGCAGTGTGCAAATTTTAACTTCACAAAGTTGTTTGCTTTCTATACTTTTTCACATAAAAACAAAAAATTATACCGGAGTATCTTATTGTCAGGATTAATCAAATCTTAGATACTTATTTGAATTATTTACTAGTCTGATCTGAAGTGAAAGGAAACTATCCAACTTATTAAATTCAATTTCCAATAAAACCCTGAAACTGCGAAGCATGCTGAAATAAACAATTGTTTGAGGATGTACCATGGAATGATTGTGATAGAACCAGTCGTGTATTTGTATATATAAAAGTGCAGTGAACCCTTCCATGTCCCGATACATTATTTTGAGCATAAGCATGCCTACAATGAATTGAATCTTTTACAGTACATTATATTTGTAGAGAACTTAAAATTTAGTTTATTACTATAAAAAAACAATTTTTGAGAAAATGTCCTTATTTGAGTAATAGAAATATAGTAATTTTCATTATTAAAGTCACTGATATAAAAGTTGTTGTAGTTTTTTTGCATTGAATTTATTCTCAGTAAAGAGTATTCAGATTGCATGCACCGAAAATAGTCCACTGGTGAACAGACAAAATATGTGACTATATAGGGGGGTTGGCCATCTCTAAACAAAAACTACAGATTCCTGCAAAACAAGAGAAGAAAAAAATCCTAACTTGCACTGCGAAAGTTTTTTTGGTAGTAGTGTTAACAAATAGCCTTAAAGTTGGACTGTATGTGCAAAAACTTGCACTAATCTTACGAATATTCAAGCTCTAATGCCAACAATCTCAAAATGAAATGTGCCAATGACATGCATGGTGTTCCAGACAGCTCAATGAACAGTGTACATGTCTGTTGAGAGCTCAATTTGAACCCAATATTTTCCTTCTGGGCACATTAAACCATGGTTAACCAAACAACGTTGTCTGTTTAGCTCTGCGAGTATGCAGGTTATGCGATTAGAACCGTTTTGATCAAACCATTATAAATGGGGTGTACGGCTAAATGCACATACTAACGTCATCCAACTAGATGCAACAGTTGGACTTCATATTTACATTTTGTTGGATAACTGTCAGACAGCTATAATACAATTATTTTGAATAACATGTCAGTTGAATCTAAACTGGCTTCAAGCACCCAGCTAGAACTGATGGTTAATAATCTTTTATTTATCTAACAACTCTGAATGTGGTAGTTAACATTTGTAGTCTAATTAAATCTTGTTTGCAGCAAATGAGATTGCTATGCTGATTAGATATTAAGTTGTGCCAGGTGATTAATTATCATAATGAATAACAAGTACCCGGTAATTGCATTACATGGTTTCTGCAAGTTTAAGAAAACGGAGTTTGAACATAAAAAGATAGAGCATGTTGGAGATATTGATCAATAACTATATATAAAAACAATGGCCACCAGTCTGTCATTTTAAATCCAATCTAAAATGCATTTAAATTTGTACGAAGTGTCCATACACAACTGGATCAAAGTGCTTGATTTTGATGAATTTTAGCATTAAAATTTATGTACTGGTCATAGCTCCAAAACGTCATTCATTGAAACAAAATGGAATTTAAATATATCGTTTGATGTACTGTAAAACATTGAAATAGCTGCATACCATTTTAGTGAATTTGACTCAATACATGAATCTAAATCTTAATTTAGCTAAAATGCGAACAATCTCATTGTGAGAATATACTTTATTCTAAATTTGAATTGGACGTCTTAGCCAAAAGGTAAAAAGACTTGTTTTACACTATGTACCAAGTTTAAATGATATCCATCCATACACTGCCACCTTGGATTATCAAATGTGTGTGCACATGTGTAACAGTATAAAGTTTTAACATGATCCGTCAAGGCATGTTCGAGATTGGTTCTGAAACAGCATTTGTTAAAACAGACCACCAGTCGCCCATTTTGAAACGAAGCTGAAAAACAAAATGATGTCCAATGTGCCAAGTCTGAAAAAAATCATCCATATAAACTGAGATCTGGTTATGGAGAACCTTGATTTTGGTGAATTTGTCAACATTAAAATGGATGTCCCATAGTTTCACCACTCATCGAGCGTAGATACTTAGTAAAAAGTAATTACAAAGGTAAAGAAATGTTACGCTACCATTATTATATATTACGGGTAATGTCGATTACCGCAATCGAATGTGCGACATGATGTAAAATGTAGATACGATATTTAAACAAGATCAGGAAATGTCAGATATTGCTCTGTAACCGCAGGTGTTAATCGATCTGAAAAACAAACTGGCGTGCATCAAAGTCCCATGATGTCTGATGTTCTACCAAGTTTGAACAAAATCCGTTAACACACAACTGAGATATGGTTCCGGAATTGCAGATATGCATATTTCTGGTGAATCTATAGCACAAAAATGGCATGAATGAATCTTGAATCCGGTTGCGAACAGAATGGACGTGCATATGTGTCCCAAGATGCATGATGTATACAAGATGTTTAAATGTGATCTATCGAGGCATGTCAGAGATACAGGGGAAAACTCGCGCACGCACTGAGGTCAAAACGAAAATCCCTGTTTTCGGATTTCGAACGGGAACTAATGATCTAAATGACAAGACCCAAAAGCCAATGACTGACATCGAAATTCCTGGTATGGAGTGTTTGTCTTTGAGTTCTGTGTGTAGACCTCACATCTTATAAACATGGTATTTTCAGTCGACCTAATAATAATAATACTAATAAGTTTATTGCATCCTTAGAAATACAATGTTACTATCAGTTAATAGCCATAAAGATTAGTTGTGATAAGTACTACTTCTCACCCGCACTGCTTCTAACAATGACTAAAAGTGTTGTCGACATTGTAGATTCCATAAAAGGGACGCAAGAACAAAAAAATAATCTTCGATCACAGTAGACAACTAATGTTACTGAGCCAAATCTACCACGTTGCTATGCCTGAGAGAAAAAAATGAACGATCTTTCCTACGGCACTAGGAATGCTTTGTTAAGTCTAACAACTGGAATACGATATGGGTTTCATTCTTCAACATATTTAATGTTTTCCTGTCTCCATAGGCTAAGTTAAGCCTGATTCTTTGGGAGTAGTGTACATTTATGATAGATATATTGTCAGATTTATATGAATAAATTCACCTCTATATTTTTTTACAAAAATGACCACGCCCACTTTGCGAAACCACGCCAAAATTGTAACTCGATGTTCAATTAACAGTTTACAGAACTTCGACTTACGAGCAGATTATATTTTTGTTTTTGTTGAACGTCACATTTAGTTAATCGAACTTTGGGTAACAGAACTTCGAGTTACGGGCAACGTAGATTTTTTGTTTTGTTTAACGTTGTATATTACCCGTAATTCCAAGTTTGGTTAGCTGATAATAAAAATTACTAAATTTGAGCGTTAAACAAAACAAAAAAAACATGCGCGGTAAAATAGAGGAAATTATTCTTCTGTCGCCCGCAGACAGTCGGGTTGGGAGATATGGTAAAAGGGTCGTTCGCCCTAATAAATATCTGATTAATTTGTAATGAGGGTAGATTGGCAATTAGGATAAATAACCATAATAAACTAAAACGGCTCAACTGCCTCTGTTCCTGGTGAATTGTTAACAGAAACATGGTCACCATTTGGTCATCTTGAATCGGATCGAGAAAAGAATGGACGTGAATATGTATGTACGACGCCAAGTAGTTTGTGTGCGTAAAGTTACAATGTGATCTACCAAAGCATACACACACAAGTGTTATAATATTTTTTAGAATTATCAATACGATGAACAATCCAGGACGTGTTTAAAAATCCCTCGTATATACTCCGAGGTATTTATTTATTTAGTTATTTATTTATCAAGTAGGTCATACATATTTTCTATTGCAGTAAAATACTGACGGACTTTGATTCAACTGGCTTCCAAGCATAATAACAGCAAGGAACCCGACAATTTCCAGTGTTCACTAAAAGTCGTACTTTAATTCCTGGGAATCATCAGAGTTGCAAACCGGTTAAAGTCGATCGACAATCTTTTAAGGCCATATAAAATATAAAAACGCTTTCTCACATCTACTGTCTACGGTTTTTATGGATTAGATTCCAACCTCTCACCGCTGCTCTACTGTGACTTCGCCATGGATGAACTGGTTTACTGGATAATATATATTGTGATAAAATTGTTAATTTATTTATAGTTATAACACCGAAGAGTTGTAGCATCAGTGATGTTATTGTTAGCATTGAACATTATTGTCGTCTGCCTCTTCATTGAATAAATAAATATGAAAATCGTAATTTTCAACAAAAATAATAGTCTCGCTACCTTAAATAACTCGTACTGCGTATTCTCATTTCTGAATCATTACATTGGAGTTCGTACATCATTTCCTCAACGTTAATGAGTTAATATCAGTCATCGGCGATCAGATTTCTTCGTCTATCTACATTCGAGTTGGAACAACTTAAGTGATGTTATGTGTGCCTTCTTTACACCACGTACCTTCCCTTGACACGTGAGAGAGTTCACTAGTACCACGTCCTCCACGTAAATTCTTCGCTGCCTTCTCTGCACAGACGACATTGTCCCCATGTCAAAATCTATTAAGACTTGTTTGCACAACAAAATTGTGATTGAATTTCAATACTGAAAAATAAAAAAAATACTGTTATTAAACAGATTGATAAATATATATAATTGTTAATTTAACAAAAATTTGAATATTACTGGCAATACTCATCACACTAAGTTTTCATCTTCAAGTACTGTATACAACTTACACAGGAACATACACTTTTATAATCTTATTCAGTATTTTTTAATTCTTATGTGTTAGTATTATTACTATTATCAGCAATATTTATCATAGTTATGATATTACTTATTTTTAATGTTACCTGTTAACAACCTATTTAACTTGTCTTCCTTTATACCATACAACAGACGTAAGACAAACCACCTTACATCTTGCAAAGTAAGTACAGCAGTTTCAAGTTCATAATCCTCTATTGTAACGTTATACCTTTACTAGGACCATAAAAGCTAGTTCACATAACTTTTTGAGTTAATATGATAAGATAGGCGTACAGCGCTAGTATGGCCACAGGCACAAGGACAAATTCAAAGGGTCACATATTTGTTATCTTAATATTCTTGACAAACGCACACGAGTCTATCTAGTTTATCCGGCCAGGTATTCGGTTATGCAAATTACAAATAGATAATATGCATAAATTAATTAGAAGATGTTATAATATAAACAAAACAACAAATCAGTTTTGCCCGTACTTCGGATAACTGTAAATTAAATTTGGGTGTGGTTTCGCAAAATGTTTTTTTTTTTGAAATATGGGCGTGGTCATTTTTATAACTCGATGTATTCGTAACTCGATGTCCATAACTCACACAGTTCAGCATTTCCCCATGGAGCAGTGGCCGGATTGAAATGAAACTTGACACAATTAACACTACTAGTATATTATAACAGCTTCAAATTAATCTATGCATATTGTCTAATTTGTATAATTAATTGGCTTTAACATGTTCTTTGCATAACTTAGACGTTTATACATTACATCATGGAAATTATTCAGCTAATTTTCATAATAATTACCTGTTTCCATGCATGATGTTTGTGTAGAAATGCAAGAAAAATGTGATTTATAATATAAATGCCTGTGCTGGAAAAATCATTCATCGAAGTGTTCTAGTATTAGTTTTGAATTAATCTGCTCAATTAATTTGCATAGTAAGCCATTAATTAACACACGGAAGCAAATTCAGTTTATGTCTGGTTAAATTATGCACAGAGGGAGTATGAATAAAGTAAAGCTATGAATTGCCGCTAATGACATACGTGATATGAATAAGTATAACCTTAGACTACAAACACGACTAATTTGTCAATATTTATGATTTTCAGTGACAAATTGTTTGTGTATGGTATGGTATGACGTATTTTAATTTCCAGATATTGTTTGTTTGTTTGTGTATGTGTTTGAAAATCGAGATCACATACAAAGTTGCATTGTTTTTTTTTTAAAGTATGTTGTTAATGCATGTACTAGTATATCTTTTTGTTAATCTTGGAGCGATAAAGGCATTTCCAATATCATTATAAATATTTATAAATTTCAACAACAGTTGAATCCAAGCAACTAATAAAATTTAAAAAAGTCCCAATGTTATTCAGTTGGCCAATATAACCATCTCGTTTCAGTTTGAATTGTAAAATTTATAAATACTTATGGCAAGAGTTCTTTAGGGCCCTCGCCCATAACTATAATCCCAATCATATTTATAAAGATGACGATGAACGTCTATGTTGCGCCGAGAGTATATTCCACATATAATGAAAATGGGTACTATCAACGTATCTAACCCATTCCCTTCATCTTTATAAATATTTATAAATTTTACAATTCATGAAATGAAATGAAATGAAAAGTTTTAATTGGCTGCTGGAATAACATTTTAACGTTTCGAATGACGTCATTGCACGCTACGTTCTTTGATAAGCTTGTTGATTTGATTCAATTATCACTGAAATTCATAAATATTGACAAAAATGAAGACATGCGCGTTTTGTCGATACAAGTTCTATATTTCATCATACATTTTGATAATGTTCTAATGTTATTTCATCAGCCACAACATGAACCTCTAATTTCAGTATTTATAAAAATGGAGAAAATGGATTTGTTCTGTCAATAGTATAACAGTAATAATAGGACAGTTTTGTACGAAATTCTGATTTTGTAATGATTGTTATTATTTACTTATTGTAAAGAACTTAAAGGGAACACATCAATGATTTGTCGGTGTGCTGGGTGGTCCTATGCACGAGCACAGATCACTTCCGGTTTAGGTCGTGTGCAGTGTTGTGTACAGATGGTTGCGCCGTGCTGATCAATCTTCCCGTCGTTTTCACTGACCTGACTGTAAATAATGGTCGATCATCGGACATTTAAATGTAACCATGGTGAGCATATTTTTGATGTTGTCTGAACTGTTTTGAAATCACGAATTGTCAGGTTGTGTACTGTGGATTGCGGAGTTTCTTTGAGTTGTTGTGTCTGCGGGGCTTCGGGATTTCAGTTGTGGTGCCTGGAAGTCGGCTCGCTCGCTCCGTGCTGTGCATGCATGCATGCACGTAAAGTTCACTACATAGCAGACATTGTTTGCAGAGCATCCAGGCCACACGTATCAGCTATGTCACACTAGTTCATTCGTTCTTTCTGTATATTGAGTCAAGCTGTGCGTCCGACTAAATAGCGAAATAAATATCCACCTCATAACGTAATTCCATATTCTGTCGATAAAAACAATAATAATAATAATAGCAGTGTTTTGGCTGCTTTTAAAAAAAAAAATCCCCTCGTCGTGCCTCGACATGCATATTGGGTGCGTCCTTGTACTTGTGCACCATTACGTACACACAGCGAAGCCGCATTATTTTCTTTTAAATATAGTGGCATTCGGTCTACACCAATGATTTAAATTATTTATGCTTTATAAATGCATTATTATATCATAATATCATTATCTTCATCATTATTATAACACCAGTGATACATTGATAATGAACATTTATATGATAAACAGATGTTCGTTACAAATTCTTTGTGATCATTCAGTCTTGTACTGAGCTAAGCTTGTTGACACAGCTCTCTATATTTTCTTTTTTCATTATGGTGATTATAATGTGTGCATTGCTTTGCACCATTGCAGGCAACTAGCAAGTCATAGCTTGCTCAAATGAATAATTATCTCTTCACTGCTATTGTACATACTAGTATGATGGTGTAAGCTTACGGTACTTTATATTTTTCTTTTTTAAATAGGTGTCACGCGAGACAATTAAATTGATGAATATAACTTATTATTAAAATGTGTTTTTATTTGTCGTCATGTTTTTGAAATTATAAAAAAACAGGGTGCATTCATTGACAAGTTTCTATTTTGGTTTATTCCGCTGTTAACTGAATGCGCTAAATTATAACCCAGTGAATATACAATGCAATTTTTTCTTCACAAACCAGTGAATTTAACGCCTACTGACCATACCTACAACATCAAATCGACATAAAGTAAACTTAACTCAGTGAATATTTTTCCATGTACAGTATCACATGTAATGCAGTGAATTACATTTAAATAAATTTAGCAAATGAATCTTTTCTCTCCAGAGGACACTGATTATTCACCATAATCAGTGAAATATATTTAGACTAAAGTAGAGAATAGTAGAGATTATAATGAATGTATGAATTTTTAATGTCATGTAGATGTCCATTTTAATTTCAAAATATCCCTATAAAGTCTCCAGTTGTTGAATTTTTAATTGTGCCTATATTTAGAACATGTCCACATTCCCCAATTGAATTGTAATTATAAAGAAATTAAACTGTTGTCTTTATTAAGCACATGTTGTTGTTTTTTAAACAAGGTTATTCTTTGATATTGGCTCTCTCTTTGTAATATGCAGTGCACAATCCAACATTGTAGTGTGGGTCATTTATTATGGTTATTAAGACATATCGTACAATGTATGAGTTAGGTGTTAATTCGTAAATGAATGTTTAAAGTTGATAGATACTTCACGTGAAGTGCTTTGAGATCTTTTACAAGTATTAATATTCTTTTATTTATTGACGTTACAAACGTCCAGTATTCATAGTTACAAGCTTGCTCAATAATATTTGTATTGACCCTTTCTAAAGTTGGGTTTTCTAGACATATGATGCACAGCTTAAATTGCCACGGTGCATTCTGACACTGAAAATGTTGAATTTTGTTTATTTTTGCTTCTTTTGTCAGTTGGCATTTTTTTGCTAATTCTATGGAAACCATATTTAATAATAGCAGAACACCATGGCTTACCCTAACTATTATGGGATATGGTAGTTATTTTCACTCCAGCTGCAGTGTATCCATGCTGTATTTTAACTCACTTTGGTTGTGAAGACTTGTTTGCAGGATACATAGTGTTCTGTGAGATTATTAATTGAGCTTATCATTACAAGTATATAAAAAATAACAGACAGATTAACAATATCAACAACAAAAAACAATGGTTTCCCATGATTCCAAAGTGTACAGCAATTCTGGAATTAAGGGCACTGATTTAAATACTGTAAAATGACTAATTTTCACTGGGTTTAAATTTCACTGATTTACCATTTCAGGCATATTCAGTGAGTTTTAAGTTCACGGTTTCGTCATTTAGATAATGTGTTCTATGGTAAATTTTACATATTCACTGGGTTTTAAAATAGCGCATTTTCCAGTCAGCGAAATAAGCTAAATTAAAACCCCGTGAATAATTACCCCCTTTACAGTAACCATGTTTTGTGCCCACCATCACGTTTATGTCATTTTTTATGTGTATTTAGTTTTTCATTTAAATGTAAATCCTGAAAGTTGACTTATTTCATTTTGTCATCTTTCACAAATTAATACCTGCGTAATAAGTTTTGTATCACAACCTGTATATGAGTTGTGTTATATCATATGTTAAGTAAAGCATTATAGAAAAAGTGCATCAAAATGTACTAAAGAATGTTCTACTATATTGTTGGTTAGAAATTGTGGCATTAAAAGTTTTATTCTGGAAAATGACTTGGATTTTTAAGTATTAAAACAAATGACAAAAGTACATTTGCATCCTGAATGTTATTTTACTTGGTTGGTTTGTTGGTTGATTGATTGATTGATTTAGAAAATGAAAAAAAGTAAAAATTTAAACATATCTCCAGGTTTAGGATGTTTGTGCAAACCCAAATAATCTTCTCTTTATTCTCTCTGACTGATCCATTTCCTTTTATATTTCAATAATGTCCTGTTAGAATTGTTTATATGAAATTATTCAACTTATTTATTAATTATGACAAATCAATGTACTTGCAGGTTACAGAGAGTGGAGTGATACCACCACAGTGCTTTCTTTTACTGCCATACTGGTCTAACACTGCCACTAATGGTTTATTTCTGTTTATTGTGTTTGCTAGGTGTGAATGTTTTAATGTGATGTTTATTGTTACTGTTATGATTATGATTAAAATTGCTTGGACACAAATAATTTATTATTAAATGTATTCCGTGTAGCAATCATGCTTGATATAAATTGAAGTATCTAATTTACAATGGTATTTTGGGAAAAATGTTTAAATTTGGTTTAAATGCCAGATAGACTAGTTTTAGTTTTCTCTTTATGTCATCAATTCATCAAATTCAAACATGAAATCCCTGACAGTGACTTCCTTATCTCTGTAAAGTGAGTGATTATTCATTGCAGTATGTGTAAAGACTTCTTTAATAGATTACGCAACTTTATCAGTAAAAATAACCTGGTAGCACTTGTATACTGTCATTATTTTGCTGGGATACCCTGCTACTTGTACTTACTCTCCAGATATTAAAATTATTAATCACTTAGAATTAAACATAATATTTGGAGAAACAGAAATATTCACTGGGTTTAATTTTGGTGAATTTGATGTTGATTTTGACAAGAACGGTTTTCAATTTTAGTTTGTAAAAGAAACAAAACATTCTTACGCTTGACTTTGCATAATCAGAGTTTTTAATTTTATAGCAGTTTTATGTATAAATGATATAAGTGAATATAAAACCTATTTAATAATTATGCAATATGCAATACTATCATGTCCTGTCGTAAAATAAGATGCCATATGCTCAGAACAGACACATCATTATATCAAACTGGTGATTACTGTTCTATCCTTTGCATTTACATTTTACTTTCACTGAGGAATACAGCACTGTACACAGAAGTTAATTGGTTGACAAATAAATTCTAAAAAAATAATTATTAATATTTAATAATAAATAATAAAAAACGCACAAAAATACATATTTGTTTCACCACAGGAATGCCGAAATTCAAAATGTTTAGAACAAAGTTAGCAAACTTCTTTGTGTGGAGTCCAGTCAAACTCTGGTGGCAGCCATGTTTGTTTTTAGTTTTTAGAGGACGCTTTCGCGCTTAATCATTCCATATTTGGAATTCGCATTTCCTAATATGGTAGGATGAAAATACCCCGTAAAATACGGCAAAATTACGGCACACTCTAGCTTATGGTGTTATGGTGACAGATGTATAATAAATTGTTTTAATATGCCTTTGAAAATGTAAGAAAATGCATTCAGAAATACAATAGAGAATGCCTGCATGATTCTGTTGCATTGGAATCACCTACCAGTTGACAAATATAGTCATGTAATTTATTAATTATTCAAGTGACCTTTGATACTGATATCATGTCTTACATGATTGGGTGTTTTTTTCAAAGGCTAAAGGTCTAGATATGTAAATTTATTGTGGGTAAAACACGAATTGTGTAGCAAATGTTCCGGAGTCTAAAGCAAAGCGGAAAAAACAGTTGGTGGCTACTGTGGTAAAGAGGGAAAGAGCTCTCTGAAACTAATTATTGCTTATTTGCATATTTTGTGATTCATACATGTATTTTTGTATAGCTGAATATCCAGTATATGCACTGTGTGGGGCCTTGTTCTTGTTGGACAATGATGACAAAAATAATTCAGGGCTGGTCCTAAATTTGCGGAGCTTGTGATTTTTCATAATGTCATTGCTATTCTGTGCATGTATCGGGCTCATATCACTAATTGAATTTCCATAGACGACAATGTTAACATATGACGAGATTGCTATATGAAAATGATGAAGAAAGTTGAAAACATGGCTCAAAAATGGGAAATCAACATGCCAGTAAACAACCATATGAAAAAAACTAACATGTTGGCCAGCTCAAACTCTTACAAATCTCAGGTAAACAAGACACACCTACTGTATATGGATTGCACCTAGAGAAATCACTGGAAAAACACCAAGATTAGAACATCCAAATACACACAGAATAAACCCACAGGTACACAGTCGCTAAGTAGTAAACAAAAGACCACATGTTGGTCGCACCTTTGACCCAGTTGATTACGCCCTCAAACAGGGAGCACCTGAGAATAAACAAATTTAAAAAATTTCATTGTTTCTTACTAGGCATTTAAATTGAGGGCTATGAGCAGCCATTGGTTGATTGGTGGCATGAGACCTTACCGGGTATATCTTAGAGAAACAAATATTAATTGCAACTTAGATGAGAGCAATTACATTTACACTGAATTAGGGAGCTTAGCTTACAGTTAATAATTGTTTTGTCATCTTGAATTTGGGGGTTACTTGTCAAAATTATGTGGTGAATCTTAGTCGCAAACACAGTAGTGCGGTGTCCAACAAACTCAAGCTGCCACAAGAGTCCTGGGACAACGGTTCTGTACAAGGAAATATCTAGCATATTTTCAATGTGTTGTGTTACCAGCAAGTGTTTTCAATCTGCTCATCAATAATAAATATTTTGTTCGTTCTCCATGTCAGAGGTCATCTGTCACAACCAGTACTAAGATAGCATGAGATCAAGTGATGACCACATTTTTGTGGTCTGGGTCATGTTATTACTCAGTAAATTATGTAATAAACACGAAAAACACCATATGTGGATGAAAAATTATTGGGCTTCCTGTTTATTACAAGTTGACCAAAATGTCAAAAATGCCCATGACGTAATGTTTACATAGTGCATAAACAGTCAAGTAATTGAAAATTGCACACAAATTAACTACAAAATGAAAGGGCTGGGTTGGGCGGGTTGCTGAATTATTGTCAGTCCACACACACTGACTAGATCTTTAATAGTTTTTTCATTCATTATATTATTTTTATTCATAATTATATTGATTACAGGAGGATAACACAGTTTATCGTCATCACTGGGTTGTTGATAAACAAAATGGTAATGAGAAAATGGTAAAAGAAGAACCATCTGAGGACTCCAAAGGAGTGATGATAGTTGAGACAGAAAACGGTGATACAGTAGTGGTCAAAAATCATGGTAACCATGCCAATGGTACAGATGGTAATATGAGAAGTTATAATGAAAATTATGACCAACAAGGTTTGAATTTATATTTAAATCATTCCAAATTTATTAGTTTCAAAATTTATTTTTATAAAATTAATTTATTCTTCAAAATAATTCAGGTATGTGTTGTTCTGAATAAAATGTTTGTGTATGCATGTCTTTCACAGTAGAATAATGAGATTCATTTACATGGCTTAGACATGACATTAAGATGTATGGAGATATAGTTTCCATGACATCTAGTTAGAAAACCTTTCCCTAGAGAACCACAATTTAAGGGCACACTTATAATTCAAGTCACATTAAGAGACAATATTTAGCATGAAAATTGTAAAGTACAACTGAATAAAAACAATATACAATATACTGTTTGGCATCTATGTGCAGAGCACATTTGGGAGGTAATGTCATCTGTCTGTCTGTATTTTGCATGCATGTATGTATGTGAAATTTTTTGTTCTATAATATAGCCAGTGGCTGGATTGGAATTGTACTTACATTATGAACTCCGGAGCTTATTAGTTTGGAAACAAATGTGTGCATATTTATTAAGTAATTTGCATACTAATTAACTTCTGGAATGTCCCTTGTACGCTTTTCAACATGCAGTTTGTTAGTCGTATTGAAACTAATGGTCCATTTTTGTGTAGATTACGGTAATACCCGGTAGTTCATACATTTCTGATGATCTGTGCTGTAATCTGTTTAATTCACAATTGTGATCATGTTTGTTTGTTATATAGTTAAGAGTAAATAAGACATTCTCTATAATCTACTAAACATGTGTAAGTAAATGGGGTATACCTCAATTTGATTAAAATCTGATGTTGTAAAAGTAGAAGCTTTGATTGCTTTTTAGTTTCTGCGCATCTGTCCATCTGTCCATCCGTCTGTGTGTACATGCATATGTATGTCCTTTTCTATCACAGACATTCCATGATGTACTGATTACAATCAAACTTCACATATAAATCATGTGACACATGTACACACTATCAATTTCAAAATGGCTGAATGGTGACCATTTTAAAGCTTTTCTGCCAATCAAGTAACTGGTTCTTGGTCATACATTGTACATGCTGGGATGTGGACACATTTTGTTTTTAAAATTCAAAATGGCTGACTGGTGGTCATTTTGTTTTAATGAAAGCTGTTCTAATGTCATATCTCAGATATTCCTTGACTGATTGCACATTCAAATGTATTTGTTGTTTTTGTGGATTCAAAATGGCAGTCTAAGATATTCATTAAATTTTACTTATAATTGTCTTCTTCTTTTGGTTACAATTTTATCAGTTGCTATGAAATCTCAACCAATTTTAATTTTGGTGTAACTAGCAAGTGCAATTTTCAAGATTTTTAGACGTAGAAATAAGAGGACAGAATGAAGATATTTATATTGCTGATAATGAGAACCAGATTTTAGTAATCTATGCTCTGTGAGATCTAGATTTGTTAATTAAATAAGTGTAGTAAACAGATATGTTGTTATGAGTATAAATAAAAAAAATGCAGTGTTTACCGTAGTTTTCAATTCTGACTCGTTTTTTTTTTCCAAATAGATTACTTCACTATTATTTAGGAGCTTTTGTACAATTAATTTTATTTTATTTTATAAGGTACATTGAGATTTATAAAGTATATGTAGTATTAATTGAGGTCACATTGGCTTGAATTTTTGTTGTCAAATTTTGCTTAGATATGTTCCTGTACTACTATTTCCTTAGGACATTTATACAATTTACATTATATTATTCTACATGTATGATGGACATTGAGATTGATACAGTACATGTAGTATTATTTAAGGAAAACGAATATACATAAATTCAGGGTTTGCGCTAATGTCTTAACAAGACGAGTCCCACTTAAACAAATTTAAGAAATTGAAATTTGACCCTGGATAACTTTATTAGAGATTGGACCTCAGTTTGCCTGAAAAACTGGGTCCCTCTTCAATTATTGGAGTCCGGGAAGCAAAATATGGTGTTAACGCAATCCCTGAAATTTTTTATGTAATTATGATGCTTGCCTATTTTAGTATCATTTCAAGACTTTGTCAGTTAGTTATCCATCCAATCATTTGACCCTCAGTCTGTCAGCCCAATATACTTTTACATTGACTTGACCAGATAAGAGTTAATCTTGGTTCTCAATTAACAAGGTTGTATTAGTTATGCTATGTTTTCCCAATGTATTATCAAATCTTGACTACACTATATAAGAAATTCTAGTTCACTGTTAGTTTTGTTTTCCATTCCCCTTCAAAATTTTTGTGGAATATATTTCACATTTTTGTTTTGAATTATTTTACATTAATTCCTTTGTTAATTTGGACATAATTTTCAAATACCAATATTTTGGCCAAATTGTGCATGAAAGTGGAATAGGTTAAATATCACCTGTGTTAATCAAAACTCAAAAAATTCAGAGAGAATTGCATTTTTTAGTCTAAAATTTGTTTTTTTAATTAGTTTGCCAATTATCCTTGATTGGCTATTATCATGCTCTAGATATTGCCGACTAATTTGTGTTCGAAGCTTTGCTTTTAGTCCCATTGCAACAATACAATACATACGATTCATCGCTAAAATTTTCCGTCAACGCGAAAGCGAGGCTTTGTATGCAATTGATCAGCAATGGCTGGAGCATAATAGAAACGAATTGGGGAAAGTGACGCAATAAATATAATATGATTAAATTATAGAACTGAGTAATGGAGACACCATTATAGCTTTAATAAATGTATTATTGTGTCTTTGTCTTGCAGACAATGAAGTCAGAATGATTCATGAAGAGGAGGACAATAGCATTGTTATTGATGATGACCTAACAGAGTCTTCTCATCCCACTGCAGAGTCGCAGAAAGGTGATGCTGGTAGTTTGGGATACAGATGTACTGTCTGTGGAAGAAAATTCTCAGTTTTTGAGGTGTACGTTGAACATGAGCGTAGCCATGCAAATGAGGGCGAGAGACCCTTTATATGTGATGTCTGTAATTTGTCTTTCAAGTCTACAGGGAGTTTGGTTGCACATAAAAGAATTCACACAGGTGAAAAACCATTTCAGTGCAATTATTGTTGGAAAACGTTTCGACAGAGCGCAACAAGGAATCGACATATTAAAGCCATGCATGCCGAAGAAAGACGGAAAAGTCAAAAAGAAACAATGGATAAGATATCGCAGATACTTTCCCAACAAGTTGTCCAGTATCCACATCCTGGACAGAATGATAGATTGTCTCATCAACCGGAAGTAATGACACCAGTCATGGAACACCACTCTGTTATCCATCCAACAATGTCAACATTTTCATCACAGCCTGTTTTTCCTGGAATGACACCGTTAAGGGTTGATGTGCCAAGAACAATCGCTACCTCTGCCCCTGCATACAGATCTCCCATCCCACAAGAACACCACCATGTCTCGTATCCATCGCAGCACCACATTACTACTGACACTCATATACATAATCGCGTCCTGGTTGCACCTAATTCACGAAATACTGAAAATGATCAGTGGCAACAGTCCATCTCATCAAAAGGTACTTCAAGTGAAAGTAGCACTCCTGTAAACCATCCTGAAACACCACGGCAATTTAATTTCTCACCACCAAGTGTTACACAACATTCAACACCAAAAAATGCTGTCCCAAATAAGAACCCAGAAGTGGGACAAAAATCCCCTTCCAGATTGTCACGGCCGATAACGTCTTCTAAATCAACTAGTCCACCAGAGATTAACCAAGGAAACCACACTGTAGCTGTCACAAAAGAGTCTGCAATCACTAGAGAAACAGAGATTGCACCAACATCCATAAAGGAGAGGCCTGTACCCAAAAATCATTCATGTGCTCACTGTGGGAAGCATTTTGTTGGGAAAGCAGCGTTAAAAATTCATAAATTAGTCAAGCACCTGGGTGAGAAACCATTTGCTTGTGAAATGTGTAATCAGCGATTTGTATCTGCAAGTGCTCTAATTACCCATAGACGAAGACATACTGGTGAAAAACCATACAAGTGTAATATTTGTGGACGTCTATTTCGACATAGCTCTACCATGAAAAGACATAAACTTCTAAGACATATGCCCCAGAATGCAAGACCATCATTTCAACCTGTACAGCAGAAACCCAAACCTCAAACTACCCAGCATATTACATTAAAGCAAACTGAAATCAAATTAATCTTGGAAAATCAAAATATCCAGGTTTTTAATTGTGGATTGTGTTCTGGTTTCTTTGCCGACCATGCTGATCTCGTCAGACATAGAATAAGTACACACCAGGTAACGGCAAAAGAGGCTCAGGGTGGACAAGCTATTTTGAGTTCATGGAGCCCAACAGGAGAGGACCAATCAGAAAATGAGAAACTTGATGAAGAAATGTGGCAGATGGCATCTAATCAGTACAATGTGTTCAGAAGGCCATTTGAATGCTCCGAATGCGGTAAGGCATTTAAAGTGATGGGACATTTGGTGATGCATAAACGAATTCACAGTGGTGAAAAACCATTCAAATGTCCAGACTGTGGTAAAGCATTCAGACAGAAAGGAACAATGTCCAGACATGCCAAGCTGCACAAAAATTTTGAAATGATGAACAATTCTCAATTGAATGAATCTGGAGATGTTGGTGATGATGTACCTCAAGCTGGACCATCCAGACTGGGTTTGTACCAGGAAATACAGCATGATGAATCAATTCCAGCAGAGTTTAGACAAATGCAAAACTACATTGATGAAGAGTTTGAAGATGAAGAAGAAGATGAAGAGGAAGAAGAAGAGGAAGATGAAGAAGACATAGAGGATGTTGAAGATGATGATGATGAGGAAGAAGAGGAGGAAAGCATGGTTGCTGTGTCACCCTTAGTGATGGATCGAACAGTGAAAACAAGTATTATGCAGCCATTGAGAAATAGAAAAGCAAAGCTGAATGTAAATACAAACATTCATAGCAGATGGTCATGCAACATTTGTGGCAAAGTGTTTGGAAACCACTGGAGACTAGAAAGGCATAAAATGAGTCACTCAAATGCGAGGCCATTCCCTTGTGAATATTGTAACAAGTCTTTTCAATTCCAGTCTCATCTGGTAGCACACAGACGAATACATACTGGTGAGAAGCCTTTTCAGTGTAACTTGTGTGGGAAAGCTTTTAGGCAGAGTGCCACAATGCATCGACATAGGAAGTTACACTTCATGAAATTTATGCCCACCTTAGGGCTGCAGTCAAAAAATGTGGAACATTTATTGACTTACCTAGAGGGTCGAATTCCAGGAATAGAGAGCTCTGTTCTAGGAGCAACAACAGCTGCTACGACAACCTCACAATCAAGCATGACATCATCTCAAATGAACTTATCACATGCAAGTGACTCCACTTCAGCAGTGAAGCAGAATACAGCTTCTCATCCTAGTACATCAGCTATGAATTCAGAAACAGGAGTATCTATTCATGTCGACACTGAGAGCAGTATGCATTCATCCAGACCTACAACACGAGAAGAGGATGAAATGGGTGATGGGAAGGAAGAGAATGAGGTATCCAAGTAACTGAATCAGGTCATGGTAAGTGATTTGCATTTGCCATCTGAAAATTCAATTCATGTGTAATATAAAATTTTGAATTGTGTAACACCACTTTCCCCTTGACAGGACACGCTCACTCTTTATTAGTCCCTGTTCGGACGCAGTCCGAAAACGGGGACTTATGTTTTGACCTCCGTGTGTTTGTGCGTGCGTCTGTGCGTGTGTCCATACCTGTATCTTAGAAATGCCTGGACCAATCACAATCAAACTTCACACATACATCATACACGATATTATACATATGCACGTCAATTTGTTGCATGATCTGATTCAAGATAGCCGATTGGCGGCCATTTTTGTGCTAAAAATCATTAAAATCAAGCATTTCTCATACATTAGACATTATAGGACCTTGATGTTTTTCAGATAAGATTCAAAATGGCCAACTGGCGCCATTTTGTTTTAATGAATGTGGTTCTCGTGCCATATCTCTGACTTGCTTTCACTGAATATGTTCAAATTTTAAATATTCATTATACATCATGTCATAGATAGACAGATATATTGGTTTGACGATCCTATTCAAAATGGCCAAATGGTGGCTATTTTTGTGCTAAAAAATCATCAAATATCAAGCATTTCTGGCATTTATGGGTGGATTTCATTCAAACTTGGTACATATATATTAGACATTACAGGTTCCTGATGCACATCATTTATTTTTCAGATCGAATTAAAAATGGCTGACTGGCGGCCATTTTGTTTTAATGATTGAACTTCTAGAGCCATATCTCTTAAATGCTTTGACTGATTATATTCAAATTTCATATATTCGTTATACATCATGTTATATATATATATATATATATATATACATGTATTCAAAATGGCTGATTTTGAATGCTGTTCCAGAGCAATATCTCTCAAGTACTTACTTGTTTGACGATCAGATACAAATCATATAATCAAGCCATATTACTATAAACAAAACTATTTATCTTAAATTTGATAACTAACGGGGACTGTGCCATGCATGGCTTGTTTTGAATAATGTTCTTCAATTTGCATTGTATACACAATCTATTATATTTTTTTTGCAGGTTTTGATGTGTTCTGAAATAAAGCAAGGAGTTGGTCAAATATGGATGACTCAATGGCATCAGAAATATATTATTATAGTATTGTGTTTACAATAGTATTTACATGTAATAACAAAGAATATAGGGTATATTTCTCCTCTGAATTTGTGTCACATGTACGTTTGTATGTTCCATCAGTATTGAGTTTATTAGTTTGACTATAATTGACTCTTTTTTTATTACTTCAAGATTCTATTGTGATAAAATATGCAATTATGTTATACTATTATGGAGTCATCAAAATTATTAAATCAACCTTTTTTTCTTTTCTTTTTTCTATAATGTCCTCGAATTAAATGGAATTTGTTATTGCATATGTCTTAATCAAATTTGTTGATAAAAATATGGAAACAATTATCTGTTTTTATTTGTGCAAGATGACACAATTTGACTTGCATTCAATGCTAAACCTTTGGTAATACTGGATTTTTTTAGATAGTAAACCGGTTACGACTTAGTCTATAATTCATGTAAATATATTAATGTATTTTTAATTACATTACACTTTATTAATTATTATATTTATATCAAATATTTCTCACTACTGTGTAATATGAAATTATTCTGTTACCTCATAATTTTTTTTTTATACTTATTGTGAATGTTTTTCAGTGAAAAACATGTATTTTCCCAAACTGCGAAATTTAGATTTTTGATTTGGCACACTGAACTGCTTTGTGATATTATAGATTGTAATGTTTTCAATAAAACAAACAACTAATTCATTGCCATTATCACATGCACAAGCCAAGTTATTTGGATTTCGTAGAAAATTCGGCTTTTGAACTCTCCTTGTTCTGCGTCATTGAAACTGGTGTCAACGTCATCAATTATACATTGACATAACTATGTTCACCGAGTTCTAGCTGTCCAAATTGAACAAAAATAATAGTTATTTTTGCATTCATATGTGAAGGCTGAAATTAAAACACAGAAACAAAATACCTTTAATCTAAACCCTGTACATAATGAGCTGTTCAGTGAGCTGTAACTAGACACTATGTTGCATTCCAGGAAGTGACGATACATGTCATCATGAATGCTATGCAGTCAGGGAAGATGTCGTCAATCTCTCATTTAATCTGTCATATTGTACAGTATAACCTGGAAGTGTAACTCAGTATGATAGTTCACAAGGTAAACTTGTCTATGTTCAAGATACAAAATTTGTACACTGCAATTTGTTCAAACTGGATCAGTCACCTTGCTGAAAAATACATTGTTGTCTAAGTTATCTAAGGAGATGATTGCAATTACAGTTTGAATATCCGTTAAATATCATGTTAAAATCGATATAACATTTTCTTTAGAGATCACAAGTTTTGCGATGCTCATTACAACCTGAAATTTTAGCACCAGTGTTTCACAAATGAATATGTTCTAATACTATCAAAACATGTCATATAAAAATTTCTTAATCATTTGGAGAAGCCGAAATGAAATGGAAACTTGGATTATGCATGTAATGATACTACTTCCTAATATTTTTCTTCATTCAGTTGTGAGAAAATCCTTAATTCATAGTGACAAAGCTTTTCATTTTCCTCAGCAGAACAAAGACAAATATTTTGAACCATCTTATTTGGCATTATGCCAAAATTAAAATGGGACACCGTAGTTTCATACAAGTATGATCTTGTGTTATACTATCTGGCATTTCCATAGAAACTGTATCTGTACCCACTTCTGCCATATAACAGAATGTACTGTTTTACTAAGTGTAGAAACATATATATATATTTCTTATATTTCTTTAATCTTATTAGACATTTGTGTTTTTGGTAAAGAACTAAAAAATCTGTTATAAGCTATAGTATGTTGCATTCTGGTTTGGTTTAGGTGAAGTAACATGCATCTATGTTCCCTTTCATCATACTGTGGAATACTTTATTTTCGCTGGAATTAATTTTCGCTGAAAAGGCTTTTTGGTTATTCTTTATGGAATTTATTTTCACTGATTTTTGTCGAGTTGAATGTGAAATATAGGAAAGAAAAGCATATTCACTGGATTTTATTTTCACGGAATCATCCCTTCAGCTAAAATAGCGAAAATAAATTCCAAGCGAAAGTATTTTACAGTATTTGACAGATACCACATTGATGCTGTTCATGTATAACATTCAGTAAAAGATGGAATTTTAACTATATCAATTAAGGTCACTTAGCAAATTATATGTAGGTGAAGGTCACACATACTGGTACTTTGGGGGATAAGCCCGCTAGTGCAATTACGTTGAAGCACAGTCAACATAGACGCACAATAAGCATTTTCTGGAGGTGTTTTCCGTACAAATAATATGCAACTATGAGTGTAATAGACAATGAAATAAACAAACCCAATTTATAAGGTTATATATCATCTCCTTATAGAGTTATGAGAAGGTCATTCAATTCAAGAGGTTGATTAAATTTACAAGTATACTTTTCGTTAGGTGTAAAGTAGAATAAAACAAGTTAATTTTAAAATTGCATTCTAGCATTGCACGCTGGTGTATATTGAAAGCGGTTACATCAACATAAAAGTTTTGATGAGGTGTAAGGATGTAGTAGGCTATTAGTGAAATCAACTTGGCTAATATTGATTTCTTTGGAAGATTTTGTGCAATATGCTAATTAGAATGACCATATAAGGTAGCACTGGATTTGGTAATAATATATGACTTTTTTACATTACTGAAATGCAATTGTGTAAATAAATAATTTTTCCTTTATGTATTAAGTTTTTTTGAAGTTTTATATTTTATTATCAATGTGTAATGTATTCATTTAACAAATATATGTGTGCAGTAATAAGTAGTTTAATTTCGTGAACAAATGATAGTTGTATTGCCATGGCAACAGAAGAATTTTCATTGCCTTTCCTAACATATATTTGTAATCAGGTTTTTGAATGTTTTACTAATCAAACCTCTTTTGGCTACATATGATTTTTTTAAACTGAAATTGAAACATGAAATTTCTAAACCGATGCAAGATACAGAGGCGCCCTCATTAGCAGGTAATGAAAAGCATCATCAAGCATCATTCATTAATCAAATCAAATTAAAATTTTTAATTACTGTTATATTACAAAATATAAATAAACATTTTACAAGTATTTATAGCAGAGCAAGATTAGATTTGTTCACATCGCAAAGCCTATGTCAAATGTTTTTGTTTATAATTAAGAGTTGTCAATTTTAAAAGGTTCTATTGGGGAAATACAAGGCTGATTGTTTGCAAAAATAGGTCGTAATCAAAAAATGTTCTCCAGCTAAGGTTACCCAGAGTCCACTGTCTTCATATGGTATCATGTACTGTAAAATACTTTATTTTAGCTGGAATTGATTTTTGGGTGTTTTGTATGGAGTTTATTTTCACTGATTTTTGACGACTTGAATGTAAACTATAGGAACAATTGTATATTCGCTGGATTTTATTTTCATTCCTTCAGCGAAAATAGCGAAAATTAATTCTAAGGAAAATAAAGTGTTCGACAGTATTTGATATATGTACTTTGCAGCCCAGAAAGTGTGGGGACTGTAAAATAATTTATTTTAGCGAGAAACAATTGTCCCTGAAACAACATGTTCATTGTTTATTTTCACTGAATGTAAGTATTTTCAACTAGATTTTATTTTTACTAATCCAACCCTTTAGTGAAAATAGATTCTAAGTGAAAATAAAGTACTCAACAGTAATTTATAAGCCCCCCCTCCTCCTAGTAGTTTTTAATGAACCAAAAATGGAAGGTCAGAGTCAAGGTCAGAGTCAAGGTCAGAGTCAAATTTTTACATGACACTGAAAACATTAGGCTTATAATCCCATGTTGTCATGGCAAAACTTGGTTCTACAAAATGCTTGAAAAGACCTTTGAACAGGCTTGATCATATATATAATAGATTTTTTTTTAAAAATTTTTGTAAGTTTCTTAAATTTATGTGAATTTTTACTAAATATTAAAAATGAGGCAATATTTCAGATATTTAATCATTAAATATTGTGAAAAATTTTAAAGGGAAGGAGTTACTTTGTTTTTCTTTTCATTCAATCCTCATTCAAAATTTCCACTTTATCTTTGATATTGTATTGATTTTATCAAATACATGAGTGCACAGAAATGGTTGATACTGATTATACCAGTTATATTTATTTATCTTAACCAATGAGCAAACTAATCAACCTGCACATATAACAAGCAATTAATACATAGCTACTGTATAAGGCATGAGGTGTGGGTGTTCACCCACTATGTATGTAGATAGAGTGTTTGAATGAAGATCAATAATGTTCCTGGATACACAAATTCCTGTTGTAATCCTTGATAAACGGATACCCTTTGTTTTCCTGGATACATAAACAGATAAACATTTTGTTTCTGGGTACACAGGTAAACATTGTGTTTCTGGATACACTGATAAACATTGTGTTTCTGGGTACACAGGTAAACGTGTTTCTGGATACACAGATAAACATTGTGTTTCTGGGTACACAGGTAAACGTGTTTCTGGATACACTGATAAACATTGTGTTTCTGGGTACACAGGTAAACGTGTTTCTGGATACACAGATAAACATTGTGTTTCTGGATACACTGATAAACATTGTGTTTCTGGATACACAGGTAAACATTGTGTTTCTGGATACACTGATAAACATTGTGTTTCTGGGTACACAGGTAAACGTGTTTCTGGATACACAGATAGACATTGTGTTTCTGGATACACAGATAAACATTTTGTTTCTGGATACACTGATAAACATTGTGTTTCTGGGTACACAGGTAAACGTGTTTCTGGATAGACAGATAAACATTGTGTTTCTGGATACACAGATAAACATTGTGTTTCTGGATACACTGATAAACATTGTGTTTCTGGATACACAGATAAACATTGTGTTTCTGGATACACAGATAAACATTGTGTTTCGGGGTACACAGGTAAACATTGTGTTTCTGGATAGACAGATAAACATTGTGTTTCTGGATACACAGATAAACATTGTGTTTCTGGATACACAGATAAACATTTTGTTTCTGGATAGACAGATAAACATTGTGTTTCTGGATAGACAGATAAACACTGTTTCTGGATACACACATAAACATTGTGTTTCTGGATAAACAGATAAACATTGTGTTTCTGGATACACAGATAAACATTGTGTTTCTGGATAAACAGATAAACATTGTGTTTCTGGATAGACAGATAAACATTGTGTTTCTGGGTACACAGGTAAACGTGTTTCTGGATACACAGATAAACATTGTGTTTCTGGATACACAGATAAACATTTTGTTTCTGGATACACTGATAAACATTGTGTTTCTGGGTACACAGGTAAACGTGTTTCTGGATAGACAGATAAACATTGTGTTTCTGGATACACAGATAAACATTGTGTTTCTGGATACACTGATAAACATTGTGTTTCTGGATACACAGATAAACATTGTGTTTCTGGATACACAGATAAACATTGTGTTTCTGGATACACAGATAAACATTGTGTTTCTGGGTACACAGGTAAACATTGTGTTTCTGGATAGACAGATAAACATTGTGTTTCTGGATAGACAGATAAACATTGTGTTTCTGGATACACAGATAAACATTTTGTTTCTGGATAGACAGATAAACATTGTGTTTCTGGATAGACAGATAAACACTGTGTTTCTGGATAGACAGATAAACATTGTGTTTCTGGATAAACAGATAAACATTGTGTTTCTGGATACACAGATAAACATTGTGTTTCTGGATAAACAGGTAAACATTGTGTTTCTGGATACACAGATAAACATTTTGTTTCTGGATACACTGATAAACATTGTGTTTCTGGGTACACAGGTAAACGTGTTTCTGGATAGACAGATAAACATTGTGTTTCTGGATAGACAGATAAACATTGTGTTTCTGGATACACTGATAAACATTGTGTTTCTGGATACACAGATAAACATTGTGTTTCTGGATACACAGATAAACATTGTGTTTCTGGATACACAGATAAACATTGTGTTTCGGGGTACACAGGTAAACATTGTGTTTCTGGATAGACAGATAAACATTGTGTTTCTGGATACACAGATAAACATTGTGTTTCTGGATACACAGATAAACATTTTGTTTCTGGATAGACAGATAAACATTGTGTTTCTGGATAGACAGATAAACACTGTTTCTGGATACACAGATAAACATTGTGTTTCTGGATAAACAGATAAACATTGTGTTTCTGGATACACAGATAAACATTGTGTTTCTGGATAAACAGGTAAACATTGTGTTTCTGGATACACAGATAAACATTGTGTTTCTGGATAGACAGATAAACATTTTGTTTCTGGATAGACAGATAAACATTGTGTTTCTGGATAGACAGATAAACATTGTGTTTCTGGATAGACAGATAAACATTGTGTTTCTGGGTACACAGGTAAACGTGTTTCTGGATACACAGATAAACATTGTGTTTCTGGATACACAGATAAACATTTTGTTTCTGGATACACTGATAAACATTGTGTTTCTGGGTACACAGGTAAACGTGTTTCTGGATAGACAGATAAACATTGTGTTTCTGGATACACAGATAAACATTGTGTTTCTGGATACACTGATAAACATTGTGTTTCTGGATACACAGATAAACATTGTGTTTCTGGATACACAGATAAACATTGTGTTTCTGGATACACAGATAAACATTGTGTTTCTGGATACACAGATAAACATTGTGTTTCTGGGTACACAGGTAAACATTGTGTTTCTGGATAGACAGATAAACATTGTGTTTCTGGATAGACAGATAAACATTGTGTTTCTGGATACACAGATAAACATTTTGTTTCTGGATAGACAGATAAACATTGTGTTTCTGGATAGACAGATAAACACTGTGTTTCTGGATACACAGATAAACATTGTGTTTCTGGATAAACAGATAAACATTGTGTTTCTGGATACACAGATAAACATTGTGTTTCTGGATAAACAGGTAAACATTGTGTTTCTGGATACACAGATAAACATTTTGTTTCTGGATAGACAGATAAACATTGTGTTTCTGGATAGACAGATAAACATTGTGTTTCTGGATAGACAGATAAACATTGTGTTTCTGGATAGACAGATAAACATTGTGTTTCTGGATAGACAGATAAACATTGTGTTTCTGGATAGACAGATAAACATTGTGTTTCTGGATACACAGATAAACATTTTGTTTCTGGATAGACAGATAAACATTGTGTTTCTGGATACACAGATAAACATTGTGTTTCTGGATAGACAGATAAACATTGTGTTTCTGGATACACAGATAAACATTGTGTTTCTGGATACACAGATAAACATTGTGTTTCTGGATACACAGATAAACATTGTGTTTCTGGATAGACAGATAAACATTGTGTTTCTGGATACACAGATAAACATTGTGTTTCTGGATACACAGATAAACATTGTGTTTCTGGATACACAGATAAACATTGTGTTTCTGGATACACTGATAAACATTGTGTTTCTGGATACACAGGTAAACGTGTTTCTGGATACACAGATAAACATTGTGTTTCTGGATACACTGATAAACATTGTGTTTCTGGATACACAGGTAAACGTGTTTCTGGATAGACAGATAAACATTGTGTTTCTGGATACACAGATAAACATTGTGTTTCTGGATACACTGATAAACATTGTGTTTCTGGGTACACAGATAAACATTGTGTTTCTGGATACACTGTTAAACATTGTGTTTCTGGGTACACAGGTAAACGTGTTTCTGGATAGACAGATAAACATTGTGTTTCTGGATACACAGATAAACATTGTGTTTCTGGATACACAGATAAACATTGTGTTTCTAGATACACTGATAAACATTGTGTTTCTGGGTACACAGGTAAACATTGTGTTTCTGGATACACAGATAAACATTGTGTTTCTGGATAGACAGATAAACATTGTGTTTCTGGATACACAGATAAACATTTTGTTTCTGGATAGACAGATAAACATTGTGTTTCTGGATAGACAGATAAACATTGTGTTTCTGGATACACAGATAAACATTTTGTTTCTGGATAGACAGATAAACATTGTGTTTCTGGATACACAGATAAACATTGTGTTTCTGGATAGACAGATAAACATTGTGTTTCTGGATACACAGATAAACATTGTGTTTCTGGATACACAGATAAACATTGTGTTTCTGGATACACTAATAAACATTGTGTTTCTGGATACACAGGTAAACGTGTTTCTGGATAGACAGATAAACATTGTGTTTCTGGATACACAGATAAACATTGTGTTTCTGGATACACTGATAAACATTGTGTTTCTGGGTACACAGATAAACATTGTGTTTCTGGATACACTGTTAAACATTGTGTTTCTGGGTACACAGGCAAACGTGTTTCTGGATAGACAGATAAACATTGTGTTTCTGGATACACAGATAAACATTGTGTTTCTGGATACACAGATAAACATTGTGTTTCTAGATACACTGATAAACATTGTGTTTCTGGGTACACAGATAAACATTGTGTTTCTGGATACACAGATAAACATTTTGTTTCTGGATAGACTGATAAACATTGTGTTTCTGGGTACACAGATAAACGTGTTTCTGGGTACACAGATAAACATTGTGTTTCTGGATACACAGATAAACATTGTGTTTCTGGGTACACAGGTAAACGTGTTTCTGGATAGACAGATAAACATTGTGTTTCTGGGTACACAGATAAACATTGTGTTTCTGGATAGACAGATAGACACTGTGTTTCTGGATATACAGGTAAACATTGTGTTTCTGGATACAAAGATAAACATTGTGTTGTTTCTGGTTTCAAAAATACTTTATGTTCCAGGGTGCATATATATAGCTTTTTTGTTTCTAGATACAGATATCTCTTTTGTTCTTGAATATAAATACAGAAATGTATAATGCACTTAATATCAACCTGTTTAGTCAAGTTTGATTTTGGTATGTATACAATTTGTTTTGTTAAAATTTCACTTAAAAATCTCTTTCTCTTGTGATTACAATTTATATCTGATCATCTTCAAATTATAAATTTCATCAATCACTATGAAATTTCAACCAACTTACAATTTTGGTGTGACTAGCAAGTGCAATTTTGAAGATATTGGGGCAATCGTGGCTGAAATATAACATGTGTTAGACAAAAAAAATGGACAGACTCTAGAAGTTTATACTGTTGATAATGAGAAGCAGGTGTTAGTAATCTATGCTCTCCCAGATATGTCATTTAGATAAGTATAGTAAGCTTATATGTGGTTTACATTATTTAGTATAAATAAAAAAGTGACAAGTACAGTGCAATTTTCGTGCCAAATCTGGCTAGTACTTTTCTTGCCAGATTTTGCTTAAATATGTTACTGTTCTATTGTTTTTAGGAACTTTTATACAATTCATGTTAATTATTCTATAAAGGACATTGAGGTTATTACAGTGCATAGAGGGTTATTTGAGGAACATTTTATTAAATATTTTTTTTATGTAAGTATGACTTCATTGTTGTTGTCCATTTTTGGACAGAATTTTTCCCACCTAATATTTAGCCACTATTTTTCATGTAAAAAGTTTAGATATATTATTGCATTATTTCAATACTTTTATACTTAATTTTGCCATGTAAAGAGGAGATTGGCAAATGCATCATTAGTTTGTATCCATCCATTCATGTGTTATTTTATCTGGATTCTTGATAGGCAAGGTAGTAATAGTTATGCTATGTTTTCTATCAGGTTTTGTCATGTATGATTTTTTAACATTTTTTATACTAACACTTGGTAATTTGGTTTTATTTGCACTTGAACATTTTTATATTTATCTAAAGTTAATAAAATGTTCTCTCCTGATCTTAGTGTATAGTTTTTGACTCCCTTGTGCAAAGCATGCACAGAAAGTGAGTCTTTGCAGTTAGTGTGTCTGTCTGTGTGTGGCTGTGTGTGTGTGTCTGTTTCACTGATATCTCAAGAACCATACATTGATTTTTGATAAACCTTGGTGCATAGATGCTCTGGGTCAATGCACAGATTTGATTAGGTTTTGATAAAAATCCATGCATATTAATTACCTAATTTGCATGATAATTAGCTGATTTTTAGCTGTTTCATGACTGTTCCACTGATACCTAAAGAACCACTCATTGGATTATGATGAAACTTGGCACATATATGCTCCAAACTGATGCGCAGATTTGATTAGTTTTGGATAAAACTCAGTGCAATATTAATTACCTAATTTGCATAATAATTTACGGCTTTTCCACTGATATCTCAAGTACTAATCATAACATTTCAATAAAACTTGGTACATAGATATCATAGGACACTGCACAGACCTGATAGTTTTTAGGGTAATATCAGTAGATATTAATTACCTAATTTGCATAATTAATTAAATTTCAGCTTTTGATATTTCAAGTAGTAATCATCACATTTCAATGACACTTGGTACATAGATGTCATAGGACACTGCACAGACCTGATAGTTTTTAGGGTAATATCAGTAGATATTAATTACCTAATTTGCATAATTAATTAAATTTTAGCTTTTTTAATGAAACTTTTAAAGAGAACTATGCAGAGACCAAGTTAGTTTTTGGTAAATATTTATGCTTATTAATCACCTACTAATTAACAAAATTAATTGACACTGATATCTCAATTACTGATCATCACATTTAAATAAAATTTGGTACATAAATGCTCTAGGACAATAGAGGGTTAAATTTTGGGTTAAAATTTGTTCATATTAATTCTCTAAATAGCATAATAATTCATAATTTCTTTGTTCTGTTTTGTTCATATTAGTTACCTGATTTACATAATTAGTTTTCAGCTTTTCCATCAATATCTCATGTACAAGTAATTTTTAATTTGTCTTCAATACTCGCAGCACACGGGAGTTCTTTCTAAGCTTTCTTTGATTATTCAATAATTTTGTGTGTGTACACAGTCTATATCTAACCCTGTAATAGAATAGCTTTGGTAAAGCAGAGTAAAGATTATAGAGTGAGTGGTATGTCATGCATGTCCACACAATGATGTATTAGGCACACAGGGATGGTAATTTGGTAATTTTTTACAAAATGAAGACCAAACTTTAAAATATTTTGCACAGGGTTTCTTGCATCTATAAACTATACACCGATTAAAACCTTTGTAATACAATATGGCTGCTCCTAGTGGCAGTTAAAGGGATTGGTTGTGTAAAATACTACCGCCGAAGACCTGGACATGAATCATGATTTTATATTCGTAAAAGTCATCACTTTCAATTCAAGTCAATTTCAGTACAATATAGCCGTTTTACAAATATTGACAGATTTTGTTTAAAAAGCAGACTAGCGGCCATTTTAATTAAAAAACACAAGTCAAAAATAGTTGACCATGTCATCTCCCATTACTCAGACAAGTTTGAGTCAATTGTATTAAAACTTGATATCAGATTCTGCCGTAAATTCGCCCTGGGCCGTTAAACGGCAGTTTGGGTTTAAAAAAATAAAATGGAACCAAGAAATCGCCCAGGGAGATTTTTGGGCAGTTTTTTTAAGGTGTTATTTCAATCTTTCCTGATGCCTAAAATTTTCACCGTAGTCATTGATGCCTATTCAAGAGTATTGATGTTTATTGCGACTAGCGTGAATGAGTAAGCTTTGTTTCAACAGTGAGCTGTTATTACTGTAATCGATGCTAAATTATTCTTCAAATGCTCAGTTTATCTTTTGAAAACAACTAATTTTTTTATTTAAAAACAAATCATGCCACTTTCCCATCAAAATCCAAGACAACAACATTGGCAATTCTCTTCCGTGCTGCATTCAATAACATTAACATATTTAAATGAGCTATGGTAATTTGAACACATTCATTCACATTCACCTATTTCTCAAAGAACACTGTCCCAGGTCAAAACATGGTAGATATTCTCCAGCATTGAGCGTTTAATATGCGACCGTAATTATTTGCTTATGATTAAACTAAGTTGAAATTTACTTGCATTTCATAACAATTCAACGAATTTATTTTTTGCATGTTATTATAATCACTACTAGGTAACAAGTAACCTGTAGAATGCTGTGTGAGTAATATTTAGGCTTTCAAGTCCCTTCAGGCTTGAAAGCCTATTGTTTTTGTTAAGTTTATTATTATTATTATTATTATTAGGCTTTCAAGTCCCTTCAGGCTTGAAAGCCTATTGTTTTTGTTATGTTTATTATTATTAGGCTTTCAAGTCCCTTCAGGCTTGAAAGCCTATTGTTTTTGTTATGTTTATTATTAGGGTTTCGAGCCCATTTGGTCGAAACCCTTTTGTAATTGTTCCGTTTATTATTATTATTAGGTTTTCAAGACACATGTCTTGGAAACCTTTTGTAATTGTTATGTTTATTAGGTTTTCAAGACACATGTCTTGGAAACCTTTTGTAATTGTTATGTTTTTTATTATTATTATTATTATTATTATTATTATTATTATTCCGCCAGATTTTTCGCTAAGTGCCATTCGAACACCGTTGCACATATCTGGAAAATTTTTTCAAATGTTTGTTAAGTATGATGAGATCTAGTGCATATCCTAAGATGACGCATATTGGTCACGTGGTACGGCGGCCATTTTGAATTTAAGGCGAAAAATGGCATGCTCATTTAAACACCTTTCTGAGGGTCTAGGAGTCTCAAACTTTCGCTTAAAAGAAGCATTGGCCATAAGGCTACGTATTTCATGAAAAAAAAGTTGAACGGTCATGTGACTTTTTTTTCTAGAATTTTCTGAAATATTGTTTTGCATCTCATTTGCATAATTTTGATCGTATCAAAATTCCACGCCATAATTTTGAAGAACATCATACATACTACAGATTAATCAAAGAATCATGAAAGTGCGACCAGTAGTTTTGGAGCAGTTGATTTATGAATATTTTTCACATTTTATATAAAATAGTCAGCAATGTTGCATTATGGGAAAGGGGGGAGGGCCCATATACGATACACATTGAATTGACATATATTGAGAACTATTGCACATACAAGAATGGAACTAACGCTATATTGAAGACATTGGACAAGAGAATTGACCAAAATATTGGATGACCATATATGGTCATGCAACTCATTAAATATGCATGTCTCTAATATCTCAGGCACTATTGCAAGTACAAACATGGAACTAACGTTGTATTGAAGACATTGGACAAGAAAATGTACCAAAACATTGGATGACCATATATGGTCATATAACTCATTAAATATACATGTCTTTCATATCTCAGGCACTATTGCAAGTACAAACATGGAACCAATGCTATATTGAAGACATTGAACAAAAGAATTGATCAACATAGTTGATGACCATATATGGTCATAGAACTCATTAAATATGCGTGTCTCTAATATCTCAGGCATTATTGCAAGTACAAACATGGAACCAACGCTATATTGAAGACATAGGACGAGAGAATTGACCAAAATATTCGATAACCATATATGGTCATAGAACTCATTAAATATGCATGTCTCTAATATCTCATGCACTATTGCAAGTACAAATATGGAACAAAAGCTATATTGTAGATATTGAACAAGAGAATTGACCAACACAATCGATGACTATATATGGTCATAGAACTCATTAAATATGCATATCCATAATATCTCGATCACTTTTAAAGATAGAGACATGTACCCAAACCTATACTGAAGGCATTGGACAAAAGAATTTGCCAACATATTCGATGACCATATATGGTTATAGAACTCAATAAATATGCATGTCTCTAATATCTTAGGCACTGTTACAAGTAGGAACATTGAACCAATGCTATATTGAAGACATTGGACAAGAGAATTAACAAACATACCCGATGACTATATATGGTCATGGAACTCATTAAATATGCATGGCTATAATATCTCGGACACTATCACATATACAAACATGAAACCAACGTTAATTTTCAGAGCTATTGCAAACAGCCATACATGGCCATGCATTGCATGTGACTTGGCCATGTGCCATGGTCTTGAAAACCGGTGATTGCTGCTATGCAGCTATATTTATTATTATTATTATTATTATTATTCCGCCAGATTTTTCGCTAAGCGCCATTCGAACACTGTTGCACATATCTTGAAAATGTTTGCACATGTTTGTAAAGTCTGATGAGATCTAGTGCATATCCTAAGATGACGCATATTGGGCACGTGGTACGGCGGCCATTTTGAATTTAAGGCGAAAAATGGCATGCTCATTTAAACACCTTTCTGAGGGTCTAGGAGTCTCAAACTTTTACTTAAAAGAAGCATTGACGCTAGAGCTACGTATTTCATGAAAAAAAAGTTGAACGGTCATGTGACTTTTTTTTCTAGAATTTTCTGAAATATTGTTTTGCATCTCATTTGCATAATTTTGATCGTATCAAAATTCCACGCCATAATTTTGAAGAACATCATACATACTACAGGTTAATCAAAGAATCATGGAAGTGCGACCAGTAGTTTTGTAGCAGTTGATTTATGAATATTTTTCACATTTTATATAAAATAGTCAGCAATGTTGCATTATGGGAAAGGGGGGAGGGCCCAAATACGATAAACATTGAATTGACATATATTGAGAACTATTGCATATACAAACATGGAACTAACGCTATATTGAAGACATTGGACAAGAGAATTGAAAAAAATATCGGATGACCATATATGGTCATGCAACTCATTAAATATGCACGTCTGTAATATCTCAGGCACTATTGCAAATACAAACATGGAACCAATGATATATTGAAGACATTGGACAAAAGAATTGACCAACATATTCGATGACCATATATGGTCATAGAACTCATTAAATATGCATATCCATAATATCTTGATCACTTTTAAAGATACAGACATGTAGCCAAACCTATATTGAAGACATTGGACAAGAGAGTTGACCAACACATTTGATGACCATATATGGTCATAGAACTCATTAAATATGCATGTCTCTAATATCTCAGGCACTATTGCAAACACAAACATGGAACCAATGTTATATTGAAGACATTGGACAAAAGGATTGACCAACACATTCAATGACCATATATGGTCATAGAACTCATTAAATATGCATATCCATAATATCTCGAGCACTTTTAAAGATAGAGACATGTACCCAAACCTATACTGAATTCATTGGACAAAAGAATTGACCAACATTTTAAATGACCATATATGGTCATAGAACTCATTAAATATGCAAGTCTCTAATATATTAGGCACTGTTACAAGTAGGAACATTGAACCAATGCTATATTGAAGACATTGGACAAGAGAATTGACAAACATACCCGATGACTATATATGGTCATGGAACTCATTAAATATGCATGGCTGTAATATTTCGGACACTATCACATATACAAACATGGGACCAACGTAAATTTTCAGGGCTATTGCAAACAGTCATACCTGGCCATGCATTGCATGTGACTTGGCCATGTGCCATGGTCTTGAAAACCGGTCATTGCTGCTATGCAGCTATATTTATTATTATTATTAGGGTTTCGAGCCCATTTGGTCGAAACCCTATTGAAATTGTTCCGTTTATTATTAGGGTTTCGAGCCCATTTGGTCGAAACCCTTTTGTAATTGTTCCGTTTATTATTATTATTATTATTATTATTATTATTATTCTTCCGCCTAAATTTTTGGTCACGCTTTATGTCAACACCGTTGGACCGATCAGTTCCATACTTGCCACAGTGGTAAAGCTGTATGAGATCTGGTGCATATCCTAAGTTCAGACACATAGGTCACATGACCAGGCCGCCATCTTGGATTAAAGGCGAAATTTTCAATGCCGAATTGCGCACCTTTCTGAGGGTCTGAGTGCTCCAATTTTTTTATGATAGTAGCAGAGCGACAAGGGCTACAAATTTCATCAAAAAAAACTTTAGCGGTCACGTGACTTTTTTTTTTAGAATTTTTTTAAATTTTGTTTTGCATCTCATTTGCATAATTTTCGACAAATCAACTAACCCTGAATAACTTTGAAAGATCATATGACATAGTATTTAATTCCAAAATATGGAAGTCCAGGCGAAAAGCCGTTTTTTATAAGAAGATTTTAGAATGTTTTTTCATATTTTTTTGTTCTTTTATATGGTCACGTGACCTCATTTTATAGACATAATTGCAATATCTCAAGCACTGTTACAGATAGGAACATGCAACCAGTGCAATATTGAAGTGATGGTACATGAAATTTTACTAACAAACAAGATGACCATATATGGTCATGTGATCTCATTAAATATGCATAAATGTAATATATCAAGCACTGTTACAGATAGGGACATGCAACCTGTGCAATATCGAAGCTATAAGACACGAGATGTGACTAACTAATGTGATGACCATATATGGTCATGTGACTTCATCAAATATGCATAAATGTAATAACTCAAGCACAGTTACAGACGGGAACATGCAACCAGTGCAATATTGAAATGATGGTACATGAAATTTTACTAACAAACAAGATGACCATATATGGTCATGTGACCTCATTGAATATGCATAAATGTAATATATCAAGCACTGCAAGAGTTAGGGACATGCAACCTGTGCAATATCGAAGGTATGGGTCAAGAGATGTGACTAACTAATGTGATGACCATATATGGTCATGTGACTTCATTAAATATGCATAATTGAATTATCTCAAGCACTGTTACAGATAGAAACATGCAACCTGTGCAATATCGAAGCTATTAGACAAGAGATGTGACTAACTAATGTGATGACCATATATGGTCATGTAACTTCATCAAATATGCATAAATGTAATAACTCAAGCACTGTTACAGATAGGAACATGCAACCAGTGCAATATTGAAGCTATTGCACAACAGAAGTGACTAACACATCCGATGACCATATATGGTCATGTGACCTCATCAAGTATGCATAAATGTTATATCTCAAGCACTGTTACAGATAGGAACATGCAACCAGTGCAATATTGAAGCTATTGCACAACAGAAGTGACTAACATATACGATGACCATATATGGTCATGTGACCTCATCAAATATGCATAAATGTTATATCTCAAGCACTGTTACAGATTGGAACATGCAACCAATGCAATATTGAAGTTATTGCACAACAGAGCTGAAAAAAACATCTGATGACCGTATATGGTTATGGGACATCATTAAATATGCAAGATTGTAATACCTTAAGCACTGTTACAGACAGGAACATGTAACATGTTTAGTATGAAGGCCATGCAATTTCCTTTAATATATTATTGTCAATAATACTGATTTTGGAACGCTGCTAATATGTTAGTGGGCTCGAAACCCGACATTGCTGCAACGCAGCTATATTTATTATTATTATTATTCTTCCGCCGTTTTTCGGTCACACTTTATGTCAACGCCGTTGGACTGATCAGCTCAGTACTTGCCACATTGGTAAAGCTGGATGAGATCTAGTGCATATCCTAAGTTCAGACACATAGGTCACATGACCAGGCCGCCATCTTGGATTAAAGGCGAAATTTTCAATGCCGAATTGCGCACCTTTCTGAGGGTCTGAGTGCTCCAATTTTTTTATGATAGTTGCAGTGCGACAAGGGCTACAAATTTCATCAAAAAAAACTTTAGCGGTCACGTGACTTTTTTTTTTAGAATTTTTTTAAATTTTGTTTTGCATCTCATTTGCATAATTTTCGACAAATCAACTAACCCTGAATAACTTTGAAAGATCGTATGACATAGTATTTAATTCCAAAATATGGAAGTCCAGGCGAAAAGCCGTTTTTTATAAGAAGATTTTAGAATGTTTTTTCATATTTTTTTGTTCTTTTATATGGTCACGTGACCTCATTTTATAGACATAATTGCAATATCTTAAGCACTGTTACAGATAGGAACATGCAACCAGTGCAATATTGAAGTGATGGTACATGAAATTCTACTAACAAACAAGATGACCATATATGGTCATGTGATCTCATTAAATATGCATAAATGTAATATATCAAGCACTGTTACAGATAGGGACATGCAACCTGTGCAATATCGAAGCTATAAGACACGAGATGTGACTAACTAATGTGATGACCATATATGGTCATGTGACTTCATCAAATATGCATAAATGTAATAACTCAAGCACAGTTACAGACGGGAACATGCAACCAGTGCAATATTGAAGGGATGGTACATGAAATTTTACTAACAAACAAGATGACCATATATGGTCATGTGACCTCATTGAATATGCACAAATGTAATATATCAAGCACTGCAAGAGTTAGGGACATGCAACTTGTGCAATATCGAAGGTATGGGTCAAGAGATGTGACTAACTAATGTGATGACCATATATGGTCATGTGACTTCATTAAATATGCATAATTGAATTATCTCAAGCACTGTTACAGACATGAACATGCAACCTGTGCAAAATCGAAGCTATGGGTCATGAGATGTGAGTAACTAATGAGATGACCGTATATGGTCATGTGACGTCATTAAATATGCATAATTGTAATATCTCAAGCAGAATCACAAATAGAGACATGCAACATATGCAATATCGAAGCTATGAGACAAGAGATGTGACTAACTAATGTGATGACCATATATGGTCATGTAACTTCATCAAATATGCATAAATGTAGTAACTCAAGCACTGTTACAGATAGGAACATGCAACCAGTGCAATATTGAAGCTATTGCACAACAGAAGTGACTAACACATCTGATGACCATATATGGTCATGTGACCTCATCAAATATGCATAAATGTTATATCTCAATCACTGTTACAGATAGGAACATGCAACCAGTGCAATATTGAAGCTATTGCACAACAGAAGTGACTAACATATCCGATGACCATATATGGTCATGTGACCTCATCAAATAAGCATAAATGTAATAACTCAAGCACTATTACAGACGGGAACATGCAACCTGTGCAATATCGAATCTATGGAACAATAGATGTGACTAACTAATGTGATGACCATATATGGTCATGTGACCTCATCAAATATGCATAAATGTTATATGTCAAGCACTGATACAGATAGGAACATGCAACCAGTGCAATATTAAAGTTATTGCACAACAGAAGTGACCGACACATCCGATGTCCATATATGGTCATGTGACATCATTAAATATGTATGATTGTAAAACATTAAGCACTGTTACAGACAGGAACATGTAACATGTTTAGTATGAAGGCCATGCAAATCCATTAATATATTCTTGTCGATGATGCTGGTTTTGGAACGCTGCTAATAAGTCAGTGGGCTCGAAACCCGACATTGCTGCAACGCAGCTATATTTATTATTATTATTATTATTATTATTATTATTCTTCCGCCTAAATTTTTGGTCACGCTTTATGTCAACGCCATTGGACCGATCAATTCAATACTTGCCACAATGGTAAAGCTATATGAGATCTGGTGCATATCCTAAGTTCAGACACATAGGTCACATGACCAGGCCGCCATCTTGGATTAAAGGCGAAATTTTCAATGCCGAATTGCGCACCTTTCTGAGGGTCTGAGTGCTCCAATTTTTTTATGATAGTAGCAGTGCAACAAGGGCTACAAATCTCATCAAAAAAAACTTTAGCGGTCACGTGACTTTTTTTTTAGAATTTTTTTAAATTTTGTTTTGCATCTCATTTGCATAATTTTCGACAAATCAACTAACCCTGAATAACTTTGAAAGATCATATGACATAGTATTTAATTCCAAAATATCGAGTCCAGGCGATAAGCCGTTTTTTATAAGAAGATTTTAGAATGTTTTTTCATATTTTTTTGTTCTTTTATATGGTCACGTGACCTCATTTTATAGACATAATTGCAATATCTCAAGCACTGTTACAGATAGGAACATGCAACCAGTGCAATTTTGAAGTGATGGTACATGAAATTCTACTAACAAACAAGATGACCATATATGGTCATGTGATCTCATTAAATATGCATGAATGTAATATATCAAGAACTGTTACAGATAGGGACATGCAACTTGTGCAATATCGAAGCTATAAGACACGAGATGTGACTAACTAATGTCATGACCATATATGGTCATGTGACTTCATCAAATATGCATAAATGTAATAACTCAAGCACAGTTACAGACGGGAACATGCAACCAGTGCAATATTGAAGTGATGGTACATGAAATTTTACTAACAAACAAGATGACCATATATGGTCATGTGACCTCATTGAATATGCATAAATGTAATATATCAAGCACTGCAAGAGTTAGGGACATGCAACCTGTGCAATATCGAAGCTGTGGGACATGAGATGTGAGTAACTAATGTGATGACCGTATATGGTCATGTGACGTCATTAAATATGCATAATTGTAATATCTCAAGCAGAATCACAGATAGAGACATGCAACCTATGCAATATCGAAGGTATGAGACAAGAGATGTGGCTAACTAATGCGATGACCATATATGGTCATGTAATTTCATCAAATATGCAGAAATGTAATAACTCAAGCACTGTTACAGATAGGAACATGCAACCAGTGCAATATTGAAGCTATTGCACAACAGAAGTGACTAACACATCCGATGACCATATATGGTCATGTGACCTCATCAAATATGCATAAATGTTATATCTCAAGCACTGTTACAGATAGGAACATGCAACCAGTGCAATATTGAAGCTATGAAACAAGAGATGTGACTAACTAATGTGATGACCATATATGGTCATGTGACCTCATCAAATATGCATAAATGTTATATTTGAAACACAGTAACAGAAAGAAACACACAACCTGTGCAATATCGAAGCTATGAGACAAGATATGTGACTAACACATCTGATGCCCATACACGGTCATGTGACATCATTAAATATGCATAAATGTAATAACTCAAGCACTGTTACAGACGGGAACATGCAACCTGTGCAATATCGAATCTATGGAACAAGAGATGTGACTAACTAATGTGATGACCACATATGGTCATGTGACCTCATCAAATATGCATAAATGTTACATCTCAAGCACTGTTACAGATAGGAAAATGCAACCAATGCAATATTGAAGTTATTGCACAACAGAGCTGACAAAAACTTCCGATGACCATATATGGTCATGGGACATCATTTAATATGCAAGATTGTAATACCTTAAGCACTGTTACAGACAGGAACATGCAACATGTTTAGTATGAAGGCCATGCAATTTCCTTTAATATATTATTGTCAATGATGCTGATTTTGGAACGCTGCTAATAAGTCAGTGGGCTCGAAACCCGACATTGCTGCAACGCAGCTATATTTAGGGTTTCGAGCCCATTTGGTCGAAACCCTATTGTAATTGTTCCATTTATTATTATTATTATGATTCCGCCTAAATTTTTGGTCACGCTTTATGTCAACGCTGTTGGACCGATCAGCTCCATACTTGCCACAATGGTAAAGCTGGATGAGATCTGGTGCATATCCTAAGTTCAGATACATAGGTCACATGACCAGGCCGCCATCTTGGGTTAAAGACGAAATTTTCAATGCCGAATTGCACACCTTTCTGAGGGTCTGAGTGCTCCAATTTTTTTATGGCAGTAGCAGTGGGACAAGGGCTACAAATTTCATCAAAAAAAACTTTAGCGGTCACGTGACTAATTTTTTTCTAGAATTTTTTTAATTTTGTTTTGCATCTCATTTGCATAATTTTCGACTAATCAACTAACCCTGAATAACTTTGAAAGATCATATGACATAGTATTAAATTCCAAAATATGAAGTACAGGCGATAAGCCGTTTTTTAGAAGAAGATTTTAGAATGTTTTTTCATATTTTTTTGTTCTTTTATATGGTCACGTGACCTCATTTTGTAGACATAATTGCAATATCTCAAGCACTGTTACAGGTAGGAGTATGCGACCAATGCAATACTTAATACATAGAACAGGAGATGTGACTAACATATCAGATGACCATATATGGTCACGTGACCTCATGAAATATGCATAAATGCAATATCTCAAGGATTCTAACAGGTAGGAACATACTTCCAGTGCACTATTGAAGTGATGGTACAAGACATTTTACTAACAAACAAGATGACCATATATGGTCATGTGACCTCACTAAATATGCATAAATATAATATATCAAGCACTGTTACAGATAGAAACATGCAACCTGTGCAATATCGAAGCTATGAGACAAGAGATGTGAGTAACTAATGTGATGACCGTATATGGTCATGTGACGTCATTAAATATGCATAATTGTAATATCTCAAGCAGAATCACAGATAGAGACATGCAACCTATGCAATATCGAAGCTATGATACAAGAGATGTGACTAACTAATGTGATGACCATATATGGTCATGTAACTTCATCAAATATGAATAAATGTAGTAATTCAAGCACTGTTACAGATAGGAACATGCAACCAGTGCAATATTGAAGCTATTGCACAACAGAAGTGACTAACACATCCGATGACCATATATGGTCATGTGACCTTATCAAATATGCATGAATATAATAACTCAAGTACTGTTACAAACGGGAGCATGCAACCAGTGCAATATTGAAGGAATTGCGCAAGAGAGGTGACCAACATATCCGATGACCATATATGGTCATGTGACATCATTAAATATGCAAGATTGTAATACCTTAAGCACTGTTACAGACAGGAACATGCAACATGTTTAGTATGAAGGCCATGCAATTTCCTTTAATATATTATTGTCGATGATGCTGATTTTGGAATGCTGCTATTAAGTCAGTGGGCTCGAAACCCGACATTGCTGCAACGCAGCTATATTTATTATTATTATTCTTCCGCCTAAATTTTTGGTCACGCTTTATGTCAACACCGTTGGACCGATCAGTTTCATACTTGCCACAATGGTAAAGCTGTATGAGATCTGGTGCATATCCTAAGTTCAGACACATAGGTCACATGACCAGGCCGCCATCTTGGATTAAAGGCGAAATTTTCAATGCCGAATTGCGCACCTTTCTGAGGGTCTGAGTGCTCCAATTTTTTTATGATAGTAGCAGTGCGACAAGGGCTACAAATTTCATCAAAAAAAACTTTAGCGGTCACGTGACTTTTTTTTTTAGAATTTTTTTAAATTTTGTTTTGCATCTCATTTGCATAATTTTCGACAAATCAACTAACCCTGAATAACTTTGAAAGATCATATGACATAGTATTTAATTCCAAAATATCGAGTCCAGGCGATAAGCCGTTTTTTTTAAGAAGATTTTAGAATGTTTTTTCATATTTTTTGGTTCTTTTATATGGTCACGTGACCTCATTTTATAGACGTAATTGCAATATCTCAAGCACTGTTACAGATAGGAACTGCATGTGCAACCAGTGCAATTTTGAAGTGATGGTACATGAAATTCTACTAACAAACAAGATGACCATATATGGTCATGTGATCTCATTAAATATGCATGAATGTAATATATCAAGCACTGTTACAGATAGGGACATGCAACCTGTGCAATATCGAAGCTATAAGACACGATATGTGACTAACTAATGTCATGACCATATATGGTCATGTGACTTCATCAAATATGCATAAGTGTAATAACTCAAGCACTGTTACAGACGGGAACATGCAACCTGTGCAATATCGAAGCTATGGGACAAGAGATGTGACTAACTAATGTGATGACCATATATGGTCATGTGACCTCATCAAATATGCATAAATGTTATATTTGAAACACAGTAACAGATAGAAACACACAACCTGTGCAATATCGAAGCTATGAGACAAGATATGTGACTAACACATCTGATGCCCATACACGGTCATGTGACATCATTAAATATGCATAAATGTAATAACTCAAGCACAGTTACAGACGGGAACATGCAACCTGTGCAATATCTAATCTATGGAACAAGAGATGTGACTAACTAATGTGATGACCACATATGGTCATGTGACCTCATCAAATATGCATAAATGTTATATCTCAAGCACTGTTACAGATAGGAAAATGCAACCAATGCAATATTGAAGTTATTGCACAACAGAGCTGACAAAAACATCCGATGACCATATATGGTCATGGGACATCATTAAATATGCAAGATTGTAATACCTTAAGCACTGTTACAGACAGGAACATGCAACATGTTTAGTATGAAGGCCATGCAATTTCCTATAATATATTATTGTCAATGATGCTGATTTTGGAACGCTGCTAATAAGTCAGTGGGCTCGAAACCCGACATTGCTGCAACGCAGCTATATTTAGGCTTTCAAGTCCCTTCAGGCTTGAAAGCCTATTGTTTTTGTTATGTTTATTATTATTATTATTATTATTATTATTATTATTATTATTATTATTATTATTATTCTTCCGCCAACTTCAAACGACTTCTTCTCTGAAACGGCTGGACCGTTTTGCCTGAAAATTTGTATATACCTTCTACATGTCATGCCATTAAAAGTGACTGAAACAGATTTTCGATTAGTCACGTGGTTCGCCCGCCATCTTGAAACTCATTAAATATGCATGTCTCTTGTATCTCAAAAACTATTGCATGTACAAACATGGAACTAACGGTATATTGAAGGCAACGGACAAGAGAATTGGCCAAAATATTCGTTGACCATATATGGTCATAGAACTCATTAAATATGCATGTCTCTTATATCTCAAGCACTATTGCATGTACAAACGTGAAACTGACGCTATATTGAAGGAAATGGTCACGAGAATGAGCCAACATATTCGTTGACCATATAAGGTCATATACCTCATTAAATATGCATACCTATAATATCTCAGGCACTATTGCACATACAGACATGGAACCATTGCTATATTGAAGGCTTTGGACAAGAGAAATTGTCAACGTGTTTCATGACCATATATGGTCATATAACTCATTAAATATGCATGTCTCCAATATCTCAAGCACTATTGCATGTACAAACATGGAACTAACAGTATACCGAAGGCAATGGACAAGAAAATTGACCAACATATTCGTTGACCATATATGGTCATAGAACTCATTAAATATGCATGTCTCCAGTGTCTCAAGCACCATTGCAAGTATAAACATGGTACCAATGATATATTGAAGGCAATGGACAAGAAAATTGGCCAACATATCCGTTGACCATATATGGTCATAGAACTCATTAAATATGCATGTCTCGAATATCTCAAGCGCTATTCCATGTACAAACATGGAACAAACACTATATTGAAGGAAATAGAAAAGAGAATTGGCAAACATATCCGTTGACCATATATGGTCATAGATCTCATTAATTATGCATGTCTCTAATATTTCAAGCAGTATTGCATGTACAGACAGGGTACCAACGCTATATTGAAGGCAATGGAAAGAGAATTGGCCAACATATCCGTTGACCATATATGGTCATAGAACTCATTCAATATGCATATATACAATATCTTGAGCACTATTGAAGTTAGAGACATAGAAATAGCGCTATAATGAAGGCATTGGGCCAGAACGTCATGTAACCTACACGTATATACATTGCACAAATCAAATCTTCAAACTTTTTTTTCCAAATTTAATAGTGTTATGGTCCCTTTTCTTGAAAGCCGTTAATAGCTGCTCTGCAGCTATATTTATTATTATTATTCTTCCGCCAACTTCAAACGACTTCTTCTCTGAAACGGCTGGACCATTTTGCCTGAAAATTTGTATATACCTTCTACATGTCATGCCATTAAAAGTGACTGAAACAAATTTTCGATTAGTCACGTGGTTCGGCCGCCATCTTGGAACTCATTAAATATGCATGTCTCTTGTATCTCAAAAACTATTGCATGTACAAACATGGAACTAACGGTATATTGAAGGCAACGCACAAGAGAATAAATTGACTAAAATATTCCTTGACCATATATGGTCATAGAACTCATTAAATATGCATATCTATAATATCTCAGGCACTATTGCACATACAGACATGGAACCAATGCTATATTGAAGGCTTTGGACAAGAGAAATTGTCAACATCTTCAATAACCATATATGGTCATATAACTCATTAAATATGCATGTCTCCAATATCTCAAGCATCATTGCAAGTATAAACATGTTACCAATGCTATATTGAAGGCACTGGGAAAGAAAATTGGCCAAAATATTTGTTGACCATATATGGTTATAGAACTCATTAAATATGCATGTCTCTTATATCTCAAGCACTATTGCATGTACAAACGTGAAACTAACGCTATATTGAAGGTAATGGTCAAGAGAATGAGCCAACATATTCGTTGACCATATAAGGTCATATACCTCATTAAATATGCATATCTGTAATATCTCAAGCACTATTGCACATACAGACATGGAACCATGTCTGTACATGGAACCATTGCTATATTGAAGGCTTTGGACAAAAGAAATTGTCAACATCTTCAATGACCATATATGGTCATATAACTCATTAAATATGCATGTCTCCAATATCTCAAGCACCATTGCAAGTATAAACATGGTACCAATGATATATTGAAGGCAATGGACAAGCAAATTGGCCAACATATCTGTTGACCATATATGGTCATAGAACTCATTTAATATGCATGTCTCTAATATCTCAAGCGCTATTCCATGTACAAACATGGAACAAACACTATATTGAAGGCAATAGAAAAGAGAATTGGCCAACATATCCGTTGACCATATATGGTCATAGAACTCATTAAATATGCATGTCTCTAATATTTCAAGCAGTATTGCATGTACAGACAGGGTACCAACGCTATAATGAAGGCAATGGAAAAAAGAATTGGCCAACATATCCGTTGACCATATATGGTCATAGAACTCATTAAATATGCATATATATATAATATCTCGAGCACTATTGAAGTTAGAGACATGGAAATAGCGCTATAATGAAGACATTGGGCCAGAACGTCGTGTAACCTACACGTATATACATTGCACAAATCAAATCTTCAAACTTTTTTTTCCAAATTTAATGGTGTTATGGCCATTCAGGCTTGAAAGCCGTTAATAGCTGCTCTGCAGCTATATTTATTAGGCTTTCAAGTCCCTTCAGGCTTGAAAGCCTATTGTTTTTGTTATGTTTATTATGATTATTCTTCCGCCAACTTCAAACGACTTCTTCTCTGAAACGGCTGGACCATTTTGCCTGAAAATTTGTATATACCTTCTACATGTCATGCCATTAAAAGTGACTGAAACAGATTTTCGATTAGTCACGTGGTTCGGCCGCCATCTTGAAGCTCATTAAATATGCATGTCTCTTGTATCTCAAAAACTATTGCATGTACAAACATGGAACTAACGGTATACTAAAGGCAACGAACAAGAGAATTGGCCAAAATATTCGTTGACCATATATGGTCATAGAACTCATTAAATATGCATGTCTCTTATATCTCCAGCACTATTGCATGTACAAACGTGAAACTAACGCTATATTGAAGGTAATAGTCAAGAGAATGAGCCAACATATTCGTTGACCATATAAGGTCATATACCTCATTAAATATGCATATCTATAATATCTCAGGAACTATTGCACATACAGACATGGAACCATTGCTATATTGGAGGCTTTGGACAAGAGAAATTGTCAACATGTTCCATGACCATACATGGTCATATAACTCATTAAATATGCATGTCTCCAATATCTCAAGCACTATTGCATGTATAAACATGGTACCAAGGCTATATTGAAGGAACTGAGAATGAAAATTGGCCAACATATTCGTTGACCATATATGGTTATAGAACTCATTTAATATGCATGTCTCTAATATATCAAGCGTTATTTCATGTACAAACATGGAACAAACACTATATTGAAGGCAACAGCAAAGAGAATTGGCCAACATATCCGCTGACCATATATGGTCATAGAGCTCATTAAATATGCATGTCTTCAATATCTCAAGCACTGTTGCATGTATAAACATGGTGCCAATGCTATATTGAAGGCAGTGGAAAAGAGAATTGGCCAACATATCCGTTGACCATATATGGTCATAGAACTCATTTAATATGCATGTCTCTAATATCTCAAGCGCTATTCCATGTACAAACATGGAACAAACACTATATTGAAGGCAATAGCAAAGAGAATTGGCCAACATATCCGTTGACCATATATGGTTGTAGAACTCATTTAATATGCATGTCTCTAATATCTCAAGCGTTATTTCATGTACAAACATGGAACAAACACTATATTGAAGGCAATAGCAAAGAGAATTGGCCAACATATCCGCTGACCATATATGGTCATAGAGCTCATTAAATATGCATGTCTTCAATATCTCAAGCACTGTTGCATGTATAAACATGGTGCCAATGCTATATTGAAGGTAGTGGAAAAGAGAATTGGCCAACATATCCGTTGACCATATATGGTCATAGAACTCATTTAATATGCATGTCTCTAATATCTCAAGCGCTATTCCATGTACAAACATGGAACAAACACTATATTGAAGGCAATAGCAAAGAGAATTGGCCAACATATCCGTTGACCATATATGGTCATAGAACTCATTAAATATGCATGTCTCTAATATTTCAAGCAGTATTGCATGTACAGACAGTGTACCAACGCTATATTGAAGGCAGTGGAAAAGAGAATTGGCCAACATATCTGTTGACTATATATGGTCATAGAACACATTAAATATGCATGTCTCTAATATTCCAAGCAGTATTGCATGTACAGACAGGGTACCAACGCTATACTGAAGGCAATGGAAAAGAGAATTGGCCAACATATCCGTTGACCATATATGGTCGTAGAACTCATTTAATATGCATGTCTCTAATATCTCAAGTGCTATTCCATGAACAAACATGGAACAAACACTATATTGAAGGCAATAGAAAAGAGAATTGGCCAACATATCCGTTGACCATATATGGTCATAGAACTCATTAAATATGCATATATACAATATCTCGAACATTGGGCCAGAACGTTGTGTAACCTAAACGTATATACATTGCACAAATCAAATCTTCAAACTTTTTTTTTCCAAATTTAATGGTGTTATGGCCCCTTTTTCTTGAAAGCCGTTAATCGCTGCTCTGCAGCTATATTTATTAGGCTTTCAAGTCCCTTCAGGCTTGAAAGCCTATTGTTTTTGTTATGTTTATTATTAGGGTTTCGAGCCCATTTGGTCGAAACCCTATTGTAATTGTTCCGTTTATTAGGGTTTCGAGCCCATTTGGTCGAAACCCTAAACCCTATTGAAATTGTTCCGTTTATTATTATTATTATGATTCCGCCTAAATATTTGGTCACGCTTTATGTCAATGCCGTTGGACCGATCAATTCAATACTTGCCACAATGGTAAAGCTATATGAGATCTGGTGCATATCCTAAGTTCAGACACATAGGTCACATGACCAGGCCGCCATCTTGGATTAAAAGCGAAATTTTCAATGCCGAATTGCGCACCTTTCTGAGGGTCTGAGTGCTCCAATTTTTTATGATAGTAGCAGTTCGACAAGGGCTACAAATTTCATCAAAAAAAACTTTAGCGGTCACGTGACTTTTTTTTTTAGAATTTTTTTAAATTTTGTTTTGCATCTCATTTGCATAATTTTCGACAAATCAACTAACCCTGAATAACTTTGAAAGATCATATGACATAGTATTTAATTCCAAAATATTGAGTCCAGGCGATAAGCCGTTTTTTATAAGAAGATTTTAGAATGTTTTTTCATATTTTTTTTGTTCTTTTATATGGTCACGTGACCTCATTTTATAGACATAATTGCAATATCTCAAGCACTGTTACAGATAGGAACATGCAACCAGTGCAATAATGAAGTGATGGTACATGAAATTTTACTAACAAACAAGATGACCATATATGGTCATGTTACCTCATCAAATATGCATAAATGCAATATCTCAAGCATTCTAACAGATAGGGACATGCAACCAGTGCAATATTGAAGTGATTGTACAAGAAATTTTACTAACAAACAAGGTGACCATATATGGTCATGTGACCTCATTAAATATGCATAAATGTAATAACTCAAGCACTGTTACAGATGGAACATGCAACCTGTGCAATATCGAAGCTATGAGACACGAGATGTGACTAACTAATGTGATGACCATATATGGTCATGTGACTTCATCAAATATGCATAAATGTAATAACTCAAGCACTGTTACAGACGGGAACATGCAACCTGTGCAACATCGAAGCTATGAGACACGAGATGGGACTAACTAATGTGATGACCATATATGGTCATGTAACTTCATCAAATATGCATAAATGTAATAACTCAAGCACTGTTACAGACGGGAACATGCAACCTGTGCAATATCGAAGCTATGGGATAAAAGTTGTGACTAACTAATGTGATGACCATATATGGTCATGTGACCTCATCAAATAAGCATAAATGTTATATGTCAAGCACTGTTACAGATAGGATCATGCAACCAGTGCAATATTGAAGTTATTGCACAACAGAAGTGACTAACACATCTGATAACCATATATGGTCATGTAACCTCATCAAATATGCTTAAATGTAATAACTCAAGTAGTGTTACAAACGGGAACATGCAACCAGTGCAATATTGAAGCTACTGCACAAGAGAGGTGACTAACATATCCGATGACCAGATATGGTCATGTGACATTAAATATGCATAAATGTAATAACTCAAGCACTGTTACAGACGGGAACATGCAACCTGTGCAATATCGAAGCTATGGGATAAAAGTTGTGACTAACTAATGTGATGACCATATATGGTCATGTAACTTCATCAAATTTGCATAAATGTAATAACTCAAGTCCTGTTACAAACGGGAACATGCAACCAGTGCAATATTGAATCTATTGCACAAGAGAGGTGACTAACATATCCGATGACCATATATGGTCATGTGACATCATTAAATATGCATGATTGTAATACCTTAAGCACTGTTACAGACAGGAACATGTAACATGTTTAGTATGAAGGCCATGCAATTCCTTTAATATACTCTTGTCAATGATGCTGATTTTGGAACGCTGCTAATAAGTCAGTGGGCTCGAAACCCGACATTGCTGCAACGCAGCTATATTTATTATTATTATTATTATTATTATTCTTCCGCCTAAATTTTTGGTCACACTTTATGTCAACACCGTTGGACCGATCAGTTCCATACTTGCCACAATGGTAAAGCTGTATGAGATCTGGTGCATATCCTAAGTTCAGGCACATAGGTCACATGACCAGGCCGCCATCTTGGATTAAAGGCGAAATTTTCAATGCCGAATTGCGCACCTTTCTGAGGGTCTGAGTGCTCCAATTTTTTTATGATAGTAGCAGTGCGACAAGGGCTACAAATTTCATCAAAAAAAACTTTAGCGGTCACGTGACTTTTTTTTTTAGAATTTTTTGAAATTTTGTTTTGCATCTCATTTGCATAATTTTCGACAAATCAACTAACCCTGAATAACTTTGAAAGATCATATGACATAGTATTTAATTCCAAAATATGGAAGTCCAGGCGAAAAGCCGTTTTTTATAAGAAGATTTTAGAATGTTTTTTCATATTTTTTGTTCTTTTATATGGTCACGTGACCTCATTTTATAGACATAATTGCAATATCTTAAGCACTGTTACAGTTAGGAACATGCAACCAGTGCAATATTGAAGCTATAAGACACGAGATGTTACTAACTAATGTGATGACCATATATGGTCATGTGACTTCATCAAATATGCATAAATGTAATAACTCAAGCACAGTTACAGACGGGAACATGCAACCAGTGCAATATTGAAGTGATGGTACATGAAATTTTACTAACAAACAAGATGACCATATATGGTCATGTGATCTCATTAAATATGCATAAATGTAATATATCAAGCACTGTTACAGATAGCGACATGCAACCTGTGCAATATTGAAGCTATAAGACACGAGATGTTACTAACTAATGTGATGACCATATATGGTCATGTGACTTCATCAAATATGCATAAATGTAATAACTCAAGCACAGTTACAGACGGGAACATGCAACCAGTGCAATATTGAAGTGATGGTACATGAAATTTTACTAACAAACAAGATGACCATATATGGTCATGTGACCTCATTGAATATGCATAAATGTAATATATCAAGCACTGCAAGAGTTAGGGACATGCAACCTGTGCAATATCGAAGGTATGGGTCAAGAGATGTGACTAACTAATGTGATAACCATATATGGTCATGTGACTTCATTAAATATGCATAATTGAATTATCTCAAGCACTGTTACAGACATGAACATGCAACCTGTGCAAAATCGAAGCTGTGGGACATGAGATGTGAGTAACTAATGTGATTATCGTATATGGTCATGTGACGTCATTAAATATGCATAATTGTAATATCTCAAGCAGAATCGCAGATAGAGACATGCAACCTATGCAATATCGAAGCTATGAGACAAGAGATGTGGCTAACTAATGTGATGACCATATATGGTCATGTAATTTCATCAAATATGCATAAATGTAATAACTCAAGCACTGTTACAGATAGGAACATGCAACCAGTGCAATATTGAAGCTATTGCACAACAGAAGTGACTAACACATCCGATGACCATATATGGTCATGTGACCTCATCAAATATGCATAAATGTTATATCTCAAGCACTGTTACAGATAGGAACATGCAACCAGTGCAATATTGAAGCTATTGCACAACAGAAGTCACTGACATATCCGATGACCATATATGGTCATGTGACCTCATCAAATAAGCATAAATGTAATAACTCAAGCACTATTACAGACGGGAACATGCAACCTGTGCAATATCGAATCTATGGAACAAGAGATGTGACTAACTAATGTGATGACCATATATGGTCATGTGACCTCATCAAATATGCATAAATGTTATATTTGAAACACAGTAACAGATAGAAACACACAACCTGTGCAATATCGAAGCTATGAGACAAGATATGTGACTAACACATCTGATGCCCATACACGGTCATGTGACATCATTAAATATGCATAAATGTAATAACTCAAGCACTGTTACAGACGGGAACATGCAACCTGTGCAATATCGAAGTTATTGCACAACAGAGCTGAAAAAAACATCCGATGACCGTATATGGTCATGGGACATTATTAAATATGCAAGATTGTAATACCTTAAGCACTGTTACAGACAGGAACATGTAACATGTTTAGTATGAAGGCCATGCAATTTCCTTTAATATATTATTGTCAATGATGCTGATTTTGGAACGCTGCTAATATGTCAGTGGGCTCGAAACCCGACATTGCTGCAACGCAGCTATATTTATTATTATTATTATTATTATTATTATTATTAGGGTTTCGAGCCCATTTGGTCGAAACCCTTTTGTAATTGTTCCGTTTATTATTATTATTATTATTAGGGTTTCGAGCCCATTTGGTCGAAACCCTATTGAAATTGTTCCGTTTATTAGGGTTTCGAGCCCATTTGGTCGAAACCCTTTTGTAATTGTTCCGTTTATTATTATTATTATTATTATTATTATTATTATTCTTCCGCCTAAATTTTTGGTCACGCTTTATGTCAACGCCGTTGGACCGATCAATTCAATACTTGCCACAATGGTAAAGCTATATGAGATCTGGTGCATATCCTAAGTTCAGACACATAGGTCACATGACCAGGCCGCCATCTTGGATTAAAGGCGAAATTTTCAATGCCAAATTGCGCACCTTTCTGAGGGTCTGAGTGCTCCAATTTTTTTATGATAGTAGCAGTGCGACAAGGGCTACAAATCTCATCAAAAAAAACTTTAGCGGTCACGTGACTTTTTTTTTTTGAATTTTTTTAAATTTTTTTTTGCATCTCATTTGCATAATTTTCGACAAATCAACTAACCCTGAATAACTTTGAAAGATCATATGACATAGTATTTAACTCCAAAATATTGAGTCCAGGCGATAAGCCGTTTTTTATAAGAAGATTTTAGAATGTTTTTTCATATTTTTTTCGTTCTTTTATATGGTCACGTGACCTCATTTTATAGACATAATTGCAATATCTCAAGCACTGTTACAGATAGGAACATGCAACCAGTGCATTATTGAAGTGATGGTACATGAAATTCTACTAACAAACAAGTTGACCATATATGGTCATGTGACCTCATTGAATATGCATAAATGTAATATATGAAGCACTGTAAGAGTTAGGGACATGCAACCTGTGCAATATCGAAGCTATGGGTCAAGAGATGTGACTAACTAATGTGATGACTATATATGATCATGTGACCTCATCAAATATGCATAAATGTAATAACTCAAGCACTGTTACAGACGGGAACATGCAACCTGTGCAATATCGAAGCTATTGGTCAAGAGATGTGACTAACTAATGTGATGACTATATATGATCATGTGACTTCATTAAATATGCATAATTGAATTATCTCAAGCACTGTTTCAGACATGAACATGCAACCTGTGCAAAATCGAAGCTGTGGGACATGAGATGTGAGTAACTAATGTGATGACCGTATATGGTCATGTGACGTCATTAAATATGCATAATTGTAATATCTCAAGCAGAATCACAGATAGAGACATGCAACCTATGCAATATCGAAGCTATGAGACAAGAGATGTGGCTAACTAATGTGATGACCATATATGGTCATGTAATTTCATCAAATATGCATAAATGTAATAACTCAAGCACTGTTACAGATAGGAACATGCAACCAGTGCAATATTGAAGCTATTGCACAACAGAAGTGACTAACACATCCGATGACCATATATGGTCATGTGACCTCATCAAATATGCATAAATGTTATATCTCAAGCACTGTTACAGATAGGAAAATGCAACCAGTGCAATATTGAAGCTATTGTACAACAGAAGTCACTAACATATCCGATGACCATATATGGTCATGTGACCTCATCAAATAAGCATAAATGTAATAACTCAAGCACTATTACAGACGGGAACATGCAACCTGTGCAATATCGAATCTATGGAACAAGAGATGTGACTAACTAATGTGATGACCATATATGGTCATGTGACCTCATCAAATATGCATAAATGTTATATTTGAAACACAGTAACAGAAAGAAACACACAACCTGTGCAATATCGAAGCTATGAGACAAGATATGTGACTAACACATCTGATGCCCATACACGGTCATGTGACATCATTAAATATGCATAAATGTAATAACTCAAGCACTGTTACAGACGGGAACATGCAACCTGTGCAATATCGAATCTATGGAACAAGAGATGTGACTAACTAATGTGATGACTATATATGATCATGTGACTTCATTAAATATGCATAATTGAATTATCTCAAGCACTGTTACAGACATGAACATGCAACCTGTGCAAAATCGAAGCTGTGGGACATGAGATGTGAGTAACTAATGTGATGACCGTATATGGTCATGTGACGTCATTAAATATGCATAATTGTAATATCTCAAGCAGAATCACAGATAGAGACATGCAACCTATGCAATATCGAAGCTATGAGACAAGAGATGTGGCTAACTAATGTGATGACCATATATGGTCATGTAATTTCATCAAATATGCATAAATGTAATAACTCAAGCACTGTTACAGATAGGAACATGCAACCAGTGCAATATTGAAGCTATTGCACAACAGAAGTGACTAACACATCCGATGACCATATATGGTCATGTGACCTCATCAAATATGCATAAATGTTATATCTCAAGCACTGTTACAGATAGGAAAATGCAACCAGTGCAATATTGAAGCTATTGTACAACAGAAGTCACTAACATATCCGATGACCATATATGGTCATGTGACCTCATCAAATAAGCATAAATGTAATAACTCAAGCACTATTACAGACGGGAACATGCAACCTGTGCAATATCGAATCTATGGAACAAGAGATGTGACTAACTAATGTGATGACCATATATGGTCATGTGACCTCATCAAATATGCATAAATGTTATATTTGAAACACAGTAACAGAAAGAAACACACAACCTGTGCAATATCGAAGCTATGAGACAAGATATGTGACTAACACATCTGATGCCCATACACGGTCATGTGACATCATTAAATATGCATAAATGTAATAACTCAAGCACTGTTACAGACGGGAACATGCAACCTGTGCAATATCGAATCTATGGAACAAGAGATGTGACTAACTAATGTGATGACCACATATGGTCATGTGACCTCATCAAATATGCATAAATGATACATCTCAAGCACTGTTACAGATAGGAAAATGCAACCAATGCAATATTGAAGTTATTGCACAACAGAGCTGACAAAAACATCTGATGACCATATATGGTCATGGGACATCATTAAATATGCAAGATTGTAATACCTTAAGCACTGTTACAGACAGGAACATGCAACATGTTTAGTATGAAGGCCATGCAATTTCCTTTAATATATTATTGTCAATGATGCTGATTTTGGAACACTGCTAATAAGTCAGTGGGCTCGAAACCCGACATTGCTGCAACGCAGCTATATTTATTATTATTATTATGATTCCGCCTAAATTTTTGGTCACGCTTTATGTCAACACCGTTGGACCGATCAGTTCCATACTTGCCACAATTGTAAAGCTGTATGAGATCTGGTGCATATCCTAAGTTCAGACACATAGGTCACATGACCAGGCCGCCATCTTGGATTAAAGGCGAAATTTTCAATGCCGAATTGCGCACCTTTCTGAGGGTCTGAGTGCTCCAATTTTTTTATGATAGTAGCAGTGCGACAAGGGCTACAAATTTCATCAAAAAAAACTTTAGCGGTCACGTGACTTTTTTTTTAAGAATTTTTTTAAATTTTGTTTTGCATCTCATTTGCATAATTTTCGACAAATCAACTAACCCTGAATAACTTTGAAAGATCATATGACATAGTATTTAATTCCAAAATATTGAGTCCAGGCGATAAGCCGTTTTTTATAAGAAGATTTTAGAATGTTTTTCCATATTTTTTTGTTCTTTTACATGGTCACGTGACCTCATTTTTTATACATAATTGCAATATCTCAAGCACTGTTACAGATAGGAACATGCAACCAGTGCAATATTGAAGTGATGGTACATGAAATTCTACTAACAAACAAGATGACCATATATGGTCATGTGATCTCATTAAATATGCATAAATGTAATATATCAAGCACTGTTACAGATAGGGACATGCAACCTGTGCAATGTCGAAGCTATAAGACACGAGATGTGACTAACTAATGCGATGACCATATATGGTCATGTGACTTCATCAAATATGCATAAATGTAATAACTCAAGCACAGTTACAGACGGGAACATGCAACCAGTGCAATATTGAAGTGATGGTACATGACATTTTACTAACAAACAAGATGACTATATATGGTCATGTGACCTCATTGAATATGCATAAATGTAATATATCAAGCACTGCAAGAGTTAGTTACATGCAACCTGTGCAATATCGGAGGTATGGGTCAAGAGATGTGACTAACTAATGTGATGACCATATATGGTCATGTGACTTCATTAAATATGCATAATTGAATTATCTCAAGCACTGTTACAGATAGAAACATGCAACCTGTGCAAAATCGAAGCTATGGGACATGAGATGTGAGTAACTAATGTGATGACCGTATATGGTCATGTGCCGTCATTAAATATGCATAATTGTAATATCTCAAGCAGAATCACAGATAGAGACATGCAACCTATGCAATATTGAAGCTATGTGACAAGAGATATGACTAACTAATGTGATGACCATATATGGTCATGTAACTTCATCAAATATGCATAAATGTAATAACTCAAGCACTGTTACAGATAGGAACATGCAACCAGTGGAATATTGAAGCTATTGCACAACAGAAGTGACTAACACATCCGATGACCATATATGGTCATGTGACCTCATCAAATATGCATAAATGTTATATCTCAAGCACTGTTACAGATAGGAACACGCAACCAGAGCAATATTGAAGCTATTTCACAACAGAAGTAACTAACATATCCGTTGACCATATGTGGTCATATGACCTCATCAAATAAGCATAAATGTAATAACTCAAGCACTATTACAGACGGGAACATGCAACCTGTGCAATATCGAATCTATGGAACAAGAGATGTGACTAACTAATGTGATGACCATATATGGTCAGGTGACCTCATCAAATATGCATAAATGTTATATTTGAAACACAGTAACAGATAGAAACACACAACCTGTGCAATATCGAAGCTATGAGACAAGATATGTGACTAACACATCTGATGCCCATACACGGTCATGTGACATCATTAAATATGCATAAATGTAATAACTCAAGCACTGTTACAGACGGGAACATGCAACCTGTGCAATATCGAATCTATGGAACAAGAGATGTGACTAACTAATGTGATGACCACATATGGTCATGTGACCTCATCAAATATGCATAAATGTTATATCTCAAGCACTGTTACAGATATGAAAATGCAACCAATGCAATATTGAAGTTATTGCACAACAGAGCTGACAAAAACATCCGATGACCATATATGGTCATGGGACATCATTAAATATGCAAGAATGTAATACCTTAAGCAATGTTACAGACAGGAACATGCAACATGTTTAGTATGAAGGCCATGCTATTTCCTTTAATATATTATTGTCGATGATGCTGATTTTGGAACGCTGCTAATAAGTCAGTGGGCTCGAAACCCGACATTGCTGCAACGCAGCTAGCCGTTTTTTATAAGAAGATTTTAGAATGTGTTTTCATATTTTTTTGTTCTTTTATATGGTCACGTGACCTCATTTTATAGACATAATTGCAATATCTCAAGCACTGTTACAGATAGGAACATGCAACCAGTGCAATATTGAAGCTATTGCACAACAGAAGACACTAACATATCCGATGACCATATATGGTCATGTGATCTCATTAAATATGCATAAATGTAATATATCAAGCACTGTTACAGATAGGGACATGCAACCTGTGCAATATCGAAGCTATAAGACACGAGATGTGACTAACTAATGTGATGACCATATATGGTCATGTGACTTCATCAAATATGCATAAATGTAATAGCTCAAGCACAGTTACAGACGGGAACAGGCAACCAGTGCAATATTGAAGTGATGGTACATGAAATTTTACTAACAAAAAAGATGACCATATATGGTCATGTGACCTCATTGAATATGCATAAATGTAATATATCAAGCACTGCAAGAGTTAGGGACATGCAACCTGTGCAATATCGAAGGTATGGGTCAAGAGATGTGGCTAACTAATGTGATGACCATATATGGTCATGTAATTTCATCAAATATGCATAAATGTAATAACTCCAGCACTGTTACAGATAGGAACATGCAACCAGTGCAATATTGAAGCTATTGCACAACAGAAGTGACTAACACATCCGATGACCATATATGGTCATGTGACCTCATCAAATATTCATAATTGTAATATCTCAAGCAGAATCACAGATAGAGACATGCAACCTATGCAATATCGAAGCTATGAGACAAGAGATGTGGCTAACTAATGTGATGACCATATATGGTCATGTAATTTCATCAAATATGCATAAATGTAATAACTCCAGCACTGTTACAGATAGGAACATGCAACCAGTGCAATATTGAAGCTATTGCACAACAGAAGTGACTAACACATCCGATGACCATATATGGTCATGTGACCTCATCAAATATTCCTAAATGTTATATCTCAAGCACTGTTACAGATAGGAACATGCAACCAGTGCAATATTGAAGCTATTGCACAACAGAAGTCACGAACATATCCGATGACCATATATGGTCATGTGACCTCATCAAATAAGCATAAATGTAATAACTCAATCACTATTACAGACGGGAACATGCAACCTGTGCAATATCGAATCTATGGAACAAGAGATGTGACTAACTAATGTGATGACCATATATGGTCATGTGACCTCATCAAATATGCATAAATGTTATATCTCAAGCACTGTTACAGATAGGAACATGCAACCAATGCAATATTGAAGTTATTGCACAACAGAGCTCACAAAAACATCAGATGACCATATATGGTCATGGGACATAATTAAATATGCGAGATTATAATACCTTAAGCACTGTTACAGACAGGAACATGTAACATGTTTAGTATGACGGCCATGCAATTTCCTTTAATATATTATTGTCAATGATGCTGATTTTGGAACGTTGCTAATAAGTCAGTGGGCTCGAAACCCGACATTGCTGCAACGCAGCTATATTTAGGGTTTCGAGCCCATTTGGTCGAAACCCTTTTGTAATTGTTCCGTTTATTATTATTATTATTATTATTATTATTATTATTCTTCCGCCTAAATTTTTGGACACGCTTTATGTCAACGCCGTTGGACCGATCAATTCAATACTTGCCACAATGGTAAAGCTGTATGAGATCTGGTGTATATCCTAAGTTCAGACACATAGGTCACATGACCAGGCCGCCATCTTGGATTAAAGGCGAAATATTCAATGCCGAATTGCACACCTTTCCGAGGGTCTGAGTGCTCCAATTTTTTTACGATAGTAGCAGTGCGACAAGGGCTACAAATTTCATCAAAAAAAACTTTAGCGGTCACGTGACTTTTTTTTTTAGAATTTTTTTAAATTTTGTTTTGCATCTCATTTGCATAATTTTCGACAAATCAACTAACCCTGAATAACTTTGAAAGATCATATGACATAGTATTTAATTCCAAAATATGGACTCCAGGCGATAAGCCGTTTTTTATAAGAAGATTTTAGAATGTTTTTTCATATTTTTTTTGTTCTTTTACATGGTCACGTGACCTCATTTTATAGACATAATTGCAATATTTCAAGCACTGTTACAGATAGGAACATGCAACCAGTGCAATTTTGAAGTGATGGTACATGAAACTCTACTAACAAACAAGATGACCATATATGGTCATGTGATCTCATTAAATATGCATGAATGTAATATATCAAGCACTGTTACAGATAGGGACATGCAACCTGTGCAATATCGAAGCTATAAGACACGAGATGTGACTAACTAATGTCATGACCATATATGGTCATGTGACTTCATCAAATATACATAAATGTAATAACTCAAGCACAGTTACAGACAGGAACATGCAACCAGTGCAATATTGAAGTGATGGTACATGAAATTTTACTAACAAACAAGATGACCATATATGGTCATGTGACCTCATTGAATATGCATAAATGTAATATATCAAGCACTGTAAGAGTTATGGACATGCAACCTGTGCAATATCGAAGCTATGGGTCAAGAGATGTGATTAACTAATGTGATGACTATATATGATCATGTGACCTCACCAAATATGCATAAATGTAATAACTCAAGCACTGTTACAGACGGGAACATGCAACCTGTGCAATATCGAAGCTATGGGACAAGAGATGTGACTAACTAATGTGATGACCATATATGGTCATATGACCTCATCAAATATGCATAAATGTTATATTTGAAACACAGTAACAGATAGAAACACACAACCTGCGCAATATCGAAGCTATGAGACAAGATATGTGACTAACACATCTGATGCCCATACACGGTCATGTGACATCATTAAATATGCATAAATGTAATAACTCAAGCACTGTTACAGACGGGAACATGCAACCTGTGCAATATCGAATCTATGGAACAAGAGATGTGACTAACTAATATGATGACCACATACGGTCATGTGACCTCATCAAATAAGCATAAATGTTATATCTCAAGCACTGTTACAGATAGGAAAATGCAACCAATGCAATATTGAAGTTATTGCACAACAGAGCTGACAAAAACATCCGATGACCATATATGGTCATGGGACATCATTAAATATTCAAGATTGTAATACCTTAAGCACTGTTACTAGACAGGAACATGCAACATGTTTAGTATGAAGGCCATGCAATTTCCTATAATATATTATTGTCAATGATGCTGATTTTGGAACGCTGCTAATAAGTCAGTGGGCTCGAAACCCGACATTGCTGCAACGCAGCTATATTTATTATTAGGGTTTCGAGCCCTATGGGGCGAAACCCTATTGTAATTGCTTTGATTATTATTATTATTATTATTATTATTTTTCCGCCGTTTTTTGTAACCGCTGTAACTTGAAAAATAATGCTGCGATTGATTTGCTATTTTGCATGCTGATAAAGGGCAATGAGTTGTGGTTCATATCCCAAAACCAGCTATGTAGATCACATGACCTGGCCGCCATCTTAGGTAGAACACAAACCGGAAGTGCTCAATTGCACCACTTTCTGAGGGTCTAGGAACTTCCGGTTTTTTTGTGTGGCATCATTGGCTCATGTCTAGCAAATATCAGCAATAAAATCTTTAGCGGTCATGTGACCTTGGCCGCCATATTGGATTTTCCGAAAATTGATAAAAAATTTTAAAATCTTCTTCTCAAAAATGGCTCATTCATGTGATTATACTTTTGCTTTGCAGCACCTATGGCCATAGCTCTACAAAGTGACTGGAGCAGATTTTTGAAAAATGGCTTCCTTTGGCAGCCATCTTGGATTTAATAAAAAGTGAAAGTACGCTATAACTCATGAACAATTTGCCAGATTTAAACCAAAGTTGGCATACAACATCCCTTCAATAAGATGATTATGTGTTCATAAAAATATTTCCCATGATTCAAGTGGTTTTGGCGGCCATATTGAATTTATCAAAAAATTGCAAAAAACCTCAAAAAATTATCTTCTTAAAAACTGCTTGTTTGTTTGACAATCAATTTAGCATATAGTATCTCTGTTGATAGCTCTACAAAGTTACTGAAGCAGATTTTTGAAAAATGGCTTTCTTTGGCAGCCATCTTGGATTTAGTGAAAAGTGAAATTACGCTATAACTTATGAACAATTTGCCAGATTTAAACAAAACTTGGCATACAACATCCGTTCAATAAGATGATTATGTGTTCATGAAAATATTTCCCATGATTCAAGTGGTTTTGGCGGCCATGTTGAATTTATCACAAAAATGCCAAAAAAACTCAAAAAATTATCTTCTTAAAAACTGCTTGCTTGTTTGAAAAACAATTCGGCATATAGTATCTCTGTTGATAGATTCACAAAGTGACTGAAGCAGATTTTTGAAAAATGGCTTCCTTTGGCAGCCATCTTGGATTTAGTAAAAAGTGAAAGTACGCTATAACTCATGAACAATTTGCCAGATTTAAACCAAAGTTGGCATACAACATCCCTTCAATAAGATGATTATGCGTACATAAAAATATGTCCCATGATTCAAGTGGTTTTGGCGGCCATATTGAATTTATCAAAACATTGCAAAAAACCTCAAAAAATTATCTTCTTAAAAACTGCTTGCTTGTTTGACAATCAATTTAGCATATAGTATCTCTGTTGATAGCTCTACAAAGTTACTGAAGCAGATTTTTGAAAAATGGCTTCCTTTGGCAGCCATCTTGGATTTAATGAAAAGTGAAATTACGTTATAACTTATGAACAATTTGCCAGATTTAAACAAAACTTGGCATACAACATCCGCTCAATAAGATGATTATGTGTTCATGAAAATATTTCCCATGATTCAAGTGGTTTTGGCGGCCATGTTGGATTTATCACAAAAATGCAAAAAACCTCAAAAAATTATCTTGTTAAAAACTGCTTGCTTGTTTGAAAAGCAATTTAGCATATAGTATCTCTGTTGATAGCTCTACAAAGTTACTGAAGCAGATTTTTGAAAAATGGCTTCCTTTGGCAGCCATCTTGGATTTAGTAAAAAGTGGAATTACGCTATAACTTATGAACAATTTGCCAGATTTAAACAAAACTTGGCATACAACATCCGCTCAATGAGATGATTATGTGTTCAGGGAAATATTTCCCATGATTCAAGTGGTTTTGGCGGCCATGTTGAATTTATCACAAAAATTCAAAAAACCTCAAAAAAATATCTTGTTAAAAACTGCTTGCTTGTTTGAAAAGCAATTTAGCTTATAGTATCTCTGTTGATAGCTCTACAAAGTTACTAAAGTAGATTATCGAAAAATGGCTTCCTTTGCCAGCCATCTTGGATTTAGTAAAAGAGAAAAAGTTCTATAACTCATGAACTATTTGTCCTTGCATTAAGTTTATCATATTCCTGTGAAATCAAATCCATATGTTGTGTAGTTTGTCTGCTATCTTTCATTCTAGACATGAAACATTCGTCAAATAATCACATCGAGCAAGTGCAATTTGCCATGAGCCACGCAGGCTCGAAACCCGTCATCGCTGCTATGCAGCTATATTTAGGGTTTCGAGCCCTATGGGGCGAAACCCTATTGTAATTGCTTTGATTATTATTATTATTATTATTAGGGTTTCGAGCCCTATGGGGCGAAACCCTTTTGGAATTGCTATGTTTATTATTAGGCTTTCAAGTCCCTTCAGGCTTGAAAGCCTATTGTTTTTGTTATGTTTATTATTATTATTATTATTCTTCCGCCAACTTCAAACGACTTCTTCTCTGAAACGGCTGGACCATTTTGCCTGAAAATTTGTATATACATTCTACATGTCATGCCATTAAAAGTGACTGAAACAGATTTTCGATTAGTCACGTGGTTCGGCCGCCATCTTGGAACTCATTAAATATGCATGTCTCTTGTATCTCAAAAACTATTGCATGTACAAACATGGAACTAACGGTATATTGAAGGCAACGCACAAGAGAATAAATTGGCTAAAATATTCGTTGACCATATATGGTCATAGAACTCATTAAATTTGCATATCTATAATATCTCAGGCACTATTGCACATACAGACATGGAACCAATGCTATATTGAAGGCTTTGGACAAGAGAAATTGTCAACATCTTCAATGACCATATATGGTCATATAACTCATTAAATATGCATGTCTCCAATATCTCAAGCACTATTGCATGTACAAACATGGAACTAACGGTATACCGAAGGCAATGGACAAGAAAATTGACCAACATATTCGTTGACCATATATGGTCATAGAACTCATTAAATATGCATGTCTCCAATATCTCAAGCATCATTGCAAGTATAAACATGTTACCAATGCTATATTGAAGGCACTGGGAAAGAAAATTGGCCAAAATATTTGTTGACCATATATGGTTATAGAACTCATTAAATATGCATGTCTCTTATATCTCAAGCACTATTGCATGTACAAACGTGAAACTAACGCTATATTGAAGGTAATGGTCAAGAGAATGAGCCAACATATTCGTTGACCATATAAGGTCATATACCTCATTAAATATGCATATCTATAATATCTCAGGCACTATTGCACATACAGACATGGAACCATTGCTATATTGAAGGCTTTGGACAAAAGAAATTGTCAACATCTTCAATGACCATATATGGTCATATAACTCATTAAATATGCATGTCTCCAATATCTCAAGCACTATTGCATGTATAAACATGGGACCAATGCTATATTGAAGGCAATACCAAAGAGAATTGGCCAACATATCCGCTGACCATATATGGTCATAGAACTCATTAAATATGCATGTCTCCAATATCTCAAGCACTGTTGCATGTATAAACATGGTACCAATGCTATATTGAGGAAACTGGGAAAGAGAATTGGCCAACATATCCGTTGACCATATATGGTCATAGAACTCATTCAATATGCATGTCTCTAATATCTCAAGCGCTATTCCATGTACAAACATTGAACAAACACTATATTGAAGGCAATAGCAAAGAGAATTGGCCAACATATCCGTTGACCATATATGGTCATAGAACTCATTAAATATGCATGTCTCTAATATTTCAAGCAGTATTGCATGTACAGAATTGGCCAACATATCCGTTGACCATATATGGTCATAGAACTCATTAGATATGCATATATATAACATCTCGAGCACTATTGAAGTTAGAAGCATGGAAATAGTGCTATAAGGAAGGCATTGGGCCAGAACGTCGTGTAAATTACACGTATATACATAGCACAAATCAAATCTTCAAACTTTTTTTTCTCCAAATTTAATGGTGTTATGGCTCTTTTTTCTTGAAAGCCGTTAATAGCTGCTCTGCAGCTATATTTAGGCTTTCAAGTCCCTTCAGGCTTGAAAGCCTATTGTTTTTGTTATGTTTATTATTATTATTATTCTTCCGCCAACTTCAAACGACTTCTTCTCTGAAACGGCTGGACCGTTTTGCCTGAAAATTCGTATATACCTTCTACATGTCATGCCATTAAAAGTGACTGAAACAGATTTTTGATTAGTCACGTGGTTCGGCCGCCATCTTGGAACTCATTAAATATGCATGTCTCTTGTATCTCAAAAACTATTGCATGTACAAACATGGAACTAACGGTATATTGAAGGCAACCGACAAGAGAATTGGCCAAAATATTCGTTGACCATATATGGTCATAAAACTCATTAAATATGCATGTCTCTTATATCTCAAGCACTATTGCATGTACAAACGTGAAACTGACGCTATATTGAAGGAAATGGTCAAGAGAATGAGCCAACATATTCGTTGACCATATAAGGTCATATACCTCATTAAATATGCATACCTATAATATCTCAGGCACTATTGCACATACAGACATGGAACCATTGCTATATTGAAGGCATTGGACAAGAGAAATTGTCAACATCTTCAATGACCATATATGGTCATATAACTCATTAAATATGCATGTCTCCAATATCTCAAGCACTATTGCATGTACAAACGTGGAACTAACGGTATGCCGAAGGCAATGGACAAGAAAATTGACCAACATATTCGTTGACCATATATGGTCATAGAACTCATTAAATATGCATGTCTCCAATATCTCAAGCACCATTGCAAGTATAAACATGGTACCAATGACATATTGAAGGCAATGGACAAGCAAATTGGCCAACATATCTGTTGCCCATATATGGTCATAGAACTCATTTAATATGCATGTCTCTAATATTTCAAGCAGTATTGCATGTACAGACACGGTACCAACGCTATATTGAAGGCAGTGGAAATGAGAATTGGCCAACTTATCCATTGACCATATATGGTCATAGAACTCATTAAATATGCATATATATAATATCTCGAGCACTATTGAAGTTAGAGACATGGAAATAGCGCTATAATGAAGGCATTGGGCCAGAACGTTGTGTAACCTACACGTATATACATTGCACAAATAAAATCTTCAAACTTTTTTTTTTCAAATTTAATGGTGTTATGGCCCTTCAGGCTTGAAAGCCGTTAATAGCTGCTCTGCAGCTATATTTCTTATTATTTTTTTTCCGCCGTTTTTATAAATCACTGTAACTTGAAAAATAATGCTGCGATTGATTAGGCATTTTGCATGCTGATGAAGGGCCATGAGTTGTGGTGCATACCCAAAAACCAGCCATGTAGGTCACATGACCTGGCCGCCATCTTAGGTAGAACACAAACCGGAAGTGCTCAATTGCACCACTTTCTGAGGGTCTAGGAACTTCCGGTTTTTTTGTGTGGCATCATTGGCTCATGTCTAGCAAATATCAGCAATAAAATCTTTAGCGGTCATGTGACCTTGGCCGCCATATTGGATTTTGTGAAAATTGACAAAAAAATTTTAAAATCTTCTTCTCAAAAATGGCTCGTTCATGTGATTAGACATTTGCTTTGCAGCACCTATGGCCATAGCTCTACAAAGTGACTGAAGCAGATTTTTGAAAAATGGCTTCCTTTGGCAGCCATCTTGGATTTAGTAAAAAGTGAAAGTACGCTATAATTCATGAACAATTTGCCAGATTTAAACCAAAGTTGGCATACAACATCCCTTCGATAAGTTGATTATATGTTCATAAAAATATTTCCCATGATTCAAGTGGTTTTGGCGGCCATATTGAATTTATCAAAAAATGCAAAAAACCTCAAAAAATTATCTTCTTAAAACTGCTTGCTTGGTTGACAATCAATTTAGCATATAGTATCTCTGTTGATAGCTCTACAAAGGTACTAAAGCAGATTTTTGAAAAATGGCTTCCTTTGGCAGCCATCTTGGATTTAGTGAAAAGTGAAATTACGCTATAAATTATGAACAATTTTCCAGATTTAAATAAAACTTGGCATACAACATCCGCTCAATGAGATGATTATGTGTTCATGAAAATATTTCCCATGACTCAAGTGGTTTTGGCGGCCATCTTGAATTTATCACAAAAATGCCAAAAACCTCAAGAAATTATTATCTTAAAAACTGCTTGCTTGTTTGACAATCTATTTAGCATATAGTATCTCTGTTGATAGCTCTACAAAGTTACTGAAGCCGATTTTTGAAAAATTGCTTCCTTTGGCAGCCATCTTGGATTTAGTAAAAAGTGAAAGTACGCTATAACTTATGAACGATTTGCCAGATTTAAATAAAACTTGGCATACAACATCCGCTCAATGAGATGATTATGTGTTCATGAAAATATTTCCCATGATTCAAGTGGTTTTGGCGGCCATGTTGAATTTATCACAAAAATTCAAAAAACCTCAAAAAATTATCTTGTTAAAAACTGCTTCCTTGTTTGAAAAGCAATTTAGCATATAGTATCTCTGTTGATAGCTCTACAAAGTTACTAAATTAGATTATCGAAAAATGGCTTCCTTTGGCAGCCATCTTGGATTTAGTAAAAGAGAAAAAGTTCTATAACTCATGAACTATTTGTCCTTGCATTAAGTTTATCATATTCCTGTGAAATCAAATCCATATGTTGTGTAGTTTGTCTGCTATCTTTCATTCTAGACATGAAACATTCATCAAATAATCACATCGAGCAAGTGCAATTTGCCATGAGCCACGCAGGCTCGAAACCCGTCATCGCTGCTATGCAGCTATATTTATTCTTATTATTTTTCCACCGTTTTTTAAAGCACTGTAACTTGAAAAATAATGCTGCGACTGATTAGGCATTTTGCATGCTGATGAAGGGCCATGAGTTGTGGTGCATACCCCAAAATCAGCCATGTAGGTCACATGACCTGGCCGCCATCTTAGGTAGAACACAAACCGGAAGTGCTCAATTGCACCACTTTCTGAGGGTCTAGGAACTTCCGGTTTTTTTGTGTGGCATCATTGGCTCATGTCTAGCAAACATCAGCAATAAAATCTTTAGCGGTCATGTGACCTTGGCCGCCATCTTGGATTTTGTGAAAATTGACAAAAAAAATTTAAAATCTTCTTCTCAAAAATGGCTCGTTCATGTGATTAGACATTTGCTTTGCAGCACCTATGGCCATAGCTCTACAAAGTGACTGAAGCAGATTTTTGAAAAATGGCTTCTTTTGGCAGCCATCTTGGATTTAGTAAAAAGTGAAAGTACGCTATAACTCATGAACAATTTGCCAGATTTAAACCAAAGTTGGCATACAACATCCCTTCGATAAGATGATTATGTGTTCATAAAAATATTTCCCATGATTCAAGTGGTATTGGCGGCCATATTGAATTTATCAAAAAATTGCAAAAAACCTCAAAAAATTATCTTCTTAAAAACTGCTTGCTTGGTTGACAATCAATTTTGCATATAGTATCTCTGTTGATAGCTCTACAAAGGTACTGAAGCAGATTTTTGAAAAATGGCTTCCTTTGGCAGCCATCTTGGATTTAGTGAAAAGTGAAATTACGCTATAAATTATGAACAATTTTCCAGATTTCGACAAAACTTGGCATACAACATCCACTCAATAAGATGATTATGTGTTCATAAAAATATTTCCCATGACTCAAGTGGTTTTGGCGGCCATCTTGAATTTATCACAAAAATGCCAAAAACATCAAGAAATTATTATCTTAAAAACTGCTTGCTTGTTTGACAATCTATTTAGCATATAGTATCGTTGTTGATAGCTCTACAAAGTTACTGAAGCCGATTTTCGAAAAATGGCTTCCTTTGTCAGCCATCTTGGATTTAGTAAAACAGTGAAAGTACGCTATAACTTATGAACGATTTGCCAGATTTAAACAAAACTTGGCATACAACATCCGCTCAATGAGATGATTTTGTGTTCATGGAAATATTTCCCATGATTCAAGTGGTTTTGGCGGCCATGTTGAATTTATCACAAAAATTCAAAAAACCTCAACAAATTATCTTGTTAAAAACTGTTTCCTTGTTTGAAAAGCAATTTAGCATATAGTATCTCTGTTGATAGCTCTACAAAGTTACTAACGTAGATTATCGAAAAATGGCTTCCTTTGGCAGCCATCTTGGATTTAGTAAAAGAGAAAAAGTTCTATAACTCATGAACTATTTGTCCTTGCATTAAGTTTATCATATTCCTGTGAAATCAAATCCATATGTTGTGTAGTTTGTCTGCTATCTTTCATTCTAGACATGAAACATTCGTCAAATAATCACATCGAGCAAGTGCAATTTGCCATGAGCCACGCAGGCTCGAAACCCGTCATCGCTGCTATGCAGCTATATTTAGGCTTTCAAGTCCCTTCAGGCTTGAAAGCCTATTGTTTTTGTTATGTTTATTATTATTATTATTATTATTCTTCCGCCAACTTCAAACGACTTCTTCTCTGAAACGGCTGAACCATTTTGCCTGAAAATTTGTATATACCTTCTACATGTCATGCCATTAAAAGTGACTGAAACAGATTTTCGATTAGTCACGTGGTTCGGCCGCCATCTTGGAACTCATTAAATATGCATGTCCCTTGTATCTCAAAAACTATTGCATGTACAAACATGGAACTAACGGTATATTAAAGGCAACGGACAAGCGAATTGGCCAAATTATTCGTTGACCATATATGGTCATAGAACTCATTAAATATGCATGTCTCTTATATCTCAAGCACTATTGCATGTACAAACATGAAACTAACGCTATATTGAAGGTAATGGTCAAGAGAATGATCCAACATATTCGTTGACCATATAAGGTCATATACCTCATTAAATATGCATATCTATAATATCTCATGAACTATTGCACATACAGAAATGGAACCATTGCTATTTTGAAGGCTTTGGACAAGAGAAATTGTCAACATGTTCAATGGCCATATATGGTCATATAACTCATTAAATATGCATGTCTCCAATATCTCAAGCACTATTGCATGTATAAACACGGTACAAATGCTATATTGAAGGCACTGGGAAAGAAAATTGGCCAACATATCTGTTGACCATATATGGTCATAGAACTCATTAAATATGGATGTCTCTTATATCTCAAGTGCTATTCCATGTACAAACATGGAACAAACACTATATTGAAGGCAATAGAAAAGAGAATTGGCCAACATATCCGTTGACCATATATGGTCATAGAACTCATTAAATATGCATATCTATAATATATCAGGCACTATTGCACATACAGACATGGAACCATTGCTATATTGAAGGCTTTGGACAAGAGAAATTGTCAACATGTTCAATGCCCATATATGGCCATATAACTCATTAAATATGCATGTCTCCAATATCTACAGCACTATTGCATATATAAACATGGTACCAATGCTATTTTGAAGGCACTGGGAAAGAAAATTGGCCAACATATCCGTTGACCATATATGGTCATAGAACTCATTTAATATGCATGTCTCTAATATCTCAAGCGCTATTCCATGTACAAACATGGAACAAACACTATATTGAAGGAAATAGAAAAGAGAATTGGCCAACATATCCGTTGACCATATATGGTCATAGATCTCATTAAATATGCATGTCTCTAATATTTCAAGCAGTATTGAAGTTAGAGACATGGAAATAGCGCTATAATGAAGGCATTGGGCCAGAACGTCGTGTAACCTACACTTATATACATTGCACAAATCAAATCTTCAAACTTGTTTTTTTCCAAATTTAATGGTGTTATGGCCCTTTTTTCTTGAAAGCCGTTAATAGCTGCTCTGCAGCTATATTTATTATTATTATTCTTCCGCCGTTTTTTGTAAGTTCTGTAACTTGAAAAATAATGCTGCGATTGGTTTGCCATTTTGCATGCTGATAAAGGACCATGAGTTGTGGTGCATACCCCAAAACCAGCTATGTAGGTCACATGACCTGGCCGCCATCTTAGATAGAACACAAACCGGAAGTGCTTAATTGCACCACTTTCTGAGGGTCTAGGAACTTCCGGTTTTTTTGTGTGGCATCATTGGCTCATGTCTAGCAAATATCAGCAATAAAATCTTTAGCGGTCATGTGACCTTGGCCGCCATATTGGATTTTGTGAAAATTGACAAAAAAATTTTAAAATCTTCTTCTCAAAAATGGCTCGTTCATGTGATTAGACATTTGCTTTGCAGCACCTATGGCCATAGCTCTACAAAGTGACTGAAGCAGATTTTTGAAAAATGGCTTCCTTTGGCAGCCATCTTGGATTTAGTAAAAAGTGAAAGTACGCTATAACTCATGAACAATTTGCCAGATTTAAACCAAAGTTGGCATACAACATCCCTTCGATAAGATGATTATATGTTCATAAAAATATTTCCCATGATTCAAGTGGTTTTGGCGGCCATATTGAATTTATCAAAAAATTCAAAAAAACTCAAAAAATTATCTTCTTAAAAACTGCTTGCTTGGTTGACAATCAATTTAGCATATAGTATCTCTGTTGATAGCTCTACAAAGGTACTAAAGCAGATTTTAGAAAAATGGCTTCCTTTGGCAGCCATCTTGGATTTAGTGAAAAGTGAAATTACGCTATAAATTATGAACAATTTTCCAGATTTCGATAAAACTTGGCATACAACATCCACTCAATAAGATGATTATGTGTTCATAAAAATATTTCCCATGACTCAAGTGGTTTTGGCGGCCATCTTGAATTTATCACAAAAATGCCAAAAACCTCAAGAAATTATTATCTTAAAAACTGCTTGTTTGTTTGACAATCTATTTAGCATATAGTATCTCTGTTGATAGCTCTACAAAGTTACTGAAGCCGATTTTCGAAAAATGGCTTCCTTTGGCAGCCATCTTGGATTTAGTAAAAAAGTGAAAGTATGCTATAACTTATGAACGATTTGCCAGATTTAAACAAAACTTGGCATACAACATCCGCTCAAGGAGATGATTATGTGTTCATGAAAATATTCCCCATGATTCAAGTGGTTTTGGCGGCCATGTTGAATTTATCACAAAAATTCAAAAAACCTCACAAAATTATCTTGTTAAAAACTGCTTCCTTGTTTGAAAAGCAATTTAGCATATAGTATCTCTGTTGATAGCTCTACAAAGTTACTAAAGTAGATTATCGAAAAATGGCTTCCTTTACCAGCCATCTTGGATTTAGTAAAAGAGAAAAAGTTCTATAACTCATGAACTATTTCTCCTTGCATTAAGTTTATCATATTCCTGGGAAATCAAATCCATATGTTGTGTAGTTTGTCTGCTATCTTTCATTCTAGACAAGAAACATTCGTCAAATAATCACATCGAGCAAGTGCAATTTGCCATGAGCCACGCAGGCTCGAAACCCGTCATCGCTGCTATGCAGCTATATTTAGGGTTTCGAGCCCATTTGGTCGAAACCCTATTGAAATTGTTCCGTTTATTATTATTATTATTATTATTCTTCCGCCGTTTTTCGGTCACACTTTATGTCAACGCTGTTGGACCGATCAGCTCAGTACTTGCCACAATGGTAAAGCTGTATGAGATCTGGTGCATATCCTAAGTTCAGACACATAGGTCACATGACCAGGCCGCCATCTTGGATTAAAGGCGAAATTTTCAATGCCGAATTGCGCACCTTTCTGAGGGTCTGAGTGCTCCAATTTTTTTATGATAGTAGCAGTTCGACAAGGGCTTCAAATTTCAGCAAAAAAAACTTTAGCGGTCACGTGACTTTTTTTTTAGAATTTTTTTAAATTTTGTTTTGCATCTCATTTGCATAATTTTCGACAAATCAACTAACCCTGAATAACTTTGAAAGATCATATGACATAGTATTTAATTCCAAAATATGGAAGTCCAGGCGAAAAGCCGTTTTTTATAAGAAGATTTTAGAATGTTTTTTCATATTTTTTTGTTCTTTTATATGGTCACGTGACCTCATTTTATAGACATAATTGCAATATCTCAAGCACTGTTACAGATAGGGACATGCAACCAGTGCAATATTGAAGTGATGGTACATGAAATTCTACTAACAAACAAGATGACCATATATGGTCATGTGATCTCATTAAATATGCATAAATATAATATATCAAGCACTGTTACAGATAGTGACATGCAACCTGTGCAATATCGAAGCTATAAGACACGAAATGTGACTAACTAATGTGATGACCATATATGGTCATGTGACTTCATCAAATATGCATAAATGTAATAACTCAAGCACAGTTACAGACGGGAACATGCAACCAGTGCAATATTGAAGTGATGGTACATGAAATTTTACTAACAAACAAGATGACCATATATGGTCATGTGACTTCATCAAATATGCATAAATGTAATAACTCAAGCACAGTTACAGACGGGAACATGCAACCAGTGCAATATTGAAGTGATGGTACATGAAATTTTACTAACAAACAAGATGACTATATATGGTCATGTGACCTCATTGAATATGCATAAATGTAATATCTCAAGCACTGCAAGAGTTAGTTACATGCAACCTGTGCAATATCGGAGGTATGGGTCAAGAGATGTGACTAACTAATGTGATGACCATATATGGTCATGTAACTTCATTATATATGCATAATTGAATTATCTCAAGCACTGTTACAGATAGAAACATGCAACCTGTGCAAAATCGAAGCTATGGGACATGAGATGTGAGTAACTAATGTGATGACCGTATATGGTCACGTGCCGTCATTAAATATGCATAATTGTAATATCTCAAGCAGAATCACAGATAGAGACATGCAACCTATGCAATATCGGAGCCATGTGACAAGAGATATGACTAACTAATGTGATGACCATATATGGTCATGTAACTTCATCAAATATGCATAAATGTAATAACTCAAGCACTGTTACAGATAGGAACAAGCAACCAGTGCAATATTGAAGCTATTGCACAACAGAAGTGACTAACACATCCGATGACCATATATGGTCATGTGACCTCATCAAATATGCATAAATGTTATATCTCAAGCACTGTTACAGATAGGAACATGCAACCAGTGCAATATTGAAGCTATTGCACAAGAGAAGTGACTAACATATCCGTTGACCATATATGGTCATGTGACCTCATCAAATAAGCATAAATGTAATAACTCAAGCACTATTACAGACGGGAATATGCAACCTGTGCAATATCGAATCTATGGAACAAGAGATGTGACTAACTAATGTGATGACCATATATGGTCAGGTGACCTCATCAAATATGCACAAATGTTATATCTCAAGCACTATTACAGATAGGAACATGCAACCAATGCAATATTGAAGTTATTGCACAACAGAGCTGAAAAAAACATCCGATGACCGTATATGGTCATGGGACATTATTAAATATGCAAGATTGTAATACCTTAAGCACTGTTACAGACAGGAACATGTAACATGTTTAGTATGAAGGCCATGCAATTTCCTTTAATATATTATTGTCAATGATGCTGATTTTGGAATGCTGCTAATATGTCAGTGGGCTCGAAACCCGACATTGCTGCAACGCAGCTATATTTAGGGTTTCGAGCCCATTTGGTCGAAACCCTATTGTAATTGTTCCGTTTATTATTAGGGTTTCGAGCCCATTTGGTCGAAACCCTATTGTAATTGTTCCGTTTATTATTATTATTATTATTATTATTATTATTATTCTTCCGCCTAAATTTTTGGTCACGCTTTATGTCAACACCGTTGGACCGATCAGTTCCATACTTGCCACAATGGTAAAGCTGTATGAGATCTGGTGCATATCCTAAGTTCAGACACATAGGTCACATGACCAGGCCGCCATCTTGGATTAAAGGCGAAATTTTCAATGCCGAATTGCGCACCTTTCTGAGGGTCTGAGTGCTCCAATTTTTTTATGATAGTAGCAGTGCGACAAGGGCTACAAATTTCATCAAAAAAAACTTTAGCGGTCACGTGACTTTTTTTTTTAGAATTTTTTTAAATTTTGTTTTGCATCTCATTTGCATAATTTTCGACAAATCAACTAACCCTGAATAACTTTGAAAGATCATATGACATAGTATTTAATTCCAAAATATGGAAGTCCAGGCGAAAAGCCGTTTTTTATAAGAAGATTTTAGAATGTTTTTTCATATTTTTTTGTTCTTTTATATGGTCACGTGACCTCATTTTATAGACATAATTGCAATATCTCAAGCACTGTTACAGATAGGAACATGCAACCAGTGCAATATTGAAGTGATGGTACATGAAATTCTACTAACAAACAAGATGACCATATATGGTCATGTGATCTCATTAAATATGCATAAATGTAATATATCCAGCACTGTTACAGATAGGGACATGCAACCTGTGCAATATCGAAGCTATAAGACACGAGATGTGACTAACTAATGTGATGACCATATATGGTCATGTGACTTCATCAAATATGCATAAATGTAATAACTCAAGCACAGTTACAGACGGGAACATGCAACCAGTGCAATATTGAAGGGATGGTACATGAAATTTTACTAACAAACAAGATGACCATATATGGTCATGTGACCTCATTGAATATGCATAAATGTAATATATCAAGCACTGCAAGAGTTAGGGACATGCAACCTGTGCAATATCGAAGGTATGGGTCAAGAGATGTGACTAACTAATGTGATGACCATATATGGTCATGTGACTTCATTAAATATGCATAATTGAATTATCTCAAGCACTGTTACAGACATGAACATGCAACCTGTGCAAAATCGAAGCTGTGGGACATGAGATGTGAGTAACTAATGTGATGACCGTATATGGTCATGTGACGTCATTAAATATGCATAATTGTAATATCTCAAGCAGAATCACAGATAGAGACATGCAACCTATGCAATATCGAAGCTATGAGACAAGAGATGTGGCTAACTAATGTGATGACCATTTATGGTCATGTAATTTCATCAAATATGCATAAATGTAATAACTCAAGCACTGTTACAGATAGGAACATGCAACCAGTGCAATATTGAAGCTATTGCACAACAGAAGTGACTAACACATCCGATGACCATATATGGTCATGTGACCTCATCAAATATGCATAAATGTTATATCTCAAGCACTGTTACAGATAGGAACATGCAACCAGTGCAATATTGAAGCTATTGCACAACAGAAGTCACTAACATATCCGATGACCATATATGGTCATGTGACCTCATCAAATAAGCATAAATGTAATAACTCAAGCACTATTACAGACGGGAACATGCAACCTGTGCAATATCGAATCTATGGAACAAGAGATGTGACTAACTAATGTGATGACCATATATGGTCATGTGACCTCATCAAATATGCATAAATGTTATATTTGAAACACAGTAACAGATAGAAACACACAACCTGTGCAATATCGAAGCTAGGAGACAAGATATGTGACTAACACATCTGATGCCCATACATGGTCATGTGACATCATTAAATAAGCATAAATGTAATAACTCAAGCACTATTACAGACGGGAACATGCAACCTGTGCAATATCGAATCTATGGAACAAGAGATGTGACTAACTAATGTGATGACCATATATGGTCATGTAACTTCATCAAATATGCATACATGTAATAACTCAAGCACTGTTACAGACATGAACATGCAACCTGTGCAATATTGAAGTTATTGCACAACAGAGCTGACAAAAACATCCGATGACCATATATGGTCATGGGACATCATTAAATATGCAAGATTGTAATACCTTAAGCACTGTTACAGACAGGAACATGCAACATGTTTAGTATGAAGGCCATGCAATTTCCTTTAATATATTATTGTCAATGATGCTGATTTTGGAACGCTGCTAATAAGTCAGTGGGCTCGAAACCCGACATTGCTGCAACGCAGCTATATTTATTATTATTATTATTATTATTCTTCCGCCTAAATTTTTGGTCACGCTTTATGTCAACACCGTTGGACCGATCAGTTCCATACTTGCCACAATGGTAAAGCTGTATGAGATCTGGTGCATATCCTAAGTTCAGACACATAGGTCACATGACCAGGCCGCCATCTTGGATTAAAGGCGAAATTTTCAATGCCGAATTGCGCACCTTTCTGAGGGTCTGAGTGGTCCAATTTTTTTATGATAGTAGCAGTGCGACAAGGGCTACAAATTTCATCAAAAAAAACTTTAGCGGTCACGTGACTAATTTTTTTCTAGAATTTTTTTAATTTTCTTTTGCATCTCATTTGCATAATTTTCGACTAATCAACTATCCCTGAATAACTTTGAATGATCATATGACATAGTATTTAATTCCAAAATATGAAGTCCAGGCGATAAGCCGTTTTTTAGAAGAAGATTTTAGAATGTTTTTTCATATTTTTTTTGTTCTTTTATATGGTCACGTGACCTCATTTTATAGACATAATTGCAATATCTCAAGCACTGTTACAGATAGGAACATGCAACCAGTGCAATATTGAAGTGATGGTACATGAAATTCTACTAACAAACAAGATGACCATATATGGTCATGTGATCTCATTAAATATGCATAAATGTAATATATCAAGCACTGTTACAGATAGCGACATGCAACCTGTGCAATATCGAAGCTATAAGACACGAGATGTGACTAACTAATGTGATGACCATATATGGTCATGTGACTTCATCAAATATGCATAAATGTAATAACTCAAGCACAGTTACAGACGGGAACATGCAACCAGTGCAATATTGAAGTGATGGTACATGAAATTTTACTAACAAACAAGATGACCATATATGGTCATGTGACCTCATTGAATATGATTAAATGTAATATATCAAGCACTGTAAGAGTTAGGGACATGCATCCTGTGCAATATCGAAGGTATGGGTCAAGAGATGTGACTAACTAATGTGATGACCATATATGGTCATGTGATTCATTAAATATGCATAATTGAATTATCTCAAGCACTGTTACAGTTAGAAACATGCAACCTGTGCAATATCGAAGCTGTGAGACAAGAGATGTGACTAACTAATGTGATGACCATATATGGTCATGTAACTTCATCAAATATGCATACATGAAATAACTCAAGCACTGTTACAGACATGAACATGCAACCTGTGCAAAATCGAAGCTATGGGACATGAGATGTGAATGTGAGTAACTAATGAGATGACCGTATATGGTCATGTGACGTCATTAAATATGCATAATTGTAATATCTCAAGCAGAATCACAAATAGAGACATGCAACATATGCAATATCGAAGCTATGAGACAAGAGATGTGACTAACTAATGTGATGACCATATATGGTCATGTGACTTCATCAAATATGCATAAATGTAATAACTCAAGCACAGTTACAGACGGGAACATGCAACCAGTGCAATATTGAAGGTCTTGCACAAGAGAGATGACTCACACATCTGATGACCATACACGGTCATGCGATATCATTAAATATTCATAAATGTAATAACTCAAGCACTGTTACAGACAGGAACATGCAACCTGTGCAATATCGCAATATCGAATCTATGGAACAAGAGATGTGATTAACTAATGTGATGACCATATATGGTCATGTGACATCATTATATATGCAAGATTGTAATACCTTAAGCACTGTTACAGACAGGAACATGTAACATGTTTAGTATGAAGGCCATCCAATTTCCTTTAATATATTACTGTCAATGATGCTGATTTTGGAACGCTGCTAATAAGTCAGTGGGCTCGAAACCCGACATTGCTGCAACGCAGCTATATTTAGGTTTTCAAGACACATGTCTTGGAAACCTTTTGTAATTGTTATGTTTTTTATTATTAGGTTTTCAAGACACATGTCTTGGAAACCTATTGTAATCGTTATGTTTTTTATTATTCCGCCAGATTTTTTCGCTAAGCGCCATTTCGACACCGTTGCACATATCTGTAAAAAATTTTCATATGTTTGTAAAGGTTGATGAGATCTAGTGCATATCCTAAGATGACGCATATTGATCACGTGGTACGGCGGCCATTTTGAATTTTAGGCAAAAAATGGCATGCTCATTTAAACACCTTTCTGAGGGCCTAGGAGTCTCAAACTTTCGCCTAAAAGAAGCATTGGCCCTAGAGCTACGTATATCAGAAAAAAAAAGTTGAACGGTCATGTGACTTTTTTTTCTAGAATTTTCTGAAATATTGTTTTGCATCTCATTTGCATAATTTTGATCGTATCGAAATTCCACGCCATAATTTTGAAGAACATCATACATACTACAGATTAATCAAAGAATCATGGAAGTGCGACCAGTAGTTTTGGAGCAGTTGATTTATGAATATTTTTCACATTTTATATAAAATAGTCAGCAATGTTGCATTATGGGAAAGGGGGGAGGGCCCATATACGATACACATTGAATTGACATATATTGAGAACTATTGCATATACAAACATGGAACTAACGCTATATTGAAGACATTGGACAAGAGAATTGACCAAAATATTGGATGACCATAAATGGTCATGCAACTCATTAAATATGCATGTCTCTAATATCTCAGGCACTATTGCAAGTACAAACATGGAACTAACGCTATATTGAAGACATTGGACAAGATAATTGACCAAGATATTGGATGACCATATATGATCATGTAACTCATTAAATATGCATGTCTTTAATATCTCAGGCACTATTGCAAGTATAAACATGGAACCAATGCTATATTGAAGACATTGAACAAAAGAATTGATCAACATAGTGTATGACCATATATGGTCATATAACTCATTAAATATGCGTGTCTCTAATATCTCGGGCATTATTGCAAGTTCAAACATGGAATCAACACTATATTGAAGACATAGGACGAGAGAATTGACCAACATATTCGATGACCATATATGGTCATAGAACTGATTAAATATGCATATCCATATATCTCGAACACTTTTAAAGATAGAAACATGTACCCAAACCTATATTGAAGACTTTGGACAAGATAATTGACCAACACAGTCGATGACCATATATGGTCATACAACTCATTAAATATGCATGTCTCTAATATCTCGAGTACTATTGTAAGCACAAACATGGAACCAATACTATATTGAAGACATTGGACAAAAGGATTGACCAACATATTCGATTACCATATATGGTCATAGAACACATTAAGTATGCATATCCATAATATCTCGAGCACTTTTAAAGATAGGGACATGTACCCAAACCTATACTGAAGACATTGGACAAGAGAATTGTCCAACATATGAGATGACCATATATGGTCATAGAACTCATTAAATATGCATGCCTCTAATATCTTAGGCACTGATGCAGGTAGGAACATGGAACCAATGCTATATTGAAGTCATTGAACAAGAGAATTGACAAACATACCTGATGACTATATATGGTCATATAACTCATTACATATGCATGGCAATAATATCTTGGACACTATCACATATACAAACATGGGACCAACGTTAATTTTGGGGGCTATTGCAAACAGTCATACCTGGCCATGCATTGCATGTGACTTGGCCATGTGCCATGGTCTTGAAAACCGGTCATTGCTGCTATGCAGCTATATTTATTATTATTATTATTCCGCCAGATTTTTCGCTAAGCGCCATTCGAACACCGTTGCACATATCTTGAAAATGTTTGCACATGTTTGTAAAGTCTGATGAGATCTAGTGCATATCCTAAGATGACGCATATTGGTCACGTGGTACGGCGGCCATTTTGAATTTAAGGCAAAAAATGGCATGCTCATTTAAACACCTTTCTGAGGGTCTAGGAGTCTCAAACTTTCGCTTAAAAGAAGCATTGGCCCAAGAGCTACGTATTTCATGAAAAAAAAGTTGAACGGTCATGTGACTTTTTTTTCTAGAATTTTCTGAAATATTGTTTTGCACCTCATTTGCATAATTTTGATCGTATCAAAATTCCACACCATAATTTTGAAGAACATCATACATACTACAGATTAATCAAAGAATCATGCAAGTGCGACCAGTAGTTTTGGAGCAGTTGATTTATGAATATTTTTCACATTTTATATTAAATAGTCAGCAATGTTGCATTATGGGAAAGGGGGGAGGGCCCATATACGATACACATTGAATTGACATATATTGAGAACTATTGCACATACAAACATGGAACTAACGCTATATTGAAGACATTGGACAAGAGAATTGACCAAAATTTTGGATGACCATATATGGTCATACAACTCATTAAATATGCACGTCTCTAATAACTCAGGCACTATTGCATATACAAACATGGAACCAACGCTATATAGAAGACATTGGACAAGAGAATTGACCAAAATATTGGATGACCATATATGGTCATGCAACTCATTAAATATGCATGTCTCTAATATCTCAGGCACTATTGCAAGTACAAACATGGAACCAACGCTATATTGAAGACATTGGACAAAAGAATTGACCAACATAGTTGATGACCATATATGGTCATAGAACTCATTAAATATGCATATCTATAATATCTCGAGCACTTTTAAAGATATAGACATGTACCCAAACCTATAGTGAAGACATTGGACAAGAGAATTGACCAACACATTCGATGACCATATATGGTCATGGAACTCATTGAATATGCATGTCTCTAATATCTCAGGCACTATTGCAAGTACAAACATGGAACCAATGTTTTATTGAAGACATTGAACAAAAGAATTGATCAACATAGTTGATGACCATATATGGTCATATAACTCATTAAATATGCGTGTCTCTAATATCTCAGGCATTATTGCAAGTACAAACATGGAACCAACGCTATATTGAAGACATAGGACGAGAGAATTGACCAACATATTCGATGACCATATATGGTCATATAACTCATTAAATATGCATGTCTCTAATATCTCCGGCACTATTGCAAACACAAACATGGAACCAATGCTATATTGAAGACATTGGACAAAAGAATTGACCAACATAGTTGATGACCATATATGGTCATAGAACTCATTAAATTTGCATATCCATAATATCTCGAGCACTTTTAAAGATAGAGACATGTACCCAAACCTATATTGAAGGCATTGGACAACAAAATAGACCAATATATAAAATGACTATATATGGTCATAGAACTCATTAAATATGCATGTCTCTAATATCTCAGGCACTATTGCAAGTACAAACATGGAACCAATGCTATATTGAAGACATTGGACAAAAGAATTGACCAACATAGTTGATGACCATATATGGTCATAGAACTCATTAAATATGCATATCCATACTATCTCAAGCACTTTTAAAGATATAGGCATGTACCCAAACCTATATCGAAGACATTGGACAAAAGAATTGACCAACACATTCGATGACCATATATGGTCAGAGAACACATTAAATATGCATGTCTCTAATATCTCAGGCACTATTGCAAATACAAACATGGAACGAACGCTATATTGAAGACATTGGCCGAGAGAATTGACTAACATATTCAATGACCATATATGGCCATAGAACTCATTAAATATGCACATCCATAATATCTCGAGCACTTTTAAAGATAGAGACATGTACCCAAACCTATACTGAAGGCATTGGACAAAAGATTTGACCAACATTTTAAATGACCATATATGGTCATAGAACTCATTAAATATGCAAGTCTCTAATATCTTAGGCACTGTTGCAAGTAGGAACATTGAACCAATGCTATATTAAAGACATTGGACAAGAGAATTGACAAACATACCCGGTGACTATATATGGTCATGGAACTCATTAAATATGCATGGCTATAATATCTCGGACAATATCACATAAACAAACATGGAACCAACGTTAATTTTGAGGGCTATTGCAAACAGTCATACATGGCCATGCATTGCATGTGACTTGGCCATGTGCCATGGTCTTGAAAACCGGTGATTGCTGCTATGCAGCTATATTTATTATTATTATTCTTCCGCCGTTTTTCGGTCACACTTTATGTCAACGCTGTTGGACCGATCAGCTCAGTACTTGCCACAATGGTAAAGCTGGATGAGATCTAATGCATAGCCTAAGTTCAGACACATAGGTCACATGGCCAGGCCGCCATCTTGAAATAAAGGCGAAATTTTCAATACCAAATTGCGCAGCTTTCTGAGGGTCTGAGTGCTCCAATTTTTTTATGATAGCAGCAGTGGGTCAAGTGCTACAAATTTCATCAAAAAAATCTTTAGCGGTCACGTGACTTTTTTTTTTAGAATTTTTTTTAATTTTGTTTTGCATCTCATTTGCATAATTTTCGACAAATCAACTAACCCTGAATAACTTTGAAAGATCATATGACCTAGTATTTAATTCCAAAATATGGAATCCAGGCGATAAGCCGTTTTTTATAAGAAGATTTTAGAATGTTTTTTTCATATTTTTTTGTTCTTTTACATGGTCACGTGACCTCATTTTTTAGACATAATTGCAATATCCCAAGCACTGTTACAGATAGGAACATGCAACCAGTGCAATATTGAAGTGATGGTACATGAAATTCTACTAACAAACAAGATGACCATATATGGTCATGTGATCTCATTAAATATGCATAAATGTAATATATCAAGCACTGTTACAGATTGGGACATGCAACCTGTGCAATATCGAAGCTATAAGACACGAGATGTGACTAACTAATGTGATGACCATATATGGTCATGTGACTTCATCAAATATGCATAAATGTAATAACTCAAGCACAGTTACAAACGGGAAAATGCAACCAGTGCAATATTGAAGTGATGGTACATGAAATTTTACTAACAAACAAGATGACCATATATGGTCCTGTGACCTCATTGAATATGCATAAATGTAATATATCAAGCACTGCAAGAGTTAGGGACATGCAACCTGTGCAATATCGAAGGTATGAGTCAAGAGATGTGGCTAACTAATGTGATGACCATATATGGTCATGTGACCTTATTAAATATGCATAATTGAATTATCTCAAGCACTGTTACAGATAGAAACATGCAACCTGTGCAATATCGAAGCTATGAGACAAGAGATGTGACTAATGTGATGACCATATATGGTCATGTAACTTCATCAAATATGCATACATGTAATAACTCAAGCACTGTTACAGACATGAACATGCAACCTGTGCAAAAACGAAGCTATGGGACATGAGATGTGAGTAACTAATGTGATGACCGTATATGGTCATGTGACGTCATTAAATATGCATAATTGTAATATCTCAAGCAGAATCACAGATAGAGACATGCAACATATGCAATATCGAAGCTATGAGACAAGAGATGTGACTAACTAATGTGATGACCATATATGGTCATGTAACTTCATCAAATATGTATAAATGTAGAAACTCAAGCACTGTTACAGATAGGAACATGCAACCAGTGCAATATTGAAGCTATTGAACAACAGAAGTGACTAACACATCCGATGACCATATATGGTCATGTGACCTCATCAAATATGCATAAATGTTATATCTCAAGCACTGTTACAGATAAAAACATGCAACCAGTGCAATATTGAAGCTATTGCACAACAGAAGTGACTAACTTATCCGATGACCATGTATGGTCATGTGACCTCATCAAATAAGCATAAATGTAATAACTCAAGCACTATTACAGACAGGAATATGCAACCTGTGCAATATCGAATCTATGGAACAAGAGATGTGACTAACTAATGTGATGACCACATACGGTCATGTGACCTCATCAAATATGCATACATGTTATATCTCAAGCGCTGTTACAGATAGGAAAATGCAACCAATGCAATATTGAAGTTATTGCACAACAGAGCTGATAAAAACATCCAATGACCATATATGGTCATGGGACATCATTAAATATGCAATATTGTAATACCCTAAGCACTGTTACAGACAGGAACATGCAACATGTTTAGTATGAAGGCCATGCAATTTCCTTTAATATATTATTGTCAATGATGCTGATTTTGCAACGCTGCTAATAAGTCAGTGGGCTCGAAACCCGACATTGCTGCAACGCAGCTATATTTAGGGTTTCGAGCCCTATGGGTCGAAACCCTTTTGTAATTGCTATGTTTATTATTAGGGTTTCGAGCCCTATGGGGCGAAACCCTATTGTAATTGCTATGTTTATTATTAGGGTTTCGAGCCCTATGGGGCGAAAACCTATTGTAATTGCTATGTTTATTATTAGGGTTTCGAGCCCTATGGGGCGAAACCCTTTTGTAATTGCTATGTTTATTAGGCTTTCAAGTCCCTTCAGGCTTGAAAGCCTATTGTTTTTGTTATGTTTATTATTATTAGGCTTTAAAGTCCCTTCAGGCTTGAAAGCCTATTGTTTTTGTTATGTTTATTATTATTATTATTATTATTATTATTATTATTATTATTATTATTATTATTCCGCCAAGTTCAAACGACTTCTTCTCTGAAACGGCTGGACCGTTTTGCCTGAAAATTTGTATATACCTTCTACATGTCATGCCATTAAAAGTGACTGAAACAGATTTTCGATTAGTCACGTGGTTCGGCCGCCATCTTGGAACTCATTAAATATGCATGTCTCTTGTATCTCAAAAACTATTGCATGTACAAACATGGAACTAATGGTATATTGAAGGCAACGGACAAGAGAATTGGCCAAAATATTCGTTGACCATATATGGTCATAGAACTCATTTAATATGCATGTCTCTAATATCTCAAGCGCTATTCCATGTACAAACATGGAACAAACACTATATTGAAGACAATTGAAAAGAGAATTGGCCAACATATCCGTTGACCATATAAGGTCATATACCTCATTAAATATGCATACCTATAATATCTCAGGCACTATTTCACATACAGACATGGAACCATTGCTATATTGAAGGCTTTGGACAAGAGAAATTGTCAACATCTTCAATGACCATATATGGTCATATAACTCATTAAATATGCATGTCTCCAATATCTCAAGCACTAATGCATATATAAACATGGTACCAATGCTATTTTGAAGGCACTGGGAAAGGAAATTGGCCAACATATCCGTTGACCATATATGGTCATAGAACTCATTTAATATGCATGTCTCTAATATTGCAAGCAGTATTGAAGTTAGAGACATGGAAATAGCGCTATAATGAAGGCATTGGGCCAGAACGTCATGTAAGCTACACTTATATACATTGCACAAATCAAATCTTCAAACTTTTTTTTCCAAATTTAATGGTGTTATGGCCCTTTTTTCTTGAAAGCCGTTAATAGCTGCTCTGCAGCTATATTTATTATTATTATTATTATTATTATTATTATTATTATTATTATTATTCTTCCGCCAACTTCAAACGACTTCTTCTCTGAAACGGCTGGACCGTTTTGCCTGAAAATTTGTATATACCTTCTACATGTCATGCCATTAAAAGTGACTGAAACAGATTTTCGATTAGTCACGTGGTTCGGCCGCCATCTTGGAACTCATTAAATATGCATGTCTCTTGTATCTCAAAAACTATTGCATGTACAAACATGGAACTAACGGTATATTGAAGGCAACGAACAAGAGAATTGGCCAAAATATTCGTTGACCATATATGGTCATAGAACTCATTAAATATGCATGTCTCTTATATCTCAAGCACTATTGCATGTACAAACGTGAAACTGACGCAATATTGAAGGAAATGGTCAAGAGAATGAGCCAACATATTCGTTGACCATATAAGGTCATATACCTCATTAAATATGCATACCTATAATATCTCAGGCACTATTGCACATACAGACATGGAACCATTGCTATATTGAAGGCTTTGGACAAGAGAAACTGTCAACATGTTCAATGCCCATATATGGTCATATAACTCATTAAATATGCATGTCTCCAATATCTCAAGCACTATTACATGTACAAACATGCAACAAACGGTATACTGAAGGCAATGGACAAGAGAATTGGCCAACATATTCGTTGACCATATATGGTCATAGAACTCATTAAGTATGCATTTCTCTAATATCTCAAGCGCTATTGCACGTACAAACATGGAACTAATGCTATATTGAAGACAATGGACAAGGGAATTGGCCAACATATTTGTTGACCATATAAGGTCATATAACTCATTAAATATGCATGTCTCCAATATCTCAAGCCCTATTGCATGTACAAACATGGGACTAACGGTATACCGAAGGCAATGGACAAGACAATTGGCCAACATGTCCGTTGACCATATATGGTCATAGATCTCATTAAATATACATGTCTCTAATATTTCTAGCAGTATTGCATGTACAGACAGGGTACCAACGCTATATTGAAGGCAATGGAAAAGAGAATTGGCCAACATATCCGTTGACCATATATGGTCATAGAACTCATTAGATATGCGTATATATAATATCTCGAGCACTATTGAAGTTAGAGACATGGAAATATCGCTATAATGCAGGCATTGGGCCAGAACGTCGTGTAACCTACATGTATATACATTACACAAGTCAAATCTTCAAACCTTTTTTTCCAAATTTAATAGTGTTATGAATCCTTTTTTCTTGAAAGCCGTTAATAGCTGCTCTGCAGCTATATTTATTATTATTATTCTTATTATTTTTCCACCGTTTTTTAAAGCACTGTAACTTGAAAAATAATGCTGCAATTCATTTGCTATTTTCCATGTTCATAAAGGGCCATGAGTTGTGGTGCATATCCAAAAACCAGCCATGTAGGTCACATGACCTGGCCGCCATGTTAGGTAGAACACAAACCGGAAGTGCTCAATTGCACCACTTTCTGAGGGTCTAGGAACTTCCGGTTTTTTTGTGTGGCATCATTGGCTCATGTCTAGCAAATATCAGCAATAAAATCTTTAACGGTCATGTGACCTTGGCCGCCATTTTGGATTTTGTGAAAATTGACAAAAAAATTTTAAAATCTTCTTCTCAAAAATGGCTCGTTCATGTGATTAGACATTTGCTTTGCAGCACCTATGGCCATAGCTCTACAAAGTGACTGAAGCAGATTTTTGAAAAATGGCTTCCTTTGGCAGCCATCTTGGATTTAGTAAAAAGTGAAAGTACGCTATAACTCATGAACAATTTGCCAGATTTAAACCAAAGTTGGCATACAACATCCCTTCGATAAGATGATAATGTATTCATAAAAATATTTCCCATGATTCAAGTGGTTTTGGCGGCCATATTGAATTTATCAAAAAATGCAAAAAACCTCAAAAAATTATCTTCTTAAAAACTGCTTGCTTGGTTGACAATCAATTTAGCATATAGTATCTCTGTTGATAGCTCTACAAAGGTACTGAAGCAGATTTTTGAAAAATGGCTTCCTTTGGCAGCCATCTTGGATTTAGTGAAAAGTGAAATTATGCTATAAATTATGAACAATTTTCCAGATTTTGACAAAACTTGGCATACAACATCCACTCAATAAGATGATTATGTGTTCATAAAAATATTTCCCATGACTCAAGTGGTTTTGGCGGCCATCTTGAATTTATCACAAAAATGCCAAAAACCTCAAGAAATTATTATCTTAAAAACTGCTTGCTTGTTTGGCAATCTATTTAGCATATAGTATCTCTGTTGATAGCTCTACAAAGTTACTGAAGCCGATTTTCGAAAAATGGCTTCCTTTGGCAGCCATCTTGGATTTAGTAAAAAAGTGAAAGTACGCTATAACTTATGAAGGATTTGCCAGATTTAAACAAAACTTGGCATACAACATCCGCTCAATGAGATGATTATGTGTTCATGAAAATATTTCCCATGATTCAAGTGGTTTTGGCGGCCATGTTGAATTTATCACAAAAATTCAAAAAACCTCAAAAAATTATCTTGTTAAAAACTGCTTCCTTGTTTGAAAAGCAATTTAGCATATAGTATCTCTGTTGATAGCTCTACAAAGTTACTAAAGTAGATTATCGAAAAATGGCTTCCTTTGCCAGCCATCTTGGATTTAGTAAAAGAGAAAAAGTTCTATAACTCATGAACTATTTGTCCTTGCATTAAGTTTATCATATTCCTGTGAAATCAAATCCATATGTTGTGTAGTTTGTCTGCTATCTTTCATTCTAGACATGAAACATTCGTCAAATAATCACATTGAGCAAGTGCAATTTGCCATGAGCCACGCAGGCTCGAAACCCGTCATCGCTGCTATGCAGCTATATTTAGGGTTTCGAGCCCTATGGGGCGAAACCCTATTGTAATTGCTATGTTTATTATTCTTATTATTATTATTATTATTCCGCCATTTTTTTTAAGCGCTGTAACTTACAAAATAATGCTGCGATTGATGAGGCATTTTGCATGCTGATGAAGGGCCATGAGTTGTGGTGCATACCCCAAAACCAGCCATGTAGGTCACATGACCTGGCCGCCATCTTAGGTAGAACACAAACCGGAAGTGCTCAATTGCACCACTTTCTGAGGGTCTAGGAACTTCCGGTTTTTTTGTGTGGCATCATTGGCTCATGTCTAGCAAATATCAGCAATAAAATCTTTAGCGGTCATGTGACCTTGGCCGCCATATTGGATTTTGTGAAAAATGACAAAAAACTTTTAAAATCTTCTTCATAAAAATGGCTCATTCATGTGATTAGAAATTTGCATTGCAGTACCTATGGCCATAGCTCTACAAAGTTGCTGAAGCAGATTTTTGAAAAATGGCTTCATTTGGCAGCCATCTTGGATTTAGTCAAAAGTGAAAGTACGCTATAACTCATGAACAATTTGCCAGATTGAAACCAAAGTTGGCATAAAACATCTGTTCAATAAGGTGATCATGTGTTCATGAAAATATTTCCCATGATTCAAGTGGTTTTGGCGGCCATCTTGAATTTTTTTAAATAAAGCAAAAAAGCTCAAAAAATTATGTTCTTAAAAACTGCTTGCTTGTTTGACAATCAATTCAGCATATATTATCTCTGTTGATTGCTCTACAAAGTAACTGAAGCAGATTTTTGAAAAATGGCTTCCTTTGGCAGCCATCTTGGATTTAGTAAAAAGTGAAAGTACACTACAACTCATGAACAATTTGCCAGATTGATACCAAAGTTGGCATACAACATCCCGTCAATGAGATGGTTACATGTTAATGAAAATATTTCCCATGATTCAAATGGTTTTGGTGGCCATCTTGAATTTATCCAAAAATGCAAAAAACCTCAACAAATTATCTTCTTAAAAACTGCTTGCTTGTTTGACAATCAATTTAGCATATAGTATCTCTGTTGATAGCTCTACAAAGTTACTGAAGCCGATTTTTGAAAAATGGCTTCCTTTGGCAGCCATCTTGGATTTATTAAAAAGTGAAAGCACGCTATAACTTATGAACAATTTGCCAGATTTAAACAAAACTTGGCATACAACATCCGCTCAATGAGATGATTATGTGTTCATGGAAAGATTTCCCATGATTCAAGTGGTTTTGGCGGCCATGTTGAATTTATCACAAAAATTCAAAAAACCTCAAAAAAATATCTTGTTAAAAACTGCTTGCTTGTTTGAAAAGCAATTTAGCATATAGTATCTCTGTTGATAGCTCTACAAAGTTACTGAAGTAGATTTTTAAAAATGGCTTCCTTTGGCAGCCATCTTGGATTTAGTAAAAGAGAAAAAGTTCTATAACTCATGAACTATTTGTCCTTGCATTAAGTTTATCATATTCCTGTGAAATCAAATCCATATGTTATGTAGTTTGTCTGCTATCTTGCATTCTAGACATGAAACGTTCGTCAAATAATCACATCGAGCAAGTGCAATTTGTCATGAGCCACGCAGGCTCGAAACCCGTCATCGCTGCTATGCAGCTATATTTATTCTTATTATTTTTCCGCCGTTTTTTCTAAGCACTGTAACTTGAAAAATAATGCTGCAATTTATTTGCTATTTTGCATGCTGATAAAGGGCCATGAGTTGTGGTGCATACTCAAAAAACAGCTATGTAGGTCACATGACCTGGCCGCCATGTTAGGTAGAACACAAACCGGAAGTGCTCAATTGCACCACTTTCTGAGGGTCTAGGAACTTCCGGTTTTTGTGTGTGGCATCATTGGCTCATGTCTAGCAAATATCAGCAATAAAATCTTTAGCGGTCATGTGACCTTGGCCGCCATATTGGATTTTCCGAAAATTGACAAAAAATTTTTAAAATCTTCTTCTCAAAAATGGCTCATTCATGTGATTATACATTTGCTTTGCAGCACCTATGGGCTTAGCCCTACAAAGTGACTGAAGCAGATTTTCGAAAAATGGCTTCCTTTGGCAGCCATCTTGGATTTAGTAAAAAGTGAAAGTACGCTATAACTTATGAACAATTTGCCAGATTTAAACCAAAGTTGGCATACAACATCCCTTCAATAAGATGATTATGTGTTCATAAAAATATTTCCCATGATTCAAGTGGTTTTGTCGGCCATATTGAATTTATCAAAAAATTGCAAAAAACCTCAAAAAATTATCTTCTTAAAAACTGCTTGTTTGTTTGACAATCAATTTAGCATATAGTATCTCTGTTGATAGCTCTACAAAGTTACTGTAGCAGATTTTCGAAAAATGGCTTCTTTTGGCAGCCATCTTGGATTTAGTAAAAAGTGAAAGTACACTATAACTTATGAACGATTTGCCAGATTTAAACAAAACTTGGCATACAACATCCGCTCAATGAGATGATTATGTGTTCATGGAAATATTTCCCATGATTCAAGTGGTTTTGGCGGCCATGTTGAATTTATCACAAAAATTCAAAAAACCTCAAAAAATTATCTTGTTAAAAACTGCTTGCTTGTTTGAAAAGCAATTTAGCTTATAGTATCTCTGTTGATAGCTCTACAAAGTTACTGAAGGAGATTTTTAAAAATGGCTTCCTTTGGCAGCCATCTTGGATTTAGTAAAAGAGAAAAAGTTCTATAACTCATGAACTATTTGTCCTTGCATTAAGTTTATCATATTCCTGTGAAATCAAATCCATATGTTATGTAGTTTGTCTGCTATCTTGCATTCTAGACATGAAACGTTCGTCAAATAATCACATCGAGCAAGTGCAATTTGTCATGAGCCACGCAGGCTCGAAACCCGTCATCGCTGCTATGCAGCTATATTTCTTATTATTATTTTTCCGCCGTTTTTATAAACCACTGTAACTTGAAAAATAATGCTGCGATTGAATAGGCATTTTGCATGCTGATGAAGGGCCATAAGTTGTAGTGCATACCCCAAAACCAGCCATGTAGGTCACATGACCTGGCCGCCATCTTAGGTAGAACACAAACCGGAAGTGCTCAATTGCACCACTTTCTGAGGGTCTAGGAACTTCCGGTTTTTGTGTGTGGCATCATTGGCTCATGTCTAGCAAATATCAGCAATAAAATCTTTAGCGGTCATGTGACCTTGGCCGCCATATTGGATTTTGTGAAAATTGACAAAAAAATTTTAAAATCTTCTTCTCAAAAATGGTTCGTTCATGTGATTAGACATTTGCTTTGCAGCACCTATGGCCATAGCCCTACAAAGTGACTGAAGCAGATTTTTGAAAAATGGCTTCCTTTGGCAGCCATCTTGGATTTAGTAAAAAGTGAAAGTACGCTATAACTCATGAACAATTTGCCAGATTTAAACCAAAGTTGGCATACAACATCCCTTCGATAAGATGATTATGTGTTCATAAAAATATTTCCCATGATTCAAGTGGTTTTGGCGGCCATATTGAATTTATCAAAAAATTGCAAAAAACCTCAACAAATTATCTTCTTAAAAACTGCTTGCTTGGTTGACAATCAATTTAGCATATAGTATCTCTGTTGATAGCTCTACAAAGGTACTGAAGCAGATTTTTGAAAAATGGCTTCCTTTGGCAGCCATCTTGGATTTAGTGAAAAGTGAAATTACGCTATAAATTATGAACAATTTTCAAGATTTCGACAAAACTTGGCATACAACATCCACTCAATAAGATGATTATGTGTTCATAAATATATTTCCCATGACTCAAGTAGTTTTGGCGGCCATCTTGAATTTATCACAAAAATGCCAAAAACCTCAAGAAATTATTATCTTAAAAACTGCTTGCTTGTTTGACAATCTATTTAGCATATAGTATCTCTGTTGATAGCTCTACAAAGTTACTGAAGCCGATTTTCAAAAAATTGCTTCCTTTGGCAGCCATCTTGGATTTAGTAAAAAGTGAAAGTACGCTATAACTTATGAACGATTTGCCAGATTTAAATAAAACTTGGCATACAACATCCGCTCAATGAGATGATTATGTGTTCATGAAAATATTTCCCATGATTCAAGTGGTTTTGGCGGCCATGTTGAATTTATCACAAAAATTCAAAAAACCTCAAAAAATTATCTTGTTAAAAACTGCTTCCTTGTTTGAAAAGCAATTTAGCATATAGTATCTCTGTTGATAGCTCTACAAAGTTACTAAACTAGATTATCGAAAAATGGCTTCCTTTGGCAGCCATCTTGGATTTAGTAAAAGAGAAAAAGTTCTATAACTCATGAACTATTTGTCCTTGCATTAAGTTTATCATATTCCTGTGAAATCAAATCCATATGTTGTGTAGTTTGTCTGCTATCTTTCATTCTAGACATGAAACATTCGTCAAATAATCACATCGAGCAAGTGCAATTTGCCATGAGCCACGCAGGCTCGAAACCCGTCATCGCTGCTATGCAGCTATATTTAGGGTTTCGAGCCCATTTGGTCGAAACCCTATTGTAATTGTTCCGTTTATTAGGGTTTCGAGCCCATTTGGTCGAAACCCTTTTGTAATTGTTCCGTTTATTAGGGTTTCGAGCCCATTTGGTCGAAACCCTTTTGTAATTGTTCCGTTTATTATTATTATTATTATTATTATTATTATTATTCTTCCGCCTAAATATTTGGTCACGCTTTATGTCAACGCCGTTGGACCGATCAATTCAATACTTGCCACAATGGTAAAGCTATATGAGATCTGGTGCATATCCTAAGTTCAGACACGTAGGTCACATGACCAGGCCGCCATCTTGGATTAAAGGCGAAATTTTCAATGCCGAATTGCGCACCTTTCTGAGGGTCTGAGTGCTCCAATTTTTTTATGATAGTAGCAGTGCGACAAGGGCTACAAATTTCATCAAAAAAAACTTTAGCGGTCACGTGACTTTTTTTTTTAGAATTTTTTTAAATTTTGTTTTGCATCTCATTTGCATAATTTTCGACAAATCAACTAACCCTGAATAACTTTGAAAGATCATATGACATAGTATTTAATTCCAAAATATCGAGTCCAGGCGATAAGCCGTATTTTATAAGAAGATTTTAGAATGTTTTTTCATATTTTTTTTGTTCTTTTATATGGTCACGTGACCTCATTTTATAGACATAATTGCAATATCTCAAGCACTGTTACAGATAGGAACATGCAACCAGTGCAATATTGAAGTGATGGTACATGAAATTCTACTAACAAACAAGATGACCATATATGGTCATGTGATCTCATTAAATATGCATACATGTAATATATCAAGCACTGTTACAGATAGGGACATGCAACCTGTGCAATATCGAAGCTATAAGACACGAGATGTGACTAACTAATGTGATGACCATAAATGGTCATGTGACTTCATCAAATATGCATAAATGTAATAACTCAAGCACAGTTACAGACGGGAACATGCAACCAGTGCAATATTGAAGTGATGGTACATGAAATTTTACTAACAAACAAGATGACTATATATGGTCATGTGACCTCATTGAATATGCATAAATGTAATATATCAAGCACTGCAAGAGTTAGTTACATGCAACCTGTGCAATATCGGAGGTATGGGTCAAGAGATGTGACTAACTAATGTGATGACTATATATGGTCATGTGACTTAATTAAATATGCATAATTGATTTATCTCAAGCACTGTTACAGTTAGAAACATGTAACCTGTGCAAAATCGAAGCTATGGGACATGAGATGTGAGTAACTAATGTGATGACCGTATATGGTCATGTGCCGTCATTAAATATGCATAATTGTAATATCTCAAGCAGAATCACAGATAGAGACATGCAACCTATGCAATATCGAAGCAATGTGACAAGAGATATGACTAACTAATGTGATGACCATATATGGTCATGTAACTTCATCAAATATGCATAAATGTAATAACTCAAGCACTGTTGCAAATAGGAACATGCAACCAGTGCAATATTGAAGCTATTGCACAACAGAAGTGACTAACACATCCGATGACCATATATGGTCATGTGACCTCATCAAATATGCATAAATGTTATATCTCAAGCACTGTTACAGATAGGAACATGCAACCAGTGCAATATTGAAGCTATTGCGCAACAGAAGTGACTAACATATCCGTTGACCATATATGGTCATGTGACCTCATCAAATAAGCATAAATGTAATAACTCAAGCACTATTACAGACGGGAATATGCAACCTGTGCAATATCGAATCTATGGAACAAGAGATGTGACTAACTAATGTGATGACCATATATGGTCATGTGACCTCATCAAATATGCATAAATGTTACATCTCAAGCACTGTTACAGATAGGAACATGCAACCAATGCAATATTGAAGTTATTGCACAACAGAGCTGAAAAAAACATCCGATGACCGTATATGGTCATGGGACATTATTAAATATGCAAGATTGTAATACCTTAAGCACTGTTACAGACAGGAACATGTAACATGTTTAGTATGAAGGCCATCCAATTTCCTTTAATATATTATTGTCAATGATGCTGATTTTGGAACGCTGCTAATAAGTCAGTGGGCTCGAAACCCGACATTGCTGCAACGCAGCTATATTTATTATTATTATTATTATTATTATTATTATTCTTCCGCCTAAATTTTTGGTCACGCTTTATGTCAACGCCGTTGGACCGATCAATTCAATACTTGCCACAATAGTAAAGCTATATGAGATCTGGTGCATATCCTAAGTTCAGACACGTAGGTCACATGACCAGGCCGCCATCTTGGATTAAAGGCGAAATTTTCAATGCCGAATTGCGCACCTTTCTGAGGGTCTGAGTGCTCCAATTTTTTTATGATAGTAGCAGTGCGACAAGGGCTACAAATCTCATCAAAAAAAACTTTAGCGGTCACGTGACTTTTTTTTTTAGAATTTTTTTAAATTTTGTTTTGCATCTCATTTGCATAATTTTTGACAAATCAACTAACCCTGAATAACTTTGAAAGATCATATGACGTAGTATTTAATTCCAAAATATCGAGTCCAGGCGATAAGCCGTTTTTTATAAGAAGATTTTAGAATGTTTTTTCATATTTTTTTGTTCTTTTATATGGTCACGTGACCTCATTTTATAGACATAATTGCAATATCTCAAGCACTGTTACAGATAGGAACATGCAACCAGTGCAATATTGAAGTGATGGTACATGAAATTCTACTAACAAACAAGATGACCATATATGGTCATGTGATCTCATTAAATATGCATGAATGTAATATATCAAGCACTGTTACAGATAGGGACATGCAACCTGTGCAGTATCGAAGCTATAAGACACGAGATGTGAAGAACTAATGTCATGACCATATATGGTCATGTGACTTCATCAAATATACATAAATGTAATAACTCAAGCACTGTTACAGACGGGAACATGCAACCTGTGCAATATCGAAGCTATGGGACAAGAGATGTGACTAACTAATGTGATGACCATATATGGTCATGTGACCTCATCAAATATGCATAAATGTTATATTTGAAACACAGTAACAGATAGAAACACACAACCTGTGCAATATCGAAGCTATGAGACAAGATATGTGACTAACACATCTGATGCCCATACACGGTCATGTGACATCATTAAATATGCATAAATGTAATAACTCAAGCACTGTTACAGATGGGAACATGCAACCTGTGCAATATCGAATCAATGGAACAAGAGATGTGACTAACTAATGTGATGACCACATATGGTCATGTGATCTCATCAAATAAGCATAAATGTAATAACTCAAGCACTATTACAGACGGGAACATGCAACCTGTGCAATATCGAATCTATGGAACAAGAGATGTGACTAACTAATGTGATTACCATATATGGTCATGTGACCTCATCAAATATGCATAAATGTTATATTTGAAACACAGTAACAGATAGAAACACACAACCTGTGCAATATCAAGCTATGAGACAAGATATGTGACTAACACATCTGATGCCCATACACGGTCATGTGACATCATTAAATATGCATAAATGTAATAACTCAAGCACTGTTACAGATGGGAACATGCAACCTGTGCAATATCGAATCAATGGAACAAGAGATGTGACTAACTAATGTGATGACCACAAATGGTCATGTGATCTCATCAAATAAGCATAAATGTAATAACTCAAGCACTATTACAGACGGGAACATGCAACCTGTGCAATATCGAATCTATGGAACAAGAGATGTGACTAACTAATGTGATTACCATATATGGTCATGTGACCTCATCAAATATGCATAAATGTTATATTTGAAACACAGTAACAGAAAGAAACACACAACCTGTGCAATATCGAAGCTATGAGACAAGATATGTGACTAACACATCTGATGCCCATACACGGTCATGTGACATCATTAAATATGCATAAATGTAATATATCAAGCACTGTTACAGATGGGAACATGCAACCTGTGCAATATCGAAGCTATAAGACACGAGATGTGACTAACTAATGTGATGACCATATATGGTCATGTGACTTCATCAAATATGCATAAATGTAATAACTCAAGCACAGTTACAGACGGGAACATGCAACCAGTGCAATATTGAAGTGATGGTACAAGAAATTTTACTAACAAACAAGATGACCATATATGGTCATGTGACCTCATTGAATATGCATAAATTTAATATATCAAGCACTGCAAGAGTTAGGAACATGCAACCTGTGCAATATCGAAGGTATGGGTCAAGAGATGTGGCTAACTAATGTGATGACCATATATGGTCATGTGACTTCATTAAATATGCATAATTGAATTATCTCAAGCACAGTTACAGACATGAACATGCAACCTGTGCAAAATCGAAGCTGTGGGACATGAGATGTGAGTAACTAATGTGATGACCGTATATGGTCATGTGACGTCATTAAATATGCATAATTGTAATATATCAAGCAGAATCACAGATAGAGACATGCAACCTATGCAATATCGAAGCTATGAGACAAGAGATGTGGCTAACTAATGTGATGACCATATATGGTCATGTAATTTCATCAAATATGCATAAATGTAATAACTCAAGCACTGTTACAGATAGGAACATGCAACCAGTGCAATATTGAAGTTATTGCACAACAGAAGTCACTAACATATCCGATGACCATATATGGTCATGTGACCTCATCAAATAAGCATAAATGTAATAACTCAAGCACTATTACAGACGGGAACATGCAACCTGTGCAATATCGAATCTATGGAACAAGAGATGTGACTAACTAATGTGATGACCATATATGGTCATGTGACCTCATCAAATATGCATAAATGTTATATTTGAAACACAGTAACAGAAAGAAACACACAACATGTGCAATATCGAAGCTATGAGACAAGATATGTGACTAACACATCTGATGCCCATACACGGTCATGTGACATCATTAAATATGCATAAATGTAATAACTCAAGCACTGTTACAGACGGGAACATGCAACCTGTGCAATATCGAATCTATGGAACAAGAGATGTGACTAACTAATGTGATGACCACATATGGTCATGTGACCTCATCAAATATGCATAAATGTTACATCGCAAGCACTGTTACAGATAGGAAAATGCAACCAATGCAATATTGAAGTTATTGCACAACAGAGCTGACAAAAACATCTGATGACCATATATGGTCATGGGACATCATTAAATATGCAAGATTGTAATACCTTAAGCACTGTTACAGACAGGAACATGCAACATGTTTAGGTATGAAGGCCATGCAATTTCCTTTAATATATTATTGTCAATGATGCTGATTTTGGAACGCTGCTAATAAGTCAGTGGGCTCGAAACCCGACATTGCTGCAACGCAGCTATATTTATTATTATTATTATTATTATTCTTCCGCCTAAATTTTTGGTCACGCTTTATGTCAACACCGTTGGACCGATCAGTTCCATACTTGCCACAATGGTAAAGCTGTATGAGATCTGGTGCATATCCTAAGTTCAGACACATAGGTCACATGACCAGGCCGCCATCTTGGATTAAAGGCGAAATTTTCAATGCCGAATTGCGCACCTTTCTGAGGGTCTGAGTGCTCCAATTTTTTTATGATAGTAGCAGTGCGACAAGGGCTACAAATTTCATCAAAAAAAACTTTAGCGGTCACGTGACTAATTTTTTTCTAGAATTTTTTTAATTTTCTTTTGCATCTCATTTGCATAATTTTCGACTAATCAACTATCCCTGAATAACTTTGAATGATCATATGACATAGTATTTAATTCCAAAATATGAAGTCCAGGCGATAAGCCGTTTTTTAGAAGAAGATTTTAGAATGTTTTTTCATATTTTTTTTGTTCTTTTATATGGTCACGTGACCTCATTTTATAGACATAATTGCAATATCTCAAGCACTGTTACAGATAGGAACATGCAACCAGTGCAATATTGAAGTGATGGTACATGAAATTCTACTAACAAACAAGATGACCATATATGGTCATGTGATCTCATTAAATATGCATAAATGTAATATATCAAGCACTGTTACAGATAGCGACATGCAACCTGTGCAATATCGAAGCTATAAGACACGAGATGTGACTAACTAATGTGATGACCATATATGGTCATGTGACTTCATCAAATATGCATAAATGTAATAACTCAAGCACAGTTACAGACGGGAACATGCAACCAGTGCAATATTGAAGTGATGGTACATGAAATTTTACTAACAAACAAGATGACCATATATGGTCATGTGACCTCATTGAATATGATTAAATGTAATATATCAAGCACTGTAAGAGTTAGGGACATGCATCCTGTGCAATATCGAAGGTATGGGTCAAGAGATGTGACTAACTAATGTGATGACCATATATGGTCATGTGATTCATTAAATATGCATAATTGAATTATCTCAAGCACTGTTACAGTTAGAAACATGCAACCTGTGCAATATCGAAGCTGTGAGACAAGAGATGTGACTAACTAATGTGATGACCATATATGGTCATGTAACTTCATCAAATATGCATACATGAAATAACTCAAGCACTGTTACAGACATGAACATGCAACCTGTGCAAAATCGAAGCTATGGGACATGAGATGTGAGTAACTAATGAGATGACCGTATATGGTCATGTGACGTCATTAAATATGCATAATTGTAATATCTCAAGCAGAATCACAAATAGAGACATGCAACATATGCAATATCGAAGCTATGAGACAAGAGATGTGACTAACTAATGTGATGACCATATATGGTCATGTGACTTCATCAAATATGCATAAATGTAATAACTCAAGCACAGTTACAGACGGGAACATGCAACCAGTGCAATATTGAAGGTCTTGCACAAGAGAGATGACTCACACATCTGATGACCATACACGGTCATGCGATATCATTAAATATTCATAAATGTAATAACTCAAGCACTGTTACAGACAGGAACATGCAACCTGTGCAATATCGCAATATCGAATCTATGGAACAAGAGATGTGATTAACTAATGTGATGACCATATATGGTCATGTGACATCATTATATATGCAAGATTGTAATACCTTAAGCACTGTTACAGACAGGAACATGTAACATGTTTAGTATGAAGGCCATCCAATTTCCTTTAATATATTATTGTCAATGATGCTGATTTTGGAACGCTGCTAATAAGTCAGTGGGCTCGAAACCCGACATTGCTGCAACGCAGCTATATTTATTATTATTATTATTATTATTATTCTTCCGCCTAAATTTTTGGTCACGCTTTATGTCAACACCGTTGGACCGATCAGTTCCATACTTGCCACAATGGTAAAGCTGTATGAGATCTGGTGCATATCCTAAGTTCAGACACATAGGTCACATGACCAGGCCGCCATCTTGGATTAAAGGCGAAATTTTCAATGCCGAATTGCGCACCTTTCTGAGGGTCTGAGTGCTCCAATTTTTTTATGATAGTAGCAGTGCGACAAGGGCTACAAATTTCATCAAAAAAAACTTTAGCGGTCACGTGACTTTTTTTTTTAGAATTTTTTGAAATTTTGTTCTGCATCTCATTTGCATAATTTTCGACAAATCAACTAACCCTGAATAACTTTGAAAGATCATATGACATAGTATTTAATTCCAAAATATGGAAGTCCAGGCGAAAAGCCGTTTTTTATAAGAAGATTTTAGAATGTTTTTTCATATTTTTTTGTTCTTTTATATGGTCACGTGACCTCATTTTATAGACATAATTGCAATATCTTAAGCACTGTTACAGTTAGGAACATGCAACCAGTGCAATATTGAAGTGATGGTACATGAAATTCTACTAACAAACAAGATGACCATATATGGTCATGTGATCTCATTAAATATGCATAAATGTAATATATCAAGCACTGTTACAGATAGGGACATGCAACCTGTGCAATATCGAAGCTATAAGACACGAGATGTTACTAACTAATGTGATGACCATATATGGTCATGTGACTTCATCAAATATGCATAAATGTAATAACTCAAGCACAGTTACAGACGGGAACATGCAACCAGTGCAATATTGAAGTGATGGTACATGAAATTTTACTAACAAACAAGATGACCATATATGGTCATGTGACCTCATTAAATATGCATAAATGTAATATATCAAGCACTGCAAGAGTTAGGGACATGCAACCTGTGCAATATCGAAGGTATGGGTCAAGAGATGTGACTAACTAATGTGATGACCATATATGGTCATGTGACTTCATTAAATATGCATAATTGAATTATCTCAAGCACTGTTACAGACATGAACATGCAACCTGTGCAAAATCGAAGCTGTGGGACATGAGATGTGAGTAACTAATGTGATTATCGTATATAGTCATGTGACGTCATTAAATATGCATAATTGTAATATCTCAAGCAGAATCACAGATAGAGACATGCAACCTATGCAATATCGAAGCTATGAGACAAGAGATGTGGCTAACTAATGTGATGACCATATATGGTCATGTAATTTCATCAAATATGCATAAATGTAATAACTCAAGCACTGTTACAGATAGGAACATGCAACCAGTGCAATATTGAAGCTATTGCACAACAGAAGTGACTAACACATCCGATGACCATATATGGTCATGTGACCTCATCAAATATGCATAAATGTTATATCTCAAGAACTTTTACAGATAGGAACATGCAACCAGTGCAATATTGAAGCTATTGCACAACAGAAGTCACTAACATATCCGATGACCATATATGGTCATGTGACCTCATCAAATAAGCATAAATGTAATAACTCAAGCACTATTACAGACGGGAACATGCAACCTGTGCAATATCGAATCTATGGAACAAGAGATGTGACTAACTAATGTGATGACCATATATGGTCATGTGACCTCATCAAATATGCATAAATGTTATATTTGAAACACAGTAACAGATAGAAACACACAACCTGTGCAATATCGAAGCTATGAGACAAGATATGTGACTAACACATCTGATGCCCATACACGGTCATGTGACATCATTAAATATGCATAAATGTAATAACTCAAGCACTGTTACAGACGGGAACATGCAACCTGTGCAATATCGAATCTATGGAACAAGAGATGTGACTAACTAATGTGATGACCACACATGGTCATGTGACCTCATCAAATATGCATAAATGTTATATCTCAAGCACTGTTACAGATAGGAAAATGCAACCAATGCAATATTGAAGTTATTGCACAACAGAGCTGACAAAAACATCCGATGACCATATATGGTCATGGGACATCATTAAATATGCAAGATTGTAATACATTAAGCACTGTTACAGACAGGAACATGCAACATGTTTAGTATGAAGGCCATGCAATTTCCTTTAATATATTATTGTCAATGATGCTGATTTTGGAACGCTGCTAATAAGTCAGTGGGCTCGAAACCCGACATTGCTGCAACGCAGCTATATTTATTATTATTATTCTTCCGCCTAAATTTTTGGTCACGCTTTATGTCAACACCGTTGGACCGATCAGTTCCATACTTGCCACAATGGTAAAGCTGTATGAGATCTGGTGCATATCCAAAGTTCTGACACATAGGTCACATGACCAGGCCGCCATCTTGGATTAAAGGCGAAATTTTCAATGCCGAATTGCGCACCTTTCTGAGGGTCTGAGTGCTCCAATTTTTTTATGATAGTAGCAGTGCGACAAGGGCTACAAATTTCATCAAAAAAAACTTTAGCGGTCACGTGACTTTTTTTTTTAGAATTTTTTTAAAGTTTGTTTTGCATCTCATTTGCATAATTTTCGACAAATCAACTAACCCTGAATAACTTTGAAAGATCATATGACATAGTATTTAATTCCAAAATATGGAAGTCCAGGCGAAAAGCCGTTTTTTATAAGAAGATTTTAGAATGTTTTTTCATATTTTTTTGTTCTTTTATATGGTCACGTGACCTCATTTTATAGACATAATTGCAATATCTCAAGCACTGTTACAGATAGGAACATGCAACCAGTGCAATATTGAAGTGATGATACATGAAATTCTACTAACAAACAAGATGACCATATATGGTCATGTGATCTCATTAAATATGCATAAATGTAATATATCAAGCACTGTTACAGATAGGGACATGCAACCTGTGCAATATCGAAGCTATAAGACACGAGATGTGACTAACTAATGTGATGACCATATATGGTCATGTGACTTCATCAAATATGCATAAATGTAATAACTCAAGCACAGTTACAGACGGGAACATGCAACCAGTGCAATATTGAAGTGATGGTACATGAAATTTTACTAACAAACAAGATGACTATATATGGTCATGTGACCTCATTGAATATGCATAAATGTAATATATCAAGCACTGCAAGAGTTAGTTACATGCAACCTGTGCAATATCGGAGGTATGGGTCAAGAGATGTGACTAACTAATGTGATGAACATATATGGTCATGTGACATCATTAAATATGCATAATTGAATTATCTCAAGCACTGTTACAGATAGAAACATGCAACCTGTGCAAAATTGAAGCTATGGGACATGAGATGTGAGTAACTAATGTGATGACTGTATATGGTCATGTGCCGTCATTAAATATGCATAATTGTAATATCTCAAGCAGAATCACAGATAGAGACATGCAACCTATGCAATATCGGAGCCATGTGACAAGAGATATGACTAACTAATGTAATGACCATATATGGTCATGTAACTTCATCAAATATGCATAAATGTAATAACTCAAGCACTTTTACAGATAGGAACAAGCAACCAGTGCAATATTGAAGCTATTGCACAACAGAAGTGACTAACACATCCGATGACCACATATGGTCATGTGACCTCATCAAATATGCATAAATTTTATATCTCAAGCACTGTTACAGATAGGAACATGCAACCAGTGCAATATTGAAGCTATTGCACAACAGAAGTGACTAACATATCCGTTGACCATATATGGTCATGTGACCTCATCAAATAAGCATAAATGTAATAACTCAAGCACTATTACAGACGGGAATATGCAACCTGTGCAATATCGAATCTATGGAACAAGAGATGTGACTAACTAATGTGATGACCATATATTGTCAGGTGACCTCATCAAATATGCACAAATGTTATATCTCAAGCACTGTTACAGATAGGAACATGCAACCAATGCAATATTGAAGTTATTGCACAACAGAGCTGAAAAAAACATCCGATGACCGTATATGGTCATGGGACATTATTAAATATGCAAGATTGTAATACCTTAAGCACTGTTACAGACAGGAACATGTAACATGTTTAGTATGAAGGCCATGTAATTTCCTTTAATATATTATTGTCAATGATGCTGATTTTGGAACGCTGCTAATATGTCAGTGGGCTCGAAACCCGACATTGCTGCAACGCAGCTATATTTAGGGTTTCGAGCCCATTTGGTCGAAACCCTATTGTAATTGTTCCGTTTATTATTATTATTATTATTATTATTATTATTATTCTTCCGCCTAAATTTTTGGTCACGCTTTATGTCAACGCCGTTGGACCGATCAATTCAATACTTGCCACAATGGTAAAGCTATATGAGATCTGGTGCATATCCTAAGTTCAGACACGTAGGTCACATGACCAGGCCGCCATCTTGGATTAAAGGCGAAATTTTCAATGCCGAATTGCGCACCTTTCTGAGGGTCTGAGTGCTCCATTTTTTTTATGATAGTAGCAGTGCGACAAGGGCTACAAATCTCATCAAAAAAAACTTTAGCGGTCACGTGACTTTTTTTTTTAGAATTTTTTTAAATTTTGTTTTGCATCTCATTTGCATAATTTTCGACAAATCAACTAACCCTGAATAACTTTGAAAGATCATATGACATAGTATTTAATTCCAAAATATCGAGTCCAGGCGATAAGCCGTTTTTTATAAGAAGATTTTAGAATGTTTTTTCATATTTTTTTGTTCTTTTATATGGTCACGTGACCTCATTTTATAGACATAATTGCAATATCTCAAGCACTGTTACAGATAGGAACATGCAACCAGTGCAATTTTGAAGTGATGGTACATGAAATTCTACTAACAAACAAGATGACCATATATGGTCATGTGATCTCATTAAATATGCATGAATGTAATATATCAAGCACTGTTACAGATAGGGACATGCAACCTGTGCAATATCAAAGCTATAAGACACGAGATGTGACTAACTAATGTCATGACCATATATGGTCATGTGACTTCATCAAATATACATAAATGTAATAACTCAAGCACTGTTACAGACGGGAACATGCAACCTGTGCAATATCGAAGCTATGGGACAAGAGATGTGACTAACTAATGTGATGACCATATATGGTCATGTGACCTCATCAAATATGCATAAATGTTATATTTGAAACACAGTAACAGATAGAAACACACAACCTGTGCAATATCGAAGCTATGAGACAAGATATGTGACTAACACATCTGATGCCCATACACGGTCATGTGACATCATTAAATATGCATAAATGTAATAACTCAAGCACTGTTACAGACGGGAACATGCAACCTGTGCAATATCGAATCTATGTAACAAGAGATGTGACTAACTAATGTGATGACCACATATGGTCATGTGACCTCATCAAATATGCATAAATGTTATATCTCAAGCACTGTTACAGATAGGAAAATGCAACCAATGCAATATTGAAGTTATTGCACAACAGAGCTGACAAAAACATCCGATGACCATATATGGTCATGGGACATCATTAAATATGCAAGATTGTAATACCTTAAGCACTGTTACAGACAGGAACATGCAACATGTTTAGTATGAAGGCCATGCAATTTCCTATAATATATTATTGTCAATGATGCTGATTTTGGAACGCTGCTAATAAGTCAGTGGGCTCGAAACCCGACATTGCTGCAACGCAGCTATATTTATTATTATTATTCTTCCGCCTAAATTTTTGGTCACGCTTTATGTCAACACCGTTGGACCGATCAGTTCCATACTTGCCACAATGGTAAAGCTGTATGAGATCTGGTGCATATCCTAAGTTCAGACACATAGGTCACATGACCAGGCCGCCATCTTGGATTAAAGGCGAAATTTTCAATGCCGAATTGCGCACCTTTCTGAGGGTCTGAGTGCTCCAATTTTTTATGATAGTAGCAGTGCGACAAGGGCTACAAATTTCATCCAAAAAAACTTTAGCGGTCACGTGACTTTTTTTTTAAGAATTTTTTGAAATTTTGTTTTGCATCTCATTTGCATAATTTTCGACAAATCAACTAACCCTGAATAACTTTGAAAGATCATATGACATAGTATTTAATTCCAAAATATGGAAGTCCAGGCGAAAAGCCGTTTTTTATAAGAAGATTTTAGAATGTTTTTTCATATTTTTTTGTTCTTTTATATGGTCACGTGACCTCATTTTATAGACATAATTGCAATATCTTAAGCACTGTTACAGTTAGGAACATGCAACCAGTGCAATATTGAAGTGATGGTACATGAAATTCTACTAACAAACAAGATGACCATATATGGTCATGTGATCTCATTAAATATGCATGAATGTAATATATCAAGCACTGTTACAGATAGGGACATGCAACCTGTGCAATATCGAAGCTATAAGACACGAGATGTGACTAACTAATGTGATGACCATATATGGTCATGTGACTTCATCAAATATGCATAAATGTAATAACTCAAGCACAGTTACAGACGGGAACATGCAACCAGTGCAATATTGAAGGGATGGTTCATGAAATTTTACTAACAAACAAGATGACCATATATGGTCATGTGACCTCATTGAATATGCATAAATGTAATATATCAAGCACTGCAAGAGTTAGGGACATGCAACTTGTGCAATATCGAAGGTATGGGTCAAGAGATGTGACTAACTAATGTGATGACCATATATGGTCATGTGACTTCATTAAATATGCATAATTGAATTATCTCAAGCACTGTTACAGACATGAACATGCAACCTGTGCAAAATCGAAGCTGTGGGACATGAGATGTGAGTAACTAATGTGATAATCGTATATGGTCATGTGACGTCATTAAATATGCATAATTGTAATATCTCAAGCAGAATCACAGATAGAGACATGCAACCTATGCAATATCGAAGCTATGAGACAAGAGATGTGGCTAACTAATGTGATGACCATATATGGTCACGTAATTTCATCAAATATGCATAAATGTTATATCTCAAGCACTGTTACAGATAGGAACATGCAACCAGTGCAATATTGAAGCTATTGCACAACAGAAGTGACTAACATATCCGATGACCATATATGGTCATGTGACCTCATCAAATAAGCATAAATGTAATAACTCAAGCACTATTACAGACGTGAACATGCAACCTGTGCAATATCGAATCTATGGAACAAGAGATGTGACTAACTAATGTGATGACCATATATGGTCATGTGACCTCATCAAATATGCATAAATGTTATATTTGAAACACAGTAACAGAAAGAAACACACAACCTGTACAATATCGAAGCTATGAGACAAGATATGTGACTAACACATCTGATGCCCATACACGGTCATGTGACATCATTAAATATGCATAAATGTAATAACTCAAGCACTGTTACAGACGGGAATATGCAACCTGTGCAATATCGAATCTATGGAACAAGAGATGTGACTAACTAATGTGATGACCACACATGGTCATGTGACCTCATCAAATATGTATAAATGTTATATCTCAAGCACTGTTACAGATAGGAAAATGCAACCAATGCAATATTGAAGTTATTGCACAACAGAGCTGACAAAAACATCCGATGACCATATATGGTCACGGGACATCATTAAATATGCAAGATTGTAATACATTAAGCACTGTTACAGACAGGAACATGCAACATGTTTAGTATGAAGGCCATGCAATTTCCTTTAATATATTATTGTCAATGATGCTGATTTTGGAACGCTGCTAATAAGTCAGTGGGCTCGAAACCCGACATTGCTGCAACGCAGCTATATTTATTATTATTATTATTCCGCCTAAATTTTTGGTCACGCGTTATGTCAACACCGTTGGACCGATCAGTTCCATGCTTGCCACAATGGTAAATCTGTATGAGATCTGGTGCATATCCTAAGTTCAGACACATAGGTCACATGACCAGGCCGCCATCTTGGATTAAAGGCGAAATTTTCAATACCGAATTGCGCACCTTTCTGAGGGTCTGAGTGCTCCAATTTTTTTATGATAGTACCAGTGCGACAAGGGCTACAAATTTCATCAAAAAAAACTTTAGCGGTCACGTGACTTTTTTTTTTAGAATTTTTTTAAATTTTGTTTTGCATCTCATTTGCATAATTTTCGACAAATCAACTAACCCTGAATAACTTTGAAAGATCATATGACATAGTATTTAATTCCAAAATATGGAAGTCCAGGCGAAAAGCCGTTTTTTATAAGAAGATTTTAGAATGTTTTTTCATATTTTTTTGTTCTTTTATATGGTCACGTGACCTCATTTTATAGACATAATTGCAATATCTCAAGCACTGTTACAGATAGGAACATGCAACCAGTGCAATATTGAAGTGATGGTACATGAAATTCTACTAACAAACAAGATGACCATATATGGTCATGTGATCTCATTAAATATGCATAAATGTAATATATCAAGCACTGTTACAGATAGGGACATGCAACCTGTGCAATATCGAAGCTATAAGACACGAGATGTGAGTAACTAATGTGATGACCGTATATGGTCATGTGACGTCATTAAATATGCATAATTGTAATATATCAAGCAGAATCACAGATAGAGACATGCAACCTATGCAATATCGAAGCTATGAGACAAGAGATGTGGCTAACTAATGTGATGACCATATATGGTCATGTAATTTCATCAAATATGCATAAATGTAATAACTCAAGCACTGTTACAGATAGGAACATGCAACCAGTGCAATATTGAAGCTATTGCACAACAGAAGTCACTAACATATCCGATGACCATATATGGTCATGTGACCTCATCAAATAAGCATAAATGTAATAACTCAAGCACTATTACAGACGGGAACATGCAACCTGTGCAATATCGAATCTATGGAACAAGAGATGTGACTAACTAATGTGATGACCATATATGGTCATGTGACCTCATCAAATATGCATAAATGTTATATTTGAAACACAGTAACAGAAAGAAACACACAACCTCTGCAATATCGAAGCTATGAGACAAGATATGTGACTAACACATCTGATGCCCATACACGGTCATGTGACATCATTAAATATGCATAAATGTAATAACTCAAGCACTGTTACAGACGGGAACATGCAACCTGTGCAATATCGAATCTATGGAACAAGAGATGTGACTAACTAATGTGATGACCACATATGGTCATGTGACCTCATCAAATATGCATAAATGTTACATCTCAAGCACTGTTACAGATAGGAAAATGCAACCAATGCAATATTGAAGTTATTGCACAACAGAGCTGACAAAAACATCTGATGACCATATATGGTCATGGGACATCATTAAATATGCAAGATTGTAATACCTTAAGCACTGTTACAGACAGGAACATGCAACATGTTTAGTATGAAGGCCATGCAATTTCCTTTAATATATTATTGTCAATGATGCTGATTTTGGAATGCTGCTAATAAGTCAGTGGGCTCGAAACCCGACATTGCTGCAACGCAGCTATATTTATTATTATTATTCTTCCGCCTAAATTTTTGGTCACGCTTTATGTCAACACCGTTGGACCGATCAGTTTCATACTTGCCACAATGGTAAAGCTGTATGAGATCTGGTGCATATCCTAAGTTCAGACACATAGGTCACATGACCAGGCCGCCATCTTGGATTAAAGGCGAAATTTTCAATGCCGAATTGCGCACCTTTCTGAGGGTCTGAGTGCTCCAATTTTTTTATGATAGTAGCAGAGCGACAAGGGCTACAAATTTCATCAAAAAAAACTTTAGCGGTCACGTGACTTTTTTTTTTAGAATTTTTTTAAATTTTGTTTTGCATCTCATTTGCATAATTTTCGGCGAATCAACTAACCCTGAATAACTTTGAAAGATCATATGACATAGTATTTAATTCCACAATATGGAAGTCCAGGCGAAAAGCCGTTTTTTATAAGAAGATTTTAGAATGTTTTTTCATATTTTTTTGTTCTTTTATATGGTCACGTGACCTCATTTTATAGACATAATTGCAATATCTCAAGCACTGTTACAGATAGGAACATGCAACCAGTGCAATATTGAAGTGATGGTACATGAAATGCTACTAACAAACAAGATGACCATATATGGTCATGTGATCTCATTAAATATGCATAAATGTAATATATCAAGCACTGTTACAGATAGGGACATGCAACCTGTGCAATATCGAAGCTATAAGACACGAGATGTGACTAACTAATGTGATGACCATATATGGTCATGTGACTTCATCAAATATGCATAAATGTAATAACTCAAGCACAGTTACATACGGGAACATGCAACCAGTGCAATATTGAAGTGATGGTACATGAAATTTTACTAACAAACAAGATGACCATATATGGTCATGTGACCTCATTGAATATGCATAAATGTAATATATCAGGCACTGCAAGAGTTAGGGACATGCAACCTGTGCAATATCGAAGGTATGGGTCAAGAGATGTGGCTAACTAATGTGATGACCATATATGGTCATGTGACTTCATTAAATATGCATAATTGAATTATCTCAAGCACTGTTACAGACATGAACATGCAACCTGTGCAAAATCGAGGCTGTGGGACATGAGATGTGAGTAACTAATGTGATGACCGTATATGGTCATGTGACGTCATTAAATATGCATAACTGTAATATCTCAAGCAGAATCACAGATAGAGACATGCAACCTATGCAATATCGAAGCTATGAGACAAGAGATGTGGCTAACTAATGTGATGACCATATATGGTCATGTAATTTCATCAAATATGCATAAATGTAATAACTCAAGCACTGTTACAGATAGGAACATGCAACCAGTGCAATATTGAAGCTATTGCACAACAGAAGTGACTAACACATCCGATGACCATATATGGTCATGTGACCTCATCAAATATGCATAAATGTTATATCTCAAGCACTGTTACAGATAGGAACATGCAACCAGTGCAATATTGAAGCTATTGCACAACAGAAGTCACTAACATATCCGATGACCATATATGGTCATGTGACCTCATCAAATAAGCATAAATGTAATAACTCAATCACTATTACAGACGGGAACATGCAACCTGTGCAATATCGAATCTATGGAACAAGAGATGTGACTAAATAATGTGATGACCATATATGGTCATGTGACCTCATCAAATATGCATAAATGTTATATCTCAAGCACTGTTACAGATAGGAAAATGCAACCAATGCAATATTGAAGTTATTGCACAACAGAGCTGACAAAAACATCAGATGACCATATATGGTCATGGGACATAATTAAATATGCGAGATTATAATACCTTAAGCACTGTTACAGACAGGAACATGTAACATGTTTAGTATGAAGGCCATGCAATTTCCTTTAATATATTATTGTCAATGATGCTGATTTTGGAACGTTGCTAATAAGTCAGTGGGCTCGAAACCCGACATTGCTGCAACGCAGCTATATTTAGGGTTTCGAGCCTTATGGGTCGGAAACCCTTTTGTAATTGCTATGTTTATTAGGGTTTCGAGCCCTATGGGGCGAAACCCTATTGTAATTGCTTTGATTATTATTATTATTAGGGTTTCGAGCCCTATGGGGCGAAACCCTATTGTAATTGCTATGTTTATTATTAGGGTTTCGAGCCCTATGGGGCGAAACCCTATTGTAATTGCTTTGATTATTATTAGGCTTTCAAGTCCCTTCAGGCTTGAAAGCCTATTGTTTTTGTTATGTTTATTATTATTATTATTATTATTATTATTATTCTTCCGCCAACTTCAAACGACTTCTTCTCTGAAACGGCTGGACCGTTTTGCCTGAAAATTTGTATATACCTTGTATATGTCATGCCATTAAAAGTGACTGAAACAGATTTTCGATTAGTCACGTGGTTCGACCGCCATCTTGGAACTCATTAAATATGCATGTCTCTTGTATCTCAAAAACTATTGCATGTACAAACATGGAACTAACGGTATATTGAAGGCAACGGACCAGAGAATTGGCCAAAATATTCGTTGACCATATATGGTCATAGAACTCATTAAATATGCATGTCTCTTATATCTCAAGCACTATTGCATGTACAAACGTGAAACTGACGCTATATTGAAGGGAATGGTCAAGAGGATGAGCCAACATATTCGTTGACCATATAAGGTCATATACCTCATTAAATATGCATACCTATAATATCTCAGGCACTATTGCACATACAGACATGGAACCATTGCTATATTGAAGGCTTTGGACAAGAGAAATTGTCAACATCTTCAATGACCATATATGGTCATATAACTCATTAAATATGCATGTCTCCAATATCTCAAGCACTATTGCATGTACAAATATGGAACTAACGGTATGCCTAAGGCAATGGACAAGAAAATTGACCAACATATTCGTAGACCATATATGGTCATAGAACTCATTAAATATGCATGTCTCCAATATCTCAAGCACCATTGCAAGTATAAACATGGTACCAATGATATATTGAAGGCAATGGACAAGAAAATTGGCCAACATATCTGTTGACCATATATGGTCATAGAACTCATTTAATATGCATGTCTCTAATATCTCAAGCGCTATTCCATGTACAAACATGGAACAAACACTATATTGAAGGAAATAGAAAAGAGAATTGGCCAACATATCCGTTGACCATATATGGTCATAGATCTCATTAAATATGCATGTCTCTAATATTTCAAGCAGTATTGCATGTACAGACAGGGTACCAACGCTACATTGAAGGCAATGGAAAAGAGAATTGGCCAACATATCCGTTGACCATATATGGTCATAGAACTCATTAGATATGCATATACATAATATCTCGAGCACTATTGAAGTTAGAGACATGGAAATAGCACTATAATGAAGGCATTGGGCCAGAACGTCGTGTAACCTACACGTATATACATTGCACAAATCAAATCTTCAAACTTTTTTTCCCCAAATTTAATGGTGTTATGACTCCTTTTTCTTGAAAGCCGTTAATAGCTGCTCTGCAGCTATATTTATTATTATTATTATTATTATTTTTCCGCCGTTTTTTGTAACCGCTGTAACTTGAAAAATAATGCTGCGATTGATTTGCTATTTTGCATGCTGATAAAGGGCCATGAGTTGTGGTTCATACCCCAAAACCAGCCATGTAGGTCACATGACCTGGCCGCCATCTTGGGTAGAAAACAAACCGGAAGTGCTCAATTGCACCACTTTCTGAGGGTCTAGGAACTTCCGGTTTTTTTGTGTGGCATCATTAGCTCATGTCTAGTAAATATCAGCAATAAAATCTTTAGCGGTCATGTGACCTTGGCCGCCATATTGGATTTTCCGAAAATTGACAAAAAATTTTTAAAATCTTCTTCTCAAAAATGGCTCATTCATGTGATTATACATTCGCTTTGCAGCACCTATGGCCATAGCTCTACAAAGTGACTGAAGCAGATTTTTTATCAAAAAATTGCAAAAAACCTCAAAAAATTATCTTCTTAAAAACTGCTTGTTTGTTTGACAATCAATTTAGCATATAGTATCTCTGTTGATAGCTCTACAAAGTAACTGTAGCAGATTTTCGAAAAATGGCTTCTTTTGGCAGCCATCTTGGATTTAGTAAAAAGTGAAAGTACACTATAACTTATGAACGATTTGCCAGATTTAAACAAAACTTGGCATACAACATCCGCTCAATGAGATGATTATGCGTTCATGGAAATATTTCCCATGATTCAAGTGGTTTTGGCGGCCATGTTGAATTTATCACAAAAATTCAAAAAACCTCAAAAAATTATCTTGTTAAAAACTGCTTCCTTGTTTGAAAAGCAATTCAGCATATAGTATCTCTGTCGATAGCTCTACAAAGTTACTGAAGCAGATTTTCGAAAAATGGCTTCCTTTGGCAGCCATCTTGGATTTAGTAAAAAGTGAAAGCATGCTATAACTTGTGAACAATTTGCCATATTTAAACAAAACTTGGCATACAACATCCGCTCAATGAGATGATTATGTGTTCATGGAAATATTTCCCATGATTCAAGTGGTTTTGGCGGCCATGTTGAATTTATCACAAAAATTCAAAAAACCTCAAAAAAATATCTTGTTAAAAACTGCTTGCTTGTTTGAAAAGCAATTTAGCATATAGTATCTCTGTTGATAGCTCTACAAAGTTACTGAAGTAGATTTTTAAAAATGGCTTCCTTTGGCAGCCATCTTGGATTTAGTAAAAGAGAAAAAGTTCTATAACTCATGAACTATTTGTCCTTGCATTAAGTTTATCATATTCCTGTGAAATCAAATCCATATGTTGTGTAGTTTGTCTGCTATCTTGCATTCTAGACATGAAACGTTCGTCAAATAATCACATCGAGCAAGTGCAATTTGTCATGAGCCACGCAGGCTCGAAACCCGTCATCGCTGCTATGCAGCTATATTTATTATTATTATTTTTCCGCCGTTTTTTGTAACCACTGTAACTTGAAAAATAATGCTGCGATTGACTTGCCATTTCGCATTCTGATAAAGGGCCATGAGTTGTGGTGCATATCCCAAAACCAGCTATGTAGGTCACCTGACCTGGCCGCCATCTTAGGTAGAACACAGACCGGAAGTACTCAATTGCACCACTTTCTGAGGGTCTAGGAACTTCCGGTTTTTTTGTGTGGCATCATTTGCTCATGTCTAGCAAATATAAGCAATAAAATCTTTAGCGGTCATGTGACCTTGGCCGCCATATTGGATTTTCCGAAAATTGACAAAAAACTTTTAAAATCTTCTTCTCGAAAATGGCTCATTCATGTGATTATACATTTGCTTTGCAGCACCTATGGCCATAGCTCTACAAAGTGACTGAAGCAGATTTTTGAAAAATGGCTTCCTTTGGCAGCCATCTTGGATTTAGTAAAAAGTGAAAGTACGCTATAACTTATGAACAATTTGCCAGATTTAAACCAAAGTTGGCATACAACATCCCTTCAATAAGATGATCATGTGTTCATAAAAATATTTCCCATGATTCAAGTGGTTTTGGCGGCCATATTGAATTTATCAAAAAATTGCAAAAAACCTCAAAAAATTATCTTCTTAAAAACTGCTTGTTTGTTTGACAATCAATTTAGCATATAGTATCTCTGTTGATAGCTCTACAAAGTTACTGTAGCATATTTTCGAAAAATGGCTTCTTTTGGCAGCCATCTTGGATTTAGTAAAAAGTGAAAGTACACTATAACTTATGAACGATTTGCCAGATTTAAACAAAACTTGGCATACAACATCCGCTCAATGAGATGATTATGTGTTCATGGAAATATTTCCCATGATTCAAGTGGTTTTGGCGGCCATGTTGAATTTATCACAAAAATTCAAAAAACCTCAAAAAATTATCTTGTTAAAAACTGCTTCCTTGTTTGAAAAGCAATTCAGCATATAGTATCTCTGTCGATAGCTCTACAAAGTTACTAAAGCAGATTTTCGAAAAATGGATTCCTTTGGCAGCCATCTTGGATTTAGTAAAAAGTGAAAGTACGCTATAACTCATGAACAATTTGCCAGATTTAAACCAAAGTTGGCATACAACATCCCTTCAATAAGATGATTATGTGTTCATAAAAATATTTCCCATGATTCAAGTGTTTTTGGCGGCCATGTTGAATTTATCACAAAAATGCCAAAAAACTCAAAAAATTATCTTCTTAAAAACTGCTTGCTTGTTTGAAAAACAATTCGGCATATAGTATCTCTGTTGATAGCTTCACAAAGTGACTGAAGCAGATTTTTGAAAAATGGCTTCCTTTGGCAGCCATCTTGGATTTAGTAAAAAGTGAAAGTACGCTATAACTCATGAACAATTTGCCAGATTTAAACCAAAGTTGGCATACAACATCCCTTCAATAAGATGATTATGTGTTCATAAAAATATTTCCCATGATTCAAGTGGTTTTGGGCGGCCATATTGAATTTATCAAAAAATTGCAAAAAACCTCAAAAAATTATCTTCTTAAAAACAGCTTGTTTGTTTGACAATCAATTTAGCATATAGTATCTCTGTTGATAGCTCTACAAAGTTACTGAAGTAGACTTTTAAAAATGGCTTCCTTTGGCAGCCATCTTGGATTTAGTAAAAGAGAAAAAGTTCTATAACTCATGAACTATTTGTCCTTGCATTAAGTTTATCACATTCCTGTGAAATCAAATCCATATGTTGTGTAGTTTGTCTGCTATCTTGCATTCTAGACATGAAACGTTCGTCAAATAATCACATCGAGCAAGTGCAATTTGTCATGAGCCACGCAGGCTCGAAACCCGTCATCGCTGCTATGCAGCTATATTTATTATTAGGGTTTCGAGCCCAGATGGGTCGAAACCCTATTGTAATTGCTATGTTTATTATTAGGGTTTCGAGCCCTATGGGGCGAAACCCTATTGTAATTGCTTTGATTATTAGGGTTTCGAGCCCTATGGGGCGAAACCCTATTGTAATTGCTTTGATTATTATTATTATTATTAGGGTTTCGAGCCCTATGGGGCGAAACCCTTTTGTAATTGCTATGTTTATTATTATTATTATTCTTATTATTTTTCCACCGTTTTTTAAAGCACTGTAACTTGAAAAATAATGCTGCAATTCATTTGCTATTTTCCATGTTCATAAAGGGCCATGAGTTGTGGTGCATATCCAAAAACCAGCCATGTAGGTCACATGACCTGGCCGCCATCTTAGGTAGAACACAAACCGGAAGTGCTCAATTGCACCACTTTCTGAGGGTCTAGGAACTTCCGGTTTTTTTGTGTGGCATCATTGGCTCATGTCTAGCAAATATCAGCAATAAAATCTTTAGCGGTCATGTGACCTTGGCCGCCATTTTGGATTTTGTGAAAATTGACAAAAAAAATTTAAAATCTTCTTCTCAAAAATGGCTCGGTCATGTGATTAGACATTTGCTTTGCAGCACCTATGGCCATAGCTCTACAAAGTGACTGAAGCAGATTTTTGAAAAATGGCTTCCTTTGGCAGCCATCTTGGATTTAGTAAAAAGTGAAAGTACGCTATAACTCATGAACAATTTGCCAGATTTAAACCAAAGTTGGCATACAACATCCCTTCGATAAGATGATTATGTATTTATAAAAATATTTCCCATGATTCAAGTGGTTTTGGCGGCCATATTGAATTTATCAAAAAATGCAAAAAACCTCAAAAAATTATCTTCTTAAAAACTGCTTGCTTGGTTGACAATCAATTTAGCATATAGTATCTCTGTTGATAGCTCTACAAAGGTACTGAAGCAGATTTTTGAAAAATGGCTTCCTTTGGCAGCCATCTTGGATTTAGTGAAAAGTGAAATTACGCTATAAATTATGAACAATTTTCCAGATTTTGACAAAACTTGGCATACAACATCCACTCAATAAGATTATTATGTGTTCATAAAAATATTTCCCATGACTCAAGTGGTTTTGGCGGCCATCTTGAATTTATCACAAAAATGCCAAAAACCTCAAGAAATTATTATCTTAAAAACTGCTTGCTTGTTTGACAATCTATTTAGCATATAGTATCTCTGTTGATAGCTCTACAAAGTTACTGAAGCCGATTTTGGCAGCCATCTTGGATTTAGTAAAAAAGTGAAAGTACGCTATAACTTATGAAGGATTTGCCAGATTTAAACAAAACTTGGCATACAACATCCGCTCAATGAGATGATTATGTGTTCATGAAAATATTTCCCATGATTCAAGTGGTTTTGGCGGCCATGTTGAATTTATCACAAAAATTCAAAAAACCTCAAAAAATTATCTTGTTAAAAACTGCTTCCTTGTTTGAAAAGCAATTTAGCATATAGTATCTCTGTTGATAGCTCTACAAAGTTACTAAAGTAGATTATCGAAAAATGGCTTCCTTTGCCAGCCATCTTGGATTTAGTAAAAGAGAAAAAGTTCTATAACTCATGAACTATTTGTCCTTGCATTAAGTTTATCATATTCCTGTGAAATCAAATCCATATGTTGTGTAGTTTGTCTGCTATCTTTCATTCTAGACATGAAACATTCGTCAAATAATCACATTGAGCAAGTGCAATTTGCCATGAGCCACGCAGGCTCGAAACCCGTCATCGCTGCTATGCAGCTATATTTATTATTATTATTCTTCCGCCGTTTTTTGTAACCGCTGTAACTTGAAAAATAATGCTGCGATTGATTTGCTATTTTGCATGCTGATAAAGGGCAATGAGTTGTGGTTCATATCCCAAAACCAGCTATGTAGATCACATGACCTGGCCGCCATCTTAGGTAGAACACAAACCGGAAGTGCTCAATTGCACCACTTTCTGAGGGTCTAGGAACTTCCGGTTTTTTTGTGTGGCATCATTGGCTCATGTCTAGCAAATATCAGCAATAAAATCTTTAGCGGTCATGTGACCTTGGCCGCCATATTGGATTTTCCGAAAATTGATAAAAAACTTTTAAAATCTTCTTCTCAAAAATGGCTCATTCATGTGATTATACTTTTGCTTTGCAGCACCTATGGCCATAGCTCTACAAAGTGACTGGAGCAGATTTTTGAAAAATGGCTTCCTTTGGCAGCCATCTTGGATTTAATAAAAAGTGAAAGTACGCTATAACTCATGAACAATTTGCCAGATTTAAACCAAAGTTAGCATACAACATCCCTTCAATAAGATGATTATGTGTTCATAAAAATATTTCCCATGATTCAAGTGGTTTTGGCGGCCATATTGAATTTATCAAAAAATTGCAAAAAACCTCAAAAAATTATCTTCTTAAAAACTGCTTGTTTGTTTGACAATCAATTTAGCATATAGTATCTCTGTTGATAGCTCTACAAAGTTACTGAAGCAGATTTTTGAAAAATGGCTTTCTTTGGCAGCCATCTTGGATTTAGTGAAAAGTGAAATTATGCTATAACTTATGAACAATTTGCCAGATTTAAACAAAACTTGGCATACAACATCCGTTCAATAAGATGATTATGTGTTCATGAAAATATTTCCCATGATTCAAGTGGTTTTGGCGGCCATGTTGAATTTATCACAAAAATGCCAAAAAACTCAAAAAATTATCTTCTTAAAAACTGCTTGCTTGTTTGAAAAACAATTCGGCATATAGTATCTCTGTTGATAGCTTCACAAAGTGACTGAAGCAGATTTTTGAAAAATGGCTTCCTTTGGCAGCCATCTTGGATTTAGTCAAAAGTGAAAGTACGCTATAACTCATGAACAATTTGCCAGATTTAAACCAAAGTTGGCATACAACATCCCTTCAATAAGATGATTATGTGTTCATAAAAATATTTCCCATGATTCAAGTGGTTTTGGGCGGCCATATTGAATATATCAAAAAATTGCAAAAAACCTCAAAAAATTATCTTCTTAAAAACTGCTTGTTTGTTTGGCAATCAATTTAGCATATAGTATCTCTGTTGATAGCTCTACAAAGTTACTGTAGCAGATTTTCGAAAAATGGCTTCTTTTGGCAGCCATCTTGGATTTAGTAAAAAGTGAAAGTACACTATAACTTATGAACGATTTGCCAGATTTAAACAAAACTTGGCATACAACATCCGCTCAATGAGATGATTATGTGTTCATGGAAATATTTCCCATGATTCAAGTGGTTTTGGCGGCCATGTTGAATTTATCACAAAAATTCAAAAAACCTCAAAAAATTATCTTGTTAAAAACTGCTTCTTTGTTTGAAAAGCAATTCAGCATATAGTATCTCTGTCGATAGCTCTACAAAGTTACAAAAGCAGATTTTCGAAAAATGGCTTCCTTTGGCAGCCATCTTGGATTTAGTAAAAAGTGAAAGCACGCTATAACTTATGAACGATTTGCCAGATTTAAACAAAACTTGGCATACAACATCCGCTCAATGAGATGATTATGTGTTCATGGAAATATTTCCCATGATTCAAGTGGTTTTGGGCGGCCATATTGAGTTTATCAAAAAATTGCAAAAAACCTCAAAAAATTATCTTCTTAAAAACTGCTTGTTTGTTTGACAATCGATTTAGCATATAGTATCTCTGTTGATAGCTCTACAAAGTTACTGTAGCAGATTTTCGAAAAATGGCTTCTTTTGGCAGCCATCTTGGATTTAGTAAAAAGTGAAAGTACACTATAACTTATGAACGATTTGCCAGATTTAAACAAAACTTGGCATACAACATCCGCTCAATGAGATGATTATGTGTTCATGGAAATATTTCCCATGATTCAAGTGGTTTTGGCGGCCATGTTGAATTAATCACAAAAATTCAAAAAACCTCAAAAAATTATCTTGTTAAAAACTGCTTCTTTGTTTGAAAAGCAATTCAGCATATAGTATCTCTGTCGATAGCTCTACAAAGTTACTAAAGCAGATTTTCGAAAAATGGCTTCCTTTGGCAGCCATCTTGGATTTAGTAAAAAGTGAAAGCACGCTATAACTTATGAACGATTTGCCAGATTTAAACAAAACTTGGCATACAACATCCGCTCAATGAGATGATTATGTGTTCATGGAAATATTTCCCATGATTCAAGTGGTTTTGGCGGCCATGTTGAATTTATCACAAAAATTCAAAAAACCTCAAAAAAATATCTTGTTAAAAACTGCTTGCTTGTTTGAAAAGCAATTTAGCATATAGTATCTCTGTTGATAGCTCTACAAAGTTACTGAAGTAGACTTTTAAAAATGGCTTCCTTTGGCAGCCATCTTGGATTTAGTAAAAGAGAAAAAGTTCTATAACTCATGAACTATTTGTCCTTGCATTAAGTTTATCATATTCCTGTGAAATCAAATCCATATGTTGTGTAGTTTGTCTGCTATCTTGCATTCTAGACATGAAACGTTCGTCAAATAATCACATCGAGCAAGTGCAATTTGTCATGAGCCACGCAGGCTCGAAACCCGTCATCGCTGCTATGCAGCTATATTTATTAGGGTTTCGAGCCCAGATGGGTCGAAACCCTATTGTAATTGCTATGTTTATTATTAGGCTTTCAAGTCCCTTCAGGCTTGAAAGCCTATTGTTTTTGTTATGTTTATTATTATTATTATTATTATTATTATTATTATTATTATTATTATTATTATTATTCTTCCGCCAACTTCAAACGACTTCTTCTCTGAAACGGCTGGACCGTTTTGCCTGAAAATTTGTATATACCTTCTACATGTCATGCCATTAAAAGTGACTGAAACAGATTTTCGATTAGTCACGTGGTTCGGCCGCCATCTTGGAACTCATTAAATATGATTCTCTCTTGTATCTCAAAAACTATTGCATGTACAAACATGGAACTAACGGTATATTGAAGGCAACGGACAAGAGAATTGGCCAAAATATTCGTTGACCATATATGGTCATAGAACTCATTAAATATGCATGTCTCTTATATCTCAAGCACTATTGCATGTACAAACGTGAAACTGACGCTATATTGAAGGACATGGTCAAGAGAATGAGCCAACATATTCGTTGACCATATAAGGTCATATACCTCATTAAATATGCATACCTATAATATCTCTGGCACTATTGCACATACATACATGGAACCATTGCTATATTGAAGGCTTTGGACTAGAGAAATTGTCAACATCTTCAATGACCATATATGGTCATATAACTCATTAAATATGCATGTCTCCAATATCTCAAGCACTATTGCATGTACAAACATGGAACTAACGGTATACCGAAGGCAATGGACAAGAAAATTGACCAACATATTCGTTGACCATATATGGTCATAGAACTCATTAAATATGCATGTCTCCAATATCTCAAGCACCATTGCAAGTATAAACATGGTACCAATGATATATTGAAGGCAATGGACAAGAAAATTGGCCAACATATCCGTTGACCATATATGGTCATAGAACTCATTTAATATGCATGTCTCTAATATCTCAAGCGCTATTCCATGTACAAACATGGAACAAACACTATATTGAAGGCAATAGAAAAGAGAATTGGCCAACATATCCGTTGACCATATATGGTCATAGAACTCATTAAATATGCATGTCTAATATTTCAAGCAGTATTGCATGTACAGACAGGGTACCAACGCTATATTGAAGGCAATGGAAAAGAGAATTGGCCAACATATCCGTTGACCATATATGGTCATAGAACTCATTAAATATGCATATTTATAATATCTCGAGAACTATTGAAGTTAGAGACATGGAAATAGCGCTATAATGAAGACATTGGGCCAGAACGTCCTGTAACCTACACGTATATACATTGCACAAATCAAATCTTCAAACTTTTTTTCCCCAAATTTAATGGTGTTATGACTCCTTTTTCTTGAAAGCCGTTAATAGCTGCTCTGCAGCTATATTTATTCTTATTATTTTTCCGCCGTTTTTTCTAAGCACTGTAACTTGAAAAATAATGCTGCAATTTATTTGCTATTTTGCAGGCTGATAAAGGGCCATGAGTTGTGGTGCATACCCAAAAAACAGCTATGTAGGTCACATGACCTGGCCGCCATGTTAGGTAGAACACAAACCGGAAGTGCTCAATTGCACCACTTTCTGAGGGTCTAGGAACTTCCGGTTTTTTTGTGTGGCATCATTGGCTCATGTCTAGCAAATATCAGCAATAAAATCTTTAGCGGTCATGTGACCTTGGCCGCCATATTGGATTTTCCAAAAATTGACAAAAAACTTTTAAAATCTTCTTCTCAAAAATGGCTCATTCATGTGATTATACATTTGCTTTGCAGCACCTATGGGCATAGCCCTACAAAGTGACTGAATCAGATTTTTGAAAAATGGCTTCCTTTGGCAGCCATCTTGGATTCAATAAAAAGTGAAAGTACGCTATAACTCATGAACAATTTGCCAGATTTAAACCAAAGTTGGCATACAACATCCCTTCAATAAGATGATTATGTGTTCATAAAAATATTTCCCATGATTCAAGTGGTTTTGGCGGCCATATTGAATTTGTCAAAAAATTGCAAAAAACCTCAAAAAATTATCTTCTTAAAAACTGCTTGTTTGTTTGACAATCAATTTAGCATATAGTATCTCTGTTGATAGCTCTACAAAGTAACTGTAGCAGATTTTCGAAAAATGGCTTCTTTTGGCAGCCATCTTGGATTTAGTAAAAAGTGAAAGTACACTATATCTTATGAACGATTTGCCAGATTTAAACAAAACTTGGCATACAACATCCGCTCAATGAGATGATTATGTGTTCATGGAAATATTTCCCATGATTCAAGTGGTTTTGGCGGCCATGTTGAATTTATCACAAAAATTCAAAAAACCTCAAAAAATTATCTTGTTAAAAACTGCTTCCTTGTTTGAAAAGCAATTCAGCATATAGTATCTCTGTCGATAGCTCTACAAAGTTACTGAAGCAGATTTTCGAAAAATGGCTTCCTTTGGCAGCCATCTTGGATTTAGTAAAAAGTGAAAGCACGCTATAACTTATAAACAATTTGCCAGATTTAAACTAAACTTGGCATACAACATCCGCTCAATGAGCTGATTATGTGTTCATGGAAATATTTCCCATGATTCAAGTGGTTTTGGCGGCCATGTTGAATTTATCACAAAAATTCAAAAAACCTCAAAAAAATATCTTGTTAAAAACTGCTTGCTTGTTTGAAAAGCAATTTAGCTTATAGTATCTCTGTTGATAGCTCTACAAAGTTACTGAAGTAGATTTTTAAAAATGGCTTCCTTTGGCAGCCATCTTGGATTTAGTAAAAGAGAAAAAGTTCTATAACTCATGAACTATTTGTCCTTGCATTAAGTTTATCATATTCCTGTGAAATCAAATCCATATGTTGTGTAGTTTGTCTGCTATCTTGCATTCTAGACATGAAACGTTCGTCAAATAATCACATCGAGCAAGTGCAATTTGTCATGAGCCACGCAGGCTCGAAACCCGTCATCGCTGCTATGCAGCTATATTTATTATTATTATTATTATTATTTTTCCGCCGTTTTTTGTAACCGCTGTAACTTGAAAAATAATGCTGCGATTGATTTGCTATTTTGCATGCTGATAAAGGGCAATGAGTTGTGGTTCATATCCCAAAACCAGTTATGTAGGTCACATGACCTGGCCGCCATCTTAGGTAGAAGACAAACCGGAAGTGCTCAATTGCACCACTTTTTGGGGGTCTAGGAACTTCCGGTTTTTTTGTGTGGCATCATTGGCTCATGTCTAGCAAATATCAGCAATAAAATCTTTAGCGGTCATGTGACATTGGCCGCCATATTGGATTTTCCGAAAATTGACAAAAAACTTTTAAACACTTCTTCTCAAAAATGGCTCATTCATGTGATTATACATTTGCTTTGCAGCACCTATGGCCATAGCTCTATAAAGTGACTGAAGCAGATTTTTGAAAAATGGCTTCCTTTGGCAGCCATCTTGGATTTAAAAAAAAGTGAAAGTACGCTATAACTCATGAACAATTTGCCAGATTTAAACCAAAGTTGGCATACAACATCCCTTCAATAAGATGATTATGTGTTCATAAAAATATTTCCCATGATTCAAGTGGTTTTGGCGGCCATGTTGAATTTATCACAAAAATGCCAAAAAACTCAAAAAATTATCTTCTTAAAAACTGCTTGCTTGTTTGAAAAACAATTCGGCATATAGTATCTCTGTTGATAGCTTCACAAAGTGACTGAAGCAGATTTTTGAAAAATGGCTTCCTTTGGCAGCCATCTTGGATTTAGTAAAAAGTGAAAGTACGCTATAACTCATGAACAATTTGCCAGATTTAAACCAAAGTTGGCATACAACATCCCTTCAATAAGATGATTATGTGTTCATAAAAATATTTCCCATGATTCAAGTGGTTTTGGCGGCCATGTTGAATTTATAACAAAAATGCCAAAAAACTCAAAAAATTATCTTCTAAAAAACTGCTTGCTTGTTTGAAAAACAATTCGGCATATAGTATCACTGTTGATAGCTTCACAAAGTGACTGAAGCAGATTTTCGAAAAATGGCTTCCTTTGGCAGCCATCTTGGATTTAGTAAAAAGTGAAAGCACGCTATAACTTATGAACAATTTGCCAGATTTAAACAAAACTTGGGATACAACATCCGCTCTATGAGATGATTATGTGTTCATGGAAATATTTCCCATGATTCAAGTGGTTTTGGCGGCCATGTTGAATTTATCACAAAAATTCAAAAAACCTCAAAAAAATATCTTGTTAAAAAGTGCTTGCTTGTTTGAAAAGCAATTTAGCATATAGTATCTCTGTTGATAGCTCTACAAAGTTACTGAAGTAGATTTTTAAAAATGGCTTCCTTTGACAGCCATCTTGGATTTAGTAAAAGAGAAAAAGTTCTATAACTCATGAACTATTTGTCCTTGCATTAAGTTTATCATATTCCTGTGAAATCAAATCCATATGTTGTGTAGTTTGTCTGCTATCTTGCATTCTAGACATGAAACGTTCGTCAAATAATCACATCGAGCAAGTGCAATTTGTCATGAGCCACGCAGGCTCGAAACCCGTCATCGCTGCTATGCAGCTATATTTAGGGTTTCGAGCCCAGATGGGTCGAAACCCTATTGTAATTGCTATGTTTATTATTATTCTTATTATTTTTCCGCCGTTTTTTCTAAGCACTGTAACTTGAAAAATAATGCTGCAATTTATTTGCTATTTTGCAGGCTGATAAAGGGCCATGAGTTGTGGTGCATACCCAAAAAACAGCTATGTAGGTCACATGACCTGGCCGCCATGTTAGGTAGAACACAAACCGGAAGTGCTCAATTGCACCACTTTCTGAGGGTCTAGGAACTTCCGGTTTTTTTGTGTGGCATCATTGGCTCATGTCTAGCAAATATCAGCAATAAAATCTTTAGCGGTCATGTGACCTTGGCCGCCATATTGGATTTTCCAAAAATTGACAAAAAACTTTTAAAATCTTCTTCTCAAAAATGGCTCATTCATGTGATTATACATTTGCTTTGCAGCACCTATGGGCATAGCCCTACAAAGTGACTGAATCAGATTTTTGAAAAATGGCTTCCTTTGGCAGCCATCTTGGATTCAATAAAAAGTGAAAGTACGCTATAACTCATGAACAATTTGCCAGATTTAAACCAAAGTTGGCATACAACATCCCTTCAATAAGATGATTATGTGTTCATAAAAATATTTCCCATGATTCAAGTGGTTTTGGCGGCCATATTGAATTTGTCAAAAAATTGCAAAAAACCTCAAAAAATTATCTTCTTAAAAACTGCTTGTTTGTTTGACAATCAATTTAGCATATAGTATCTCTGTTGATAGCTCTACAAAGTAACTGTAGCAGATTTTCGAAAAATGGCTTCTTTTGGCAGCCATCTTGGATTTAGTAAAAAGTGAAAGTACACTATATCTTATGAACGATTTGCCAGATTTAAACAAAACTTGGCATACAACATCCGCTCAATGAGATGATTATGTGTTCATGGAAATATTTCCCATGATTCAAGTGGTTTTGGCGGCCATGTTGAATTTATCACAAAAATTCAAAAAACCTCAAAAAATTATCTTGTTAAAAACTGCTTCCTTGTTTGAAAAGCAATTCAGCATATAGTATCTCTGTCGATAGCTCTACAAAGTTACTGAAGCAGATTTTCGAAAAATGGCTTCCTTTGGCAGCCATCTTGGATTTAGTAAAAAGTGAAAGCACGCTATAACTTATGAACAATTTGCCAGATTTAAACTAAACTTGGCATACAACATCCGCTCAATGAGCTGATTATGTGTTCATGGAAATATTTCCCATGATTCAAGTGGTTTTGGCGGCCATGTTGAATTTATCACAAAAATTCAAAAAACCTCAAAAAAATATCTTGTTAAAAACTGCTTGCTTGTTTGAAAAGCAATTTAGCTTATAGTATCTCTGTTGATAGCTCTACAAAGTTACTGAAGTAGATTTTTAAAAATGGCTTCCTTTGGCAGCCATCTTGGATTTAGTAAAAGAGAAAAAGTTCTATAACTCATGAACTATTTGTCCTTGCATTAAGTTTATCATATTCCTGTGAAATCAAATCCATATGTTGTGTAGTTTGTCTGCTATCTTGCATTCTAGACATGAAACGTTCGTCAAATAATCACATCGAGCAAGTGCAATTTGTCATGAGCCACGCAGGCTCGAAACCCGTCATCGCTGCTATGCAGCTATATTTAGGGTTTCGAGCCCTATGGGTCGGAAACCCTTTTGTAATTGCTATGTTTATTATTAGGCTTTCAAGTCCCTTCAGGCTTGAAAGCCTATTGTTTTTGTTATGTTTATTAGGCTTTCAAGTCCCTTCAGGCTTGAAAGCCTATTGTTTTTGTTATGTTTATTATTATTATTATTATTCTTCCGCCAACTTCAAACGACTTCTTCTCTGAAACGGCTGCACCATTTTGCCTGAAAATTTGTATATACCTTGTACATGTCATGCCAAATAAAGTGACTGAAACAGATTTTCGATTAGTCACGTGGTTCGTCCGCCATCTTGGAACTCATTAAATATGCATGTCTCTTGTATCTCAAAAACTATTGCATGTACAAACATGGAACTAACGGTATATTGAAGGCAACGCACAAGAGAATTGGCCAAAATATTCGTTGACCATATATGGTCATAGAACTCATTAAATATGCATGTCTCTTATATCTCAAGCACTATTGCATGTACAAACGTGAAACTAACGGTATATTAAAGGCAATGGACAAGAGAATTGGCCAAAATATTCGTTGACCATATATGGTCATAGAACTCATTAAATATGCATGTCTCTTATATCTCAAGCACTATTGCATGTACAAACGTGAAACTTACGCTATATTGAAGGTAATGGTCAAGAGAATGAGGCACCATATTCGTTGACCATATAAGGTCATATACCTCATTAAATATGCATATCTATAATATCTCAGACTCTATTGCACATACAGGCATGGAACCATTGCTATATTGAAGGCTTTGGACAAGAGAAATTGTCAACATGTTCAATGACTATATATGGTCATATAACTCATTAAATATGCATGTCTCCAATATCTCATGTACCATTGCATGTACAAACATGGAACTAACGGTATACTGAAGGCTTTGGACAAGAGAAATTGTCAACATATTCGTTGACCATATATGGTTATAGAACACATTAAATATGCATGTCTCCAATATTTCAAGCACCATTGCAAGTGTAAACATGGTACCAATGCTATATTGAAGGCACTGGGAAAGAAAATTGGCCAACATATCCGTTGACCATATATGGTCATAGAACTCATTTAATATGCATGTCTCTAATATCTCAAGCGCTATTCCATGTACAAACATGGAACAAACACTATATTGAAGGCAATAGAAAAGAGAATTGGCCAACATATCCGTTGACTATATATGGTCATAGAGCTCATTAAATATGCATATAATATCTCGAGCACTATTGAAGTTAGAGACATGGAAATAGCGCTACAATGAAGGCATTGGGCCAGAACTTCGTGTAACCTACACGTATATACATTGCACAAATCAAATCTTCAATCTTTTTTTCCCCAAATTTAATGGTGTTATGGCTCCTTTTTCTTGAAAGCCGTTAATAGCTGCTCTGCAGCTATATTTATTATTATTATTATTCTTCCGCCAACTTCAAACGACTTCTTCTCTGAAACGGCTGCACCATTTTGCCTGAAAATTTGTATATACCTTGTACATGTCATGCCAAAAAAAGTGACTGAAACAGATTTTCGATTAGTCACGTGGTTCGTCCGCCATCTTGGAACTCATTAAATATGCATGTCTCTTGTATCTCAAAAACTATTGCATGTACAAACATGGAACTAACGGTATATTGAAGGCAACGCACAAGAGAATTGGCCAAAATATTCGTTGACCATATATGGTCATAGAACTCATTAAATATGCATATATATAATATCTCAGGCACTATAGCACATACAGACATGGAACCATTGCTATATTGAAGGCTTTGGACAAGAGAAATTGTCAACATTTTCAATGACCATATATGGTCATATAACTCATTAAATATGCATGTCTCCAATATCTCAAGCACTATTGCATGTACAAACATGGAACTAACGGTATACCGAAGGCAATGGTCAAGAAAATTGACCAACATATTCGTTGACCATATATGGTCATATAACTCATTAAATATGCATGTCTCCAATATCTCAAGCACCATTGCAAGTATAAACATGGTACCAATGCTATATTGAAGGCACTGGGAAAGAAAATTGGCCAAAATGTTCATTGACCATATATGGTCATAGAACTCATTAAATATGCATGTCTCTTATATCTCAAGCACTATTGCATGTACAAACGTGAAACTAACGCTATATTGAAGGTAATGGTCAAGAGAATGAGCCAACATATTCGGTGACCATATAAGGTCATATACCTCATTAAATATACATATATATAATATCTCAACACTATTGCACATACAGACATGGAACCATTGCTATATTGAAGGCTTCGGACAAGAGAAATTGACCAACATATTCGTTGACCATATATGATCATAGAACTCATTAAATATGCATGTCTCCAATATCTCAATCACCATTGCAAGTATAAACATGGTACCAATGCTATATTGAAGGCACTGGGAAAGAAAATTGGCCAACATATCCGTTGACCATATATGGTCAAAGAACTCATTAGATATGCATATATATAATATCTCGAGCACTATTGAAGTTAGAGACATGGAAATAGCGCTATATGGAAGGCATTGGGCCAGAACGTCATGTAACCTACACGTATATACATTGCACAAATCAAATCTTCAAACTTTTTTTTCCAAATTTAATGGTGTTATGGCTCTTTTTTCTTGAAAGCCGTTAATAGCTGCTCTGCAGCTATATTTAGGCTTTCAAGTCCCTTCAGGCTTGAAAGCCTATTGTTTTTGTTATGTTTATTATTATTATTATTATTCTTCCGCCAACTTCAAACGACTTCTTCTCTGAAACGGCTGGACCATTTTGCCTGAAAATTTGTATATACCTTCTACATGTCATGCCATTAAAAGTGACTGAAACAGATTTTTGATTAGTCACGTGGTTCGGCCGCCATCTTGAAGCTCATTAAATATGCATGTCTCTTGTATCTCAAAAACTATTGCATGTACAAACATGGAACTAATGGTATACTAAAGGCAACGAACACGAGAATTGGCCAAAATATTCGTTGACCATATATGGTCATAGAACTCATTAAATATGCATGTCTCTTATATCTCAAGCACTATTGCATGTACAAACGTGAAACTAACGCTATATTGAAGGTAATAGTCAAGAGAATGAGCCAACATATTCGTTGACCATATAAGGTCATATACCTCATTAAATATGCATATCTATAATATCTCAGGAACTATTGCACATACAGACATGGAACCATTGCTATATTGAAGGCTTTGGACAAGAGAAATTGTCAACATGTTCCATGACCATATATGGCCATATAACTCATTAAATATGCATGTCTCCAATATCTCAAGCACTATTGCATGTATAAACATGGTACCAAGGCTATATTGAAGGAACTGAGAATGAAAATTGGCCAACATATCCGTTGACCATATATGGTCATAGAACTCATTAAATATGCATGTCTTCAATATCTCAAGCACTGTTGCATGTATAAACATGGTACCAATGCTATATTGAAGGCAGTGGAGAAGAGAATTGGCCAACATAACCGTTGACCATATATGGTCATAGAACTAAATTTAATATGCATGTCTCTAATATCTCAAGCGCTATTCCATGTACAAACATGGAACAAACACTATATTGAAGGCAATAGCAAAGGGAATTGGCCAACATATCCGTTGACCATATATGGTCTTAGAACTCATTAAATATGTATGTCTCTAATATTTCAAGCAGTATAGCATGTACAGACAGGGTTCCAACGCTATACTGAAGGCAATGGAAAAGAGAATTGGCCAACATATCCGTTGACCATATATGGTCGTAGAACTCATTTAATATGCATGTCTCTAATATTTCAAGCAGTATTGCATGTACAAACATGGAACAAACACTATATTGAAGGCAATAGAAAAGAGAATTGGCCAACATATCCTTTGACCATATATGGTCACAGAACTCATTAAATATGCATATATACAATATCTCGAACATTGGGCCAGAACGTCGTGTAAACTAAACGTATATACATTGCACAAATCAAATCTTCAAACTTTTTTTTCCAAATTTAATGGTGTTATGGCCCTTTTTTCTTGAAAGCCGTTAATAGCTGCTCTGCAGCTATATTTCTTATTATTATTTTTCCGCCGTTTTTATAAATCACTGTAACTTGAAAAATAATGCTGCGATTGATTAGGCATTTTGCATGCTGATAAAGTGTCATGAGTTGTGGTGCATATCCGAAAACCAGCCATGTAGGTCACATGACCTGGCCGCCATCTTAGGTAGAACACAAACCGGAAGTGCTCAATTGCACCACTTTCTGAGGGTCTAGGAACTTCCGGTTTTTTTGTGTGGCATCATTGGCTCATGTCTAGCAAATATCAGCAATAAAATCTTTAGCGGTCATGTGACCTTGGCCGCCATATTGGATTTTCCGAAAATTGACAAAAAACTTTTAAAATCTTCTTCTCAAAAATGGCTCATTCATGTGATTATACATTTGCTTTGCAGCACCTATGGCCATAGCCCTACAAAGTGACTGAAGCAGATTTTTGAAAAATGGCTTCCTTTGGCAGCCATCTTGGATTTAATAAAAAGTGTAAGTACGCTATAACTCATGAACAATTTGCCAGATTTAAACCAAAGTTGGCATACAACATCCCTTCAATAAGATGATTATGTGTTCATAAAAATATTTCCCATGATTCAAGTGGTTTTGGCGGCCATATTGAATTTATCAAAAAATTGCAAAAAACCTCAAAAAATTATCTTCTTAAAAACTGCTTGTTTGTTTGACAATCAATTTAGCATATAGTATCTCTGTTGATAGCTCTACAAAGTAACTGTAGCAGATTTTCGAAAAATGGCTTCTTTTGGCAGCCATCTTGGATTTAGTAAAAAGTGAAAGTACACTATAACTTATGAACGATTTGCCAGATTTAAACAAAACTTGGCATACAACATCCGCTCAATGAGATGATTATGTGTTCATGGAAATATTTCCCATGATTCAAGTGGTTTTGGCGGCCATGTTGAATTTATCACAAAACTTCAAAAAACCTCAAAAAATGATCTTGTTAAAAACTGCTTCCTTGTTTGAAAAGCAATTCAGCATATAGTATCTCTGTCGATAGCTCTACAAAGTTACTGAAGCAGATTTTCGAAAAATGGCTTCCTTTGGCAGCCATCTTGGATTTAGTAAAAAGTGAAAGCACGCTATAACTTATGAACAATTTGCCAGATTTAAACAAAACTTGGCATACAACATCCGCTCAATGAGATGATTATGTGTTCATGGAAATATTTCCCATGATTCAAGTGGTTTTGGCAGCCAAGTTGAATTTATCACAAAAATTCAAAAAACCTCAAAAAAATATCTTGTTAAAAACTGCTTGCTTGTTTGAAAAGCAATTTAGCATATAGTATCTCTGTTGATAGCTCTACAAAGTTACTGAAGTAGATTTTTAAAAATGGCTTCCTTTGGCAGCCATCTTGGATTTAGTAAAAGAGAAAAAGTTCTATAACTCATGAACTATTTGTCCTTGCATTAAGTTTATCATATTCCTGTGAAATCAAATCCATATGTTGTGTAGTTTGTCTGCTATCTTGCATTCTAGACATGAAACGTTCGTCAAATAATCACATCGAGCAAGTGCAATTTGTCATGAGCCACGCAGGCTCGAAACCCGTCATCGCTGCTATGCAGCTATATTTATTCTTATTATTTTTCCGCCGTTTTTTCTAAGCACTGTAACTTGAAAAATAATGCTGCAATTTATTTGCTATTTTGCATGCTGATAAAGGGCCATGAGTTGTGGTGCATACCCAAAAAACAGCTATGTAGGTCACATGACCTGGCCGCCATGTTAGGTAGAACACAAACCGGAAGTGCTCAATTGCACCACTTTCTGAGGGTCCAGGAACTTCCGGTTTTTTTGTGTCGCATCATTGGCTCATGTCTAGCAAATATCAGCAATAAAATCTTTAGCGGTCATGTGATCTTGGCCGCCATATTGGATTTTCCGAAAATTGACAAAAAACTTTTAAAATCTTCTTCTCAAAAATGGCTCATTCATGTGATTATACATTTGCTTTGCAGCACCTATGGGCATAGCCCTACAAAGTGACTGAAGCAGATTTTTGAAAAATGGCTTCCTTTGGCAGCCATCTTGGATTCAATAAAAAGTGAAAGTACGCTATAACTCATGAACAATTTGCCAGATTTAAACCAAAGTTGGCATACAACATCCCTTCAATAAGATGATTATGTGTTCATAAAAATATTTCCCATGATTCAAGTGGTTTTGGCGGCCATATTGAATTTATCAAAAAATTGCAAAAAACCTCAAAAAATTATCTTCTTAAAAACTGCTTGTTTGTTTGACAATCAATTTAGCATATAGTATCTTTGTTGATAGCTCTACAAAGGTACTGTAGCAGATTTTCGAAAAATGGCTTCTTTTGGCAGCCATCTTGGATTTAGTAAAAAGTGAAAGTACACTATAACTTATGAACGATTTGCCAGATTTAAACAAAACTTGGCATACAACATCCGCTCAATAAGATGATTATGTGTTCATAAAAATATTTCCCATGATTCAAGTGGTTTTGGCGGCCATGTTGAATTTATAACAAAAATGCCAAAAAACTCAAAAAATTATCTTCTAAAAAACTGCTTGCTTGTTTGAAAAACAATTCGGCATATAGTATCTCTGTTGATAGCTTCACAAAGTGACTGAAGCAGATTTTTGAAAAATGGCTTCCTTTGGCAGCCATCTTGGATTTAGTAAAAAGTGAAAGTACACTATAACTTATGAACGATTTGCCAGATTTAAACAAAACTTGGCATACAACATCCGCTCAATGAGATGATTATGTGTTCATGGAAATATTTCCCATGATTCAAGTGGTTTTGGCGGCCATGCTGAATTTATCACAAAAATTCAAAAAACCTCAAAAAAATATCTTGTTAAAAACTGCTTGCTTGTTTGAAAAGCAATTTAGCATATAGTATCTCTGTTGATAGCTCTACAAAGTTACTGAAGTAGATTTTTAAAAATGGCTTCCTTTGGCAGCCATCTTGGATTTAGTAAAAGAGAAAAAGTTCTATAACTCATGAACTATTTGTCCTTGCATTAAGTTTATCATATTCCTGTGAAATCAAATCCATATGTTGTGTAGTTTGTCTGCTATCTTGCATTCTAGACATGAAACGTTCGTCAAATAATCACATCGAGCAAGTGCAATTTGTCATGAGCCACGCAGGCTCGAAACCCATCATCGCTGCTATGCAGCTATATTTAGGGTTTCGAGCCCTATGGGGCGAAACCCTATTGTAATTGCTATGTTTATTATTCTTATTAGGGTTTCGAGCCCATTTGGTCGAAACCCTATTGTAATTGTTCCGTTTATTATTATTATTATTATTATTATTAGGGTTTCGAGCCCATTTGGTCGAAACCCTATTGAAATTGTTCCGTTTATTATTAGGGTTTCGAGCCCATTTGGTCGAAACCCTATTGTAATTGTTCCGTTTATTATTATTATTATGATTCCGCCTAAATTTTTGGTCACGCTTTATGTCAACGCTGTTGGACCGATCAGCTCCATACTTGCCACAATGGTAAAGCTGGATGAGATCTGGTGCATATCCTAAGCTCAGACACATAGGTCACATGACCAGGCCGCCATCTTGGATTAAAGATGAAATTTTCAATGCCGATTTGCACACCTTTCTGAGGGTCTGAGTGCTCCAAATTTTTTATGGCAGTAGCAGTGGGAGAAGGGCTACAATTTTCATCAAAAAAAACTTTAGCGGTCACGTGACTAATTTTTTTCTAGAATTTTTTTAATTTTGTTTTGCATCTCATTTGCATAATTTTCGACTAATCAACTAACCCTGAATAACTTTGAAAGATCATATGACATAGTATTTAATTCCAAAATATGAAGTCCAGGCGATAAGCCGTTTTTTATAAGAAGATTTTAGAATGTTTTTTCATATTTTTTTTGTTCTTTTATATGGTCACGTGACCTCATTTTATAGACATAATTGCAATATCACAAGCACTGTTACAGATAGGAACATGCAACCAGTGCAATATTGAAGTGATGGTACATGAAATTCTACTAACAAACAAGATGACCATATATGGTCATGTGATCTCATTAAATATGCATGAATGTAATATATCAAGCACTGTTACAGATAGGGACATGCAACCTGTGCAATATCGAAGATATAAGACACGAGATGTGACTAACTAATGTGATGACCATATATGGTCATGTGACTTCATCAAATATACATAAATGTAATAACTCAAGCACAGTTACAGACAGGAACATGCAACCAGTGCAATATTGAAGTGATGGTACATGAAATTTAACTAACAAACAAGATGACCATATATGGTCATGTGACCTCATTGAATATGCATAAATGTAATATATCAAGCACTGTAAGAGTTAGGGACATGCAACCTGTGCAATATCGAATCTATGGGTCAAGAGATGTGACTAACTAATGTGATGACTATATATGATCATATGACCTCATCAAATATGCATAAATGTAATAACTCAAGCACTGTTACAGACGGGAACATGCAACCAGTGCAATATCGAAGCTATGGGACAAGAGATGTGACTAACTAATGTGATGACCACATATGGTCATGTGACCTCATCAAATATGCATAAATGTTATATTTGAAAAACAGTAACAGATAGAAACACACAACCTGTGCAATATCGAAGCTATGAGACAAGATATGTGACTAACACATCTGATGCCCATACACGGTCATGTGACATCATTAAATATGCATAAATGTAATAACTCAAGCACTGTTACAGACGGGAACATGCAAGCTGTTCAATATCGAATCTATGGAACAAGAGATGTGACTAACTAATGTGATGACCACATATGGTCATGTGACCTCATCAAATATGCATAAATGTTATATCTCAAGCACTGTTACAGATAGGAAAATGCAACCAATGCAATATTGAAGTAATTCTACTAACAAACAAGATGACCATATATGGTCATGTGATCTCATTAAATATGCATAAATGTAATATATCAAGCACTGTTACAGATAGGGACATGCAACCTGTGCAATATCGAAGCTATAAGACACGAGATGTGACTAACTAATGTGATGACCATATATGGTCATGTGATCTCACTAAATATGCATAAATGTAATATATCAAGCACTGTTACAGATAGGGATATGCAACCTGTGCAATATCGAAGCTATAAGACACGAGATGTTACTAACTAATGTGATGACCATATATGGTCATGTGACTTCATCAAATATGCATAAATGTAATAACTCAAGCACAGTTACAGACGGGAACATGCAACCAATGCAATATTGAAGTGATGGTACATGAAATTTTACTAACAAACAAGATGACCATATATGGTCATGTGACCTCATTGAATATGCATAAATGTAATATATCAAGCACTGCAAGAGTTAGGGACATGCAACCTGTGCAATATCGAAGGTATGGGTCAAGAGATGTGACTAACTAATGTGATGACCATATATGGTCATGTGACTTCATTAAATATGCATAATTGAATTATCTCAAGCACAGTTACAGACATGAACATGCAACCTGTGCAAAATCGAAGCTGTGGAACATGAGATGAGAGTAACTAATGTGATGACCGTATATGGTCATGTGACGTCATTAAATATGCATAATTGTAATATCTCAAGCGGAATCACAGATAGAGACATGCAACCTATGCAATATCGAAGCTATGAGACAAGAGATGTGGCTAACTAATGTGATGACCATATATGGTCATGTGACCTCATCAAATATGCATAAATGTTATATCTCAAGCACTGTTACAGATAGGAACATGCAACCAGGGCAATATTGAAGCTATTGCACAACAGAAGTCACTAACATATCCGATGACCATATATGGTCATGTGACCTCATCAAATAAGCTTAAATGTAATAACTCAAGCACTATTACAGACGGGAACATGCAACCTGTGCAATATCGAATCTATGGAACAAGAGATGTGACTAACTAATGTGATGACCATATATGGTCATGTGACCTCATCAAATATGCATAAATGTTATATTTGAAACACAGTAACAGAAAGAAACACACAACCTGTGCAATATCGAAGCTATGAGACAAGATATGTGACTAACACATCTGATGCTCATACACGGTCATGTGACATCATTAAATATGCATAAATGTAATAACTCAAGCACTGTTACAGACGGGAACATGCAACCTGTGCAATATCGAATCTATGGAACAAGAGATGTGACTAACTAATGTGATGACCACATATGGTCATGTGACCTCATCAAATATGCATAAATGTTACATCTCAAGCACTGTTACAGATAGGAAAATGCAACCAATGCAATATTGAAGTTATTGCACAACAGAGCTGACAAAAACATCTGATGACCATATATGGTCATGGGACATCATTAAATATGCAAGATTGTAATACCTTAAGCACTGTTACAGACAGGAACATGCAACATGTTTAGTATGAAGGCCATGCAATTTCCTTTAATATATTATTGTCAATGATGCTGATTTTGGAACGCTGCTAATAAGTCAGTGGGCTCGAAACCCGACATTGCTGCAACGCAGCTATATTTATTATTATTATTCTTCCGCCGTTTTTCGGTCACACTTTATGTCAACGCTGTTGGACCGATCAGTTCCATACTTGCCACAATGGTAAAGCTAGATGAGATCTAGTGCATAGCCTAAGTTCAGACACATAGGTCACATGACCAGGCCGCCATTTTGGATTGAAGGCGAAATTTTCAATGCCGAATTGCGCACCTTTCTGAGGGTCTGAGTGCTCCAATTTTTTTATGATAGCAGCAGTGGGTCAAGTGCTACAAATTTCATCAAAAAAATCTTTAGCGGTCACGTGACTTTTTTTTTAGAATTTTTTTAAATTTTGTTTTGCATCTCATTTGCATAATTTTCGACGAATCAACTAACCCTGAATAACTTTGAAAGATCATATGACATAGTATTTAATTCCAAAATATGCAGTACAGGCGATAAGCCGTTTTTTATAAGAAGATTTTAGAATGTTTTTTTATATTTTTTTGTTCTTTTATATGGTCACGTGACCTCATTTTATAGACAAAATTGCAATATCTCAAGCACTGTTACAGATAGGAACATGCAACCAGTGCAATATTGAAGTGATGGTACATGAAATTCTACTAACAAACAAGATGACCATATATGGTCATGTGATCTCATTAAATATGCATAAATATAATATATCAAGCACTGTTACAGATAAGGACATGCAACCTGTGCAATATCGAAGCTATAAGACACGAGATGTGACTAACTAATGTGATGACCATATATGGTCATGTGACTTCATCAAATATGCATAAATGTAATAACTCAAGCACAGTTAAAGACGGGAACATGCAACCAATGCAATATTGAAGTGATGGTACATGAAATTTTACTAACAAACAAGATGACCATATATGGTCAGGTGACCTCATTGAATATGCATAAATGTAATATATCAAGCACTGTAAGAGTTAGGGACATGCAACCTGTGCAATATCGAAGGTATGGGTCAAGAGATGTGACTAACTAATGTGATGACCATATATGGTCATGTGACTTCATTAAATATGCATAATTGAATTATCTCAAGCACTGTTACAGATAGAAACATGCAATCTGTGCAATATTGAAGCTATGAGACAAGAGATGTGACTAACTAATGTGATGACCATATATGGTCATGTAACTTAATCAAATATGCATACATGTAATAACTCAAGCACTGTTACAGACATGAACATGCAACCTGTGCAAAATCGAAGCTATGGGACATGAGATGTGAGTAACTAATGTGATGACCGTATATGGTCATGTGACGTTATTACATATGCATATTTGTAATATCTCAAGCAGAATCACAGATAGAGACATGCAACCTATGCAATATCGAAGCTATGAGACAAGAGATGTGACTAACTAATGTGATGACCATATATGGTCATGTAACTTCATCAAATATGCATAAATGTTATATTCGAAACACAGTAACAGATAGAAACACGCATCCAGTGCAATATTGAAGCTATTGCACAACAGAAGTGACTAACTAATGCGATGACCATATATGGTCATGTGACCTCATCAAATATGCATAAATGTAATAACTCAAGCACTGTTACAGATGGGAACATGCAACCTATGCAATATCGAAGCTATGGGACAAGAGATGTGACTAACTAATGTGATGACCATATATGGTCATGTGACCTCATCAAATATGCATAAATGTTATATGTCAAGCACTGTTACAGATAGGAACATGCAACCAGTGCAATATTGAAGTTATTGCACAACAGAAGTGACTGATACATCCGATGACCATATATGGTCATGTGACGTCATTAAATATGCATGATTGTAAAACATTAAGCACTGTCACAGACAGGAACATGTAACATGTTTAGTATGAAGGCCATGCAAATCCTTTAATATATTCTTGTCGATGATGCTGATTTTGGAATGCTGCTAATAAGTCAGTGGGCTCGAAACCCGTCATTGCTGCAACGCAGCTATATTTCCGTTTATTATTATTATTATTAGGTTTTCAAGACACATGTCTTGGAAACCTTTTGTAATTGTTATGTTTTTTATTATTAGGTTTTCAAGACACATGTCTTGGAAACCTATTGTAATCGTTATGTTTTTTATTATTCCGCCAGATTTTTTCGCTAAGCGCCATTTCGACACCGTTGCACATATCTGTAAAAAATTTTCATATGTTTGTAAAGGTTGATGAGATCTAGTGCATATCCTAAGATGACGCATATTGATCACGTGGTACGGCGGCCATTTTGAATTTTAGGCAAAAAATGGCATGCTCATTTAAACACCTTTCTGAGGGCCTAGGAGTCTCAAACTTTCGCCTAAAAGAAGCATTGGCCCTAGAGCTACGTATATCAGAAAAAAAAAGTTGAACGGTCATGTGACTTTTTTTTCTAGAATTTTCTGAAATATTGTTTTGCATCTCATTTGCATAATTTTGATCGTATCGAAATTCCACGCCATAATTTTGAAGAAGATCATACATACTACAGATTAATCAAAGAATCATGGAAGTGCGACCAGTAGTTTTGGAGCAGTTGATTTATGAATATTTTTCACATTTTATATAAAATAGTCAGCAATGTTGCATTATGGGAAAGGGGGGAGGGCCCATATACGATACACATTGAATTGACATATATTGAGAACTATTGCATATACAAACATGGAACTAACGCTATATTGAAGACATTGGACAAGAGAATTGACCAAAATATTGGATGACCATAAATGGTCATGCAACTCATTAAATATGCATGTCTCTAATATCTCAGGCACTATTGCAAGTACAAACATGGAACTAACGCTATATTGAAGACATTGGACAAGATAATTGACCAAGATATTGGATGACCATATATGGTCATGTAACTCATTAAATATGCATGTCTTTAATATCTCAGGCACTATTGCAAGTATAAACATGGAACCAATGCTATATTGAAGACATTGAACAAAAGAATTGATCAACATAGTGTATGACCATATATGGTCATATAACTCATTAAATATGAGTGTCTCTAATATCTCGGGCATTATTGCAAGTTCAAACATGGAATCAACGCTATATTGAAGACATGGGACGAGAGAATTGACCAACATATTCGATGACCATATATGGTCATAGAACTGATTAAATATGCATATCCATATATCTCGAACACTTTTAAAGATAGAAACATGTACCCAAACCTATATTGAAGACTTTGGACAAGATAATTGACCAACACAGTCGATGACCATATATGGTCATACAACTCATTAAATATGCATGTCTCTAATATCTCGAGTACTATTGTAAGCACAAACATGGAACCAATACTATATTAAAGACATTGGACAAAAGGATTGACCAACATATTCGATTACCATATATGGTCATAGAACACATTAAGTATGCATATCCATAATATCTCGAGCACTTTTAAAGATAGGGACATGTACCCAAACCTATACTGAAGACATTGGACAAGAGAATTGTCCAACATATGAGATGACCATATATGGTCATAGAACTCATTAAATATGCATGCCTCTAATATCTTAGGCACTGATGCAGGTAGGAACATGGAACCAATGCTATATTGAAGTCATTGGACAAGAGAATTGACAAACATACCTGATGACTATATATGGTCATATAACTCATTACATATGCATGGCAATAATATCTTGGACACTATCACATATACAAACATGGGACCAACGTTAATTTTGGGGGCTATTGCAAACAGTCATACCTGGCCATACATTGCATGTGACTTGGCCATGTGCCATGGTCTTGAAAACCGGTCATTGCTGCTATGCAGCTATATTTATTATTATTATTATTCCGCCAGATTTTTCGCTAAGCGCCATTCGAACACCGTTGCACATATCTTGAAAATTTTTTCAGATGTTTGTAAAGTCTGATGAGATCTAGTGCATATCCTAAGATGACGCATATTGGTCACGTGGTACGGCGGCCATTTTGAATTTTAGGCAAAAAATAGCATGCTGATTTAAGCACCTTTCTGAGGGTCTAGGAGTCTCAAACTTTCGCTTAAAAGAAGCATTGGCCCTAGAGCTACGTATTTCATAAAAAAAAAAGTTGAACGGTCATGTGACTTTTTTTTCTAGAATTTTCTGAAATATTGTTTTGCATCTCATTTGCATAATTTTGATCGTATCAAAATTCCACGCCATAATTTTGAAGAACATCATACATACTACAGATTAATCAAAGAATCGTGAAAGTGCGACCAGTAGTTTTGGAGCAGTTGATTTATGAATATTTTTCACATTTTATATAAAATAGTCAGCAATGATGCATTATGGGAAAGGGGGGAGGGCCCTTATACGATACACATTGAATTGAAATATATTGAGAACTATTGTATATACAACCATGGAACTAACGCTATATTGAAGACATTGGACAAGAGAATTGACCAAAATATTGGATGACCATATATGGTCATGCAACTCATTAAATATGCATGTCTCTAATATCTCAGGCACTATTGCAAGTACAAACATGGAACTAATGCTGTATTGAAGACATTGGACAAGAGAATTGACCGAAAAATTGGATGACCAAATATGGTCATAGTACTCATTAAATATGCATGTCTCTAATATCTCAGGCACTATTGCAAGTACAAACATGGAACCAATGCTATATTGAAGACATTGGATAAAAGAATTGACCAACATATTCGATGACCATATATGGTCATAGAACTCATTAAATATGCATATCCATAATATATCGATCACTTTGAAAGATATAGACATGTACCCAAACATATATTGAAGACATTGGACAAGAGAATTGACCAACACATTCGATGACCATATATGGTCATAGAACTCATTAAATATGCATGTCTCTAATATCTCAGCCACTATTGCAAACACAAACATGGAACCAATGTTATATTGAAGACATTGGACTAAAGGATTGACCAACACATTCGATGACCATATATGGCTATAGAACTCATTAAATATGCATATCCATAATATCTCGAGCACTTTTAAAGATAGAGACATGTGCCCTAACCTATACTGAAGGCATTGGACAAAAGAATTGACCAACATTTTGAATGACCATATATGGTCATATAACTCATTAAATATGCAAGTCTCTAATATCTTAGGCACTGTTGCAAGTAGGAACATTGAACCAATGCTATATTGAAGATATTGGAGAAGAGAATTGACAAACATACCTGATGACTATATATGGTCATGGAACTCATTGAATATGCATGGCTATTATATCTCGGACACTATCACATATACAAACATGGAACCAAAGTTAATTTTGAGGGCTATCGCAAACAGTCATACATGGCCATGCATTGCATGTGACTTGGCCATGTGCCATGGTCTTGAAAACCGGTGATTGCTGCTATGCAGCTATATTTATTATTATTATTCTTCCGCCTAAATTTTTGGTCACGCTTTATGTCAACACCGTTGGACCGATCAGTTCCATACTTGCCACAATGGTAAAGCTGTATGAGATCTGGTGCATATCCTAAGTTCAGACACATAGGTCACATGACCAGGCCGCCATCTTGGATTAAAGGCGAAATTTTCAATGCCGAATTGCGCACCTTTCTGAGGGTCTGAGTGCTCCAATTTTTTTATGATAGTAGCAGTGCGACAAGGGCTACAAATTTCATAAAAAAAAACTTTAGCGGTCACGTGACTAATTTTTTTCTAGAATTTTTTTAATTTTCTTTTGCATCTCATTTGCATAATTTTCGACTAATCAACTATCCCTGAATAACTTTGAAAGATCATATGACATAGTATTTAATTCCAAAATATGAAGTCCAGGCGATAAGCCGTTTTTTAGAAGAAGATTTTAGAATGTTTTTTCATATTTTTTTTGTTCTTTTATATGGTCACGTGACCTCATTTTATAGACATAATTGCAATATCTCAAGCACTGTTACAGATAGGAACATGCAACCAGTGCAATATTGAAGTGATGGTACATGAAATTCTACTAACAAACAAGATGACCATATATGGTCATGTGATCTCATTAAATATGCATAATTGAATTATCTCAAGCACTGTTACAGTTAGAAACATGCAACCTGTGCAATATCGAAGCTGTGAGACAAGAGATGTGACTAACTAATGTGATGACCATATATGGTCATGTAACTTCATCAAATATGCATACATGAAATAACTCAAGCACTGTTACAGACATGAACATGCAACCTGTGCAAAATCGAAGCTATGGGACATGAGATGTGAGTAACTAAGGAGATGACCGTATATGGTCATGTGACGTCATTAAATATGCATAATTGTAATAACTCAAGCACAGTTACAGACGGGAACATGCAACCAGTGCAATATTGAAGTGATGGTACATGAAATTTTACTAACAAACAAGATGACCATATATGGTCATGTGACCTCATTGAATATGCTTAAATGTAATATATTGAGCACTGTTACAGACATGAACATGCAACCTGTGCAAAATCGAAGCTATGGGACATGAGATGTGAGTAACTAATGAGATGACCGTATATGGTCATGTGACGTCATTAAATATGCATAATTGTAATATCTCAAGCAGAATCACAGATAGAGACATGCAACCTATGAAATATCAAAGCTATGATACAAGAGATGTGACTAACTAATGTGATGACCATATATGGTCATGTAACTTCATCAAATATGAATAAATGTAGTAACTCAAGCACTGTTACAGATAGGAACATGCAACCAGTGCAATATTGAAGCTATTGCACAACAGAAGTGACTAACACATCCGATGACCATATATGGTCATGTGACCTCATCAAATATGCATAAATGTAATATATCAAGCACTGTTACAGATAGGGACATGCAACCTGTGCAATATCGAAGCTATAAGACACAAGATGTGACTAACTAATGTGATGACCATATATGGTCATGTGACTTCATCAAATATGCATAAATGTAATAACTCAAGCACAGTTACAGACGGGAACATGCAACCAGTGCAATATTGAAGTGATGGTACATGAAATTTTACTAACAAACAAGATGACCATATATGGTCATGTGACCTCATTGAATATGCATAAATGTAATATATCAAGCACTGCAAGAGTTAGGGACATGCAACCTGTGCAATATCGAAGGTATGGGTCAAGAGATGTGGCTAACTAATCTGATGACCATATATGGTAATGTGACTTCATTAAATATGCATAATTGAATTATCTCAAGCACTGTTACAGACATGAACATGCAACCTGTGCAAAATCGAAGCTGTGGGACATGAGATGTGAGTAACTAATGTGATGACCGTATATGGTCATGTGACGTCATTAAATATGCATAATTGTAATATCTCAAGCAGAATCACAGATAGAGACATGCAACCTATGCAATATCGAAGCTATGAGACAAGAGATGTGGCTAACTAATGTGATGACCATATATGGTCATGTAATTTCATCAAATATGCATAAATGTAATAACTCAAGCACTGTTACAGATAGGAACATGCAACCAGTGCAATATTGAAGCTATTGCACAACAGAAGTGACTAACACATCCGATGACCATATATGGTCATGTGACCTCATCAAATATGCATAAATGTTATATCTCAAGCACTGTTACAGATAGGAACATGCAACCAGTGCAATATTGAAGCTATTGCATAACAGAAGTCACTAACATATCCGATGACCATATATGGTCATGTGACCTCATCAAATAAGCATAAATGTAATAACTCAATCACTATTACAGACGGGAACATGCAACCTGTGCAATATCGAATCTATGGAACAAGAGATGTGACTAACTAATGTGATGACCATATATGGTCATGTGACCTCATCAAATATGCATAAATGTTATATCTCAAGCACTGTTACAGATAGGAACATGCAACCAATGCAATATTGAAGTTATTGCACAACAGAGCTGACAAAAACATCAGATGACCATATATGGTCATGGGACATAATTAAATATACGAGATTATAATACCTTAAGCACTGTTACAGACAGGGACATGTAACATGTTTAGTATGAAGGCCATGCAATTTCCTTTAATATATTATTGTCAATGATGCTGATTTTGGAACGTTGCTAATAAGTCAGTGGGCTCGAAACCCGACATTGCTGCAACGCAGCTATATTTAGGGTTTCGAGCCCATTTGGTCGAAACCCTTTTGTAATTGTTCCGTTTATTATTATTATTATTAGGGTTTCGAGCCCATTTGGTCGAAACCCTATTGAAATTGTTCCGTTTATTATTATTAGGTTTTCAAGACACATGTCTTGGAAACCTATTGTAATCGTTATGTTTTTTATTATTCCGCCAGATTTTTTCGCTAAGCGCCATTTCGACACCGTTGCACATATCTGGAAAATTTTTTCATATGTTTGTAAAGGTTGATGAGATCTAGTGCATATCCTAAGATGACGCATGTTGGTCACGTGGTACGGCGGCCATTTTGAATTTAAGACGAAATATGGCATGCTCATTTAAACACCTTTCTGAGGGTCTAGGAGTCTCAAACTTTCGCTTAAAAGAAGCATTGGCCCTAGAGCTACGTATTTCATGAAAAAAAAGTTGAACGGTCATGTGACTTTTTTTTCTAGAATTTTCTGAAATATTGTTTTGCATCTCATTTGCATAATTTTGATCGTATCAAAATTCCACGCCATAATTTTGAAGAACATCATACATACTACCGATTAATCAAAGAATCATGAAAGTGCGACCAACAGTTTTGGAGGAGTTGATTTATGAATATTTTTCACATTTTATATAAAATAGTGAGCAATGATGCATTATGGGAAAGGGGGGAGGGCCCTTAATACGATACACATTGTATTGCCATATATTGAGAACTATTGCATATACAAACATGGAACCAACGCTTTATTGAAGACATTGGACAAGAGAATTGACCAAAATATTGGATGACCATATATGGACATAAAACTCATTAAATATGCATGTCTCTAATATCTCATGCACTATTGCAAGTACAAACATGGAACCATGGCTATATTGAAGACATTGGACGAGAGAATTGACCAACATATTCGATGACCATATATGGTCATAGAACTCATTGAATATGCATGTCTCTAATATCTCATGCACTTTTAAAGATAGAAACATGTACCCAAACCTATTGTGAAGGCATTGGACAAGAGAATTGACCAACACATTCGATGACCATATATGGTCATAGAACTCATTAAATATACATGTCTCTAATATCTCAGGCACTATTGCAAGTACAAACATGCAACCAGTGCTATATTGAAGACATTGGACGAGACAATTGAGCAACATATTCGATGACCATATATGGTCATATAACTCATTAAATATGCATGTCTCTAATATCTCGTGCACTATTGCAAGTACAAACATGGAACCAATGCTATATTGAAGACATTGGACAAAAGAATTGACCAACATAGTTGATGACCATATATGGTCATCGAACTCATTAAATATGCATGTCTCTAATATCTCTAGCACTTAAAAAGATAGACATGTACCCAAACCTATATTGAAAGCATTGGACAAGAGAATTGACCAGCATATTCAATGACCATATATGGTCATCGAACTCATTAAATATGCATGTCTCTAATATCTATAGCACTTAAAAAGATAGACATGTACCCAAACCTATATTGAAAGCATTGGACAAGAGAATTGACCAACATATTCAATGACCATATATGGTCATATAACTCATTAAATATGCATGTCTCTAATATCTCATGCACTATTGCAACTACAAACATGGAACCAATGCTATATTGAAGACATTGGTCAAAAGAATTGACCAACACAGTTGATGACCATATATGGTCATATAACTCATTAAATATGCATATCCATAATATCTCTAGCACTTTAAAAGATAGAGACATGTACCCAAACCTACATTGAAAAACATTGGACAAGAGAATTGACGAACACATTCGATGACCATATATGGTCATAGAACTCATTAAATATGCATGTCTATAATATCTCAGGCACTATTGCAAACACAAACATGGAACCAATGTTATATTGAAGACATTGGACAAGAGGATTGACCAACACATTCGATGACCATATATGGTCATAGAACTCATTAAATATGCATGTCTCTAATATCTTATGCACTATTGCAAGTACAAACGTGGTACCAACGCTATATTGAATACATTGGACAACAGAATTGACCAACATAGTTGATGACCATATATGGTCATAGAACTCATTAAATATGCATGTCTCTAATATCTTATGCATTATTGCAAGTACAAACATGGAACCAATGCTATATTGAAGACATTGGACAAAAGAATTGACCAACACATTCGATGACCATATATGGTCATAGAACTCATTAAATATGCATGTCTCTAATATTTCAGGCACCATTGGAAACACACACATGGAACCAATGTTATATTGAAGACATTGGACAAGAGGATTGACCAACACATTCCATGACCATATATGGTCATATAACTCATTAAATATGCATATCCATAATATCTCGAGCACTTTTAAAGATAGAGACATGTACCCAAACCTATAGTGAAGGCATTGGACAAAAGAATTGACCAACATTTTAAATGACCATATATGGTCATAGAACTCATTAAATATGCAAGTCTCTAATATCTTAGGCACTGTTACAAGTAGGAACATTGAACCAATGCTATATTGAAGACATTAGACAAGAGAATTGACAAACATACCCGATGACTATATATGGTCATAGAACTCATTAAATATGCATGGCTATAATATCTCGAACACTATCACATATACAAACATGGAACCAACGTTAATTTTCAGGGCTATTGCAAACAGTCATACACGGCCATGCTATGCATGTGACTTGGCCATGTGCCATGGTCTTGAAAACCGGTGATTGCTGCTATGCAGCTATATTTATTATTATTATTCTTCCGCCTAAATTTTTGGTCACGCTTTATGTCAACACCGTTGGACCGATCAGTTTCATACTTGCCACAATGGTAAAGCTGTATGAGATCTGGTGCATATCCTAAGTTCAGACACATAGGTCACATGACCAGGCCGCCATCTTGGATTAAAGGCGAAATTTTCAATGCCGAATTGCGCACCTTTCTGAGGGTCTGAGTGCTCCAATTTTTTTATGATAGTAACAGTGCGACAAGGGCTACAAATTTCATCAAAAAAAACTTTAGCGGTCACGTGACTTTTTTTTTTAGAATTTTTTTAAATTTTGTTTTGCATCTCATTTGCATAATTTTCGACAAATCAACTAACCCTGAATAACTTTGAAAGATCATATGACATAGTATTTAATTCCAAAATATGGAAGTCCAGGCGAAAAGCCGTTTTTTATAAGAAGATTTTAGAATGTTTTTTCATATTTTTTTGTTCTTTTATATGGTCACGTGACCTCATTTTATAGACATAATTGCAATATCTCAAGCACTGTTACAGATAGGAACATGCAACCAGTGCAATATTGAAGCTATTGCACAACAGAAGACACTAACATATCCGATGACCATATATGGTCATGTGACCTCATTGAATATGCATAAATGTAATATATCAAGCACTGCAAGAGTTAGGGACATGCAACCTGTGCAATATCGAAGGTATGGGTCAAGAGATGTGGCTAACTAATGTGATGACCATATATGGTCATGTGACTTCATTAAATATGCATAATTGAATTATCTCAAGCACTGTTACAGACATGAACATGCAACCTGTGCAAAATCGAAGCTGTGGGACATGAGATGTGAGTAACTAATGTGATGACCGTATATGGTCATGTGACGTCATTAAATATGCATAATTGTAATATCTCAAGCAGAATCACAGATAGAGACATGCAACCTATGCAATATCGAAGCTATGAGACAAGAGATGTGGCTAACTAATGTGATGACCATATATGGTCATGTAATTTCATCAAATATGCATAAATGTAATTACTCAAGCACTGTTACAGATAGGAACATGCAACCAGTGCAATATTGAAGCTATTGCACAACAGAAGTGACTAACACATCCGATGACCATATATGGTCATGTGACCTCATCAAATATGCATAAATGTTATATCTCAAGCACTGTTACAGATAGGAACATGCAACCAGTGCAATATTGAAGCTATTGCACAACAGAAGTCACTAACATAACCGATGACCATATATGGTCATGTGACCTCATCAAATAAGCATAAATGTAATAACTCAATCACTATTACAGACGGGAACATGCAACCTGTGCAATATCGAATCTATGGAACAAGAGATGTGACTAACTAATGTGATGACCATATATGGTCATGTGACCTCATCAAATATGCATAAATGTTATATCTCAAGCACTGTTACAGATAGGAACATGCAACCAATGCAATATTGAAGTTATTGCACAACAGAGCTGACAAAAACATCAGATGACCATATATGGTCATGGGACATAATTAAATATGCGAGATTATAATACCTTAAGCACTGTTACAGACAGGAACATGTAACATGTTTAGTATGACGGCCATGCAATTTCCTTTAATATATTATTGTCAATGATGCTGATTTTGGAACGTTGCTAATAAGTCAGTGGGCTCGAAACCCGACATTGCTGCAACGCAGCTATATTTATTATTATTATTATTATTATTCCGCCAACTTCAAACGACTTCTTCTCTGAAACGGCTGGACCGTTTTGCCTGAAAATTTGTATATACCTTCTACATGTCATGCCATTAAAAGTGACTGAAACAGATTTTCGATTAGTCACGTGGTTCGGCCGCCATCTTGGAACTCATTAAATATGCATGTCCCTTGTATCTCAAAAACTATTGCATGTACAAACATGGAACTAACGGTATATTAAAGGCAACGGACAAGCGAATTGGCCAAATTATTCGTTGACCATATATGGTCATATACCTCATTAAATATGCATATCTATAATATCTCAGGCACTATTGCACATACAGAAATGGAACCATTGCTATTTTGAAGGCTTTGGACAAGAGAAATTGTCAACATGTTCAATGGCCATATATGGTCATATAACTCATTAAATATGCATGTCTCCAATATCTCAAGCACTATTGCATGTATAAACACGGTACAAATGCTACATTGAAGGCACTGGGAAAGAAAATTGGCCAACATATCCGTTGACCATATATGGTCATAGAACTCATTAAATATGGATGTCTCTTATATCTCAAGTGCTATTCCATGTACAAACATGGAACAAACACTATATTGAAGACAATAGAAAAGAGAATTGGCCAACATATCCGTAGACCATATATGGTCATAGAACTCATTAAATATGCATATCTATAATATATCAGGCACTATTGCACATACAGACATGGAACCATTGCTATATTGAAGGCTTTGGACAAGAGAAATTGTCAACATGTTCAATGGCCATATATGGTCATATAACTCATTAAATATGCATGTGTCCAATATCTCAAGCACTATTGCATATATAAACATGGTACCAATGCTATTTTGAAGGCACTGGGAAAGAAAATTGGCCAACATATCCGTTGACCATATATGGTCATAGAACTCATTTAATATGCATGTCTCTAATATCTCAAGCACTATTCCATGTACAAACATGGAACAAACACTATATTGAAGGAAATAGAAAAGAGAATTGGTCAACATATCCGTTGACCATATATGGTCATAGATCTCATTAAATACGCATGTCTCTAATATTTCAAGCAGTATTGAAGTTAGAGACATGGAAATAGAGCTATAATGAAAGCATTGGGCCAGAACGTCGTGTAACCTACACTTATATACATTGCACAAATCAAATCTTCAAACTTTTTATTCCAAATTTAATGGTGTTATGGCCCTTTTTTCTTGAAAGCCGTTAATAGCTGCTCTGCAGCTATATTTATTATTATTATTAGGGTTTCGAGCCCTATGGGGCGAAACCCTATTGTAATTGCTTTGATTATTATTAGGCTTTCAAGTCCCTTCAGGCTTGAAAGCCTATTGTTTTTGTTAAGTTTATTATTATTATTATTATTATTATTATTATTATTATTATTATTATTATTATTATTATTATTCCGCCAACTTCAAACGACTTCTTCTCTGAAACGGCTGTACCATTTTGCCTGAAAATTTGTATATACCTTCTACATGTCATGCCATTAAAAGTGACTGAAACAGATTTTCGATTAGTCACGTGGTTCGGCCGCCATCTTGGAACTCATTAAATATGCATGTCTCTTGTATCTCAAAAACTATTGCATGTACAAACATGGAACGAACGGTATGTTAAAGGCAACGGACAAGAGAATTGGCCAAAATATTCGTTGACCATATATGGTCATAGAACTCATTAACTATGCATGTCTCTTATATCTCGAGCACTATTGCATGTACAAACGTGAAACTAACGTTATATTGAAGGTAATGGTCAAGAGAATGAGCCAACATATTCGTTGACCATATAAGGTCATATACCTCATTAAATATGCATATCTATAATATCTCAGGCACTATTGCACATACAGACATGGAACCATTGCTATATTGAAGGCTTTGGACAAGAGAAATTGTCAACATGTTCAATGGCCATATATGGTCATATAACTCATTAAATATGCATGTCTCCAATATCTCAAGCACTATTGCATGTACAAACATGGAACTAACGGTATACCGAAGGCAATGGACAAGAAAATTGACCAACATATTCGTTGACCATATATGGTCATAGAACTCATTAAATATGCATGTCTCCAATATCTCAAGCACCATTGCAAGTATAAACATGGTACCAATGATATATTGAAGGCAATGGACAAGAAAATTGGCCAACATATCTGTTGACCATATATGGTCATAGAACTCATTTAATATGCATGTCTCTAATTTCTCAAGCGCTATTCCATGTACAAACATGGAACAAATACTATATTGAAGGCAATAGAAAAGAGAATTGGCCAACATATCCGTTGACCATATATGGTCATGGAACTCATTAAATATGCATGTCTCTAATATTTCAAGCAGTATTGCATGTACAGACAGGGTACCAACGCTATAATGAAGGCAATGGAAAAGAGAATTGGCCAACATATCCGTTGACCATATATGGTCATAGAACTCATTAAATATGCATATATATAATATATCGAGCACTATCGAAGTTAGAGACATGGAAATAGCGCTATAATGAAGACATTGGGCCAGAAGGTCGTGTAACCTACACGTATATACATTGCACAAATCAAATCTTCAAACTTTTTTTTCAAATTGAATGGTGTTATGGCCCTTCAGGCTTGAAAGCCGTTAATAGCTGCTCTGCAGCTATATTTATTATTATTATTTTTCCGCCGTTTTTTGTAAGTTCTGTAACTTGAAAACTAATGCTGCGATTGATTTGCCATTTTGCATGCTGATAAAGGGCCATGAGTTGTGGTGCATACCCCAAAACCAGCTATGTAGGTCACATGACCTGGCCGCCATCTTAGATAGAACACAAACCGGAAGTGCTCAATTGCACCACTTTCTGAGGGTCTAGGAACTTCCGGTTTTTTTGTGTGGCATCATTGGCTCATGTCTAGCAAATATCAGCAATAAAATCTTTAGCGGTCATGTGACCTTGCCCGCCATATTGGATTTTCCGAAAATTGACAAAAAATTTTTAAAATCTTCTTCTCAAAAATGGCTCATTCATGTGATTATACATTTGCTTTGCAGCACCTATGGGCATAGCACTACAAAGTGACTGAAGCAGATTTTTGAAAAATGGCTTCCTTTGGCAGCCATCTTGGATTTAATAAAAAGTGAAAGTACGCTATAACTCATGAACAATTTGCCAGATTTAAACCAATGTTGGCATACAACATCCCTTCAATAAGATGATTATGTGTTCATAAAAATATTTCCCATGATTCAAGTGGTTTTGGCGGCCATATTGAATTTATCAAAAAATTGCAAAAAACCTCAAAAAATTATCTTCTTAAAAACTGCTTGTTTGTTTGACAATCAATTTAGCATATAGTATCTCTGTTGATAGCTCTACAAAGTTACTGAAGCAGATTTTCGAAAAATGGCTTCTTTTGGCAGCCATCTTGGATTTAATAAAAAGTGAAAGTACGCTATAACTCATGAACAATTTGCCAGATTTAAACCAATGTTGGCATACAACATCCCTTCAATAAGATGATTATGTGTTCATAAAAATATTTCCCATGATTCAAGTGGTTTTGGCGGCCATATTGAATTTATCAAAAAATTGCAAAAAACCTCAAAAAATTATCTTCTTAAAAACTGCTTGTTTGTTTGACAATCAATTTAGCATATAGTATCTCTGTTGATAGCTCTACAAAGTTACTGAAGCAGATTTTCGAAAAATGGCTTCTTTTGGCAGCCATCTTGGATTTAGTAAAAAGTGAAAGTACACTATAACTTATGAACGATTTGCCAGATTTAAACAAAACTTGGCATACAACATCCGCTCAATGAGATGATTATGTGTTCATGGAAATATTTCCCATGATTCAAGTGGTTTTGGCAGCCATGTTGAATTTATCACAAAAATTCAAAAAACCTCAAAAAACTATCTTGTTAAAAACTGCTTCCTTGTTTGAAAAGCAATTCAGCATATAGTATCTCTGTCCATAGCTCTACAAGTAACTGAAGCAGATTTTCGAAAAATGGCTTCCTTTGGCAGCCATCTTGGATTTAGTAAAAAGTGAAAGCACGCTATAACTTATGAACAATTTGCCAGGTTTAAACAACACTTGGCATACAACATCCGCTCAATGAGATGATTATGTGTTCATGGAAATATTTCCCATGATTCAAGTGGTTTTGGCGGCCATGTTGAATTTATCACAAAAATTCAAAAAACCTCAAAAAAATATCTTCTTAAAAACTGCTTGCTTGTTTGAAAAGCAATTTAGCATATAGTATCTCTGTTGATAGCTCTACAAAGTTACTGAAGTAGATTTTTAAAAATGGCTTCCTTAGGCAGCCATCTTGGATTTAGTAAAAGAGAAAAAGTTCTATAACTCATGAACTATTTGTCCGTGCATTAAGTTTATCATATTCCTGTGAAATCAAATCCATATGTTGTGTAGTTTGTCTGCTATCTTGCATTCTAGACATGAAACGTTCGTCAAATAATCACATCGAGCAAGTGCAATTTGTCATGAGCCACGCAGGCTCGAAACCCGTCATCGCTGCTATGCAGCTATATTTATTATTATTATTCTTCCGCCTAAATTTTTGGTCACGCTTTATGTCAACACCGTTGGACCGATCAGTTCCATACTTGCCACAATGGTAAAGCTATATGAGATCTGGTGCATATCCTAAGTTCAGACACATAGGTCACATGACCAGGCCGCCATCTTGTATTAAAGGCGAAATTTTCAATGCCGAATTGCGCACCTTTCTGAGGGTCTGAGTGCTCCAATTTTTTTATGATAGTAGCATTGCGACAAGGGCTACAAATTTCATCAAAAAAAACTTTAGCGGTCACGTGACTTTTTTTTTTAGAATTTTTTGAAATTTTGTTTTGCATCTCATTTGCATAATTTTCGACAAATCAACTAACCCTGAATAACTTTGAAAGATCATATGACATAGTATTTAATTCCAAAATATTGAGTCCAGGCGATAAGCCGTTTTTTATAAGAAGATTTTAGAATGTTTTTCCATATTTTTTTGTTCTTTTACATGGTCACGTGACCTCATTTTTTAGACATAATTGCAATATCTCAAGCACTGTTACAGATAGGAACATGCAACCAGTGCAATATTGAAGTGATGGTACATGAAATTCTACTAACAAACAAGATGACCATATATGGTCATGTGATCTCATTAAATATGCATAAATGTAATATATCAAGCACTGTTACAGATAGGGACATGCAACCTGTGCAATATCGAAGCTATAAGACACGAGATGTGACTAACTAATGTGATGACCATATATGGTCATGCGACTTCATCAAATATGCATAAATGTAATAACTCAAGCACAGTTACAGACGGGAACATGCAACCAGTGCAATATTGAAGTGATGGTACATAAAATTTGACTAACAAACAAGATGACCATATATGGTCATGTGATCTCATTGAATATGCATAAATGTAATATATCAAGCACTGCAAGAGTTAGGGACATGCAACCTGTGCAATATCGAAGGTATGGGTCAAGAGATGTGACTAACTAATGTGATGACCATATATGGTCATGTGACTTCATTAAATATGCATAATTGAATTATCTCAAGCACTGTTACAGACATGAACATGCAACCTGTGCAAAATCGAAGATGTGGGACATGAGATGTGAGTAACTAATGTGATAACCGTATATGGTCATGTGACGTCATTAAATATGCATAATTGTAATATCTCAAGCAGAATCACAGATAGAGACATGCAACCTATGCAATATCGAAGCTATGAGACAAGAGATGTGGCTAACTAATGTGATGACCATATATGGTCACGTAATTTCATCAAATATGCATAAATGTAATAACTCAAGCGCTGTTACAGATAGGAACATGCAACCAGTGCAATATTGAAATGATGGTACATGAAATTCTACTAACAAACAAGATGACCATATATGGTCATGTGATCTCATTAAATATGCATAAATGTAATATATCAAGCACTGTTACAGATAGGGACATGCAACCTGTGCAATATCGAAACTATAAGACACGAGATGTGACTAACTAATGTGATGACCATATATGGTCATGTGACTTCATCAAATGTGCATAAATGTAATAACTCAAGCACAGTTACAGATGTGAACATGCAACCAGTGCAATATTGAAGTGATGGTACATGAAATTTTACTAAAAAACAAGATGACTATATATGGTCATGTGACCTCATTGAATATGCATAAATGTAATATATCAAGCACTGCAAGAGTTAGTTACATGCAACCTGTGCAATATCGGAGGTATGGGTCAAGAGATGTGACTAACTAATGTGATGACCATATATGGTCATGTGACTTCATTAAATATGCATAATTGAATTATCTCAAGCACTGTTACAGACATGAACATGCAACCTGTGCAAAATCGAAGCTGTGGGACATGAGATGTGAGTAACTAATGTGATAACCGTATATGGTCATGTGACGTCATTAAATATGCATAATTGTAATATCTCAAGCAGAATCACAGATAGAGACATGCAACCTATGCAATATCGAAGCTATGAGACAAGAGATGTGGCTAACTAATGTGATGACCATATATGGTCACGTAATTTCATCAAATATGCATAAATGTAATAACTCAAGCGCTGTTACAGATAGGAACATGCAACCAGTGCAATATTGAAATGATGGTACATGAAATTCTACTAACAAACAAGATGACCATATATGGTCATGTGATCTCATTAAATATGCATAAATGTAATATATCAAGCACTGTTACAGATAGGGACATGCAACCTGTGCAATATCGAAACTATAAGACACGAGATGTGACTAACTAATGTGATGACCATATATGGTCATGTGACTTCATCAAATGTGCATAAATGTAATAACTCAAGCACAGTTACAGATGTGAACATGCAACCAGTGCAATATTGAAGTGATGGTACATGAAATTTTACTAAAAAACAAGATGACTATATATGGTCATGTGACCTCATTGAATATGCATAAATGTAATATATCAAGCACTGCAAGAGTTAGTTACATGCAACCTGTGCAATATCGGAGGTATGGGTCAAGAGATGTGACTAACTAATGTGATGACCATATATGGTCATGTGACTTCATTAAATATGCATAATTGAATTATCTCAAGCACTGTTACAGTTAGAAACATGCAACCTGTGCAATATCGAAGCTGTGAGACAAGAGATGTGACCAACTAATGTGATGACCATATATGGTCATGTAACTTCATCAAATATGCATACATGTAATAACTCAAGCACTGTTACAGACATGAACATGCAACCTGTGCAAACTCGAAGCTATGGGACATGAGATGTGAGTAACTAATGAGATGACCGTATATGGTCATGTGACGTCATTAATTATGCATAATTGTAATATCTCAAGCAGAATCACAGATATAGACATGCAACCTATGCAATATCAAAGCTATGATACAAGAGATGTGACTAACTAATGTGATGACCATATATGGTCATGTAACTTCATCAAATATGAATAAATGTAGTAACTCAAGCACTGTTACAGATAGGAACATGCAACAAGTGCAATATTGAAGCTATTGCACAACAGAAGTGACTAACATATCCGATGACCATATATGGTCATGTGACCTCATCAAATAAGCATAAATGTAATAACTCAAGCACTATTACAGACGGGAACATGCAACCTGTGCAATATCGAATCTATTGAACAAGAGATGTGACTAACTAATGTGATGACCATATATGGTCATGTGACCTCATCAAATATGCATAAATGTTATTTCTCAAGCACTGTTACAGATAGGAACATGCAACCAATGCAATATTGAAGTTATTGCACAACAGAGCTGAAAAAAACATCCGATGACCGTATATGGTCATGGGACCTCATTAAATATGCAAGATTGTAATACCTTAAGCACTGTTACAGACAGGAACATGTAACATGTTTAGTATGAAGGCCATGCAATTTCCTTTAATATATTATTGTCAATGATGCTGATTTTGGAACGCTGCTAATAAGTCAGTGGGCTCGAAACCCGACATTGCTGCAACGCAGCTATATTTAGGGTTTCGAGCCCTATGGGTCGGAAACCCTTTTGTAATTGCTATGTTTATTATTATTATTATTATTATTCTTATTATTTTTCCACCGTTTTTTAAAGCACTGTAACTTGAAAAATAATGCTGCGATTGATTAGACATTTTGCGTGCTGATGAAGGGCCATGAGTTGTGGTGCATACCCCAAAATCAGCCATGTAGGTCACATGACCTGGCCGCCATCTTAGGTAGAACACAAACCGGAAGTGCTCAATTGCACCACTTTCTGAGGGTCTAGGAACTTCCGGTTTTTTTGTGTGGCATCATTGGCTCATGTCTAGCAAATATCAGCAATAAAATCTTTAGCGGTCATGTGACCTTGGCCGCCATATTGGATTTTGTGAAAATTGACAAAAAATTTTTAAAATCTTCTTCTCAAAAATGGCTCGTTCATGTGATTAGACATTTGCTTTGCAGCACCTATGGCCATAGCTCTACAAAGTGACTGAAGCAGATTTTTGAAAAATGGCTTCCTTTGGCAGCCATCTTGGATTTAGTAAAAAGTGAAAGTACGCTATAACTCATGAACAATTTGCCAGATTTAAACCAAAGTTGGCATACAACATCCCTTCGATAAGATGATTATGTGTTCATAAAAATATTTCCCATGATTCAAGTGGTATTGGCGGCCATATTGAATTTATCAAAAAATTGCAAAAAACCTCAAAAAATTATCTTCTTAAAAACTGCTTGCTTGGTTGACAATCAATTTAGCATATAGTATGTCTGTTGATAGCTCTACAAAGGTACTGAAGCGGATTTTTGAAAAATGGCTTCCTTTGGCAGCCATCTTGGATTTAGTGAAAAGTGAAATTACGCTATAAATTATGAACAATTTTCCAGATTTCGACAAAACTTGGCATACAACATCCACTCAATAAGATGATTATGTGTTCATAAAAATATTTCCCATGACTCAAGTGGTTTTGGCGGCCATCTTGAATTTATCACAAAAATGCCAAAAACCTCAAGAAATTATTATCTTAAAAACTGCTTGCTTGTTTGACAATCTATTTAGCATATAGTATCTCTGTTGATAGCTCTACAAAGTTACTGAAGCCGATTTTCGAAAAATGGCTTCCTTTGGCAGCCATCTTGGATTTAGTAAAAAAGTGAAAGTACGCTATAACTTATGAACGATTTGCCAGATTTAAACAAAACTTGGCATACAACATCCGCTCAATGAGATGATTATGTGTTCATGAAAATATTTCCCATGATTCAAGTGGTTTTGGCGGCCATGTTGAATTTATCACAAAAATTCAAAAAACCTCAAAAAATTATCTTGTTAAAAACTGCTTCCTTGTTTGAAAAGCAATTTAGCATATAGTATCTCTGTTGATAGCTCTACAAAGTTACTAAATTAGATTATCGAAAAATGGCTTCCTTTGGCAGCCATCTTGGATTTAGTAAAAGAGAAAAAGTTCTATAACTCATGAACTATTTGTCCTTGCATTAAGTTTATCATATTCCTGTGAAATCAAATCCATATGTTGTGTAGTTTGTCTGCTATCTTTCATTCTAGACATGAAACATTCGTCAAATAATCACATCGAGCAAGTGCAATTTGCCATGAGCCACGCAGGCTCGAAACCCGTCATTGCTGCTATGCAGCTATATTTATTATTATTATTATTCCGCCGTTTTTTGTAAGTTCTGTAACTTGAAAAATAATGCTGCGATTGGTTTGCCATTTTGCATGCTGATAAAGGACCATGAGTTGTGGTGCATACCCCAAAACCAGCTATGTAGGTCACATGACCTGGCCGCCATCTTAGATAGAACACAAACCGGAAGTGCTTAATTGTACCACTTTCTGAGGGTCTAGGAACTTCCGGTTTTTTTGTGTGGCATCATTGGCTCATGTCTAGCAAATATCAGCAATAAAATCTTTAGCGGTCATGTGACCTTGGCCGCCATATTGGATTTTGTGAAAATTGACAAAAAACTTTTAAAATCTTCTTCTCAAAAATGGCTCGTTCATGTGATTACACATTTGCTTTGCAGCACCTATGGCCATTGCTCTACAAAGTGACTGAAGCAGATTTTTGAAAAATGGCTTCCTTTGGCAGCCATCTTGGATTTAGTAAAAAGTGAAAGTACGCTATAACTCATGAACAATTTGCCAGATTTAAACCAAAGTTGGCATACAACATCCCTTCAATAAGATGATTATGCGTTCATAAAAATATTTCCCATGATTCAAGTGGTTTTGGCGGCCATATTGAATTTATCAAAAAATTGAAAAAAACCTCAAAAAATTATCATCTTAAAAACTGCTTGCTTGGTTGACAATCAATTTAGTATGTAGTATCTCTGTTGATAGCTCTACAAAGTTACTAACACAGATTTTTGAAAAATGGCTTCCTTTGGCAGCCATTTTGGATTTAGTAAAAAGTGAAATTATGCTATAACTCATGAACAATTTGCAAGATTGAAACCAAAGTTGGCATACAACATCCCTTCAATAAGATGGTTATGTGTTCATGAAAATATTTCCCATGATTCAAGTGGTTTTAGCAGCCATCTTGAATTTATCAAAAAATGCAAAAAACCTCAAAAAATTATCTTCTTGAAATCTGCTTGCTTGTTTGACAATCAATTCAGCATATAGTATCTCTGTTGATAGCTCTACAAAGTTACTGACACAGATTTTTGAAAATTGGCTTCCTTTGGCAGCCATCTTGGATTTAGTAAAAAGTGAAAGTACGCTATAACTTATGAACGATTTGCCAGATTTAAACAAAACTTGGCATACAACATCCCTTCAATAAGTTGATTATGTGTTCATAAAAATATTTCCCATGATTCAAGTGGTTTTGGCCGCCATCTTGAATTTATCAAAAAAATGCAAAAAATCTCAAAAAAATATCTTCTTAAAAACTGCTTGCTTGTTTGACAATCAATTTAGCATATATTATCTCTCTTGGTAGCTCTACAAAATTACTGAATCAGATTTTTGAAAAATGACTTTCTTTGGCAGCCATCTTGGATTTAGTAAAAAGTGAAATTACGCTATAACTCATGAACAATTTGCCAGATTGAAACCAAAGTTGGCATACAACATCCCTTCAATAAGATGATTATGTGTTCATAAAAATATTTCCCATGATTCAAGTGGTTTTGGCGGCCATGTTGAATTTATCAAAAAAATTCAAAAAACCTCAAAAAAATTATCTTGTTAAAAACTGCTTGCTTGTTTGATAAGCAATTTGGCATGTTGATAGCTCTACAAAGTTACTGAAGTTGATTTTTAAAAATGGCTTCCTTTGGCAGCCCTCTTTGATTTAGTAAAAGAGAAAAAGTTCTATAACTCACGAACTATTTGTCCTTGCATTTGTCCTTGCAGTTTATCATATTCCTGTGAAATCAAATCCATATGTTGTGTAGTTTGTCTGCTATCTTGCATTCTAGACATGAAACGTTCGTCAAATAATCACATCGAGCAAGTGCAATTTGCCATGAGCCACGCAGGCTCGAAACCCGTCATCGCTGCTATGCAGCTATATTTATTATTAGGCTTTCAAGTCCCTTCAGGCTTGAAAGCCTATTGTTTTTGTTATGTTTATTATTATTATTATTATTATTATTATTATTATTATTATTATTATTATTCTTCCGCCAAGTTCAAACGACTTCTTCTCTGAAACGGCTGGACCGTTTTGCCTGAAAATTTGTATATACCTTCTACATGTCATGCCATTAAAAGTGACTGAAACAGATTTTCGATTAGTCACGTGGTTCGGCCGCCATCTTGGAACTCATTAAATATGCATGTCTCTTGTATCTCAAAAACTATTGCATGTACAAACATGGAACTAATGGTATATTGAAGGCAACGGACAAGAGAATTGGCCAAAATATTCGTTGACCATATATGGTCATAGAACTCATTTAATATGCATGTCTCTAATATCTCAAGCGCTATTCCATGTACAAACATGGAACAAACACTATATTGAAGACAATTGAAAAGAGAATTGGCCAACATATCCGTTGACCATATAAGGTCATATACCTCATTAAATATGCATACCTATAATATCTCAGGCACTATTTCACATACAGACATGGAACCATTGCTATATTGAAGGCTTTGGACAAGAGAAATTGTCAACATCTTCAATGACCATATATGGTCATATAACTCATTAAATATGCATGTCTCCAATATCTCAAGCACTAATGCATATATAAACATGGTACCAATGCTATTTTGAAGGCACTGGGAAAGGAAATTGGCCAACATATCCGTTGACCATATATGGTCATAGAACTCATTTAATATGCATGTCTCTAATATTGCAAGCAGTATTGAAGTTAGAGACATGGAAATAGCGCTATAATGAAGGCATTGGGCCAGAACGTCATGTAAGCTACACTTATATACATTGCACAAATCAAATCTTCAAACTTTTTTTTCCAAATTTAATGGTGTTATGGCCCTTTTTTCTTGAAAGCCGTTAATAGCTGCTCTGCAGCTATATTTATTCTTATTATTTTTCCACCGTTTTTTAAAGCACTGTAACTTGAAAAATAATGCTGCAATTCATTTGCTATTTTCCATGTTCATAAAGGGCCATGAGTTGTGGTGCATACCCGAAAACCAGCCATGTAGGTCACATGACCTGGCCGCCATCTTGGGTAGAACACAAACCGGAAGTGCTCAATTGCACCACTTTCTGAGGGTCTAGCAACTTCCGGTTTTTTTGTGTGGCATCATTAGCTCATGTCTAGCAAATATCAGCAATAAAATCTTTAGCGGTCATGTGACCTTGGCCGCCATATTGGATTTACCGAAAATTGACAAAAAACTTTTAAAATCTTCTTCTCAAAAATGGCTCATTCATGTGATTATACATTTGCTTTGCAGCACCTATGGCCATAGCTCTACAAAGTGACTGAAGCAGATTTTTGAAAAATGGCTTCCTTTGGCAGCCATCTTGGATTTAATAAAAAGTGAAAGTACGCTATAACTCATGAACAATTTGCCAGATTTAAACCAAAGTTGGTATACAACATCCCTTCAATAAGATAATTATGTGTTCATAAAAATATTTCCCATGATTCAAGTGGTTTTGGCGGCCATATTGAATTTATCAAAAAATTGCAAAAAACCTCAAAAAATTATCTTCTTAAAAACTGCTTGTTTGTTTGACAATCAATTTAGCATATAGTATCTCTGTTGATAGCTCTACAAAGTAACTGTAGCAGATTTTCGAAAAATGGCTTCTTTTGGCAGCCATCTTGGATTAAGTAAAAAGTGAAAGTACTCTATAACTTATGAACGATTTGCCAGATTTAAACAAAACTTGGCATACAACATCCGCTCAATGAGATGATTATGTGTTCATGGAAATATTTCCCATGATTCAAGTGGTTTTGGCGGCCATGTTGAATTTATCACAAAAATTCAAAAAACCTCAAAAAATTATCTTGTTAAAAACTGCTTCCTTGTTTGAAAAGCAATTCAGCATATAATATCTCTGTCGATAGCTCTACAAAGTTACTGAAGCAGATTTTCGAAAAATGGCTTCCTTTGGCAGCCATCTTGGATTTAGTAAAAAGTGAAAGCACGCTATAACTTATGAACAATTTGCCAGATTTAAACAAAACTTGGCATACAACATCCGCTCAATGAGATGATTATGTGTTCATGGAAATATTTCCCATGATTCAAGTGGTTTTGGCGGCCATGTTGAATTTATCACAAAAATTCAAAAAACCTCAAAAAAATATCTTGTTAAAAACTGCTTGCTTGTTTGAAAAGCAATTTAGCATATAGTATCTCTGTTGATAGCTCTACAAAGTTACTGAAGTAGATTTTTAAAAATGGCTTCCTTTGGCAGCCATCTTGGATTTAGTAAAAGAGAAAAAGTTCTATAACTCATGAACTATTTGTCCTTGCATTAAGTTTATCATATTCCTGTGAAATCAAATCCATATGTTGTGTAGTTTGTCTGCTATCTTGCATTCTAGACATGAAACGTTCGTCAAATAATCACATCGAGCAAGTGCAATTTGTCATGAGCCACGCAGGCTCGAAACCCGTCATCGCTGCTATGCAGCTATATTTATTAGGGTTTCGAGCCCTATGGGGCGAAACCCTTTTGTAATTGCTATGTTTATTAGGCTTTCAAGTCCCTTCAGGCTTGAAAGCCTATTGTTTTTGTTAAGTTTATTAGGCTTTCAAGTCCCTTCAGGCTTGAAAGCCTATTGTTTTTGTTATGTTTATTATTATTATTATTATTAGGCTTTCAAGTCCCTTCAGGCTTGAAAGCCTATTGTTTTTGTTATGTTTATTATTATTATTATTATTCTTCCGCCAACTTCAAACGACTTCTTCTCTGAAACGGCTGGACCATTTTGCCTGAAAATTTGTATATACATTCTACATGTCATGCCATTAAAAATGACTGAAACAGATTTTCGATTAGTCACGTGGTTCGGCCGCCATCTTGGAACTCATTAAATATGCATGTCTCTTGTATCTCAAAAACTATTGCATGTACAAACATGGAACTAACGGTATATTGAAGGCAACTCACAAGAGAATAAATTGGCTAAAATATTCGTTGACCATATATGGTCATAGAACTCATTAAATTTGCATATCTATAATATCTCAGGCACTATTGCACATACAGACATGGAACCAATGCTATATTGAAGGCTTTGGACAAGAGAAATTGTCAACATCTTCAATGACCATATATGGTCATATAACTCATTAAATATGCATGTCTCCAATATCTCAAGCACTATTGCATGTACAAACATGGAACTAACGGTATACCGAAGGCAATGGACAAGAAAATTGACCAACATATTCGTTGACCATATATGGTCATAGAACTCATTAAATATGCATGTCTCCAATATCTCAAGCATCATTGCAAGTATAAACATGTTACCAATACTATATTGAAGGCACTGGGAAAGAAAATTGGCCAAAATATTTGTTGACCATATATGGTTATAGAACTCATTAAATATGCATGTCTCTTATATCTCAAGCACTATTGTATGTACAAACGTGAAACTAACGCTATATTGAAGGTAATGGTCAAGAGAATGAGCCAACATATTCGTTGACCATATAAGGTCATATACCTCATTAAATATGCATATCTATAATATCTCAGGCACTATTGCACATACAGACATGGAACCATTGCTATATTGAAGGCTTTGGACAAAAGAAATTGTCAACATCTTCAATGACCATATATGGTCATATAACTCGTTAAATATGCATGTCTCCAATATCTCAAGCACTATTGCATGTATAAACATGGGACCAATGCTATATTGAAGGCAATACCAAAGAGAATTGGCCAACATATCCGCTGACCATATATGGTCATAGAACTCATTAAATATGCATGTCTCCAATATCTCAAGCACTGTTGCATGTATAAACATGGTACCAATGCTATATTGAGGAAACTGGGAAAGAGAATTGGCCAACATATCCGTTGACCATATATGGTCATAGAACTCATTTAATATGCATGTCTCTAATATCTCAAGCGTTATTTCATGTACAAACATGGAGCAAACACTATATTGAAGGCAATAGCAAAGAGAATTGGCCAACATATCCGCTGACCATATATGGTCATAGAACTCATTAAATATGCATGTCTCCAATATCTCAAGCACTGTTGCATGTATAAACATGGTACCAATGCTATATTGAGGAAACTGGGAAAGAGAATTGGCCAACATATCCGCTGACCATATATGGTCATAGAACTCATTAAATATGCATGTCTCCAATATCTCAAGCACTGTTGCATGTATAAACATGGTACCAATGCTATATTGAGGAAACTGGGAAAGAGAATTGGCCAACATATCCGCTGACCATATATGGTCATAGAACTCATTAAATATGCATGTCTTCAATATCACAAGCACTGTTGCATGTATAAACATGGTACCAATGCTATATTGAAGGCAGTGGAAAAGAGAATTGGCCAACATATCCGTTGACCATATATGGTCATAGAACTCATTTAATATGCATGTCTCTAATATCTCAAGCGCTATTCTATGTACAAACATGGAACAAACACTATATTGAAGGCAATAGGAAAGAGAATTGGCCAACATATCCGTTGACCATATATGGTCATACAACTCATTAAATATGCATATATACAATATCTCGAACATTGGGCCAGAACGTCGTGTAACCTAAACATATATACATTGCACAAATCAAATCTTCAAACTTTTTTTTTTCCAAATTTAATGGTGTTATGGCCCCTTTTTCTTGAAAGCCGTTAATAGCTGCTCTGCAGCTATATTTATTAGGCTTTCAAGTCCCTTCAGGCTTGAAAGCCTATTGTTTTTGTTAAGTTTATTATTATTATTATTATTATTATTATTATTATTATTCCGCCAACTTCAAACGACTTCTTCTCTGAAACGGCTGCACCATTTTGCCTGAAAATTTGTATATACCTTCTACATGTCATGCCATTAAAAGTGACTGAAGCAGATTTTCGATTAGTCACGTGGTTCGGCCGCCATCTTGGAACTCATTAAATATGCATGTCTCTTGTATCTCAAAAACTATTGCATGTACAAACATGGAACTAACGGTATATTAAAGGCAACGGACTAGAGAATTGGCCAAAATATTCGTTGACCATATATGGTTGTAGAACTCATTAAATATGCATGTCTCTTATATCTCAAGCACTATTGCATGTACAAACGTGAAACTAACGCTATATTGAAGGTAATGGTCAAGAGAATGAGACAACATATTCGTTGACCATATAAGGTCATACACCTCATTAAATATGCATATCTATAATATCTCAGGCACTATTGCACATACAGACATGGAACCATTGCTATACTGAAGGCTTTGAACAAGAGAAGTTGTCAACATGTTCAATGACCATATATGGTCATATAACTCATTAAATATGCATGTCTCCAATATCTCAAGCACTATTGCATGTATAAACACGGTACAAATGCTATATTGAAGGCACTGGGAAAGAAAATTGGCCAACATATTCGTTGACCATATATGGTCATAGAACTCATTAAATATGGATGTCTCTTATATCTCAAATGCTATTCCATGTACAAACATGGAACAAACACTATATTGAAGGCAATAGAAAAGAGAATTGGCCAACATATCCGTTGACCATATATGGTCATAGAACTCATTAAATATGCATATCTATAATATATCAGGCACTATTGCACATACAGACATGGAACCATTGCTATATTGAAGGCTTTGGACAAGAGAAATTGTCAACATGTTCAATGCCCATATATGGTCATATAACTCATTAAATATGCATGTCTACAATATCTCAAGCACTATTGCATATATAAACATGGTACCAATGCTATTTTGAAGGCACTGGGAAAGAAAATTGGCCAACATATCCGTTGACCATATATGGTCATAGAACTCTTTTAATATGCATGTCTCTAATATCTCAAGCGCTATTACATGTACAAACATGGAACAAACACTATATTGAAGGAAATTGAAAAGAGAATTGGCCAACATATCCGTTGACCATATATGGTCATAGATCTCATTAAATATGCATGTCTCTAATAATTCAAGCAGTATTGAAGTTAGAGACATGGAAATAGCGCTATAATGAAGGCATTAGGCCAGAACGTCGTGTAACCTACACTTATATACATTGCACAAATCAAATCTTCAAACTTTTTTTTCCAAATGTAATGGTGTTATGGCCCTGTTTTCTTGAAAGCCGTTAATAGCTGCTCTGCAGCTATATTTATTATTATTATTATTCCGCCAACTTCAAACGACTTCTTCTCTGAAACGGCTGGACCGTTTTGCCTGAAAATTTGTATATACCTTCTACATGTCATGCCATTAAAAGTGACTGAAACAGATTTTCGATTAGTCACGTGGTTCGGCCGCCATCTTGGAACTCATTAAATATGCATGTCTCTTGTATCTCAAAAACTATTACATGTACAAACATGGAACCAACGGTATATTAAAGGCAACGGACAAGCGAATTGGCCAAAATATTCGTTGACCATATATGGACATAGAACTCATTAAATATGCGTGTCTATTGTATCTCAAAATCTATTGCATGCACAAACATGGAACTAACGGTATATTGAAGGCAACGGACAAAAGAATTGGCCAAAATATTCGTTGACCATATATGGTCATAGAACTCATTAAATATGCATGTCTCTTATATCTCAAGCACTATTGCATGTACAAACGTGAAACTGACGCTATATTGAAGGAAATGATCAAGAGAATGAGCCAACATATTCGATGACCATATAAGGTCATATACCTCATTAAATATGCATACCTATAATATCTCAGGCACTATTGCACATACAGACATGGAATTATTGCTATATTGAAGGCTTTGGACAAGAGAAATAGTCAACATCTTTAATGACCATATATGGTCATATAACTCATTAAATATGCATGTCTCCAATATCTCAAGCACTATTGCATGTACAAACATGGAACTAATGGTATACCGAAGGCAATGGGAAAGACAATTGGCCAACATGTTCGTTGACCATATATGGTCATATAACTCATTTAATATGCATGTCTCTAATATCTCAAGCGCTATTCCATGTACAAACATGGAACAAACACTATATTGAAGGAAATAGAAAAGAGAATTGGCCAACATATCCGTTGACCATATATGGTCATAGATCTCATTAAATATGCATGTCTCTAATATTTCAAGCAGTATTGCATGTACAGACAGGGTACCAACGCTATATTGAAGGCAATGGAAAAGAGAATTGGCCAACATATCCGTTGACCATATATGGTCACAGAACTCATTAGATATGCATATATATAATATCTCGAGCACTATTGAAGTTAGAGACATGGAAATAGCGCTATAATGCAGGCATTGGGCCAAAACGTTGTGTAACCTACATGTATATACATTACACAAGTCAAATCTTCAAACCTTTTTTTCCAAATTTAATGGTGTTATGAATCCTTTTTTCTTGAAAGCCGTTAATAGCTGCTCTGCAGCTATATTTATTATTATTATTATTATTATTATTATTATTCCGCCAACTTCAAACGACTTCTTCTCTGAAACGGCTGTACCATTTTGCCTGAAAATTTGTATATACCTTCTACATGTCATGCCATTAAAAGTGACTGAAACAGATTTTCGATTAGTCACGTGGTTCGGCCGCCATCTTGGAACTCATTAAATATGCATGTCTCTTGTATCTCAAAAACTATTGCATGTACAAACATGGAACGAACGGTATGTTAAAGGCAACGGACAAGAGAATTGGAAAAAAATATTCGTTGACCATATATGGTCATAGAACTCATTAAATATGCATGTCTCTTGTATCTCAAGCACTGTTGCATGTACAAACGTGAAACTAAAGCTATATAGAAGGTAATGGTCAAAAGAATGAGCCAACATATTCGTTGACCATATAAGGTCATATACCTCATTAAATATGCATATCTATAATATCTCAGGCACTATTGCACATACAGACATGGAACCATTGCTATATTGAAGGCTTTGGACAAGAGAAATTGTCAACATGTTCAATGGCCATATATGGTCATATAACTCATTAAATATGCACGTCTCCAATATCTCAAGCACTATTGCATGTACAGATAGGGTACCGACGCTATATTGAAGGCAATGGAAAAGAGAATTGGCCAACATATCCGTTGACCATATATGGTCATCGAACTCATTTAATATGCATGTCTCTAATATCTCAAGCACTATTCCATGTACAAACATGGAACAAACACTATATTGAAGGCAATAGAAAAGAGAATTAGCCAACATATCCGTTGACCATATATGGTCATAGAACTCATTAAATATGCATGTCTCTAATATTTCAAGCAGTATTGCATGTACAGACAGGGTACCAACGCTATATTGAAGGCAATGGAAAGAGAATTGGCCAACATATCCGTTGACCATTTATGGTCATAGAACTCATTAAATATGCATATATACAATATCTCGAGCACTATTGAAGTTAGAGACATAGAAATAGCGCTATAATGAAGGCATTGGGCCAGAACGTTGTGTAACCTACACGTATATACATTGCACAAATCAAATCTTCAAACTTTTTTTTTCCAAATTTAATGGTGTTATGGCCCTTCACGCTTGAAAGCCGTTAATAGCTGCTCTGCAGCTATATTTATTCTTATTAGGGTTTCGAGCCCATTTGGTCGAAACCCTATTGTAATTGTTCCGTTTATTATTATTATTAGGCTTTCAAGTCCCTTCAGGCTTGAAAGCCTATTGTTTTTGTTATGTTTATTATTATTATTATTATTATTATTATTATTATTATTATTATTATTCTTCCGCCAACTTCAAACGACTTCTTCTCTGAAACGGCTGGACCGTTTTTCCTGAAAATTTGTATATACCTTCTACATGTCATGCCATTAAAAGTGACTGAAACAGATTTTCGATTAGTCACGTGGTTCGGCCGCCATCTTGGAACTCATTAAATATGCATGTCTCTTGTATCTCAAAAACTATTGCATGTACAAACATGGAACTAACGGTATATTGAAGGCAACGGACAAGAGAATTGGCCAAAATATTCGTTGACCATATATGGTCATAGAACTCATTAAATATGCATTTCTCTTATATCTCAAGCACTATTGCATGTACAAACGTGAAACTGACGCTATATTGAAGGAAATGGTCAAGAGAATGAGCCAACATATTCGTTGACCATATAAGGTCATATACCTCATTAAATATGCATACCTATAATATCTCAGGCACTATTGCACATACAGACATGGAACCATTGCTATATTGAAGGCTTTGGACAAGAGAAATTGTCAACATCTTCAATGACCATATATGGTCATATAACTCATTAAATATGCATGTCTCCAATATCTCAAGCACTATTGCATGTACAAACATGGAACTAACGGTATACCGAAGGCAATTGACAAGAAAATTGACCAACATATTCGTTGACCATATATGGTCATAGAACTCATTAAATATGCATGTCTCCAATATCTCAAGCACCATTGCAAGTATAAACATGGTACCAATGATATATTGAAGGCAATGGACAAGAAAATTGGCCAACATATCTGTTGACCATATATGGTCATAGAACTCATTTAATATGCATGTCTCTAATTTCTCAAGCGCTATTCCATGTACAAACATGGAACAAATACTATATTGAAGGCAATAGAAAAGAGAATTGGCCAACATATCCGTTGACCATATATGGTCATGGAACTCAGTAAATATGCATGTCTCTAATATTTCAAGCAGTATTGCATGTATAGACAGGGGACCAACGCTATATTGAAGGCGATGGAAAAGAGAATTGGCCAACATATCCGTTGACCATATATGGTCATAGAGCTCATTTAATATGCATATAATATCTCGAGCACTATTGAAGTTAGAGACATGGAAATAGCGCTACAATGAAGGCATTGGGCCAGAACGTCGTGTAACCTACAAGTAAATACATTGCACAAATCAAATCTTCAAACTTTTTTTTTCCAAATTTAATGGTGTTATGGCCCTCTTTTTCTTGAAAGCCGTTAATAGCTGCTCTGCAGCTATATTTAGGGTTTCGAGCCCATTTGGTCGAAACCCTTTTGTAATTGTTCCGTTTATTATTAGGGTTTCGAGCCCATTTGGTCGAAACCCTTTTGTAATTGTTCCGTTTATTATTATTATTATTATTATTATTCTTCCGCCTAAATTTTTGGTCACGCTTTATGTCAACGCCGTTGGACCGATCAATTCAATACTTGCCACAATGGTAAAGCTATATGAGATCTGGTGCATATCCTAAGTTCAGACACGTAGGTCACATGACCAGGCCGCCATCTTGGATTAAAGGCGAAATTTTCAATGCCGAAATGCGCACCTTTCTGAGGGTCTGAGTGCTCCAATTTTTTTATGATAGTAGCAGTGCGACAAGGACTACAAATCTTATCAAAAAAAACTTTAGCGGTCACGTGACTTTTTTTTTTAGAATTTTTTTAAATTTTGTTTTGCATCTCATTTGCATAATTTTCGACGAATCAACTAACCCTGAATAACTTTGAAAGATCATATGATATAGTATTTAATTCCAAAATATGCAGTACAGGCGATAAGCCGTTTTTTATAAGAAGATTTTAGAATGTTTTTTTATATTTTTTTGTTCTTTTATATGGTCACGTGACCTCATTCTTTAGACATAATTGCAATATCTCAAGCACTGTTACAAATAGGAACATGCAACCAGTGCAATATTGAAGTGATGGTACATGAAATTCTACTAACAAACAAGATGACCATATATGGTCATGTGATCTCATTAAATATGCATAAATATAATATATCAAGCACTGTTACAGATAAGGACATGCAACCTGTGCAATATCGAAGCTATAAGACACGAGATGTGACTAACTAATGTGATGACCAAATATGGTCATGTGACTTCATCAAATATGCATAAATGTAATAACTCAAGCACAGTTAAAGACGGGAACATGCAACCAATGCAATATTGAAGTGATGGTACATGAAATTTTACTAACAAACAAGATGACCATATATGGTCAGGTGACCTCATTGAATATGCATAAATGTAATATATCAAGCACTGTAAGAGTTAGGGACATGCAACCTGTGCAATATCGAAGGTATGGGTCAAGAGATGTGACTAACTAATGTGATGACCATATATGGTCATGTGACTTCATTAAATATGCATAATTGAATTATCTCAAGCACTGTTACAGATAGAAACATGCAACCTATGCAATATCGAAGCTATGAGACAAGAGATGTGACTAACTAATGTGATGACCATATATGGTCATGTAACTTCATCAAATATGCATAAATGTAATAACTCAAGCACTGTTACAGATAGGAACATGCAACCAGTGCAATATTGAAGCTATTGCACAACAGAAGTGACTAACACACCTGATGACCATATATGGTCATGTGACCTCATCAAATATGCATAAATGTTATATTTCAAGCAGTGTTACAGATAGGAACATGCAACCAGTGCAATATTGAAGCTATTGCACAACAGAAGTGACTAATATATCGGATGACCATATATGGTCATGTGACCTCATCAAATAAGCATAAATATAATATATCAAGCACTGTTACAGTTCGGGACATGCAACCTGTGCAATATCGAAGCTATGGGTCAAGAGATGTGACTAACTAATGTGATGACCATATATGGTCATGTGACCTCATCAAATATGCATAAATGTTATATTCGAAACACAGTAACAGATAGAAACACGCATCCAGTGCAATATTGAAGCTATTGCACAACAAAAGTGACTAACACACCCGATGACCATATATGGTCATGTAACCTCATCAAATATGCATAAATGTTATATCTCAAGCACTGTTACAGATAGGAACATGCAACCAGTGCAATATTGAAGCTATTGCACAACAGAAGTGACTAACTAATGCGATGACCATATATGGTCATGTGACCTCATCAAATATGCATAAATGTAATAACTCAAGCATTGTTACAGATGGGAACATGCAACCTATGCAATATCGAAGCTATGGGACAAGAGATGTGACTAACTAATGTGATGACCATATATGGTCATGTGACCTCATCAAATATGCATAAATGTTATATGTCAAGCACTGTTACAGATAGGAACATGCAACCAGTGCAATATTGAAGTTATTGCACAACAGAAGTGACTGATACATCCGATGACCATATATGGTCATGTGACGTCATTAAATATGCATGATTGTAAAACATTAAGCACTGTCACAGACAGGAACATGTAACATGTTTAGTATGAAGGCCATGCAAATCCTTTAATATATTCTTGTCGATGATGCTGATTTTGGAATGCTGCTAATAAGTCAGTGGGCTCGAAACCCGCCATTGCTGCAACGCAGCTATATTTATTATTATTATTATTAGGGTTTCGAGCCCATTTGGTCGAAACCCTATTGTAATTGTTCCGTTTATTATTATTATTATTAGGGTTTCGAGCCCATTTGGTCGAAACCCTTTTGTAATTGTTCCGTTTATTATTATTATTATTATTATTATTATTATTATTATTCTTCCGCCTAAATTTTTGGTCACGCTTTATGTCAACGCCGTTGGACCGATCAATTCAATACTTGCCACAATGGTAAAGCTATATGAGATCTGGTGCATATCCTAAGTTCAGACACATAGGTCACATGACCAGGCCGCCATCTTGGATTAAAGGCGAAATTTTCAATGCCGAATTGCGCACCTTTCTGAGGGTCTGAGTGCTCCAATTTTTTTATGATAGCAGCAGTGTGATAAGCGCTACAAATTTCATAAAAAAAAACTTTAGCGGTCACGTGACTTTTTTTTTTAGAATTTTTTAAAATTTTGTTTTACATCTCATTTGCATAATTTTCGACAAATCAACTCACCCTGAATAACTTTGAAAGATCATATGACATAGTATTTAATTCCAAAATATGCAGTCGAGGCGATAAGCCGTTTTTTATAAGAAGATTTTAGAATGTTTTTTCATATTTTTTTGTTCTTTTATATGGTCACGTGACCTCATTTTATAGACATAATTGCAATATCTCAAGCACTGTTACAGATAAGAACATGCAACCAGTGCAATATTGAAGTGATGGTACATGAAATTCTACTAACAAACAAGATGACCATATATGGTCATGTGATCTCATTAAATATGTATAAATGTAATATATCATGCACTGTTACAGATAGGGACATGCAACCTTTGCAATATCGAAGCTATAAGAAACGAGATGTGACTAACTAATGTGATGACCATATATGGTCATGTGATTTCATCAAATATGCATAAATGTAATAACTAAGCACTGTTACAGACGGGAACGTGCAACCTGTGCAATATCAAAGCTATGAGACAAGAGATGGGACTAACTAATGTGATGACCATATATGGTCATGTGACCTCATCAAATATGCATAATTGCAATATCTCAAGCACTGTTACAGACAGGAACATGCAACCAGTGCAATATCGAAGTTATTGCACAACAGAAGTGACTAACGCATCCGATGACCATATATGGTCATGTAACTTCATCAAATATGCATAAATGTAATAACTCAAGCACTGTTACAGACGGGAACATGCAACCTGTGCAATATCGAAGCTATGGGATAAAAGTTGTGACTAACTAATGTGATGACCATATATGGTCATGTGACCTCATCAAATATGCATAAATGTTATATGTCAAGCACTGTTACAGATAGGACCATGCATCCAGTGCAATATTGAAGTTATTGCACAACAGAAGTGACTAACACATCTGATGACCATATATGGTCATGTAACCTCATCAAATATGCATAAATGTAATAACTCAAGTACTGTTACAAACGGGAACATGCAACCAGTGCAATATTGAAGCTATTGCACAAGAGAGGTGACTAACATATCCGATGACCATATATGGTCATGTGACATCATTAAATATGCATAATTGTAATACCTTAAGCACTGTTACAGACAGGAACATGTAACATGTTTAGTATGAAGGCCATGCAATTCCTTTAATATATTCTTGTCAATGATGCTGATTTTGGAACGCTGCTAATAAGTCAGTGGGCTCGAAACCCGACATTGCTGCAACGCAGCTATATTTATTATTAATATTCTTCCGCCTAAATTTTTGGTCACGCTTTATGTCAACACCGTTGGACCGATCAGTTCCATACTTGCCACAATGGTAAAGCTGTATGAGATCTGGTGCATATCCTAAGTTCAGACACATAGGTCACATGACCAGGCCGCCATCTTGGATTAAAGGCGAAATTTTCAATGCCGAATTGCGCACCTTTCTGAGGGTCTGAGTGCTCCAATTTTTTTATGATAGTAGCAGTGCGACAAGGGCTACAAATTTCATCAAAAAAAACTTTAGCGGTCACGTGACTAATTTTTTTCTAGAATTTTTTTAATTTTCTTTTGCATCTCATTTGCATAATTTTCGACTAATCAACTATCCCTGAATAACTTTGAAAGATCATATGACATAGTATTTAATTCCAAAATATGAAGTCCAGGCGATAAGCCGTTTTTTAGAAGAAGATTTTAGAATGTTTTTTCATATTTTTTTTTGTTCTTTTATATGGTCACGTGACCTCATTTTATAGACATAATTGCAATATCTCAAGCACTGCTACAGATAGGAACATGCAACCAGTGCAATATTGAAGTGATGGTACATGAAATTCTACTAACAAACAAGATGACCATATATGGTCATGTGATCTCATTAAATATGCATAAATGTAATATATCAAGCACTGTTACAGATAGCGACATGCAACCTGTGCAATATCGAAGCTATAAGACACGAGATGTGACTAACTAATGTGATGACCATATATGGTCATGTGACTTCATCAAATATGCATAAATGTAATAACTCAAGCACAGTTACAGACGGGAACATGCAACCAGTGCAATATTGAAGTGATGGTACATGAAATTTTACTAACAAACAAGATGACCATATATGGTCATGTGACCTCATTGAATATGATTAAATGTAATATATCAAGCACTGTAAGAGTTAGGGACATGCATCCTGTGCAATATCGAAGGTATGGGTCAAGAGATGTGACTAATTAATGTGATGACCATATATGGTCATGTGACTTCATTAAATATGCATAATTGAATTATCTCAAGCACTGTTACAGTTAGAAACATGCAACCTGTGCAATATCGAAGCTGTGAGACAAGAGATGTGACTAACTAATGTGATGACCATATATGGTCATGTAACTTCATCAAATATGCATACATGAAATAACTCAAGCACTGTTACAGACATGAACATGCAACCTGTGCAAAATCGAAGCTATGGGACATGAGATGTGAGTAACTAATGAGATGACCGTATATGGTCATGTGACGTCATTAAATATGCATAATTGTAATATCTCAAGCAGAATCACAAATAGAGACATGCAACATATGCAATATCGAAGCTATGAGACAAGAGATGTGACTAACTAATGTGATGACCATATATGGTCATGTAACTTCATCAAATATGCATAAATGTAGTAACTCAAGCACTGTTACAGATAGGAACATGCAACCAGTGCAATATTGAAGCTATTGCACAACAGAAGTGACTAACACATCTGATGACCATATATGGTCATGTGACCTCATCAAATCTGCATAAATGTTATATCTCAATCACTGTTACAGATAGGAACATGCAACCAGTGCAATATTGAAGCTATTGCACAACAGAAGTGACTAACATATCCGATGACCATATATGGTCATGTGACCTCATCAAATAAGCATAAATATAATAACTCAAGCACTATTACAGACGGGAACATGCAACCTGTGCAATATCGAATCTATGGAACAATAGATGTGACTAACTAATGTGATGACCATATATGGTCATGTGACCTCATCAAATATGCATAAATGTTATATGTCAAGCACTGATACAGATAGGAACATGCAACCAGTGCAAAATTGAAGTTATTGCACAACAGAAGTGACCGACACATCCGATGTCCATATATGGTCATGTGACATCATTAAATATGTATGATTGTAAAACATTAAGCACTGTTACAGACAGGAACATGTAACATGTTTAGTATGAAGGCCATGCAAATCCATTAATATATTCTTGTCGATGATGCTGGTTTTGGAACGCTGCTAATAAGTCAGTGGGCTCGAAACCCGACATTGCTGCAACGCAGCTATATTTAGGGTTTCGAGCCCATTTGGTCGAAACCCTTTTGTAATTGTTCCGTTTATTATTATTATTATTATTATTCTTCCGCCTAAATTTTTGGTCACACTTTATGTCAACACCGTTGGACCGATCAGTTCCATACTTGCCACAATGGTAAAGCTGTATGAGATCTGGTGCATATCCTAAGTTCAGACACATAGGTCACATGACCAGGCCGCCATCTTGGATTAAAGGCGAAATTTTCAATGCCGAATTGCGCACCTTTCTGAGGGTCTGAGTGCTCCAATTTTTTTATGATAGTAGCAGTGCGACAAGGGCTACAAATTTCATCAAAAAAAACTTTAGCGGTCACGTGACTTTTTTTTTTAGAATTTTTTTAAATTTAGTTTTGCATCTCATTTGCATAATTTTCGACAAATCAACTAACCCTGAATAACTTTGAAAGATCATATGACATAGTATTTAATTCCAAAATATGGAAGTCCATGCGAAAAGCCGTTTTTTATAAGAAGATTTTAGAATGTTTTTTCATATTTTTTTGTTCTTTTATATGGTCACGTGACCTCATTTTATAGACATAATTGCAATATCTCAAGCACTGTTACATATAGGAACATGCAACCAGTGCAATATTGAAGTGATGGTACATGAAATTCTACTAACAAACAAGATGACCATATATGGTCATGTGATCTCCTTAAATATGCATAAATGTAATATATCAAGCACTGTTACAGATAGGGACATGCAACCTGTGCAATATCGAAGCTATAAGACACGAGATGTGACTAACTAATGTGATGACCATATATGGTCATGTGACTTCATCAAATATGCATAAATGTAATAACTCAAGCACAGTTACAGACGGGAACATGCAACCAGTGCAATATTGAAGTGATGGTACATGAAATTTTACTAACAAACAAGATGACCATATATGGTCATGTGACCTCATTGAATATGCATAAATGTAATATATCAAGCACTGCAAGAGTTAGGGACATGCAACCTGTGCAATATCGAAGGTATGGGTCAAGAGATGTGGCTAACTAATGTGATGACCATATATGGTCATGTGACTTTATTAAATATGCATAATTGAATTATCTCAAGCACTGTTACAGACATGAACATGCAACCTGTGCAAAATCGAAGCTGTGGGACATGAGATGTGAGTAACTAATGTGATGACCGTATATGGTCATGTGACGTCATTAAATATGCATAATTGTAATATCTCAAGCAGAATCACAGATAGAGACATGCAACCTATGCAATATCGAAGCTATGAGACAAGAGATGTGGCTAACTAATGTGATGACCATATATGGTCATGTAATTTCATCAGATATGCATAAATGTAATAACTCAAGCACTGTTACAGATAGGAACATGCAACCAGTGCAATATTGAAGCTATTGCACAACAGAAGTCACTAACATATCCGATGACCATATATGGTCATGTGACCTCATCAAATAAGCATAAATGTAATAACTCAAGCACTATTACAGACGGGAACATGCAACCTGTGCAATATCGAATCTATGGAACAAGAGATGTGACTAACTAATGTGATGACCATATATGGTCATGTGACCTCATCAAATATGCATAAATGTTATATTTGAAACACAGTAACAGATAGAAACACACAACCTGTGCAATATCGAAGCTATGAGACAAGATATGTGACTAACACATCTGATGCCCATACACAGTCATGGGACATCATTAAATATGCAAGATTGTAATACCTTAAGCACTGTTACAGACAGGAACATGCAACATGTTTAGTATGAAGGCCATGCAATTTCCTTTAATATATTATTGTCAATGATGCTGATTTTGGAACGCTGCTAATATGTCAGTGGGCTCGAAACCCGACATTGCTGCAACGCAGCTATATTTATTATTATTATTCTTCCGCCTAAATTTTTGGTCACGCTTTATGTCAACACCGTTGGACCGATCAGTTTCATACTTGCCACAATGGTAAAGCTGTATGAGATCTGGTGCATATCCTAAGTTCAGACACATAGGTCACATGACCAGGCCGCCATCTTGGATTAAAGGCGAAATTTTCAATGCCGAATTGCGCACCTTTCTGAGGGTCTGAGTGCTCCAATTTTTTTATGATAGTAGCAGTGCGACAAGGGCTACAAATTTCATCAAAAAAAACTTTAGCGGTCACGTGACTTTTTTTTTTAGAATTTTTTTAAATTTTGTTTTGCATCTCATTTGCATAATTTTCGACAAATCAACTAACCCTGAATAACTTTGAAAGATCATATGACATAGTATTTAATTCCAAAATATGGAAGTCCAGGCGAAAAGCCGTTTTTTATAAGAAGATTTTAGAATGTTTTTTCATATTTTTTTGTTCTTTTATATGGTCACGTGACCTCATTTTATAGACATAATTGCAATATCTCAAGCACTGTTACAGATAGGAACATGCAACCAGTGCAATATTGAAGTGATGGTACATGAAATTCTACTAACAAACAAGATGACCATATATGGTCATGTGATCTCATTAAATATGCATAAATGTAATATATCAAGCACTGTTACAGATAGGGACATGCTACCTGTGCAATATCGAAGCTATAAGACACGAGATGTGACTAACTAATGTGATGACCATATATGGTCATGTGACTTCATCAAATATGCATAAATGTAATAACTCAAGCACAGTTACAGACGGGAACATGCAACCAGTGCAATATTGAAGTGATCGTACATGAAATTTTACTAACAAACAAGATGACCATATATGGTCATGTGACCTCATTGAATATGCATAAATGTAATATATCAAGCACTGCAAGAGTTAGGGACATGCAACCTGTGCAATATCGAAGGTATGGTCAAGAGATGTGGCTAACTAATGTGATGACCATATATGGTCATGTGACTTCATTAAATATGCATAATTGAATTATCTCAAGCACTGTTACAGACATGAACATGCAACCTGTGCAAAATCGAAGCTGTGGGACATGAGATGTGAGTAACTAATGTGATGACCGTATATGGTCATGTGACGTCATTAAATATGCATAATTGTAATATCTCAAGCAGAATCACAGATAGAGACATGCAACCTATGCAATATCGAAGCTATGAGACAAGAGATGTGGCTAACTAATGTGATGACCATATATGGTCATGTAATTTCATCAAATATGCATAAACGTAATAACTCAAGCACTGTTACAGATAGGAACATGCAACCAGTGCAATATTGAAGCTATTGCACAACAGAAGTGACTAACACATCCGATGACCATATATGGTCATGTGACCTCATCAAATATGCATAAATGTTATATCTCAAGCACTGTTACAGATAGGAACATGCAACCAGTGCAATATTGAAGCTATTGCACAACAGAAGTCACTAACATATCCGATGACCATATATGGTCATGTGACCTCATCAAATAAGCATAAATGTAATAACTCAAGCACTATTACAGACGGGAACATGCAACCTGTGCAATATCGAATCTATGGAACAAGAGATGTGACTAACTAATGTGATGACCATATATGGTCATGTGACCTCATCAAATATGCATAAATGTTATATCTCAAGCACTGTTACAGGTAGGAACATGCAACCAATGCAATATTGAAGTTATTGCACAACAGAGCTGACAAAAACATTAGACGACCATATATGGTCATGGGACATAATTAAATATGCGAGATTATAATACCTTAAGCACTGTTACAGACAGGAACATGTAACATGTTTAGTATGAAGGCCATGCAATTTCCTTTAATATATTATTGTCAATGATGCTGATTTTGGAACGCTGCTAATAAGTCAGTGGGCTCGAAACCCGACATTGCTGCAACGCAGCTATATTTATTATTATTATTCTTCCGCCTAAATTTTTGGTCACGCTTTATGTCAACACCGTTGGACCGATCAGTTCCATACTTGCCACAATGGTAAAGCTGTATGAGATCTGGTGCATATCCTAAGTTCAGACACATAGGTCACATGACCAGGCCGCCATCTTGGATTAAAGGCGAAATTTTCAATGCCGAATTGCGCACCTTTCTGAGGGTCTGAGTGCTCCAATTTTTTTATGATAGTAGCAGTGCGACAAGGGCTACAAATTTCATCAAAAAAAACTTTAGCGGTCACGTGATTAATTTTTTTCTAGAATTTTTTTAATTTTCTTTTGCATCTCATTTGCATAATTTTCGACTAATCAACTATCCCTGAATAACTTTGAAAGATCATATGACATAGTATTTAATTCCAAAATATGAAGTCCAGGCGATAAGCCGTTTTTTAGAAGAAGATTTTAGAATGTTTTTTCATATTTTTTTTGTTCTTTTATATGGTCACGTGACCTCATTTTATAGACATAATTGCAATATCTCAAGCACTGTTACAGATAGGAACATGCAACCAGTGCAATATTGAAGTGATGGTACATGAAATTCTACTAACAAACAAGATGACCATATATGGTCATGTGATCTCATTAAATATGCATAAATGTAATATATCAAGCACTGTTACAGATAGCGACATGCAACCTGTGCAATATCGAAGCTATAAGACACGAGATGTGACTACCTAATGTGATGACCATATATGGTCATGTGACTTCATCAAATATGCATAAATGTAATAACTCAAGAACAGTTACAGACGGGAACATGCAACCAGTGCAATATTGAAGTGATGGTACATGAAATTTTACTAACAAACAAGATGACCATATATGGTCATGTGACCTCATTGAATATGATTAAATGTAATATATCAAGCACTGTAAGAGTTAGGGACATGCATCCTGTGCAATATCGAAGGTATGGGTCAAGAGATGTGACTAACTAATGTGATGACCATATATGGTCATGTGACTTCATTAAATATGCATAATTGAATTATCTCAAGCACTGTTACAGTTAGAAACATGCAACCTGTGCAATATCGAAGCTGTGAGACAAGAGATGTGACTAACTAATGTGATGACCATATATGGTCATGTAACTTCATCAAATATGCATACATGAAATAACTCAAGCACTGTTACAGACATGAACATGCAACCTGTGCAAAATCGAAGCTATGGGACATGAGATGTGAGTAACTAATGAGATGACCGTATATGGTCATGTGACGTCATTAAATATGCATAATTGTATTATCTCAAGCAGAATCACAAATAGAGACATGCAACATATGCAATATCGAAGCTATGAGACAAGAGATGTAACTAACTAATGTGATGACCATATATGGTCATGTAACTTCATCAAATATGCATAAATGTAGTAACTCAAGCACTGTTACAGATAGGAACATGCAACCAGAGCAATATTGAAGCTATTGCACAACAGAAGTGACTAACACATCTGATGACCATATATGGTCATGTGACCTCATCAAATATGCATAAATGTTATATCTCAATCACTGTTACAGATAGGAACATGCAACCAGTGCAATATTGAAGCTATTGCACAACAGAAGTGACTAACATATCCGATGACCATATATGGTCATGTGACCTCATCAAATAAGCATAAATGTAATAACTCAAGCACTATTACAGACGGGAACATGCAACCTGTGCAATATCGAATCTATGGAACAATAGATATGACTAACTAATGTGATGACCATATATGGTCATGTGACCTCATCAAATATGCATAAATGTTATATGTCAAGCACTGATACAGATAAGAACATGCAACCAGTGCAATATTGAAGTTATTGCACAACAGAAGTGACCGACACATCCGATGTCCATATATGGTCATGTGACATCATTAAATATGTATGATTGTAAAACATTAAGCACTGTTACAGACAGGAACATGTAACATGTTTAGTATGAAGGCCATGCAAATCCATTAATATATTCTTGTCGATGATGCTGGTTTTGGAACGCTGCTAATAAGTCAGTGGGCTCGAAACCCGACATTGCTGCAACGCAGCTATATTTAGGGTTTCGAGCCCTATGGGGCGAAACCCTTTTGTAATTGCTTTGATTATTATTATTATTATTATTATTTTTCCGCCGTTTTTTGTAAGTTCTGTAACTTTGAAAATAATGCTGCAATTTATTTGCTATTTTGCATGCTGATAAAGGGCCATAAGTTGTGGTGCATATCCCAAAACCAGCTATGTAGGTCACATGACCTGGCCGCCATCTTAGGTAGAACACAAACCGGAAGTGCTCAATTGCACCACTTTCTGAGGGTCTAGGAACTTCCGGTTTTTTTGTGTGGCATCATTGGCTCATGTCTAGCAAATATCAGCAATAAAATCTTTAGCGGTCATGTGACCTTGGCCGCCATATTGGATTTTCCGAAAATTGACAAAAAACTTTTAAAATCTTCTTCTCAAAAATGGCTCATTCATGTGATTATACATTTGCTTTGCAGCACCTATGGGCATAGCCCTACAAAGTGACTGAAGCAGATTTTTGAAAAATGGCTTCCTTTGGCAGCCATCTTGGATTTAGTAAAAAGTGAAAGTACGCTATAACTTATGAACAATTTGCCAGATTTAAACCAAAGTTGGCATACAACATCCCTTCAATAAGATGATTATGTGTTCATAAAAATATTTCCCTGGATTCAAGTGGTTTTGGCGGCCATATTGAATTTATCAAAAAATTGCAAAAAACCTCAAAAAATTATCTTCTTAAAAACTGCTTGTTTGTTTGACAATCAATTTAGCATATAGTATCTCTGTTGATAGCTCTACAAAGTTACTGTAGCAGATTTTCGAAAAATGGCTTCTTTTGGCAGCCATCTTGGATTTAGTAAAAAGTGAAAGTACACTATAACTTATGAACGATTTGCCAGATTTAAACAAAACTTGGCATACAACATCCGCTCAATGAGATGATTATGTGTTTATGGAAATATTTCCCATGATTCAAGTGGTTTTGGCGGCCATGTTGAATTTATCACAAAAATTCAAAAAATCTCAAAAAATTATCTTGTTAAAAACTGCTTCCTTGTTTGAAAAGCAATTCAGCATATAGTATCTCTGTCGATAGCTCTACAAAGTTACGGAAGCAGATTTTCGAAAAATGGCTTCCTTTGGCAGCCATCTTGGATTTATTAAAACGTGAAAGCACGCTATAACTTATGAACAATTTGCCAGATTTAAACAAAACTTGGCATACAACATCCGCTCAATGAGATGATTATGTGTTCATGGAAATATTTCCCATGATTCAAGTGGTTTTGGCGGCCATGTTGAATTTATCACAAAAATTCAAAAAACCTCAAAAAAATATCTTGTTAAAAACTGCTTGCTTGTTTGAAAAGCAATTTAGCTTATAGTATCTCTGTTGATAGCTCTACAAAGTTACTGAAGTAGATTTTTAAAAATGGCTTCCTTTGGCAGCCATCTTGGATTTAGTAAAAGAGAAAAAGTTCTATAACTCATGAACTATTTGTCCTTGCATTAAGTTTATCATATTCCTGTGAAATCAAATCCATATGTTGTGTAGTTTGTCTGCTATCTTGCATTCTAGACATGAAACGTTCGTCAAATAATCACATCGAGCAAGTGCAATTTGTCATGAGCCACGCAGGCTCGAAACCCGTCATCGCTGCTATGCAGCTATATTTATTATTATTATTATTATTTTTCCGCCGTTTTTATAAATCACTGTAACTTGAAAAATAATGCTGCGATTGATTAGGCATTTTGCATGCTGATGAAGGGCCATGAGTTGTGGTGCATACCCAAAAACCAGCCATGTAGGTCACATGACCTGGCCGCCATCTTAGGTAGAACACAAACCGGAAGTGCTCAATTGCACCACTTTCTGAGGGTCTAGGAACTTCCGGTTTTTTTGTGTGGCATCATTGGCTCATGTCTAGCAAATATCAGCAATAAAATCTTTAGCGGTCATGTGACCTTGGCCACCATATTGGATTTTCCGAAAATTGACAAAAAACTTTTAAAATCTTCTTCTCAAAAATGGCTCATTCATGTGATTATACATTTGCTTTGCAGCACCTATGGCCATAGCCCTACAAAGTGACTGAAGCAGATTTTTGAAAAATGGCTTCCTTTGGCAGCCATCTTGGATTTAATAAAAAGTGAAAGTACGCTATAACTCATGAACAATTTGCCAGATTTAAACCAAAGTTGGCATACAACATCCCTTCAATAAGATGATTATGTGTTCATAAAAATATTTCCCATGATTCAAGTGGTTTTGGCGGCCATATTGAATTTATCAAAAAATTGCAAAAAACATCAAAAAATTATCTTCTTAAAAACTGCTTGTTTGTTTGACAATCAATTTAGCATATAATATCTCTGTTGATAGCTCTACAAAGTAACTGTAGCAGATTTTCGAAAAATGGCTTCTTTTGGCAGCCATCTTGGATTTAGTAAAAAGTGAAAGTACACTATAACTTATGAACGATTTGCCAGATTTAAACAAAACTTGGCATACAACATCCGCTCAATGAGATGATTATGTGTTCATGGAAATATTTCCCATGATTCAAGTGGTTTTGGCGGCCATGTTGAATTTATCACAAAAATTCAAAAAACCTCAAAAAATTATCTTGTTAAAAACTGCGTCCTTGTTTGAAAAGCAATTCAGCATATAGTATCTCTGTCGATAGCTCTACAAAGTTACTGAAGCAGATTTTCGAAAAATGGCTTCCTTTGGCAGCCATCTTGGATTTAGTAAAAAGTGAAAGCACGCTATAACTTATGAACACTTTGCCAGATTTAAACAAAACTTGGCATACAACATCTGCTCAATGAGATGATTATGTGTTCATGGAAATATTTCCCATGATTCAAGTGTTTTTTGCGGCCATGATGAATTTATCACAAAAATTCAAAAAACCTCAAAAAAATATCTTGTTAAAAACTGCTTGCTTGTTTGAAAAGCAATTTAGCATATAGTATCTCTGTTGATAGCTCTACAAAGTTACTGAAGTAGATTTTTAAAAATGGCTTCCTTTGGCAGCCATCTTGGATTTAGTAAAAGAGAAAAAGTTCTATAACTCATGAACTATTTGTCCTTGCATTAAGTTTATCATATTCCTGTGAAATCAAATCCATATGTTGTGTAGTTTGTCTGCTATCTTGCATTCTAGACATGAAACGTTCGTCAAATAATCACATCGAGCAAGTGCAATTTGTCATGAGCCACGCAGGCTCGAAACCCGTCATCGCTGCTATGCAGCTATATTTAGGGTTTCGAGCCCTATGGGGCGAAACCCTTTTGTAATTGCTATGTTTATTATTCTTATTATTATTATTATTATTATTTTTCCGCCGTTTTTATAAATCACTGTAACTTGAAAAATAATGCTGCGATTGATTAGGCATTTTGCATGCTGATGAAGGGCCATGAGTTGTGGTGCATACCCAAAAACCAGCCATGTAGGTCACATGACCTGGCCGCCATCTTAGGTAGAACACAAACCGGAAGTGCTCAATTGCACCACTTTCTGAGGGTCTAGGAACTTCCGGTTTTTTTGTGTGGCATCATTGGCTCATGTCTAGCAAATATCAGCAATAAACTCTTTAGCGGTCATGTGACCTTGTCCACCATATTGGATTTTCCGAAAATTGACAAAAAACTTTTAAAATCTTCTTCTCAAAAATGGCTCATTCATGTGATTATACATTTGCTTTGCAGCACCTATGGCCATAGCCCTACAAAGTGACTGAAGCAGATTTTTGAAAAATGGCTTCCTTTGGCAGCCATCTTGGATTTAATAAAAAGTGAAAGTACGCTATAACTCATGAACAATTTGCCAGATTTAAACCAAAGTTGGCATACAACATCCCTTCAATAAGATGATTATGTGTTCATAAAAATATTTCCCATGATTCAAGTGGTTTTGGCGGCCATATTGAATTTATCAAAAAATTGCAAAAAACATCAAAAAATTATCTTCTTAAAAACTGCTTGTTTGTTTGACAATCAATTTAGCATATAATATCTCTGTTGATAGCTCTACAAAGTAACTGTAGCAGATTTTCGAAAAATGGCTTCTTTTGGCAGCCATCTTGGATTTAGTAAAAAGTGAAAGTACACTATAACTTATGAACGATTTGCCAGATTTAAACAAAACTTGGCATACAACATCTGCTCAATGAGATGATTATGTGTTCATGGAAATATTTCCCATGATTCAAGTGGTTTTGGCGGCCATGTTGAATTTATCACAAAATTCAAAAAACCTCAAAAAATTATCTTGTTAAAAACTGCTTCCTTGTTTGAAAAGCAATTCAGCATATAGTATCTCTGTCGATAGCTCTACAAAGTTACTGAAGCAGATTTTCGAAAAATGGCTTCCTTTGGCAGCCATCTTGGATTTAGTAAAAAGTGAAAGCACGCTATAACTTATGAACACTTTGCCAGATTTAAACAAAACTTGGCATACAACATCCGCTCAATGAGATGATTGTGTTCATGGAAATATTTCCCATGATTCAAGTGGTTTTGGCGGCCATGATGAATTTATCACAAAAATTCAAAAAACCTCAAAAAAATATCTTGTTAAAAACTGCTTGCTTGTTTGAAAAGTAATTTAGCATATAGTATCTCTGTTGATAGCTCTACAAAGTTACTGAAGTAGATTTTTAAAAATGGCTACCTTTGGCAGCCATCTTGGATTTAGTAAAAGAGAAAAAGTTCTATAACTCATGAACTATTTGTCCTTGCATTAAGTTTATCATATTCCTGTGAAATCAAATCCATATGTTGTGTAGTTTGTCTGCTATCTTGCATACTAGACATGAAACGTTCGTCAAATAATCACATCGAGCAAGTGCAATTTGTCATGAGCCACGCAGGCTCGAAACCCGTCATCGCTGCTATGCAGCTATATTTAGGGTTTCGAGCCCTATGGGGCGAAACCCTTTTGTAATTGCTATGTTTATTATTCTTATTATTTTTTTTCCGCCGTTTTTATAAATCACTGTAACTTGAAAAATAATGCTGCGATTGATTTGCCATTTTGCATTCTGATAAAGTGTCATGAGTTGTGGTGCATATCCGAAAACCAGCCATGTAGGTCACATGACCTGGCCGCCATCTTAGGTAGAACACAAACCGGAAGTGCTCAATTGCACCACTTTCTGAGGGTCTAGGAACTTCCGGTTTTTTTGTGTGGCATCATTGGCTCATGTCTAGCAAATATCAGCAATAAAATCTTTAGCGGTCATGTGACCTTGGCCGCCATATTGGATTTTCCGAAAATTGACAAAAAACTTTTAAAATCTTCTTCTCAAAAATGGCTCATTCATGTGATTATACATTTGCTTTGCAGCACCTATGGCCATAGCCCTACAAAGTGACTGAAGCAGATTTTTGAAAAATGGCTTCCTTTGGCAGCCATCTTGGATTTAATAAAAAGTGAAAGTACGCTATAACTCATGAACAATTTGCCAGATTTGAACCAAAGTTGGCATACAACATCCCTTCAATAAGATGATTATGTGTTCATAAAAATATTTCCCATGATTCAAGTGGTTTTGGCGGCCATATTGAATTTATCAAAAAATTGCAAAAAACCTCAAAAAATTATCTTCTTAAAAACTGCTTGTTTGTTTGACAATCAATTTAGCATATAGTATCTCTGTTGATAGCTCTACAAAGTAACTGTAGCAGATTTTCGAAAAATGGCTTCTTTTGGCAGCCATCTTGGATTTAGTAAAAAGTGAAAGTACACTATAACTTATGAACGATTTGCCAGATTTAAACAAAACTTGGCATACAACATCCGCTCAATGAGATGATTATGTGTTCATGGAAATATTTCCCATGATTCAAGTGGTTTTGGCGGCCATGTTGAATTTATCACAAAACTTCAAAAAACCTCAAAAAATTATCTTGTTAAAAACTGCTTCCTTGTTTGAAAAGCAATTCAGCATATAGTATCTCTGTCGATAGCTCTACAAAGTTACTGAAGCAGATTTTCGAAAAATGGCTTCCTTTGGCAGCCATCTTGGATTTAGTAAAAAGTGAAAGCACGCTATAACTTATGAACAATTTGCCAGATTTAAACAAAACTTGGCATACAACATCCGCTCAATGAGATGATTATGTGTTCATGGAAATATTTCCCATGATTCAAGTGGTTTTGGCGGCCAAGTTGAATTTATCACAAAAATTCAAAAAACCTCAAAAAAATATCTTGTTAAAAACTGCTTGCTTGTTTGAAAAGCAATTTAGCATATAGTATCTCTGTTGATAGCTCTACAAAGTTACTGAAGTAGATTTTTAAAAATGGCTTCCTTTGGCAGCCATCTTGGATTTAGTAAAAGAGAAAAAGTTCTATAACTCATGAACTATTTGTCCTTGCATTAAGTTTATCATATTCCTGTGAAATCAAATCCATATGTTGTGTAGTTTGTCTGCTATCTTGCATTCTAGACATGAAACGTTCGTCAAATAAGCACATCGAGCAAGTGCAATTTGTCATGAGCCACGCAGGCTCGAAACCCGTCATCGCTGCTATGCAGCTATATTTATTCTTATTTTTTTTCCGCCGTTTTTATAAATCACTGTAACTTGAAAAATAATGCTGCGATTGATTAGGCATTTTGCATGCTGATGAAGTGCCATGAGTTGTGGTGCATACCCCAAAATCAGCCATGTAGGTCACATGACCTGGCCGCCATCTTAGGTAGAACACAAACCGGAAGTGCTCAATTGCACCACTTTGTGAGGGTCTAGGAACTTCCGGTTTTTTTGTGTGGCATCATTGGCTCATGTCTAGCAAATATCAGCAATAAAATCTTTAGCGGTCATGTGACCTTGGCCGCCATATTGGATTTTGTGAAAATTGACAAAAAAATTTTAAAATCTTCTTCTCAAAAATGGCTCGTTCATGTGATTAGACATTTGATTTGCAGCACCTATGGCCATAGCTCTACAAAGTGACTGAAGCAGATTTTTGAAAAATGGCTTCCTTTGGCAGCCATCTTGGATTTAGTAAAAAGTGAAAGTACGCTATAACTCATGAACAATTTGCCAGATTTAAACCAAAGTTGGCATACAATATCCCTTCGATAAGATGATTATATGTTCATAAAAATATTTCCCATGATTCAAGTGGTTTTGGCGGCCATATTGAATTTATCAAAAAATGCAAAAAACCTCAAAAAATTATCTTCTTAAAAACTGCTTGCTTGGTTGACAATCAATTTAGCATATAGTATCTCTGTTGATAGCTCTACAAAGGTACTGAAGCAGATTTTTGAAAAATGGCTTCTTTTGGCAGCCATCTTGGATTTAGTGAAAAGTGAAATTACGCTATAACTTATGAACAATGTGCCAGATTTAAACAAAACTTGGCATACAAGATCCGCTCAATATGATGATTATGTGTTCATGAAAATATTTCGCAGGATTCAAGTGGTTTTGGCGGCCATCTTGAATTTATCAAAACAATGCCAAAAATATCAAAAAATTATCTTCTTAAAACTGCTTGCTTGTTTGACAATCAATTTTGTATATAGTATCTCTGTTGATAGCTCTATAAAGTTATGAAAATATTTCGCAGGATTCAAGTGGTTTTGGCGGCCATCTTGAATTTATCAAAACAAAGCCAAAAACATCAATAAATTATCTTCTTAAAACTGCTTGCTTGTTTGACAATCAATTTAGTATATAGTATCTCTGTTGATAGCTCTACAAAGTTACTGAAGCAGATTTTTGAAAAATGGCTTCCTTTGGCAGCCATCTTGGATTTAGTAAAAAGTGAAATTACGCTATAACTTATGAACAATTTGCCAGATTTAAACCAAACTTGGCATACAACATCCGCTCAATAAGATGATTATGTGTTCATGAAAGTATTTCCCATGATTCAAGTAGTTTTGGCGGCCATGTTGAATTATCACAAAAATGCAAAAAACCTCAAAAAATTATCTTCTTAAAAACCGCTTGCTTGTTTGAAAAGCAATTTAGTATATAGTATCCCTGTTGATAGCTCTACAAAGTAACTGAAGCAGTTTTTTGAAAAATTGCTTCATTTGGCAGCCATCTTGGATTTAGTAAAAAGTGAAATTATGCTATAACTCATGAACAATTTGCCAGATTAACACCAACATCCCTTCAATAAGATGAATATTTGTTTATAAAAATATTTCCCATGATTCAAATGGTTTTGGCGGCCATCTTGAATTTATCACAAAAATGCAAAAAAACCTCAAAACATTTTGTACTTAAAAATTGCTTGCTTGTTTGACAAGCAGTTTAGAATATGGCATCTATGTTGATAGCTCTACAAAGTTTTTGAAGCAGATTTTTGAAAAATGGCTTCTTTTGGCAGCCATCTTGGATTTAGTAAAAAGTGAAATTATGCTATAACTCATGAACAATTTGCCAGACATTGTACAGATGACTATAAATGGTTATGTCTGCTGATAGTGTGGTTCATAATAGCAAAATACCAGATTAATTGTAAAGAACATTGCATTCTAGACATGAAACATTTGTCAAATAATCACATCAAGGAAGTGCAATTTGCCATGAGCCATGCAGGCTCGAAACCCGTCATCGCTGCTATGCAGCTATATTTAGGGTTTCGAGCCCTATGGGGCGAAACCCTTTTGTAATTGCTATGTTTATTATTCTTATTATTATTAGGGTTTCGAGCCCTATGGGGCGAAACCCTTTTGTAATTGCTATGTTTATTATTCTTATTATTATTAGGGTTTCGAGCCCTATGGGGCGAAACCCTTTTGTAATTGCTATGTTTATTATTATTAGGGTTTCGAGCCCTATGGGGCGAAACCCTATTGTAATTGCTATGTTTATTATTCTTATTATTATTATTATTATTCCGCCATTTTTTTTAAGCGCTGTAACTTACAAAATAATGCTGCGATTGATGAGGCATTTTGCATGCTGATGAAGGGCCATGAGTTGTGGTGCATACCCCAAAACCAGCCATGTAGGTCACATGACCTGGCCGCCATCTTAGGTAGAACACAAACCGGAAGTGCTCAATTGCACCACTTTGTGAGGGTCTAGGAACTTCCGGTTTTTTTGTGTGGCATCATTGGCTCATGTCTAGCAAATATCAGCAATAAAATCTTTAGCGGTCATGTGACCTTGGCCGCCATATTGGATTTTGTGAAAAATGACAAAAAACTTTTAAAATCTTCTTCTTAAAAATGGCTCATTCATGTGATTAGAAATTTGCATTGCAGTACCTATGGCCATAGCTCTACAAAGTTGCTGAAGCAGATTTTTGAAAAATGGCTTCATTTGGCAGCCATCTTGGATTTAGTCAAAAGTGAAAGTACGCTATAACTCATGAACAATTTGCCAGATTGAAACCAAAGTTGGCATAAAACATCTGTTCAATAAGGTGATCATGTGTTCATGAAAATATTTCCCATGATTCAAGTGGTTTTGGCGGCCATCTTGAATTTTTTTAAATAAAGCAAAAAAGCTCAAAAAATTATGTTCTTAAAAACTGCTTGCTTGTTTGACAATCAATTCAGCATATATTATCTCTGTTGATTGCTCTACAAAGTAACTGAAGCAGATTTTTGAAAAATGGCTTCCTTTGGCAGCCATCTTGGATTTAGTAAAAAGTGAAAGTACACTACAACTCATGAACAATTTGCCAGATTGATACCAAAGTTGGCATACAACATCCCGTCAATGAGATGGTTACATGTTAATGAAAATATTTCCCATGATTCAAATGGTTTTGGTGGCCATCTTGAATTTATCCAAAAATGCAAAAAACCTCAACAAATTATCTTCTTAAAAACTGCTTGCTTGTTTGACAATCAATTTAGCATATAGTATCTCTGTTGATAGCTCTACAAAGTTACTGAAGCCGATTTTTGAAAAATGGCTCCCTTTGGCAGCCATCTTGGATTTAGTAAAAAGTGAAAGTACGTTATAACTCATGAACAATTTGCCAGATTGACACCAAAGTTGGCATACAACATCCGATCAATAAGATGATTATGTGTTCATGAAAATATTTTCCATGATTTAAGTGGTTTTGGCGGCCATCTTGAATTATAAAAAAATGCAAAAAACCACAAAAAATTATCTTCTTAAAAACTGCTTGCTTGTTTGACAATCTATTTAGCATATAGTATCTATGTTGATACCTCTAGAAAGTTACTGAAGCAGATTTTTTGAAAAATGGCTTCCTTTGGCAGCCATCTTGGATTTAGTAAAAAGTGAAATTACGCTATAATTCATGAACTATTTGCCAGACTGATACAAAATTCGGTATGTGGAATCCTTGCATTACGTTTTCATATTCCTATGAAATCAAATCCATGTATTGTCTGCCATTTTGAATTCAGTTAAAACAACAAAGCTTCCTAAAACTATTGGTACGACATGCAGCATACGACCTCCATGTAATTTATTGTCAATTAGAAATGCCCTACAGCATATGAATGAAATACTATTTATACAAATTTTAGCATATTTTAAACTTGTATATTCATAACGTCTCGAATGTACTTTTATTAACGATGATATACAAAATAACGAAAATAATTATTTGTATTATCCAAAAGTGTAACAGAATGAGGACTGTCATTCCCAATGGACATATAGATACATTTGCATCTGTTTGATTTGATTGCAAACATGTTAGTCAACAGTAGTATGCCTGAACCTAATGTTATGAGAACTATTGTAGATAGAGAAGGGAGATTTAAAAAATATGGCACAATATGCGGGAAACTGATTAGATGGATATGGTTATGTGGTTCATCAAATATGCCCAATTATAATATCCTGAACAGTTTTTGGTATGAATATGCATCTTTTGGCATAAGTGTGTCATGCATTCATTGTTCTAATCCTCACATGCATGTGTTTGTCAAGCCAGGGTACAGTAATATAAGAAACATTTGCTTCAAAGATTCCTTAACATATAACTGAGTAAATCACGTAGTTTTGTTATTTAAAAAATGAGTCATTTATTTTGGCAACATTAATAACAATATGTACAAAAACTATTACATGTGGTTTTGGATATATATAATACAGTCATGTAAATAAGCAAATGACATTATATATCAGTAAAGAGTTCGTTAGCTAAGTTCATAATGTGAAACAAAAAGAAACAGTGGTTTTCAATAAGTAATTGAAAATTACAGTAATAGTAAAATCATTTATATTGAACAACATTAGAATATATCACAACAGTTACATGATTATAAAATCAATACAACGCAGATGATGCGGTATTCATTGTCTGTCTTAGATAACTATGTCTATCACGTGTTGTCTGATTTCATGTTTTTAACGTTCTGATGTCATAAAGTGTATACATAAGCACAAATGTTTTTGACTGACAGTGACTATAATATACACTGATTATAATAGACGCTCCTAGTTCTTCACTAAATATATAATATATGGTTACATATTCATAATATATATGGCAAATATGAGTACACAAATTCAGAGAACGCATGCTCGGCTTACTTCTGCAAAATATGTTTAACATAACATTGAGAAACAACAAGGCTACCGGATTAAAAATCAATCTTTACATTTCGTTGCTTTGAAGAAATTGTTCTAACCATATTAATATTTCGTTTATATTACCTAAATAGATTCTGTATTTTTGATAATAATTCGGCTAAAAGAAATAAGATATAATTTACAACCCAGAAAGAGGATAACAAAATCCTATTTCATTAACTGAACTACTCAAAATAGTTTAGGAGACACCATAATAGCCCGATTCAAGCGTGATTTCTTTTTTTCCAGTTACAACTACAATAAATCAGATCAAAATGCATGTTATGATAGCATATTTTACGGGAATGAACATTATAATAATGAATGTATTATAATTGGTGACACAACAATGTACAACACATGCACGATAATATGAACAGTTTATGCATCACTTCACTTCACTTTGGTCTGTCGCCCCTCCTGGAACATAAGCCATCGATGACAGTTCTCAGCATGTGCGGCCCTGTTCTGCAGTCTCAAGCTGTACCTAGGTGGATCTTGAGCGCCTAACATCACTGTTTAGGTCCCTCAGCCAGGTGTTTTTTGGCCTTCCATGTTCCCGTTTTCCTTGTGGATGTTGGATGGTTGCTTATGCAAAATGTGGCCAATCCAACTCCATCTCCTCCGCAAGATCTCTTCCTCCATGGGAGGCTGCCTAGTTTGCTTCCAGAGCTCAAGGTGGCTGATCTTATCCGGCCAATGAATTTTTAGGATTGTCTGCAGGCATCTGTTTACAAAGGTCTGTACTTTGTGCGTTGTTGCCTTTGTGGTACGCCAGGTTTCTGCTCCATATAACAGGACAGACTTTACATTTGTATAAACAAACGAAGCTTGGTGTGTCTTCCTATAGTTCTGGAGTTCCAAATGTTCCTTAGTTGGAGGAATGCAGCTCTTGCTTTGCCAATTTGACATCAGCATCCGTCCTGCCCTGTTTATCCACAACACTGCCAAGGTAAGTGAAGGACTCCACCTCGTCAAGAGGTGTATCACTTATTCTGATCGGGATCGGATATTCACTTTCATGACCTTTGTCTTACCTTGGTGGATGATTAGACCAAATTTGGCAAAAGTTGTGCTTGTGGTTATGGGACAGGAGGGCAATGTCATCAGCGAATTCCAGGTCTTCAAGCTGTGTCCATAGTGTCCACTGGATACCATTTTTGTCATTTGTCACTTTCTTCATTATCGAGTCAATGATCAGCAGGAATAAAAATGGTGAGAGTGGGAAGCCTTGTCTCACACCTGTCTTCACTTCAAAGCTATCTGTCAGTTTTCCTCCATGTACCACCCTGCATGTCATTTCCTCGTATGAGTTTCAGATCATTCTGACAAACTTCATAGTGTCTAAGCAGCTTCCAAAGTGACTCTCTGTCTACACTGTCAAAAGCTTTCAGATAGTCCACAAAATTGATGTACAGGGTGGAGTTCCACTTTATGGACTGTTCAACTATGATCCTCAGTGTAGCAATGTGATCAGTACATGATCTGTCTTTACGGAAGCCTGCCTGGTGGTCACGTAGTTGTTGGTCAACCGGTCCTTTCAATCTTTCAAGGATAATCCTATTGAAGACCTTTTCCTGGTACTGTGACCCCTCTGTAGTTGGAATACTGACTGAGGTCTCCCTTCTTTGGAATTTTGATAAGATGGCCCTCTTTCCACTCTGCCGGGATTTGTTCCTGTTCCAAAATCTTCTCAAACAAAGAGAATAGTACCTCTACTGAAAAATCTAGTCTGCCTTTAGTGCCTCTATCCATACCATGACAGTAAATACTATGAATAGTTAATTGGGTCTATATTAGATGAATGCCAAGTCGATTCAATTAGAATGTTTTGTCCAGTATTGACATAGACAATATGTGACATCAAGTGCATAGTGTGGCTCGGTTTACAGCAGGCTCAAATGTTTGATGTAATTCGGTTATGGAGAGAGGGGGACGTTAATCAACTTGTATCATAATGCTGTCATCACATTAAGTGATCATGCTATCCTACTGTGGCATCGATGAAGTGTTCACCAGCTTGTATGACATGATATTTCAATCACATCATCTATGAGATCATTGACTTGGCTTGGTATGATTAATGTTCCAAAGGCGCTGAATTTGAAATTGATGGCCATAGTTCGGCTGTTAAAACCTGCGACAAGATTGTATCACTCTCATCTAAAGTTGTCACAAATGGGTGGCTTAACCTTAGTCATTTCTGAGCTGTTGAAAAGCTTTGACACATATACATGTAGGTGTCACAGTTATTATTCGTACACTTCCATGCTCAAATTATTAATGACGTGGTGTCATGCTTGTAGAATGTGTGACAACATAACATGCATTTCGAGCAGGTTTATGATTGCTACATTTAATTTTCCTATATTGGAACCCAAACCAAACATGCAAGGTTGTGCCAATATAACAGTTACATAACATTAAACAATATATAATGTCAGAAGCAAGGTGTTCCCTAAATTGTTTTGAGTAGTATCGATAAATTAATTTTTTTTATTGGGAGGGGGGCACTTGACCGATATTGTGTGAATAAAGTAAAGTTGCAATTACGTTACTGCTCTGCTGAAATTATTAGACCTCATAATATAGGTTCTATATTCAAAGTCCTTAATTACATTATATATCTTGCATAACGATCTATACTAAGCACGTGTAAACAATGACATTATGGTGGTCAACATCATTACATTGATCAGCAAAACAATTTAACATAAAATAGATAAATAAACAAATGCCACGTAACTGCAACTATCTCATCTGTTAAAAAACAATCAAATTTATTTTTTGTTATAAGAAAATAAGTTAGCGAAATATCCATGTCAATAAGTGCCCCCCTCCCAATCCTATAATGAGTGAAGTGGAGTGGGGTGGGTGGGCGTGTCCCTTAGTTTTACTTTCACGCCCAGGAATGCTATTCGCGTAGTACAAGTAGGGAGAGTTTTAATATCTATATACATTGGAATATTTTTTCCCTATAATAGATTTATCACTTAAGTGTGATTCTAGCATTCCAGTTGTAGCAATGTTGACATCTATATGAAGGTAGGAAATCAAGGTAGAAATTTCAATAATAATAAATCTAGATTGAGTGTACCAAATTAATGATACTTTCAGAACCGAATAATCACAGCATCATGAAACCCATAATATGTTTGTATAACTTCAACATTAAGAATGACAGCGTTTTTAATGTATACATGGTCAATCAACGTTCCACTTTCTGTAGTTGGTAAGGCTACACATTGTTTGAATCCTTGCTTTTCCAAAATGTTCTGCACACTGGAAGACACGAGTATATTTTCGTTGAAATCACCAATAATAATGTTACTTGCAGATATTTTACTCATTTCACTAACCAGACACAATAGGTTTTCTCTAAACACATCAGCTCTATATGACCGCGGTCTATATATAACAGCTATTGACACACGTACATCTTTCACATAAAAAGCTAAGTACTCCAAGTTAGACACATGTAGCTTGAGGAATTCAGTATCTTTATGAATGCTAGAATAAACTGCTACACCTCCATGTGCCTGTTGTTTCAAATCTGATGTTATCTCATTAGATGTATCATAAGATAATGACCGTGGTTTGTGGTGAAAATCAAAATTGTTTAATTCCAATTCACTATATAGTTTCCCATCCAGTAGCCAGGTTTCTGTCAAACACATAAAATCAACATTAACAAGTCTTTTATCGCATTTGATGTCTTCAAAATGAGACAATAATCCTTCAACATTGTGTAGCAAGATAGTACATTGGCAAACCCTGTCTGACACTGATTTTGACGTCAAGTATGTTGGCATGCTTAATAGAGCTGATTCAATCTTTTCATTGCAATACATACTCGATTCCTTGAAATCTTGAATAATAAGGCCATCTAATGTCTTAACTCTACTCAAAGCTACATAAGCTTGCCCCGGAGAAAATATTTTATTTAATGATACTACAGCTTTCTCTACTGTTAATCCTTGTACTTTGTGTATAGTGCATGCATAAGCTAGGCTTAATGGATATTGTCTTCTAATGCCTCCGCCATTGTTTACTCTGTCCTCTGATGGCTTTATAGGTGTGCTATTTGGTGATGATACAGAGAAGCTTCCAGATTTACTGCGTAGTTTAGTACCAACCTTCACGTTATCAAACACTACATATATACAGGATGGAAATATGTTATTGTCTTCAAAGGAAATATGTGAAATTTTGCCAAAAACACCATTTACTAGACCATCAGATACATCAATGTTTTTAATTAACATCACACGAGCATTTATAGCCAAAGTAACCGTCTTTGCTAAGTTTGTATTGTAGACTTTGACATAGTTCCTCTCTCTCTGTTCTAGTTTTTTAGTTTTAGTATTTCTATAAAAGTCTTGAGCATTAATACATATGGGGTTTGAACATGTTGCACGAAGCATGTTTATATTACATAGATCCACATCTTTATTTGTTGCAAATATATGCATACCAATGTACTCTTCACCAGTTTCACACAGACGAAACATGTTCACAACACTTGCTGGTAATTCATCAGATTTTCTTCGTGTTCTGACGCTATTTAATGCCTCAGCAAACTGTTGATCTTGCTGCCTTACTACATCTGTTAATTCAGCAATGGCGAAATAATCATTCCACAGATCCATACCTTCGCTACTAACATATAAAGCCTTTCCTTTTACAGGTGGTAATTGATAAAAATCGCCTACAGCAATCACAGAAACATTTCCAAATGGTGAATAGTCACCAGTCTGTTTGATTTGCCTTAATCTCCCATGTATATAACAAAGCAACTTCTTGTCAACCATTGAAATTTCATCAATAATAAGAATCTGCAGACTACTAAGTTTGGAACGAATGGTGGTTAATGTATCTTGTCCTAGTGGTTGATATGGCAATTTGGCATCAACTGCTATTGAGAAAGTACTATGGACAGTGGTTGCATTTATGTTGAACGCAGCTACACCAGTCGGTGCTGTCAACAGAACAGAAATATCATCTGGATTTGGTAGAATACGAGCAAGAATTCTTGAAGCCTCAAAATACACAGCCTTGATAACATGGGATTTTCCTGTTCCTGCTCCTCCACTTAAGAACATGTGAAATGGTGCAACATTCTTGCCATTAGCTTTATCTAAACACCATTGTCGAACAGTGTAGAATATATCACGCTGTTTATCATTAAGTGATCTCATCAATATTTTAGCCTCATTTTTGGACATTCCACACTGATTATATACTTCTTTACAAACTTCTTTTTTATCTTTGTGCAACAAGTCTGGAATTGAATCTTCACTTTCTGATTCATTAGATATCGAATTCGTACTAGCTGATTCTAAGCATTCTAATCTTTCCTTCTCAGATTCTGGGTGAATTTGTGCCCATGCATCTTCTAAAAGAGGGCATGACTCAAGCATTTGCTCAGCTGCATCAATAACATCAACATCTTTCTCAAACATTGCTTTATTTCTGTCAACTATAGATTTTACACTTTCGGGCCAATTGTTCTTATATTTCACAGCACCAGTTTGATAAAACTCTTCAAATGAATTGAATTTAGGTTTAGGTTTCAACTGGCATTCAGCTCTGTATGGCAGAAAAAGTTGCAATATACTTTGATAATGCTTCTCTGGTTCCTTAGTTGCTGAAAATCTTGCATATCTGACAACTGCAGGATCAGTTCTTGTTCTCTTTTGCATATAACCTAGACCATTATTAAGTTTAATAACTTTATTGTTATCAATATTTCTTTTTCTTTCTACCTCTGACGTAGGTACAATTCTGTATTCAGAAGCAAAACTTGCAAGACACATGGTATTAATTTCATTTGGTCTATTCTTATAACGATCAAGCATACTTGTCATCCAGATGTTTTCATTGTTGAGATCTCCGCCTTTACTCATGTTCTTTAAAATTGCTAGTGGAAGACTCATTTTAATTGGAGTATCGCCTGTAGGAATAAATTGTACTTTTCTTGAGCATTCTTTTAACCTCAAATTACAAACTCTGTATACAGCTTCCTGAGCACTCAACTCACGGTTGTGAAGATATACACCTCCAATTTTTTTCATTGCAAGTTTTGCATCCATATTACCTTCTTTTGATGCTTCCCTCTGTGCATGATCTAACAACAATCCCATTTCTCGTTCCGCTTTTGAAATGTAGCTAATAATGTACACAACACAACTGTAGGCATCTACAATATATTGTATGTCCATATTTGCATTCCAACATCTCAGAAGATCTTTGTTATATTGATTTACCCAAACATCAGAAGGTTGTCGTTTTAAAACTATGCTTGTTTTTTTTGTCAACACGCTACATGCTGTCTCAAAGATTTCTTGGGTTAATTCAATGTAAGCAAACAAGGATGAAACAGATGAGAAGTTCTTTTCAGAATTCAGTAGTATATTCCAAATTTTTGTCAGAATTGCCGTGGCTGTATCTTTAGTCATCTCATTTTCTTGGTCTGTTTCTTGATATTCTGTTTCACTATCAACATAATCCTGTATGACATTATCAGTTTCAGTTGTTTTTTCTTCTTTGTCCTTAGCTTTTTCTGCATCAGTTCGAGCAATAAAGGTTTTTCCTGAAGGTGGACGTGGGAAATTAAATCTACAAGTAGTACCAAGTTTTCTGCAAGTTTTTGAATGTCGTGTACTGTGTTTTTGTACACTATTCACAATCTCATTAAGTTCTTCATCTTGTTCCGGAGATGGCATTTCACAAGTGACATATTTATCCACGAAAGTTGCTACTTCTTCGTCATCATCTTTATCAATAATTGGTGCATTCTTTACCCAAAAAAGACAATGTGTATGAGGAGAACCACGTTGCTGAAATTCAACACGGTAAAAATAATCTACTATTTCGCCAATAGGTGCTGCAGGTGACATAATTACCTGTTTCAAAAATAAGTGGAATCTGTGTTCAAACATTCGAGCTGCAGTTACAGGATTGTTTCTTAATACAGCACATTTTTCAGACCAATCAAGATCTTCAAAACTTCGTGTATCACCTACTTCTCGAAGAATACATTCAATTATTTCAGGCCATCTTGTGTCAGCTGATGAAAATGAACAAAACCATGTAGGTATACCAAGCTGTCTTAACATTGCAAATAAATCTTTCTGTGCACTTTGCCAAAAAGGTGGTGTTCCACGAATGGGTTTCAAAAACTTGTATCCCTCATTGTGCTTAAGAATGTCAGTCAATGACTGTGAATTTGTTAAAGTTGCAGCTGTTACAGATTGACCAACTGCTTTACCAGAACCTTTGCGTAAGGCAATAGACACATTTGAGACAACTTGTTGTACTTCTGACAAATACTGGGCATAAAATATAAAATCTGTATTTTTGGCAAATCTACCATCTGCATTCATCAAACGAGTATGCAGGTATCTTGACAATGTTATTTTTTCACTGCGTATGTCATGAAATGTTGGTGATCCTTCAGGATACAATACAGGAAAAGACTTTGCTTCATTGCCTTCATCCATTAACATTTTAACTGGACTATTTCCTTCAGCAGGGGCAATACAAGATATTTCATCAGAAGGTTGATCAAGTACTTCGGGTCCGATATCTACTGGTTGAAGACATGTGTCTAAAAGTAATCCATCTTTTTCTTCTTCATTGTCCTCAAAATCTCTATTTTTTTCTTCAGAATGTTTTGAGGCACTATCCTCGTTTTCTGGTGTTTCAATTTCTCCTTCAATTTTTGCTAAAGGATTAACCCAATCTTTGTTAAAACAAACATTGCTATACCATTTATTGTTCTTCTGAAGATATACTAATGCATTCTTTATATGAGCCTCATTTACAAAGTGATACTGATAATGGCCCTTGTATGTTAGTTTCCGCTTCAGTTTTACTTTTATCATTTGGTCATCTGATTCACATCTTGGTAAAATGGATGTAGCTTTATCAATGCTAGAAGGGACACATACAACAGGTCCATGAACACCATTCTGTCCACCTTTTGGTAAAGCCAACATTTTCATAAAAGGAATGTGCAATGCCACCAAATGTTGTTCCAGAGAGTTTAAGCATTTTAATTCATCTGGAATAGGCTTCAGATTAAGATTGTTGGTAACTGCTTCACATGGAATTTTACCACTCAGAATTTTCCTTTGACAAGTAAAACAAATCCATAATTTACACTGTCCATTTTTCAAATATAAACATTCACTATCACTAGAACACACACTGCTACATTTGTGTAGATAATCTTCAGTAATACACTTATCTGCAATTAATGCAACATTCCCACCTTTTTTGGTGTACACCTCTTTTTTACAATGAATAACTTGATTTCTGAAAAGTCGCCGATGGCAAACTGTACAGACAAAATCTGGACCATGGGCAATTTCATTTCTAAACATATCCAATACATTTCTAAAATATTGTTTATTATTTGATTCTATTAATCTTTTGGTGGGTGTTCTATTTAAAACATCTTTTCTATGCTGTTCATTCTTTTTATATTTTGTAGTACTCCTTGCCTTCACAGCTTCTCTATGCGACGGATTATATTTATATTTTGCTCTACTCCTTGTCTTCCAAACTTCCCTATGTATGTCATTCTCTTCATATTTCACTTTGCTTCTTGCCTTAACAGATTCTCTGTGTAATTCATTATCTTTATATTTAGTAATGCTTCTAGATTTCACAGAATCCCTGTGTAATTCATCATCTTTATATTTAGTAATGCTTCTAGATTTCACAGACTCCCTGTGTAATTCATCATGTTTATATTTAGTAATGCTTCTAGATTTCACAGAATCCCTGTGTAATTCATTTTGTTTATATTTGCTAATGCTTCTAGTTTTTATAGACTCCCTGTGCATTTCGTCATATTTATATTTTGTAATGCTTCTCGTCTTCAAAGCTTCTTTGCGAGTCTTATTATTTGCATAATGTTGAATTATGTTCTTTTTTTTCCTTTGGCAAAAAGTGTCATCATTGTGATATCGCTCTCGCTCTTTCTCTAGTTTACGTTTTTTACCCACATGCTGCCCAGTTTGTTTAGCACTTTGTTTTCTTTGAACATATTCTTTCAAACATTTAAGATAGGCACGTCTGCCCCGAGAACGTGTAATTTTTGCTGGTTTAGTTAGAGTATTTGGTACATCATCTGACTCTATATTGCTATCATTTTTAAATAATTTCATTGTTGTTCCAATATCAGTTTCTGTGCTTTCTAGGCGTCTTTTCTTCATTCCAAATTTTGACACCCTGTCTTGTTCTATAATATTGCTCTGGGAGCAGTCACACAACACATTACCAGCATGCTTGACACATTCAACCACTTCATAATGTATTTCCATGGCGTGTTTTAAGTATATTGCTTTTCCATTATTGGATACACTCTTGTTAAGCTGATAGTTGGAGTATTTAATCCATTTACCTCTGCTAAATGTACAAATATCTGTTCTTAATAGATCAGCAGCTCCAAGTATCTCAACTTCTGTTGCCCATGTTTGAGCATATTGCATACCAGATGCTATAATGTAATCATCAACAGACTCGTGGCCTGGTCTTAAAAATGGGTAAAATACAGGGTTATTCTTCTTTAGATGATTTACAATGGCAAATCTGATTTGCATGTGGTTAGCCTCACTTCCAGATAGTACATATGACAATGCCCGGAAAAAACAATTACCATCCCCTTGGATAGATTTGGTTTTGCATGGTTCACCCATTTCAAAATTTTCAGTATGAAACCCAAATCTTTCTCTTTCATTTTGTAAACTAAGTTCAGTACACAATATTTGACACATCTCAGAGGACAAGGGTTTATATAAAAAAGGTGTATGATCTGATTCAACTAACTCCACTTCATTATCTGACTGAGTTTCACTGTCAATAAAATGACACTTTTCAGCATTAACATTTATACCCGTAACTTCAAACTGTTCATTTTCATGCACATGCATGGATACAGCAAGATCACAACAATGTTTATACACCATCTCAATACTACTGAACTTGATTACTATGCTTAATCCATCAGGTGCTACCATGCCTTTGGAATTTCTTGAATGTGAATCAAAGATCCAATAAAATCCATCATTCTTGATCACAGCAAATGCTGCTCCGCCAAATATAACAAAGCATGAATTATATTCAGTTAATGATATATCAAGAGCATTGTCAAATGGTGTAAGAAATGTGTTCTCATAATCACCTTCACCAATAATACCAAATAATGAGTCACCAACACTCAAAGTAAACTGGGTGTCAAATAAATCAACTGTTTGTGGTAATTCTGTCACTAATAACAGTTCTGAATTAACAGTTGTAGACTGTTGTAAAAAACCATACAATTCATTACCAGTTTGCAGTATTATATCCAAATCTTCCGATTCCCATGAATCTACATATTTGATTTGACTGAATATCATAGAAACTAAGCTATTTGCAACACACTGTTTTCCACTGTTATCTAGAAATTGATGATGACCTTGATGAAAACTTCCTTGTACTGAAGTTTTTAGCATGAACTTATTACCTGTTGTCTGATCATTAACATTTCCAACTGAATCATTTAACAAATTAAATTGCTCTAATGAGAAACTCTCTGCAACATTATTTGTTTCTTCATCATGTACTTTATTAAAAATACTTCCAGCACTAATTTGCGACTCGTTCTGATCCCGAAAGATAATACTTACAGATTCATTCTGATCCTGAAGGACAATACTTTCTGATTCATTATGATCCCGAAGGACAGTATTGCTATGATCCCGAAGGACAGTATTGCTATGATCCCGAAGGACAGTATTGCTATGATCCCGAAGGACAGTATTGCTATGATCCCGAAGGACAATACTTTCTGATTCATTATGATCCCGAAGGACAATACTTTCTGATTCATTATGATCCCGAAGGACAATACTTTCTGATTTATTATGATCCCGAAGGACAGTATCGCTTTGATCCCGAAGGACAGTATCGCTTTGATCCCGAAGGACATTGGTTGGTGGGTTTCTACCCAAGGCCAACCTCTTCTTTAGAGCTTCACCTTTCTTCCAACCTTTCTTTCGAGGCATCTGAAAGATACAATTGTCAAAATACAAGTGATTTATTTAATATATTTGCTAAATTGAGCACTGTTTTTTACTTACAAGAGATAGGTACATTGTTATTAAAATACAGATGCTACCTGTGTCAATTTCATTAGCAATACTGCTAATTTGCAAGCAAAACAGTGAGATAAATTGCAAACTTGCATTGTGAGTTTTTTCCTTCACAGTTAAATACCACACGGCTGTCTTGAATTGGATCATCACACAAATGCATGTACATAGGTCTGATGTCTGTGTTTATGATTTTTGAAGTTTATACAGTTGTTAATAAAGAGCTAAACATACACTCATATCTACCTCTAAACATGTTCAAACATGATCAAAGTGTTTGTGTGAATGAGATCTGGTTGTAAAAAATGGTTGATTTCAAAAATATGTTACCTAAAAATTGTAGACATACAGGTGTCTTGAATTAGAACACTATAAAACTTTATTTACTGCTTAGAATGTCTATTGAATTACTAAACTAAAAACCTGATTGGTCCAGATATGTATGCATAGGCTAGAAAGATTGACACATATATATATCAATTCCCCAGTTGAGTGACAAAATGATCTACATATAGCATTAACTCCCACAAACCATGTGAACTTGGATATATTTTACCATAATGCTGACATGCAGTAATAATGTGTATAAATATCAATACATACTGAGCAGTATATAAGCATATATCCAGAGTTCACACTTCATTATTAACGGCTAACAAAATGTGCACATGTTTGATACATAATTTTTAACCAAATTAAAACTATATAAGGTATAGATCATAACAAATTCAACTTTCATGCCTAGACATATCTTACCTTTCAATATACAGGAATAGATTGTTATAGACTGCAAGTGAAATATAGAGAACTGTTAAATTATGCAACATAGTGAATTTACAATTATTATAGTAATGTGACGGTCAACACAGCAATTTTTGGTATTAATACATTTACAGTACTGTAAATGGCAAACCAATCACTATTCACTAAACTATTCACTCTTCGCTACAAATTATTTACAAAATTGTTTGTCCTGTTAATTGATTCAGGTTGATTTCAGGAAACGTGAAATAGCAAATCATTACAACCAATGATTATTGACAAAGGGTCATTAACTTGACCAGTGGCTGAAACCGCAACATGCAGTTAGTACTATAGGTCAAAGGTCACAATACAAAATAAAACAAGCAGCCTGTCAGCTGAGATAGCCCCGATGTTAGCTGTTCAAAATTAGATATCATCATGAATTGAACAAATCTCAGATAGGTATACCTGAGGTACCTATATGAATGGTATCCAAGCAATAGGCTCAAAATCAACCATTAGATAGTACACACAAGACGATTGAAATATCAATGCAACATACCCACAAGTAACAAAAATAGCAATTAAGGACCAGCAAGAAAATTTGGTAAAAAACACATGTGCAAAGAACTGGATGACTCCAGGTTTTGAAATTGTTAACACAAACATTGGGGTAACCCTGAATCTCTGGCCCCCGGCCAAATTGAATGGCCCCCTGGCCAATGAGCCATTTACATGCTTTTCTCACATATTTTAATATATTTAACACCACTAGCCAATCTCTGGCTCAGGCCAAATTGAATGGCATACATATAAAATATGTTCTTTGAAATTCAGTCCCTCATCCCCTTGGCTTTTATCGCCAATTTTTTTTGTCGCCAGAGTGATTTACCTCATCAATTTTGTTTCACGAGCGTCTCTAATGAATAACCTATCTAACCGCTGGACTGAATTAATGATATTATCAAAAAATCATAGAAGATTTGGCGAAAATCGGTCATTTTTGGCATCAACATATTTTTGCTCAGAAACGCAATGGCGATAAGACTCATTTTCAAGGACGCAGGTTGTTTGGATCGGAATGTTTCCTTTGTTTTGGGTTCGTTGTGAGTCTAGAGACATAATGTTATTTTTAGAGAATATAAAATATGTTCTGTTTCAATACAAGATTTTGATATGCCAATTGGGCAATTTTAACAATTTCTTACTGGAGCGTCCCCCTGTATAAATAGTCCTCTTCTGTCCAAAAATTGGCAATGGTACTAGCACAGAATGGACTTCCTGTTCTGCGCGTCTTTGATTGTAGCAATGTTCACAGCACTGTACGAAATACGCACACTCACGAATTTGACAACATTCACGGAAATACCAGTTACATCACTCATAACGATTGATGATTCGATTGCTGGCCGGGATAGATGTGTTTATTTCTTAGCTATATGTCTACACTTGCGTTTCTCAATTTCGATGTTTGAAATCATATCGCTGCTTTGGATGCAGTCGGTTGACAGAGTGTTTTGCTTTTGCGGCTCTTTGGGCATGGGCAACTGATTTTTAGGTTTCTTTTTTTAATATTCTGACGTTTACTTGGTCGTATTTTGTATATACCAGTCAGACACTGACAACAAGTAAGTAAACAGGCCTGGACTCAGAAGGCCCCAGAGAAAGCGTCATCGTACAACATTAATGAACTAAATTTACATTACAATCTCATGCTTCCGAACAATTCGATATTTATGATGGAAAACAAAGTATACAAGTACTGTCTACGATATACTGCAAAGTGGAAATAATATACTTATTTAACCATTGATTTTTGTACAAAACTCCAAGAACACAAAACAAACAACTGACAACAAAAGACAAAAAAAAAACTGCCGAGTACACTACACAGTCACTGTAGTCACACCAATAAGAAAAACATACAAAATAAATGTCAGTGAACACAATCTTTATAAAAAAAATTGCAGTTTGCAGCCTCTATGGACAAGTTCACAACCTCTAATATTGCAAAACTGTCAGTTGTGAACTGTACATTAAATCTTATTAGGATTTCCACATAAAGTTACACAGATCAAAAAAAAATTCAATATTAAGACAAGGAAAAATAATGCTTTTTTGTCAAGGCTATATACTAAATTCTCTTATCCTGAGGGTATTTTTGTGGGTGTACAAGTATGCATTAAAATTATCGAAACTTCAAAAGTAATCATAGTACAAATGTTAAGTGAACAAAATTATCAAGTGATTTTGGATTTGTTGGAAAAGTGGCCGAAAGGCTGTGACATTGTTTATTTGGTGATGAGAACTGCCAAGCCAGTTTATAAAACAGTGAACAAAGATTTTTTCGTAAATATTACTGACCACGAAAGACGCCCATCGCGAAATGTCTCTGTATTACTGTCGAGTCATGGTAACTTATCGGCCAATTCACTTCCGCGTTTTACGTACATTGGCGAGTGGCGTTAAATATATAAACATTTGCGAGAAAAACATGTAAATTAATAACTCATTGGCCGGGGCCTGAGATTCGGGTTACCCCCATACATTGCTAGTTTTGGGAATTGACGTTTGACCTTTCTAAATAATCGACACTATAAAATAGCGCCATTGTTCAATTATTTCACCCATTAGAGCTGTTAAATAATGTCTTTGTTTGTTTGTGACGCTCAAATGACACGTCTGTGACTTTCTAAATTGCCATATTGATTAACATGTGCAATGTTTTCAAGAGTTGAACACGGTGCACGCACTTCCGGTCGACATGACTGGGCGACGCCATGATTGTTTTACACGATAAATGACTAGAAAATGCACAAAATTTATCACATTTAATATCTTACACCGAAAACCGGACTTGAGAATGCGACAACTAGACCTTTACATTTCGGATATGTTCACTTATAGTTACATAAATTGTCATATATTATCAATATTCAACATTTGAATCTCCGATCATAAAATAAACATGTACTCACCTAAACGAAAGCGCAGCATATAAACTTCGACCGTCTGGTGGCGCTATATAGTTTTCACAGTCACGGCCTGAGAGACGGGCCGTTGTCCAAGTCCAACATTCTTAGTTATACCATTGAACAATAAACCAGTTCCATGGTTATACTAGTAATTAGTAGTCCAATAAAATTTACGAGATCAGATCACACGATTATTACACACCTTGTTGTTCTCAGATTGATTTGTTGAAATTGTATGCCTTTATTTTAATCTGTGCAAGTGCAAAAATGTGTTGTGAATTGATCAAAATTAAAGTACGCGTCTGTCACTGCGAGACCGTCGTTTTTTTTTTTTGGTAACTGTTATATGAGAGTTTATACCGGGCATACTCTGTCCCGGGATTCGCCCATACAGATGTAAACGAAATATTATACATATAAATTTTATAACCAGATCTTGACATAACTTAGACGTCTCTGGTATCATATTGACAACATAAATTTACAACATATTATAAGTTATTAAACCAAGTACAAGATAGAATGCGACAACTGTGGCACATGTACAAGAAAATATTGAAAATGTTTTGTCTATGCTGCTACAATTAACAGTTTCAAAAACGACTGTAGGTTCCATTTTGTAAGTTCCATGGTTACATGCACTTCTAGTATAATGTGCGCCCTCTATTGCAACCAGGCTGCAGTAGCTTCTTAATGATACATTTCTGCAATGAAGCCTCATATTTTAAGCTGAGTGACATGCGTTATATTTTATTATTTGAAATGTTTTCAGGTTATTTCAAATGAAAACATCCTGACGGTGTAGTGAACCTTGTTATTTAAATACACGCATTGCCGGATTAATGAATTACAAGAAATTAATCAATCCAATTAAGAAAGAAACTGTATACTGAAATCACTGCCATCGCCGCTATGTAAACCAGCCAGAAAACAACGTGCATGATTTAAATTACTATGCCAAACAGTAAACTGCAGAAAAAGTCATTTTACAAGTATATTTTCAATACTACCATAAAGAGCTATGGACAACTACCAAATTATAAACAACCCTTTATTTATTTATTTTTATTAACGCCACTCAAACACCATTTTCATTTTCCTACTTTATTACGAACACTTCACTATTTTCTTCATAGTTGCGACTAATTTGCAAGGTTATTGTGCCTTCATTTTCCTCACATATTTCGTTATGAATGTATTTGTACTAAGACTGTCGCCCCTGATTTGAAAGTCACTAAACATGTAACGGTTAACGTCATCATTGATATCCGTTTAAACTGAATTCCCCAGCCTTACGTCGAACACTTGTCGGTCTCTATGTTCTCCTTTGTCTTTCAATATTCAACGTTGTTTTCACGACTATTATGTAAATAACACTGCCATTCTCGCTATTACTTTTACTTGCCAAATACCCGCCGTCAGAAATCCATATGTTGTGTAGTTTGTCTGCTATCTTGCATTCTAGACATGAAACGTTCGTCAAATAATCACATCGAGCAAGTGCAATTTGTCATGAGCCACGCAGGCTCGAAACCCGTCATCGCTGCTATGCAGCTATATTTAGGCTTTCAAGTCCCTTCAGGCTTGAAAGCCTATTGTTTTTGTTATGTTTATTATTATTATTATTATTATTATTATTATTATTATTATTCCGCCAACTTCAAACGACTTCTTCTCTGAAACGGCTGCACCATTTTGCCTGAAACTTTGTATATACCTTCTACATGTCATGCCATTAAAAGTGACTGAAACCGATTTTCGATTAGTCACGTGGTTCGGCCGCCATCTTGGAACTCATTAAATATGCATGTCTTTTGTATCTCAAAAACTATTGCATGTACCAACATGGAACTAACGGTATATTAAAGGCAACGGACAAGAGAATTGGCCAAAATATTCGTTGACCATATATGGTCATAGAACTCATTAAATATGCATGTCTCTTATATCTCAAGCACTATTGCATGTACAAACGTGAAACTAACGCTATATTGAAGGTAATGGTCAAGAGAATGAGCCAACATATTCGTTGACCATATAAGGTCATATACCTCATTAAATATGCATATCTATAATATCTCAGGCACTATTGCACATACAGACATGAAACAATTGCTTTATTGAAGGCTTTGGACAAGAGAAATTGTCAACATGTTCCATGACCATATATGGTCATATAACTCATTAAATATGCATGTCTCCAATATCTCAAGCACTATTGCATGTATAAACATGTTACCAATGCTATATTAAAGGAACTGAGAAAGAAAATTGGCCAACATATCCGTTGACCATATATGGTCATAGAACTCATTTAATATGCATGTCTCTAATATCTCAAGCGCTATTTCATGTACAAACATGGAACAAACACTATATTGAAGGCAATAGCAAAGGGAATTGGCCAACATATCCGTTGACCATATATGGTCATATAACTCATTAAATATGCATGTCTCCAATATCTCAAGCACTGTTGCATGTATAAACATGGTACCAATGCTATATTGAAGGAACTGGGAAAGGAAATTGGCCAACATATCCGTTGACCATATATGGTCATAGAACTCATTTAATATGCATGTCTCTAATATCTCAAGCGCTATTCCATGTACAAACATGGAACAAACACTATATTGAAGGCAATAGAAAAGAGAATTGGCCAACATATCCGTTGACCATATATGGTCATAGAACTCATTAAATATGCATGTCTCTAATATTTCAAGCAGTATTGCATGTACAGACAGGGTACCAACGCTATATTGAAGGCAGTGGAAAAGAGAATTGGCCAACATATCCGTTGACCATATATGGTCATAGAACTCATTAGATATGCATATTTATAATATCTCGAGCATTATTGAAGTTAGAGACATGGAAATAGCGCTATAATGAAGACATTGGGCCAGAACGTTGTGTAACCTACACGTATATACATTGCACAAATCAAATCTTCAAACTTTTTTTTACAAATTTAATGGTGTTATGGCCCTTCAGGCTTGAAAGCCGTTAATAGCTGCTCTGCAGCTATATTTCTTATTATTATTATTATTCCGCCGTTTTTTGTAAGCACTGTAACTTGAAAAATAATGCTGCGATTGATTTGCCATTTTGCATGCTGATAAAGTGTCATGAGTTGTGGTGCATATCCCAAAACCAGCCATGTAGGTCACATGACCTGGCCGCCATGTTAGGTAGAACACAAACCGGAAGTGCTCAATTGAACCACTTTCTGAGGGTCTAGGAACTTCCGGTTTTTTTGTGTGGCATCATTGGCTCATGTCTAGCAAATATCAGCAATAAAATCTTTAGCGGTCATGTGACCTTGGCCGCCATATTGGATTTTCCGAAAATTGACAAAAAACTTTTAAAATCTTCTTCTCAAAAATGGCTCATTCATGTAATTAGACATTTGCTTTGCAGCACCTATGGCCATAGCTCTACAAAGTGACTGAAGCAGATTTTTGAAAAATGGCTTCCTTTGGCAGCCATCTTGGATTTAATAAAAAGTGAAAGTACGCTATAACTCATGAACAATTTGCCAGATTTAAACCAAAGTTGGCATACAACATCCCTTCAATAAGATGATTATGTGTTCATACAAATATTTCCCATGATTCAAGTGGTTTTGGCGGCCATATTGAATTTATCAAAAAATTGCAAGAAACCTCAAAATATTATCTTCTTAAAAACTGCTTGTTTGTTTGACAATCAATTTAGCATATAGTATCTCTGTTGATAGCTCTACAAAGTTACTGAAGCAGATTTTTGAAAAATGGCTTCCTTTGGCAGCCATCTTGGATTTAGTGAAAAGTGAAATTACGCTATAACTTATGAACAATTTGCCAGATTTAAACAAAACTTGGCATACAACATCCGTTCAATAAGATAATTATGTGTTCCTGAAAATATTTCCCATGATTCAAGTGGTTTTGGCGGCCATGTTGAATTTATCACAAAAATGCCAAAAAACTCAAAAAATTTTCTTCTTAAAAACTGCTTGCTTGTTTGAAAAACAATTTGGCATATAGTATCTCTGTTGATAGCTTCACAAAGTGACTGAAGCAGATTTTTGAAAAATGGCTTCCTTTGGCAGCCATCTTGGATTTAGTAAAAAGTGAAAGTACACTATAACTCATGAACAATTTGCCAGATTTAAACAAAACTTGGCATACAACATCCGCTCAATGAGGTGATTATGTGTTCATGGAAATATTTCCCATGATTCAAGTGGTTTTGGCGGCCATGTTGAATTTATCACAAAAATTCAAAAAACCTCAAAAAATTATCTTGTTAAAAACTGCTTCCTTGTTTGAAAAGCAATTCAGCATATAGTATCTCTGTTGATAGCTCTACAAAGTTACTGAAGCAGATTTTTGAAAAATGGTTTCCTTTGGCAGCCATCTTGGTTTTAGTAAAAAGTGAAAGCACGCTATAACTTATGAACGATTTGCCAGATTTAAACAAAACTTGGCATACAACATCCGCTCAATGAGATGATTATGTGTTCATGGAAATATTTCCCATGATTCAAGTGGTTTTGGCGGCCATGTTGAATTTATCACAAAAATTCAAAAAACCTCAAAAAAATATCTTGTTAAAAACTGCTTGCTTGTTTGAAAAGCAATTTAGCATATAGTATCTCTGTTGATAGCTCTACAAAGTTACTGAAGTAGATTTTTAAAAATGGCTTCCTTTGGCAGCCATCTTGGATTTAGTAAAAGAGAAAAAGTTCTATAACTCATGAACTATTTGTCCTTGCATTAAGTTTATCATATTCCTGTGAAATCAAATCCATATGTTGTGTAGTTTGTCTGCTATCTTGCATTCTAGACATGGAACGTTCGTCAAATAATCACATCGACTAAGTGCAATTTGTCATGAGCCACGCAGGCTCGAAACCCGTCATCGCTGCTATGCAGCTATATTTAGGGTTTCGAGCCCTATGGGGCGAAACCCTATTGTAATTGCTATGTTTATTATTAGGGTTTCGAGCCCTATGGGGCGAAACCCTTTTGTAATTGCTATGTTTATTATTCTTATTATTATTATTATTATTTTTCCGCCGTTTTTATAAATCACTGTAACTTGAAAAATAATGCTGCGATTGATTAGGCATTTTGCATGCTGATGAAGGGCCATGAGTTGTGGTGCATACCCAAAAACCAGCCATGTAGGTCACATGACCTGGCCGCCATCTTAGGTAGAACACAAACCGGAAGTGCTCAATTGCACCACTTTCTGAGGGTCTAGGAACTTCCGGTTTTTTTGTGTGGCATCATTGGCTCATGTCTAGCAAATATCAGCAATAAAATCTTTAGCGGTCATGTGACCTTGGCCACCATATTGGATTTTCCGAAAATTGACAAAAAAATTTTAAAATCTTCTTCTCAAAAATGGCTCATTCATGTGATTATACATTTGCTTTGCAGCACCTATGGCCATAGCCCTACAAAGTGACTGAAGCAGATTTTTGAAAAATGGCTTCCTTTGGCAGCCATCTTGGATTTAATAAAAAGTGAAAGTACGCTATAACTCATGAACAATTTGCCAGATTTAAACCAAAGTTGGCATACAACATCCCTTCAATAAGATGATTATGTGTTCATAAAAATATTTCCCATGATTCAAGTGGTTTTGGCGGCCATATTGAATTTATCAAAAAATTGCAAAAACATCAAAAAATTATCTTCTTAAAAACTGCTTGTTTGTTTGACAATCAATTTAGCATATAATATCTCTGTTGATAGCTCTACAAAGTAACTGTAGCAGATTTTCGAAAAATGGCTTCTTTTGGCAGCCATCTTGGATTTAGTAAAAAGTGAAAGTACACTATAACTTATGAACGATTTGCCAGATTTAAACAAAACTTGGCATACAACATCCGCTCAATGGGATGATTATGTGTTCATGGAAATATTTCCCATGATTCAAGTGGTTTTGGTGGCCATGTTGAATTTATCACAAAGATTCAAAAAACCTCAAAAAATTATCTTGTTAAAAACTACTTCCTTGTTTGAAAAGCAATTCAGCATATAGTATCTCTGTCGATAGCTCTACAAAGTTACTGAAGCAGATTTTCGAAAAATGGCTTCCTTTGGCAGCCATCTTGGATTTAGTAAAAAGTGAAAGCACGCTATAACTTATGAACAATTTGCCAGATTTAAACAAAACTTGGCATACAACATCCGCTCAATGAGATGATTATGTGTTCATGGAAATATTTCCCATGATTCAAGTGGTTTTGGCGGCCAAGTTGAATTTATCACAAAAATTCAAAAAACCTCAAAAAAATATCTTGTTAAAAACTGCTTGCTTGTTTGAAAAGCAATTTATAGCATATAGTATCTCTGTTGATAGCTCTACAAAGTTACTGAAGTAGATTTTTAAAAATGGCTTCCTTTGGCAGCCATCTTGGATTTAGTAAAAGAGAAAAAGTTCTATAACTCATGAACTATTTGTCCTTGCATTAAGTTTATCATATTCCTGTGAAATCAAATCCATATGTTGTGTAGTTTGTCTGCTATCTTGCATTCTAGACATGAAACGTTCGTCAAATAATCACATCGAGCAAGTGCAATTTGTCATGAGCCACGCAGGCTCGAAACCCGTCATCGCTGCTATGCAGCTATATTTATTATTATTATTTTTCCGCCGTTTTTTGTAACCACTGTAACTTGAAAAATAATGCTGCGATTGACTTGCCATTTCGCATTCTGATAAAGGGCCATGAGTTGTGGTGCATATCCCAAAACCAGCTATGTAGGTCACCTGACCTGGCCGCCATCTTAGGTAGAACACAGACCGGAAGTACTCAATTGCACCACTTTCTGAGGGTCTAGGAACTTCCGGTTTTTTTGTGTGGCATCATTTGCTCATGTCTAGCAAATATAAGCAATAAAATCTTTAGCGGTCATGTGACCTTGGCCGCCATATTGGATTTTCCGAAAATTGACAAAAAACTTTTAAAATCTTCTTCTCGAAAATGGCTCATTCATGTGATTATACATTTGCTTTGCAGCACCTATGGCCATAGCTCTACAAAGTGACTGAAGCAGATTTTTGAAAAATGGCTTCCTTTGGCAGCCATCTTGGATTTAGTAAAAAGTGAAAGTACGCTATAACTTATGAACAATTTGCCAGATTTAAACCAAAGTTGGCATACAACATCCCTTCAATAAGATGATCATGTGTTCATAAAAATATTTCCTATGATTCAAGTGGTTTTGGCGGCCATATTGAATTTATCAAAAAATTGCAAAAAACCTCAAAAAATTATCTTCTTAAAAACTGCTTGTTTGTTTGACAATCAATTTAGCATATAGTATCTCTGTTGATAGCTCTACAAAGTTACTGTAGCATATTTTCGAAAAATGGCTTCTTTTGGCAGCCATCTTGGATTTAGTAAAAAGTGAAAGTACACTATAACTTATGAACGATTTGCCAGATTTAAACAAAACTTGGCATACAACATCCGCTCAATGAGATGATTATGTGTTCATGGAAATATTTCCCATGATTCAAGTGGTTTTGGCGGCCATGTTGAATTTATCACAAAAATTCAAAAAACCTCAAAAAATTATCTTGTTAAAAACTGCTTCCTTGTTTGAAAAGCAATTCAGCATATAGTATCTCTGTCGATAGCTCTACAAAGTTACTAAAGCAGATTTTCGAAAAATGGCTTCCTTTGGCAGCCATCTTGGATTTAGTAAAAAGTGAAAGTACGCTATAACTCATGAACAATTTGCCAGATTTAAACCAAAGTTGGCATACAACATCCCTTCAATAAGATGATTATGTGTTCATAAAAATATTTCCCATGATTCAAGTGTTTTTGGCGGCCATGTTGAATTTATCACAAAAATGCCAAAAAACTCAAAAAATTATCTTCTTAAAAACTGCTTGCTTGTTTGAAAAACAATTCGGCATATAGTATCTCTGTTGATAGCTTCACAAAGTGACTGAAGCAGATTTTTGAAAAATGGCTTCCTTTGGCAGCCATCTTGGATTTAGTAAAAAGTGAAAGTACGCTATAACTCATGAACAATTTGCCAGATTTAAACCAAAGTTGGCATACAACATCCCTTCAATAAGATGATTATGTGTTCATAAAAATATTTCCCATGATTCAAGTGGTTTTGGGCGGCCATATTGAATTTATCAAAAAATTGCAAAAAACCTCAAAAAATTATCTTCTTAAAAACAGCTTGTTTGTTTGACAATCAATTTAGCATATAGTATCTCTGTTGATAGCTCTACAAAGTTACTGAAGTAGACTTTTAAAAATGGCTTCCTTTGGCAGCCATCTTGGATTTAGTAAAAGAGAAAAAGTTCTATAACTCATGAACTATTTGTCCTTGCATTAAGTTTATCACATTCCTGTGAAATCAAATCCATATGTTGTGTAGTTTGTCTGCTATCTTGCATTCTAGACATGAAACGTTCGTCAAATAATCACATCGAGCAAGTGCAATTTGTCATGAGCCACGCAGGCTCGAAACCCGTCATCGCTGCTATGCAGCTATATTTAGGGTTTCGAGCCCTATGGGGCGAAACCCTTTTGTAATTGCTATGTTTATTATTCTTATTATTATTTTTCCGCCGTTTTTATAAATCACTGTAACTTGAAAAATAATGCTGCGATTGATTAGGCATTTTGCATGCTGATGAAGGGCCATGAGTTGTGGTGCATACCCCAAAACCAGCCATGTAGGTCACATGACCTGGCCGCCATCTTAGGTAGAACACAAACCGGAAGTGCTCAATTGCACCACTTTCTGAGGGTCTAGGAACTTCCGGTTTTTTTGTGTGGCATCATTGGCTCATGTCTAGCAAATATCAGCAATAAAATCTTTAGCGGTCATGTGACCTTTGCCGCCATATTGGATTTTGTGAAAATTGACAAAAAAATTTTAAAATCTTCTTCTCAAAAATGGCTCGTTCATGTGATTAGACATTTGCTTTGCAGCACCTATGGCCATAGCTCTACAAAGTGACTGAAGCAGATTTTTGAAAAATGGCTTCCTTTGGCAGCCATCTTGGATTTAGTAAAAAGTGAAAGTACGCTATAACTCATGAACAATTTGCCAGATTTAAACCAATGTTGGCATACAACATCCCTTCGATAAGATGATTATGTGTTCATAAAAATATTTCCCATGATTCAAGTGGTTTTGGCGGCCATATTGAATTTATCAAAAAATTGCAAAAAACCTCAAAAAATTATCTTCTTAAAAACTGCTTGCTTGGTTGACAATCAATTTAGCATATAGTATCTCTGTTAATAGCTCTACAAAGGTACTGAAGCAGATTTTTGAAAAATGGCTTCCTTTGGCAGCCATCTTGGATTTAGTGAAAAGTGAAATTACGCTATAACTTATGAACGATTTGCCAGATTTAAACAAAACTTGGCATACAACATCTGCTCAATGAGATGATTATGTGTTCATGAAAATATTTCCCATGATTCAAGTGGTTTTGGCGGCCATGTTGAATTTATCACAAAAATTCAAAAAACCTCAAAAAATTATCTTGTTAAAAACTGCTTCCTTGTTTGAAAAGCAATTTAGCATATAGTATCTCTGTTGATAGCTCTACAAAGTTACTAAAGTAGATTATCGAAAAATGGCTTCCTTTGGCAGCCATCTTGGATTTAGTAAAAGAGAAAAAGTTCTATAACTCATGAACTATTTGTCCTTGCATTAAGTTTATCATATTCCTGTGAAATCAAATCCATATGTTGAGTAGTTTGTCTGCTATCTTTCATTCTAGACATGAAACATTCGTCAAATAATCACATCGAGCAAGTGCAATTTGCCATGAGCCACGCAGGCTCGAAACCCGTCATCGCTGCTATGCAGCTATATTTATTATTATTAGGGTTTCGAGCCCTATGGGGCGAAACCCTATTGTAATTGCTATGTTTATTATTATTATTTTTCCGCCGTTTTTTGTAACCACTGTAACTTGAAAAATAATGCAGCGATTGATTTGCCATTTTGCATGCTGATAAAGGGCGATGAGTTGTGGTGCATACCCCAAAACCAGCTATGTAGGTCACATGACCTGGCCGCCATCTTAGGTACAACACAAACCGGAAGTGCTCAATTGCACCACTTTCTGAGGGTCTAGGAACTTCCAGTTTTTTTGTGTGGCATCATTGGCTCATGTCTAGCAAATATCAGCAATAAAATCTTTAGCGGTCATGTGACCTTGGCCGCCATATTGGATTTTCCGAAAATTGACAAAAAACTTGTAAAATCTTCTTCTCAAAAATGGCTCATTCATGTAATTAGACATTTGCTTTGCAGCACCTATGGCCATAGCTCTACAAAGTGACTGAAGCAGATTTTTGAAAAATGGCTTCCTTTGGCAGCCATCTTGGATTTAATAAAAAGTGAAAGTACGCTATAACTCATGAACAATTTGCCAGATTTAAACCAAAGTTGGCATACAACATCCCTTCAATAAGATGATTATGTGTTAATAAAAATATTTCCCATGATTCAAGTGGTTTTGGCGGCCATATTGAATTTATCAAAAAATTGCAAAAAACCTCAAAATATTATCTTCTTAAAAACTGCTTGTTTGTTTGACAATCAATTTAGCATATAGTATCTCTGTTGATAGCTCTACAAAGTTACTGAAGCAGATTTTTGAAAAATGGCTTTCTTTGGCAGCCATCTTGGATTTAGTGAAAAGTGAAATTACGCTATAACTTATGAACAATTTGCCAGATTTAAACAAAACTTGGCATACAACATCCGTTCAATAAGATAATTATGTGTTCATGAAAATATTTCCCATGATTCAAGTGGTTTTGGCGGCCATGTTGAATTTATCACAAAAATGCCAAAAAACTCAAAAAATTTTCTTCTTAAAAACTGCTTGCTTGTTTGAAAAACAATTTGGCATATAGTATCTCTGTTGATAGCTTCACAAAGTGACTGAAGCAGATTTTTGAAAAATGGCTTCCTTTGGCAGCCATCTTGGATTTAGTAAAAAGTGAAAGTACGCTATAACTCATGAACAATTTGCCAGATTTAAACAAAACTTGGCATACAACATCCGCTCAATGAGGTGATTATGTGTTCATGGAAATATTTCCCATGATTCAAGTGGTTTTGGCGGCCATGTTGAATTTATCACAAAAATTCAAAAAACCTCAAAAAATTATCTTGTTAAAAACTGCTTCCTTGTTTGAAAAGCAATTCAGCATATAGTATCTCTGTTGATAGCTCTACAAAGTGACTGAAGCAGATTTTTGAAAAATGGTTTCCTTTGGCAGCCATCTTGGTTTTAGTAAAAAGTGAAAGCACGCTATAACTTATGAACGATTTGCCAGATTTAAACAAAACTTGGCATACAACATCCGCTCAATGAGATGATTATGTGTTCATGGAAATATTTCCCATGATTCAAGTGGTTTTGGCGGCCATGTTGAATTTATCACAAAAATTCAAAAAACCTCAAAAAAATATCTTGTTAAAAACTGCTTGCTTGTTTGAAAAGCAATTTAGCATATAGTATCTCTGTTGATAGCTCTACAAAGTTACTGAAGTAGATTTTTAAAAATGGCTTCCTTTGGCAGCCATCTTGGATTTAGTAAAAGAGAAAAAGTTCTATAACTCATGAACTATTTGTCCTTGCATTAAGTTTATCACATTCCTGTGAAATCAAATCCATATGTTGTGTAGTTTGTCTGCTATCTTGCATTCTAGACATGAAACGTTCGTCAAATAATCACATCAAGCAAGTGCAATTTGTCATGAGCCACGCAGGCTCGAAACCCGTCATCGCTGCTATGCAGCTATATTTAGGGTTTCGAGCCCTATGGGTCGGAAACCCTTTTGTAATTGCTATGTTTATTATTAGGTTTTCAAGACAAATGTCTTGGAAACCTTTTGTAATTGTTATGTTTTTTATTATTATTATTATTATTATTATTATTATTATTATTATTATTATTATTCCGCCAGATTTTTCGCTAAGCGCCTTTCGAACACCGTTGCACATATCTTGAAAATGTTTGCACATGTTTGTAAAGTCTGATGAGATCTAGTGCATATCCTAAGATGACGCATATTGGTCACGTGGTACGGCGGCCATTTTGAATTTAAGGCGAAAAATGGCACGCTCATTTAAACACCTTTCTGAGGGTCTAGGAGTCTCAAACTTTCGCTTAAAAGAAGTATTGACCCTAGAGCTACGTATTTCATGAAAAAAAAGTTGAACGGTCATGTGACTTTTTTTTCTAGAATTTTCTGAAATATTGTTTTGCATCTCATTTGCATAATTTTGATCGTATCAAAATTCCACGCCATAATTTTGAAGAACATCATACATACTACAGATTAATCAAAGAATCATGAAAGTGCGACCAGTAGTTTTGGAGCAGTTGATTTATGCATATTTTTCTCATTTTATATAAAATAGTCAGCAATGTTGCATTATGGGAAAGGGGGGAGGGCCTATATATGATACACATTGAATTGACATATATTGAGAACTGTTGTATATACAAACATGGAACTAACGCTATATTGAAGACATTGGACAAGAGAATTGACCAAAATATTGGATGACCATATATGGTCATGCAACTCATTAAATATGCATGTCTCTAATATCTCAGGCACTATTGCAAGTACAAACATGGAACCAATGCTATATTGAAGACATTGGACAAAAGAATTGACCAACATATTCGATGACCATATATGGTCATAGAACTCATTAAATATGCATATCCATAATATCTAGATCACTTTTAAAGATATAGACATGTACCCAAATCTATATTGAAGACATTAGACAAGAGAATTGACCAACACATTCGATGACCATATATGGTCATAGAACTCATTAAATATGCATGTCTCTAATATCTCAGCCACTATTGCAAACACAAACATGGAATCAATGTTATATTGAAGACATTGGACAAAATGATTGACCATCACATTCGATGACCATATATGGTTATAGAACTCATTAAATATGCATATCCATAATATCTCGAGCACTTTTAAAGTTAGAGACATGTACCCAAACCTATACTGGAGGCATTGGACAAAAAAATTTATCAACATTTTAAATGACCATATATGGTCATATAACTCATTAAATGTGCAAGTCTCTAATATCTTAGACACTGTTGCAAGTACGAACATTGAACCAATGCTATATTGAAGACATTGGAGAAGAGAATTGACAAACATACCCTATGACTATATATGGTCATGGAACTCATTAAAGATGCATGGCTATAATATCTCGGACACTATAACATATACAAACATGGAACCAACGTTAATTTTCAGGGCTATTGCAAACAGTCATACATGGCCATGCATTGCATGTGACTTCGCCATGTGCCATGGTCTTGAAAACCGGTGATTGCTGCTATGCAGCTATATTTATTATTATTATTATTCTTATTATTTTTCCACCGTTTTTTAAAGCACTGTAACTTGAAAAATAATGCTGCGATTGATTAGGCATTTTGCATGCTGATGAAGGGCCATGAGTTGTGGTGCATACCCCAAAATCAGCCATGTAGGTCACATGACCTGGCCGCCATCTTAGGTAGAACACAAACCGGAAGTGCTCAATTGCACCACTTTCTGAGGGTCTAGGAACTTCCGGTTTTTTTGTGTGGCATCATTGGCTCATGTCTAGCAAATATCAGCAATAAAATCTTTAGCGGTCATGTGACCTTGGCCGCCATATTGGATTTTGTGAAAATTGACAAAAAAAATTTAAAATCTTCTTCTCAAAAATGGCTCGTTCATGTGATTAGACATTTGCTTTGCAGCACCTATGGCCATAGCTCTACAAAGTGACTGAAGCAGATTTTTGAAAAATGGCTTCCTTTGGCAGCCATCTTGGATTTAGTAAAAAGTGAAAGTACGCTATAACTCATGAACAATTTGCCAGATTTAAACCAAAGTTGGCATACAACATCCCTTCGATAAGATGATTAGGTTTTCATAAAAATATTTCCCATGATTCAAGTGGTATTGGCGGCCATATTGAATTTATCAAAAAATTGCAAAAAACCTCAAAAAATTATCTTCTTAAAAACTGCTTGCTTGGTTGACAATCAATTTAGCATATAGTATCTCTGTTGATAGCTCTACAAAGGTACTGAAGCAGATTTTTGAAAAATGGCTTCCTTTGGCAGCCATCTTGGATTTAGTGAAAAGTGAAATTACGCTATAAATTATGAACAATTTTCCAGATTTCGACAAAACTTGGCATACAACATCCACTCAATAATATGATTATGTGTTCATAAAAATATTTCCCATGATTCAAGTGGTTTTGGCGGCCATCTTGAATTTATCACAAAAATGCCAAAAACCTCAAGAAATTATTATCTTAAAAACTGCTTGCTTGTTTGACAATCTATTTAGCATATAGTATCTCTGTTGATAGCTCTACAAAGTTACTGAAGCCGATTTTCGAAAAATGGCTTCCTTTGGCAGCCATCTTGGATTTAGTAAAAAAGTGAAAGTACGCTATAACTTATGAACGATTTGCCAGATTTAAACAAAACTTGGCATACAACATCCGCTCAATGAGATGATTATGTGTTCATGGAAATATTTCCCATGATTCAAGTGGTTTTGGCGGCCATGTTGAATTTATCACAAAAATTCAAAAAACCTCAAAAAATTATCTTGTTAAAAACTGCTTCCTTGTTTGAAAAGCAATTCAGCATATAATATCTCTGTCGATAGCTCTACAAAATTACTGAAGCAGATTTTCGAAACATGGCTTCCTTTGGCAGCCATCTTGGATTTAGTAAAAAGTGAAAGCACGCTATAACTTATGAACAATTTGCCAGATTTAAACAAAACTTGGCATACAACATCCGCTCAATGAGATGATTATGTGTTCATGGAAATATTTCCCATGATTCAAGTGGTTTTGGCGGCCATGTTGAATTTATCACAAAAATTCAAAAAACCTCAAAAAAATATCTTGTTAAAAACTGCTTGCTTGTTTGAAAAGCAATTTAGCATATAGTATCTCTGTTGATAGCTCTACAAAGTTACTGAAGTAGATTTTTAAAAATGGCTTCCTTTGGCAGCCATCTTGGATTTAGTAAAAGAGAAAAAGTTCTATAACTCATGAACTATTTGTCCTTGCATTAAGTTTATCATATTCCTGTGAAATCAAATCCATATGTTGTGTAGTTTGTCTGCTATCTTGCATTCTAGACATGAAACGTTCGTCAAATAATCACATCGAGCAAGTGCAATTTGTCATGAGCCACGCAGGCTCGAAACCCGTCATCGCTGCTATGCAGCTATATTTAGGGTTTCGAGCCCTATGGGGCGAAACCCTTTTGTAATTGCTATGTTTATTATTAGGGTTTCGAGCCCAGATGGGTCGAAACCCTATTGTAATTGCTATGTTTATTATTATTCTTATTATTTTTCCGCCGTTTTTTCTAAGCACTGTAACTTGAAAAATAATGCTGCAATTTATTTGCTATTTTGCATGCTGATAAAGGGCCATGAGTTGTGGTGCATATCCAAAAAACAGCTATGTAGGTCACGTGACCTGGCCGCCATGTTAGGTAGAACACATACCGGAAGTGCTCAATTGCACCACTTTCTGAGGGTCTAGGAACTTCCGGTTTTTTTGTGTCGCATCATTGGCTCATGTCTAGCAAATATCAGCAATAAAATCTTTAGCGGTCATGTGACCTTGGCCGCCATATTGAATTTTCCGAAAATTGACAAAAAACTTTTAAAATCTTCTTCTCAAAAATGGCTAATTCATGTGATTATACATTTGCTTTGCAGCACCTATGAGCATAGCCCTACAAAGTGACTGAAGCAGATTTTTGAAAAATGGCTTCCTTTGGCAGCCATCTTGGATTCAATAAAAAGTGAAAGTACGCTATAACTCATGAACAATTTGCCAGATTTAAACCAAAGTTGGCATACAACATCCCTTCAATAAGATGATTATGTGTTCATAAAAATATTTCCCATGATTCAAGTGGTTTTGGCGGCCATATTGAATTTATCAAAAAATTGCAAAAAACCTCAAAAAATTATCTTCTTAAAAACTGCTTGTTTGTTTGACAATCAATTTAGCATATAGTATCTTTGTTGATAGCTCTACAAAGTTACTGTAGCAGATTTTCGAAAAATGGCTTCTTTTGGCAGCCATCTTGGATTTAGTAAAAAGTGAAAGTACACTATAACTTATGAACGATTTGCCAGATTTAAACAAAACTTGGCATACAACATCCGCTCAATGAGATGATTATGTGTTCATGGAAATATTTCCCATGATTCAAGTGGTTTTGGCGGCCATGTTGAATTTATCACAAAAATTCAAAAAACCTCAAAAAATTATCTTGTTAAAAACTGCTTCCTTGTTTGAAAAGCAATTCAGCATATAGTATCTCTGTCGATAGCTCTACAAAGTTACTGAAGCAGATTTTCGAAAAATGGCTTCCTTTGGCAGCCATCTTGGATTTAGTAAAAAGTGAAAGCACGCTATAACTTATGAACAATTTGCCAGATTTAAACAAAACTTGGCATACAACATCCGCTCAATGAGATGATTATGTGTTCATGGAAATATTTCCCATGATTCAAGTGGTTTTGGCGGCCATGTTGAATTTATCACAAAAATTCAAAAAACCTCAAAAAAATATCTTGTTAAAAACTGCTTGCTTGTTTGAAAAGCAATTTAGCTTATAGTATCTCTGTTGATAGCTCTACAAAGTTACTGAAGTAGATTTTTAAAAATGCCTTCCTTTGGCAGCCATCTTGGATTTAGTAAAAGAGAAAAAGTTCTATAACTCATGAACTATTTGTCCTTGCATTAAGTTTATCATATTCCTGTGAAATCAAATCCATATGTTGTGTAGTTTGTCTGCTATCTTGCATTCTAGACATGAAACGTTCGTCAAATAATCACATCGAGCAAGTGCAATTTGTCATGAGCCACGCAGGCTCGAAACCCGTCATCGCTGCTATGCAGCTATATTTATTATTATTCTTATTATTTTTCCACCGTTTTTTAAAGCACTGTAACTTGAAAAATAATGCTGCAATTCATTTGCTATTTTCCATGTTCATAAAGGGCCATGAGTTGTGGTGCATATCCAAAAACCAGCCATGTAGGTCACATGACCTGGCCGCCATGTTAGGTAGAACACAAACCGGAAGTGCTCAATTGCACCACTTTCTGAGGGTCTAGGAACTTCCGGTTTTTTTGTGTGGCATCATTGGCTCATGTCTAGCAAATATCAGCAATAAAATCTTTAACGGTCATGTGACCTTGGCCGCCATTTTGGATTTTGTGAAAATTGACAAAAAAATTTTAAAATCTTCTTCTCAAAAATGGCTCGTTCATGTGATTAGACATTTGCTTTGCAGCACCTATGGCCATAGCTCTACAAAGTGACTGAAGCAGATTTTTGAAAAATGGCTTCCTTTGGCAGCCATCTTGGATTTAGTAAAAAGTGAAAGTACGCTATAACTCATGAACAATTTGCCAGATTTAAACCAAAGTTGGCATACAACATCCCTTCGATAAGATGATAATGTATTCATAAAAATATTTCCCATGATTCAAGTGGTTTTGGCGGCCATATTGAATTTATCAAAAAATGCAAAAAACCTCAAAAAATTATCTTCTTAAAAACTGCTTGCTTGGTTGACAATCAATTTAGCATATAGTATCTCTGTTGATAGCTCTACAAAGGTACTGAAGCAGATTTTTGAAAAATGGCTTCCTTTGGCAGCCATCTTGGATTTAGTGAAAAGTGAAATTATGCTATAAATTATGAACAATTTTCCAGATTTTGACAAAACTTGGCATACAACATCCACTCAATAAGATGATTATGTGTTCATAAAAATATTTCCCATGACTCAAGTGGTTTTGGCGGCCATCTTGAATTTATCACAAAAATGCCAAAAACCTCAAGAAATTATTATCTTAAAAACTGCTTGCTTGTTTGACAATCTATTTAGCATATAGTATCTCTGTTGATAGCTCTACAAAGTTACTGAAGCCGATTTTCGAAAAATGGCTTCCTTTGGCAGCCATCTTGGATTTAGTAAAAAAGTGAAAGTACGCTATAACTTATGAACGATTTGCCAGATTTAAACAAAACTTGGCATACAACATCCGCTCAATGAGATGATTATGTGTTCATGAAAATATTTCCCATGATTCAAGTGGTTTTGGCGGCCATGTTGAATTTATCACAAAAATTCAAAAAACCTCAAAAAATTATCTTGTTAAAAACTGCTTCCTTGTTTGAAAAGCAATTTAGCATATAGTATCTCTGTTGATAGCTCTACAAAGTTACTAAAGTAGATTATCGAAAAATGGCTTCCTTTGCCAGCCATCTTGGATTTAGTAAAAGAGAAAAAGTTCTATAACTCATGAACTATTTGTCCTTGCATTAAGTTTATCATATTCCTGTGAAATCAAATCCATATGTTGTGTAGTTTGTCTGCTATCTTTCATTCTAGACATGAAACATTCGTCAAATAATCACATTGAGCAAGTGCAATTTGCCATGAGCCACGCAGGCTCGAAACCCGTCATCGCTGCTATGCAGCTATATTTATTATTATTATTCTTATTATTTTTCCACCGTTTTTTAAAGCACTGTAACTTGAAAAATAATGCTGCGATTGATTAGGCATTTTGCATGCTGATGAAGGGCCATGAGTTGTGGTGCATACCCCAAAATCAGCCATGTAGGTCACATGACCTGGCCGCCATCTTAGGTAGAACACAAACCGGAAGTGCTCAATTGCACCACTTTCTGAGGGTCTAGGAACTTCCGGTTTTTGTGTGTGGCATCATTGGCTCATGTCTAGCAAATATCAGCAATAAAATCTTTAGCGGTCATGTGACCTTGGCCGCCATATTGGATTTTGTGAAAATTGACAAAAAAATTTTAAAATCTTCTTCTCAAAAATGGCTCATTCATGTGATTAGACATTTGCTTTGCAGCACCTATGGCCATAGCTCTACAAAGTGACTGAAGCAGATTTTTGAAAAATGGCTTCCTTTGGCAGCCATCTTGGATTTAGTAAAAAGTGAAAGTACGCTATAACTCATGAACAATTTGCCAGATTTAAACCAAAGTTGGTATACAACATCCCTTCGATAAGATGATTATGTGTTCATAAAAATATTTCCCATGATTCAAGTGGTATTGGCGGCCATATTGAATTTATCAAAAAATTGCAAAAAACCTCAAAAAATTATCTTCTTAAAAACTGCTTGCTTGGTTGACAATCAATTTAGCATATAGTATCTCTGTTGATAGCTCTACAAAGGTACTGAAGCAGATTTTTGAAAAATGGCTTCCTTTGGCAGCCATCTTGGATTTAGTGAAAAGTGAAATTACGCTATAAATTATGAACAATTTTCCAGATTTCGACAAAACTTGGCATACAACATGCACTCAATAAGATGATTATGTGTTCATAAAAATATTTCTCATGACTCAAGTGGTTTTGGCGGCCATCTTGAATTTATCACAAAAATGCCAAAAACCTCAAGAAATTATTATCTTAAAAACTGCTTGCTTGTTTGACAATCTATTTAGCATATAGTATCTCTGTTGATAGCTCTACAAAGGTACTGAAGCCGATTTTCGAAAAATGGCTTCCTTTGGCAGCCATCTTGGATTTAGTAAAAAAGTGAAAGTACGCTATAACTTATGAACGATTTGCCAGATTTAAACAAAACTTGGCATACAACATCCGCTCAATGAGATGATTATGTGTTCATGAAAATATTTCCCATGATTCAAGTGGTTTTAGCGGCCATCTTGAATTTATCAAAAAAATGCAAAAAACCTCAAAAAATTATCTTGTTAAAAACTGCTTCCTTGTTTGAAAAGCAATTTAGCATATAGTATCTCTGTTGATAGCTCTACAAAGTTACTAAAGTAGATTATCGAAAAATGGCTTCCTTTGGCAGCCATCTTGGATTTAGTAAAAGAGAAAAAGTTCTATAACTCATGAACTATTTTTCCTTGCATTAAGTTTATCATATTCCTGTGAAATCAAATCCATATGTTGTGTAGTTTGTCTGCTATCTTTCATTCTAGACATGAAACATTCGTCAAATAATCACATCGAGCAAGTGCAATTTGCCATGAGCCACGCAGGCTCGAAACCCGTCATCGCTGCTATGCAGCTATATTTAGGGTTTCGAGCCCTATGGGGCGAAACCCTATTGTAATTGCTTTGATTATTATTATTATTATTATTATTATTATTTTTCCGCCGTTTTTTGTAACCGCTGTAACTTGAAAAATAATGCTGCGATTGATTTGCTATTTTGCATGCTGATAAAGGGCAATGAGTTGTGGTTCATATCCCAAAACCAGTTATGTAGGTCACATGACCTGGCCGCCATCTTAGGTAGAAGACAAACCGGAAGTGCTCAATTGCACCACTTTTTGGGGGTCTAGGAACTTCCGGTTTTTTTGTGTGGCATCATTGGCTCATGTCTAGCAAATATCAGCAATAAAATCTTTAGCGGTCATGTGACATTGGCCGCCATATTGGATTTTCCGAAAATTGACAAAAAACTTTTAAACACTTCTTCTCAAAAATGGCTCATTCATGTGATTATACATTTGCTTTGCAGCACCTATGGCCATAGCTCTATAAAGTGACTGAAGCAGATTTTTGAAAAATGGCTTCCTTTGGCAGCCATCTTGGATTTAAAAAAAAGTGAAAGTACGCTATAACTCATGAACAATTTGCCAGATTTAAACCAAAGTTGGCATACAACATCCCTTCAATAAGATGATTATGTGTTCATAAAAATATTTCCCATGATTCAAGTGGTTTTGGCGGCCATGTTGAATTTATCACAAAAATGCCAAAAAACTCAAAAAATTATCTTCTTAAAAACTGCTTGCTTGTTTGAAAAACAATTCGGCATATAGTATCTCTGTTGATAGCTTCACAAAGTGACTGAAGCAGATTTTTGAAAAATGGCTTCCTTTGGCAGCCATCTTGGATTTAGTAAAAAGTGAAAGTACGCTATAACTCATGAACAATTTGCCAGATTTAAACCAAAGTTGGCATACAACATCCCTTCAATAAGATGATTATGTGTTCATAAAAATATTTCCCATGATTCAAGTGGTTTTGGCGGCCATGTTGAATTTATAACAAAAATGCCAAAAAACTCAAAAAATTATCTTCTAAAAAACTGCTTGCTTGTTTGAAAAACAATTCGGCATATAGTATCACTGTTGATAGCTTCACAAAGTGACTGAAGCAGATTTTCGAAAAAGGGCTTCCTTTGGCAGCCATCTTGGATTTAGTAAAAAGTGAAAGCACGCTATAACTTATGAACAATTTGCCAGATTTAAACAAAACTTGGGATACAACATCCGCTCTATGAGATGATTATGTGTTCATGGAAATATTTCCCATGATTCAAGTGGTTTTGGCGGCCATGTTGAATTTATCACAAAAATTCAAAAAACCTCAAAAAAATATCTTGTTAAAAAGTGCTTGCTTGTTTGAAAAGCAATTTAGCATATAGTATCTCTGTTGATAGCTCTACAAAGTTACTGAAGTAGATTTTTAAAAATGGCTTCCTTTGACAGCCATCTTGGATTTAGTAAAAGAGAAAAAGTTCTATAACTCATGAACTATTTGTCCTTGCATTAAGTTTATCATATTCCTGTGAAATCAAATCCATATGTTGTGTAGTTTGTCTGCTATCTTGCATTCTAGACATGAAACGTTCGTCAAATAATCACATCGAGCAAGTGCAATTTGTCATGAGCCACGCAGGCTCGAAACCCGTCATCGCTGCTATGCAGCTATATTTATTATTATTATTTTTCCGCCGTTTTTATAAATCACTGTAACTTGAAAAATAATGCTGCGATTGATTAGGCGTTTTGCATGCTGATGAAGGGCCATGAGTTGTGGTGCATACCCAAAAACCAGCCATGTAGGTCACATGACCTGGCCGCCATCTTAGGTAGAACACAAACCGGAAGTGCTCAATTGCACCACTTTCTGAGGGTCTAGGAACTTCCGGTTTTTTTGTGTGGCATCATTGGCTCATGTCTAGCAAATATCAGCAATAATATCTTTAGCGGTCATGTGACCTTGGCCGCCATATTGGATTTTCCGAAAATTGACAAAAAACTTTTAAAATCTTCTTCTCAAAAATGGCTCATTCATGTGATTATACATTTGCTTTGCAGCACCTATGGCCATAGCCCTACAAAGTGACTGAAGCAGATTTTTGAAAAATGGCTTCCTTTGGCAGCCATCTTGGATTTAATAAAAAGTGAAAGTACGCTATAACTCATGAACAATTTGCCAGATTTAAACCAAAGTTAGCATACAACATCCCTTCAATAAGATGATTATGTGTTCATAAAAATATTTCCCATGATTCAAGTGGTTTTGGCGGCCATATTGAATTTATCAAAAAATTGCAAAAAACCTCAAAAAATTATCTTCTTAAAAACTGCTTGTTTGTTTGACAATCAATTTAGCATATAGTATCTCTGATGATAGCTCTACAAAGTTACTGTAGCAGATTTTCGAAAAATGGCTTCTTTTGGCAGCCATCTTGGATTTAGTAAAAAGTGAAAGTACACTATAACTTATGAACGATTTGCCAGATTTAAACAAAACTTGGCATACAACATCCGCTCAATGAGATGATTATGTGTTCATGGAAATATTTCCCATGATTCAAGTGGTATTGGCGGCCATATTGAATTTATCAAAAAATTGCAAAAAACCTCAAAAAATTATCTTCTTAAAAACTGCTTCCTTGTTTGAAAAGCAATTCAGCATATAGTATCTCTGTCGATAGCTCTACAAAGTTACTAAAGCAGATTTTCGAAAAATGGCTTTCTTTGGCAGCCATCTTGGATTTAGTGAAAAGTGAAAGCACGCTATAACTTATGAACGATTTGCCAGATTTAAACAAAACTTGGCATACAACATCCGCTCAATGAGATGATTATGTGTTCATGGAAATATTTCCCATGATTCAAGTGGTTTTGGCGGCCATGTTGAATTTATCACAAAAATTCAAAAAACCTCAAAAAAATATCTTGTTAAAAACTGCTTGCTTGTTTGAAAAGCAATTTAGCATATCGTATCTCTGTTGATAGCTCTACAAAGTTACTGAAGTAGATTTTTAAAAATGGCTTCATTTGGCAGACATCTTGGATTTAGTAAAAGAGAAAAAGTTCTATAACTCATGAACTATTTGTCCTTGCATTAAGTTTATCATGTTCCTATGAAATCAAATCCATATGTTGTGTAGTTTGTCTGCTATCTTGCATTCTAGACATGAAACGTTTGTCAAATAATCACATCGAGCAAGTGCAATTTGTCATGAGCCACGCAGGCTCGAAACCCGTCATCGCTGCTATGCAGCTATATTTAGGGTTTCGAGCCCTATGGGTCGGAAACCCTTTTGTAATTGCTATGTTTATTATTAGGGTTTCGAGCCCTATGGGGCGAAACCCTTTTGTAATTGCTATGTTTATTATTATTATTATTCTTATTATTTTTCCACCGTTTTTTAAAGCACTGTAACTTGAAAAATAATGCTGCAATTCATTTGCTATTTTCCATGTTCATAAAGGGCCATGAGTTGTGGTGCATATCCAAAAACCAGCCATGTAGGTCACATGACCTGGCCGCCATCTTAGGTAGAACACAAACCGGAAGTGCTCAATTGCACCACTTTCTGAGGGTCTAGGAACTTCCGGTTTTTTTGTGTGGCATCATTGGCTCATGTCTAGCAAATATCAGCAATAAAATCTTTAGCGGTCATGTGACCTTGGCCGCCATTTTGGATTTTGTGAAAATTGACAAAAAAATTTTAAAATCTTCTTCTCAAAAATGGCTCGTTCATGTGATTAGACATTCGCTTTGCAGCACCTATGGCCATAGCTCTACCAAGTGACTGAAGCAGATTTTTGAAAAATGGCTTCCTTTGGCAGCCATCTTGGATTTAGTAAAAAGTGAAAGTACGCTATAACTCATGAACAATTTGTCAGATTTAAACCAAAGTTGGCATACAACATCCCTTCGATAAGATGATTATGTATTCATAAAAATATTTCCCATGATTCAAGTGGTTTTGGCGGCCATATTGAATTTATCAAAAAATGCAAAAAACCTCAAAAAATTATCTTCTTAAAAACTGCTTGCTTGGTTGACAATCAATTTAGCATATAGTATCTCTGTTGATAGCTCTACAAAGGTACTGAAGCAGATTTTTGAAAAATGGCTTCCTTTGGCAGCCATCTTGGATTTAGTGAAAAGTGAAATTACGCTATAAATTATGAACAATTTTCCAGATTTTGACAAAACTTGGCATACAACATCCACTCAATAAGATGATTATGTGTTCATAAAAATATTTCCCATGACTCAAGTGGTTTTGGCGGCCATCTTGAATTTATCACAAAAATGCCAAAAACCTCAAGAAATTATTATCTTAAAAACTGCTTGCTTGTTTGACAATCTATTTAGCATATAGTATCTCTGTTGATAGCTCTACAAAGTTACTGAAGCCGATTTTCGAAAAATGGCTTCCTTTGGCAGCCATCTTGGATTTAGTAAAAAAGTGAAAGTACGCTATAACTTATGAACGATTTGCCAGATTTAAACAAAACTTGGCATACAACATCCGCTCAATGAGATGATTATGTGTTCATGAAAATATTTCCCATGATTCAAGTGGTTTTGGCGGCCATGTTGAATTTATCACAAAAATTCAAAAAACCTCAAAAAATTATCTTGTTAAAAACTGCTTCCTTGTTTGAAAAGCAATTTAGCATATAGTATCTCTGTTGATAGCTCTACAAAGTTACTAAAGTAGATTATCGAAAAATGGCTTCCTTTGCCAGCCATCTTGGATTTAGTAAAAGAGAAAAAGTTCTATAACTCATGAACTATTTGTCCTTGCATTAAGTTTATCATATTCCTGTGAAATCAAATCCATATGTTGTGTAGTTTGTCTGCTATCTTTCATTCTAGACATGAAACATTCGTCAAATAATCACATTGAGCAAGTGCAATTTGCCATGAGCCACGCAGGCTCGAAACCCGTCATCGCTGCTATGCAGCTATATTTATTATTATTATTTTTCCGCCGTTTTTTGTAACCACTGTAACTTGAAAAATAATGCTGCGATTGACTTGCCATTTCGCATTCTGATAAAGGACCATGAGTTGTGGTGCATACCCCAAAACCAGCTATGTAGGTCACATGACCTGGCCGCCATCTTAGGTAGAACACAGACCGGAAGTACTCAATTGCACCACTTTCTGAGGGTCTAGGAACTTCCGGTTTTTTTGTGTGGCATCATTGGCTCATGTCTAGCAAATATCAGCAATAAAAACTTTAGCGGTCATGTGACCTTGGCCGCCATATTGGATTTTCCGAAAATTGACAAGAAACTTTTAAAATCTTCTTCTCAAAAATGGCTCATTCATGTGATTATACATTTGCTTTGCAGCACCTGTGGCCATAGCTCTACAAAGTGACTGAAGCAGATTTTTGAAAAATGGCTTCCTTTGGCAGCCATCTTGGATTTAATAAAAAGTGAAAGTACGCTATAACTCATGAACAATTTGCCAGATTTAAACCAAAGTTGGCATACAACATCCCTTCAATAAGATGATTATGTGTTCATAAAAATATTTCCCATGATTCAAGTGGTTTTGGCGGCCATAATGAATTTATCAAAAAATTGCAAAAAACCTCAAAAAATTATCTTCTTAAAAACTGCTTGTTTGTTTGACAATCAATTTAGCATATAGTATCTCTGTTGATAGCTCTACAAAGTTACGGAAGCAGATTTTTGAAAAATGGCTTTCTTTGGCAGCCATCTTGGATTTAGTGAAAAGTGAAAGTACGCTATAACTCATGAACAATTTGCCAGATTTAAACCAAAGTTGGCATACAACATCCCTTCAATAAGATGATTATGTGTTCATAAAAATATTTCCCATGATTCAAGTGGTTTTGGCGGCCATAATGAATTTATCAAAAAATTGCAAAAAACCTCAAAAAATTATCTTCTTAAAAACTGCTTGTTTGTTTGACAATCAATTTAGCATATAGTATCTCTGTTGATAGCTCTACAAAGTTACGGAAGCAGATTTTTGAAAAATGGCTTTCTTTGGCAGCCATCTTGGATTTAGTGAAAAGTGAAATTACGCTATAACTTATGAACAATTTGCCAGATTTAAACAAAACTTGGCATACAACATCCGTTCAATAAGATAATTATGTGTTCATGAAAATATTTCCCATGATTCAAGTGGTTTTGGCGGCCATGTTGAATTTATCACAAAAATGCCAAAAACCTCAAGAAATTATTATCTTAAAAACTGCTTGCTTGTTTGACAATCTATTTAGCATATAGTATCTCTGTTGATAGCTCTACAAAGTTACTGAAGCCGATTTTCGAAAAATGGCTTCCTTTGGCAGCCATCTTGGATTTAGTAAAAAAGTGAAAGTACGCTATAACTTATGAACGATTTGCCAGATTTAAACAAAACTTGGCATACAACATCCGCTTAATGAGATGATTATGTGTTCATGAAAATATTTCCCATGATTCAAGTGGTTTTGGCGGCCATGTTGAATTTATCACAAAAATTCAAAAAACCTCAAAAAATTATCTTGTTAAAAACTGCTTCCTTGTTTGAAAAGCAATTTAGCATATAGTATCTCTGTTGATAGCTCTACAAAGTTACTAAAGTAGATTATCGAAAAATGGCTTCCTTTGGCAACCATTTTGGATTATTTCGAAAGTGAAAGTACGCTATAACTCATGAACAATTAGCCCGATTGAAACTAAAGTTGGCATAAAACATGTGTTCAATAAGATGATTATGTGTTCATGAAAATATTTCCCATGATTCAAGTGTTTTTGGCGGCCATGTTGAATTTATCACAAAAATGAAAAAAACCTCAAAAAATTATCTTCTTAAAAACTGCTTGCTTGTTTGAAAAGCAATTCAGCATATAGTATCTCTGTTGAAAGCTCTACAAAGTTACTGAAGCAGATTTTTGAAAAATGGCTTCATTTGGCAGCCATCTTGGATTTAGTAAAAAGTGAAATTATGCTATAACTTATGAACAATTTGCCAGATTTAAACAAAACTTGGCATACAACATCCGCTCAATAAGATGATTATGTGTTCATGGAAATATTTCCCATGATTCAAGTGGTTTTGGCGGCCATGTTGAATTTATCACAAAAATTCAAAAAACCTCAAAAAATTATCTTGCTAAAAACTGCTTCCTTGTTTGAAAAGCAATTCAGCATATTGTATCTCTGTCGATAGCTCTACAAAGTTACTGAAGCAGATTTTCGAAAAATGGCTTCTTTTGGCAGCCATCTTGGATTTAGTAAAAAGTGAAAGTACACTATAACTTATGAACGATTTGCCAGATTTAAACAAAACTTGGCATACAACATCCGCTCAATGAGATGATTATGTGTTCATGGAAATATTTCCCATGATTCAAGTGGTTTTGGCGGCCATGTTGAATTTATCACAAAAATTCAAAAAACCTCAAAAAAATATCTTGTTAAAAACTGCTTGCTTGTTTGAAAAGCAATTTAGCATATAGTATCTCTGTTGATAGCTCTACTAAGTTACTGAAGTAGATTTTTAAAAATGGCTTCCTTTGGCAGCCATCTTGGATTTAGTAAAAGAGAAAAAGTTCTATAACTCATGAACTATTTGTCCTTGCATTAAGTTTATCATATTCCTGTGAAATCAAATCCATATGTTGTGTAGTTTGTCTGCTATCTTGCATTCCAGACATGAAACGTTCGTCAAATAATCACATCGAGCAAGTGCAATTTGTCATGAGCCACGCAGGCTCGAAACCCGTCATCGCTGCTATGCAGCTATATTTATTATTATTATTTTTCCGCCGTTTTTATAAATCACTGTAACTTGAAAAGTAATGCTGCGATTGATTAGGCATTTTGCATGCTGATGAAGGGCCATGAGTTGTGGTGCATACCCAAAAACCAGCCATGTAGGTCACATGACCTGGCCGCCATCTTAGGTAGAACACAAACCGGAAGTGCTCAATTGCACCACTTTCTGAGGGTCTAGGAACTTCCGGTTTTTTTGTGTGGCATCATTGGCTCATGTCTAGCAAATATCAGCAATAAAATCTTTAGCGGTCATGTGACCTTGGCCGCCATATTGGATTTTGTGAAAATTGACAAAAAATTTTTAAAATCTTCTTCTCAAAAATGGCTCGTTCATGTGATTAGACATTTGCTTTGCAGCACCTATGGCCATAGCTCTACAAAGTGACTGAAGCAGATTTTTGAAAAATGGCTTCCTTTGGCAGCCATCTTGGATTTAGTAAAAAGTGAAAGTACGCTATAACTCATGAACAATTTGCCAGATTTAAACCAAATTTGGCATACAACATCCCTTCGATAAGATGATTATGTGTTCATAAAAATATTTCCCATGATTCAAGTGGTATTGGCGGCCATATTGAATTTATCAAAAAATTGCAAAAAACCTCAAAAAATTATCTTCTTAAAAACTGCTTGCTTGGTTGACAATCAATTTAGCATATAGTATCTCTGTTGATAGCTCTACAAAGGTACTGAAGCAGATTTTTGAAAAATGGCTTCCTTTGGCAGCCATCTTGGATTTAGTGAAAAGTGAAATTACGCTATAAATTATGAACAATTATCCAGATTTCGACAAAACTTGGCATACAACATCCACTCAATAAGATGATTATGTGTTCATAAAAATATTTCCCATGACTCAAGTGGTTTTGACGGCCATCTTGAATTTATCACAAAAATGCCAAAAACCTCAAGAAATTATTATCTTAAAAACTGCTTGCTTGTTTGACAATCTATTTAGCATATAGTATCTCTGTTGATAGCTCTACAAAGTTACTGAAGCCGATTTTCGAAAAATGGCTTGCTTTGGCAGCCATCTTGGATTTAGTAAAAAAGTGAAAGTATGCTATAACTTATGAACGATTTGCCAGATTTAAACAAAACTTGGCATACAACATCCGCTCAATGAGATGATTATGTGTTCATGAAAATATTTCCCATGATTCAAGTGGTTTTGGCGGCCATGTTGAATTTATCACAAAAATTCAAAAAACCTCAAAAAATTATCTTGTTAAAAACTGCTTCCTTGTTTGAAAAGCAATTTAGCATATAGTATCTCTGTTGATAGCTCTACAAAGTTACTAAAGTAGATTATCGAAAAATGGCTTCCTTTGGCAGCCAACTTGGATTTAGTAAAAGAGAAAAAGTGCTATAACTCATGAACTATTTGTCCTTGCATTAAGTTTATCATATTCCTGTGAAATCAAATCCATATGTTGTGTAGTTTGTCTGCTATCTTTCATTCTAGACATGAAACATTCGTCAAATAATCACATCGAGCAAGTGCAATTTGCCATGAGCCACGCAGGCTCGAAACCCGTCATCGCTGCTATGCAGCTATATTTAGGCTTTCAAGTCCCTTCAGGCTTGAAAGCCTATTGTTTTTGTTAAGTTTATTATTATTATTATTAGGGTTTCGAGCCCATTTGGTCGAAACCCTTTTGTAATTGTTCCGTTTATTATTATTATTATTATTATTATTAGGGTTTCGAGCCCATTTGGTCGAAACCCTATTGAAATTGTTCCGTTTATTAGGTTTTCAAGACACATGTCTTGGAAACCTTTTGTAATTGTTATGTTTTTTATTATTAGGTTTTCAAGACACATGTCTTGGAAACCTATTGTAATCGTTAAGTTTTTTATTATTATTATTCCGCCAGATTTTTTCGCTAAGCGCCATTCGAACACCGTTGCACATATCTGGAAAATTTTTTCATATGTTTGTAAAGTTTGATGAGATCTAGTGCATATCCTAAGATTATGTATATTGGTCACGTGGTACGGCGGCCATTTTGAATTTAAGGCGAAAAATGGCATGCTCATTTAAACACCTTTCTGAGGGTCTAGGAGTCTCAAACTTTCGCTAAAAAGCAGCATTGGCCCAAGAGCTAAGTATTTCATGAAAAAAAAGTTTAACGGTCATGTGACTTTTTTTTCTAGAATTTTCTGAAATATTGTTTTGCATCTCATTTGCATAATTTTGATCGTCTCAAAATTCCACGCCATAATTTTGAAGAACATCATACATACTACCGATTAATCAAAGAATCATGAAAGTGCGACCAGTAGTTTTGGAGGAGAAGATTTATGAATATTTTTCACATTTTATATAAAATAGTTAGCAATGTTGCATTATGGGAAAGGGGGGAGGGCCCATATACGATACACATTGAATTGACATATATTGAGAACTATTGTATATACAAACATGGAACTAACGCTATATTGAAGACATTGGACAAGAGAATTGACCAACAAATTCGATGACCATATATGGTCATGCAACTCATTAAATATGCATGTCTCTAATATTTCAGGCACTATTGCAAGTACAAACATGGAACCAACGCTATATTGAAGACATTGGACAAAAGAATTGACCAACATAGTTGATGACCATATATGGTCATAGAACTCATTAAATATGTATATCTATAATATCTCGAGCACTTTTAAAGATATAGACATGAACCCAAACCTATAGTGAAGACATTGGACAAGAGAATTGACCAACACATTCGATGACCATATATGGTCATGGAACTCATTGAATATGCATGTCTCTAATATCTCAGGCACTATTGCAAGTACAAACATGGAACCAATGTTATATTGAAGACATTGAACAAAAGAATTGATCAACATAGTTGATGACCATATATGGTCATATAACTCATTAAATATGCGTGTCTCTAATATCTCAGGCATTATTGCAAGTACAAACATGGAACCAACGCTATATTGAAGACATTGACCGAGATAATTGACTAACATATTCGATGACCATATATGGTCATAGAACTCATTAAATATGCATATCCATAATATCTCGAGCACTTTTAAAGATAGAGACATGTACCCAAACCTATATTGAAGGCATTGGACAAAAAATTGACGAACATATAAAATCACCATATATGGTCATAGAACTCATTAAATATGCATGTCTCTAATACTGTAAAGGGGGTAATCATTCACTGGGTTTTAATTTAGCTTATTTCGCTGACTGGAAAAATGCGCTAAATTAAAACACAGTGAATATGTAAAATTTAGCATAGAACATATTATCTAAATGATAAAACAGTGAATTTAAAACCCACTGAATATGTCTGAAATGGTAAATCAGTGAAATTTAAACCCAGTGAAAATTAGTCATTTTACAGTATCTCAGGCACTATTGCAAGCACAAACATGGAACCAATGCTATATTGAAGACATTGGACAAAAGAATTGACCAACACAGTCGATGACCATATATGGTCATAGAACTCCTTAAATGTGCATATCCATAATATCTCGAGCACTCTTAAAGATAGAGACATGTACCCAAACCTATATTGAAGGCATTGGACAAGAAAATTGACCAACATATTTGATGACCATATATGGTTATAGAACTCAATAAATATGCATATCTCTAATATCTCAGGCACTATTGCAAACACAAACCTGGAACCAATGCTGTATTGAAGACATTGGACAAAAGGGTTGACCAACATATTCGATGACCATATATGGTCATAGAACTCATTAAATATGCATATCCATAATATCTCAAGCACTTTTAAAGATAGAGACATGTACCCCAACCTATACTGAAGGCATTGGACAAAAGAATTGACCAACATTTTAAATGGCCATATATGGTCATAGAACTCATTAAATATGCAAGTCTCTAATATCTTAGGCACTGTTGCAAGTAGGAACATTGAACCACTGCTATATTGAAGACATTGGACAAGAGAACTGACAAACATACCCGATGAATATATATGGTCATGGAACTCATTAAATATACATGGCTATAATATCTCGGACACTATCACATATACAAACATAGAACCAACGTTAATTTTCAGGGCTATTGCACACAGTCATACATGGCCATGCATTGCATGTGACTTGGCCATGTGCCATGGTCTTGAAAACCGGTGATTGCTGCTATGCAGCTATATTTATTATTAGGTTTTCAAGACACATGTCTTGGAAACCTTTTGTAATTGTTATGTTTTTTATTATTATTATTCCGCCAGATTTTTCGCTAAGCGCCATTCGAACATCGTTGCACATATCTGGAAAATTGTTTCACATGTTTGTTAAGTTTGATGAGATCTAGTGCATATCCTAAGATGACGCATATTGGTCACGTGGTACGGCGGCCATTTTGAATTTAAGGCGAAAAATGGCATGCTCATTTAAACACCTTTCTGAGGGTCTAGGAGTCTCAAACTTTCGCTTAAAAGAAGCATTGACCCCAGAGCTACGTATTTCATGAAAAAAAAGTTGAACGGTCATGTGACTTTTTTTTCTAGAATTTTCTGAAATATTGTTTTGCATCTCATTTGCATAATTTTGATCGTATCAAAATTCCACGCCATAGTTTTGAAGAACATCATACATACTACAGATTAATCAAAGAATCATGAAAGTGCGACCAGTAGTTTTGGAGCAGTTGATTTATGAATATTTTTCACATTTTATATAAAATAGTCAGCAATGTTGCATTATGGGAAAGGGGGGAGGGCCTATATATGATACACATTGAATTGACATAAATTGAAAACTATTGTATATACAAACATGGAACTAACGCTATATTGAAGACATTGGACAAGAGAATTGACCAAAATATTGGATGACCATATATGGTCATGCAACTCATTAAATATGCATGTCTCTAATATCTCAGGCACTACTGCAAGTACAAACATGGAACCAACGCTATATTGAAGACATTGGCCGAGAGAATTGACCAACATATTCGATGACCATATATGGTCACAGAACTCATTAAATATGCATGTCTTTAATATCACAGGCACTATTGCAAGTACAAACATGGAACCAATGCTATATTGAAAACATTGAACAAAAGAATTGATCAACATATTGTATGACCATATATGGTCATAGAACTCATTAAATATGCGTGTCTCTAATATCTCAGGCATTATTGCAAGTACAAACATGGAACCAACGCTATATTGAAGACAGTGGACAAAAGAATTGACCAACATATTCGATGACCATATATGGTCATAGAACTCATTAAATATGCATGTCTCTAATATCTCGAGCACTTTTAAAGATAGAGACATGTACCCAAACCTATACTGAAGGCATTGGACAAAAGAATTGACCAACATTTTAAATGACCATATATGGTCATAGAACTCATTAAATATGCAAGTCTCTAATATCTTAGGCACTGTTACAAGTAGGAACATTGAACCAATGCTATATTGAAGACATTGGACAAGAGAATTGACAAACATACCTGATGACTATATATGGTCATGAAACTCATTAAATATGCATGGCTATAATATCTCGGACACTATCACATATACAAATATGGAACCAACGTTAATTTTCAGGGCTATTGCAAACAGTCATACATGGCCATGCATTGCATGTGACTTGGCCATGTGCCATGGTCTTGAAAACCGGTGATTGCTGCTATGCAGCTATATTTAGGTTTTCAAGACACATGTCTTGGAAACCTTTTGTAATTGTTATGTTTATTATTATTATTATTAGGTTTTCAAGACACATGTCTTGGAAACCTATTGTAATCGTTATGTTTTTTATTATTCCGCCAGATTTTTTCGCTAAGCGCCATTTCGACACCGTTGCACATATCTGTAAAAAATTTTCATATGTTTGTAAAGGTTGATGAGATCTAGTGCATATCCTAAGATGGCGCATATTGATCACGTGGTACGGCGGCCATTTTGAATTTAAGGCGAAAAATGGCATGCTCATTTGAACACCTTTCTGAGGGCCTAGGAGTCTCAAACTTTCGCCTAAAAGAAGCATTGGCCCTAGAGCTACGTATATCAGAAAAAAAAAGTTGAACGGTCATGTGACTTTTTTTTCTAGAATTTTCTGAAATATTGTTTTGCATCTCATTTGCATAATTTTGATCGTATCGAAATTCCACGCCATAATTTTGAAGAACATCATACATACTACAGATTAATCAAAGAATCATGCAAGTGCGACCAGTAGTTTTGGAGCAGTTGATTTATGAATATTTTTCACATTTTATATAAAATAGTCAGCAATGTTGCATTATGGGAAAGGGGGGAGGGCCCATATACGATACACATTGAATTGACATATATTGAGAACTATTGCATATACAAACATGGAACTAACGCTATATTGAAGACATTGGACAAGAGAATTGACCAAAATATTGGATGACCATAAATGGTCATGCAACTCATTAAATATGCATGTCTCTAATATCTCAGGCACTATTGCAAGTACAAACATGGAACTAACGCTATATTGAAGACATTGGACAAGATAATTGACCAAGATATTGGATGACCATATATGGTCATGTAACTCATTAAATATGCATGTCTTTAATATCTCAGGCACTATTGCAAGTATAAACATGGAACCAATGCTATATTGAAGACATTGAACAAAAGAATTGATCAACATAGTGTATGACCATATATGGTCATATAACTCATTAAATATGCGTGTCTCTAATATCTCGGGCATTATTGCAAGTTCAAACATGGAATCAACGCTATATTGAAGACATAGGACGAGAGAATTGACCAACATATTCGATGACCATATATGGTCATAGAACTGATTAAATATGCATATCCATATATCTCCAACACTTTTAAAGATAGAAACATGTACCCAAACCTATATTGAAGACTTTGGACAAGATAATTGACCAACACAGTCGATGACCATATATGGTCATACAACTCATTAAATATGCATGTCTCTAATATCTCGAGTACTATTGTAAGCACAAACATGGAACCAATACTATATTGAAGACATTGGACAAAAGGATTGACCAACATATTCGATTACCATATATGGTCATAGAACACATTAAGTATGCATATCCATAATATCTCGAGCACTTTTAAAGATAGGGACATGTACCCAAACCTATACTGAAGACATTGGACAAGAGAATTGTCCAACATATGAGATGACCATATATGGTCATAGAACTCATTAAATATGCATGCCTCTAATATCTTAGGCACTGATGCAGGTAGGAACATGGAACCAATGCTATATTGAAGTCATTGGACAAGAGAATTGACAAACATACCTGATGACTATATATGGTCATATAACTCATTACATATGCATGGCAATAATATCTTGGACACTATCACATATACAAACATGGGACCAACGTTAATTTTGGGGGCTATTGCAAACAGTCATACCTGGCCATGCATTGCATGTGACTTGGCCATGTGCCATGGTCTTGAAAACCGGTCATTGCTGCTATGCAGCTATATTTATTATTATTATTATTCCGCCAGATTTTTCGCTAAGCGCCATTCGAACACCGTTGCACATATCTTAAAATTTTTTTCATATGTTTGTAAAGTTTGATGAGATCTAATGCATATCCTAAGATGACGCATATTGGTCACGTGGTACGGCGGCCATTTTGAATTTAAGGCAAAAAATGGCATGCTCATTTAAACACCTTTCTGAGGGTCTAGGAGTCTCAAACTTTCGCTTAAAAGAAGCATTGGCCCTAGAGCTACGTATTTCATGAAAAAAAAGTTGAACGGTCATGTGACTTTTTTTTTCTAGAATTTTCTGAAATATTGTTTTGCATCTCATTTGCATAATTTTGATCGTATCAAAATTCCACGCCATAAGTTTGAAGAACATCATACATACTACAGATTAATCAAAGAATCATGAAAGTGCGACCAGTAGTTTTGGAGCAGTTGATTTATGAATATTTTTCACATTTTATATAAAATAGTCAGCAATGATGCATTATGGGAAAGGGGGGAGGGCCCATATACGATACACATTGAATTGACATATATTGAGAACTATTGTATATACAAACATGGAACTAAGGCTATATTGAAGACATTGGACAAGAGAATTGACCAAAATATTGGATGACCATATATGGTCATGCAACTCATTAAATATGCATGTCTCTAATATCACGGGCACTATTGCAAGTACAAACATGGAACTAACGCTGTATTGAAGACATTGGACAAGAGAATTGACCAACAAATTGGATGACCATATATGGTCATAGAACTCATTAAATATGCATGTCTCTAATATCTCAGGCACGATTGCAAACACAAAGATGGAGCCAATGCTATATTGAAGACATTGGCCGAGAGAATTGACTAACATATTAGATGACCATATATGGTAATAGAACTCATTAAATATGCATATCCATAATATCTCGAGCACTTTTAAAGATATAGACATGTACCCAAACCTATATTGAAGATATTGGACAAGAGAATTGACCAACACATTCGATGACCATATATGGTCATATAACTCATTAAATATGCATGTCTCTAATATCTCAGCCACTATTGCAAACACAAACATGGAACCAATGTTGTATTGAAGACATTGGACAAAAGGATTGACCAACACATTCGATGACCATATATGGTTATAGAACTCATTAAATATGCATATCCATAATATCTCGAGCACTTTTAAAGATAGAGACATGTACCCAAACCTATACTGAAGGCATTGGACAAAAAAATTGATCAACATTTTAAATGACCATATATGGTCATATAACTCATTAAATGTGCAAGTCTATAATATCTTAGGCACTGTTGCAAGTACGAACATTGAACCAATGCTATATTGAAGACATTGGACAAGAGAACTGACAAACATACCCGATGACTATATATGGTCATGGAACTCATTAAATGTGCATGGCCATAATATCTCGGACACTATCACATATACAAACATGGAACCAACGTTAATTTTCAGGGCTATTGCAAACAGTCATACATGGCCATGCATTGCATGTGACTTGGCCATGTGCCATGGTCTTGAAAACCGGTGATTGCTGCTATGCAGCTATATTTATTATTATTATTATTCCGCCAGATTTTTCGCTAAGTGCCATTCGAACACCGTTGCACATATCTGGAAAATTTTTTCAAATGTTTGTTTAGTATGATGAGATCTAGTGCATATCCTAAGATGACGCATATTGGTCACGTGGTACGGCGGCCATTTTGAATTTTAGGCAAAAAATGGCATGCTCATTTAAACACCTTTCTGAGGGTCTAGGAGTCTCAAACTTTCGCTTAAAAGAAGCATTGGCCATAAGGCTACGTATTTCATGAAAAAAAAGTTGAACGGTCATGTGACTTTTTTTTCTAGAATTTTCTGAAATATTGTTTTGCATCTCATTTGCATAATTTTGATCGTATCAAAATTCCACGCCATAATTTTGAAGAACATCATAGATACTACAGATTAATCAAAGAATCATGAAAGTGCGACCAGTAGTTTTGGAGCAGTTGATTTATGAATATTTTTCACATTTTATATAAAATAGTCAGCAATGTTGCATTATGGGAAAGGGGGGAGGGCCCATATACGATACACATTGAATTGACATATATTGAGAACTATTGCACAAACAAGAATGGAACTAACTCTATATTGAAGACATTGGACAAGAGAATTTACCAAAATATTGGATGACCATATATGGTCATGCAACTCATTAAATATGCATGTCTCTAATATCTCAGGCACTATTGCAAGTACAAACATGGAACTAACGTTGTATTGAAGACATTGGACAAGAAAATGTACCAAAACATTGGATGACCATATATGGTCATATAACTCATTAAATATACATGTCTTTCATATCTCAGGCACTATTGCAAGTACAAACATGGAACCAATGCTATATTGAAGACATTGAACAAAAGAATTGATCAACATAGTTGATGACCATATATGGTCATAGAACTCATTAAATATGCGTGTCTCTAATATCTCAGGCATTATTGCAAGTACAAACATGGAACCAACGCTATATTGAAGACATAGGACGAGAGAATTGACCAAAATATTCGATAACCATATATGGTCATAGAACTCATTAAATATGCATGTCTCTAATATCTCATGCACTATTGCAAGTACAAATATGGAACAAAAGCTATATTGTAGATATTGAACAAGAGAATTGACCAACACAATCGATGACTATATATGGTCATAGAACTCATTAAATATGCATATCCATAATATCTCGATCACTTTTAAAGATAGAGACATGTACCCAAACCTATACTGAAGGCATTGGACAAAAGAATTTGCCAACATATTCGATGACCATATATGGTTATAGAACTCAATAAATATGCATGTCTCTAATATCTTAGGCACTGTTACAAGTAGGAACATTGAACCAATGCTATATTGAAGACATTGGACAAGAGAATTAACAAACATACCCGATGACTATATATGGTCATGGAACTCATTAAATATGCATGGCTATAATATCTCGGACACTGTCACATATACAAACATGGAACCAACGTTAATTTTCAGGGCTATTGCAAACAGCCATACATGGCCATGCATTGCATGTGACTTGGCCATGTGCCATGGTCTTGAAAACCGGTGATTGCTGCTATGCAGCTATATTTATTAGGGTTTCGAGCCCATTTGGTCGAAACCCTATTGTAATTGTTCCGTTTATTAGGGTTTCGAGCCCATTTGGTCGAAACCCTATTGTAATTGTTCCGTTTATTAGGTTTTCAAGACACATGTCTTGGAAACCTATTGTAATCGTTATGTTTTTTATTATTCCGCCAGATTTTTTCGCTAAGCGCCATTTCGACACCGTTGCACATATCTGGAAAAATTTTTCATATGTTTGTTAAGGTTGATGAGATCTAGTGCATATCCTAAGATGACGCATGTTGGTCACGTGGTACGGCGGCCATTTTGAATTTAAGACGAAATATGGCATGCTCATTTAAACACCTTTCTGAGGGTCTAGGAGTCTCAAACTTTCGCTTAAAAGAAGCATTGGCCCTAGAGCTACGTATTTCATGAAAAAAAAGTTGAACGGTCATGTGACTTTTTTTTCTAGAATTTTCTGAAATATTGTTTTGCATCTCATTTGCATAATTTTGATCGTATCAAAATTCCACGCCATAATTTTGAAGAACATCATACATACTACCGATTAATCAAAGAATCATGAAAGTGCGACCAACAGTTTTGGAGGAGTTGATTTATGAATATTTTTCACATTTTATATAAAATAGTGAGCAATGATGCATTATGGGAAAGGGGGGAGGGCCCTTAATACGATACACATTGTATTGCCATATATTGAGAACTATTGCATATACAAACATGGAACCAACGCTTTATTGAAGACATTGGACAAGAGAATTGACCAAAATATTGGATGACCATATATGGACATAAAACTCATTAAATATGCATGTCTCTAATATCTCAGGCACTGTTGCAAGTACAAACATGGAACCAACGCTATATTGAAGACATTGGCTGAGAGAATTGACTAACATATTCGATGACCATATATGGTCATAGAAGTCATTAAATATGCATATCCATAATATCTCGAGCACTTTTAAAGACAGAGACATGCACCCAAATCTATATTGAAGGCATTGGACAAAAAAATTGACCAACATATAATATGACCATATATGGTCATAGAACTCATTAAATATGCATGTCTAAAATATCTCAGGCACTATTGCAAACACAAACATGGAACCAATGCTATATTGAAGACATTGAACAAAAGAATTGACCAACATAGTTGATGACCATATATGGTCATAGAACTCATTAAATATGCATATCCATAATATCTCGAGCACTTTTAAAGATATAGACATGTACCCAAACCTATATTGAAGACATTGGACAAGAGATTTGAGCAACATATTAAATGACCATATATGGTCTTAGAACTCATTAAATATGCATGTCTCTAATATCTTAGACACTGTTGCAAGTAGGAACCATTTCGACACCGTTGCACATATCTGTAAAAAATTTTCATATGTTTGTAAAGGTTGATGAGATCTAGTGCATATCCTAAGATGACGCATATTGATCACGTGGTACGGCGGCCATTTTGAATTTAAGGCGAAAAATGGCATGCTCATTTGAACACCTTTCTGAGGGCCTAGGAGTCTCAAACTTTCGCCTAAAAGAAGCATTGGCCCTAGAGCTACGTATATCAGAAAAAAAAAGTTGAACGGTCATGTGACTTTTTTTTCTAGAATTTTCTGAAATATTGTTTTGCATCTCATTTGCATAATTTTGATCGTATCGAAATTCCACGCCATAATTTTGAAGAACATCATACACACTACAGATTAATCAAAGAATCATGGAAGTGCGACCAGTAGTTTTGGAGCAGTTGATTTATGAATATTTTTCACATTTTATATAAAATAGTCAGCAATGTTGCATTATGGGAAAGGGGGGAGGGCCCATATACGATACACATTGAATTGACATATATTGAGAACTATTGCATATACAAACATGGAACTAACGCTATATTGAAGACATTGGACAAGAGAATTGACCAAAATATTGGATGACCATAAATGGTCATGCAACTCATTAAATATGCATGTCTCTAATATCTCAGGCACTATTGCAAGTACAAACATGGAACTAACGCTATATTGAAGACATTGGACAAGATAATTGACCAAGATATTGGATGACCATATATGGTCATGTAACTCATTAAATATGCATGTCTTTAATATCTCAGGCACTATTGCAAGTATAAACATGGAACCAATGCTATATTGAAGACATTGAACAAAAGAATTGATCAACATAGTGTATGACCATATATGGTCATATAACTCATTAAATATGCGTGTCTCTAATATCTCGGGCATTATTGCAAGTTCAAACATGGAATCAACGCTATATTGAAGACATAGGACGAGAGAATTGACCAACATATTCGATGACCATATATGGTCATAGAACTGATTAAATATGCATATCCATATATCTCGAACACTTTTAAAGATAGAAACATGTACCCAAACCTATATTGAAGACTTTGGACAAGATAATTGACCAACACAGTCGATGACCATATATGGTCATACAACTCATTAAATATGCATGTCTCTAATATCTCGAGTACTATTGTAAGCACAAACATGGAACCAATACTATATTGAAGACATTGGACAAAAGGATTGACCAACATATTCGATTACCATATATGGTCATAGAACACATTAAGTATGCATATCCATAATATCTCGAGCACTTTTAAAGATAGGGACATGTACCCAAACCTATACTGAAGACATTGGACAAGAGAATTGTCCAACATATGAGATGACCATATATGGTCATAGAACTCATTAAATATGCATGCCTCTAATATCTTAGGCACTGATGCAGGTAGGAACATGGAACCAATGCTATATTGAAGTCATTGGACAAGAGAATTGACAAACATACCTGATGACTATATATGGTCATATAACTCATTACATATGCATGGCAATAATATCTTGGACACTATCACATATACAAACATGGGACCAACGTTAATTTTGGGGGCTATTGCAAACAGTCATACCTGGCCATGCATTGCATATGACTTGGCCATGTGCCATGGTCTTGAAAACCGGTCATTGCTGCTATGCAGCTATATTTATTATTATTATTATTATTATTCTTCCGCCTAAATTTTTGGTCACGCTTTATGTCAACACCGTTGGACCGATCAGTTCCATACTTGCCACAATGGTAAAGCTGTATGAGATCTGGTGCATATCCTAAGTTCAGACACATAGGTCACATGACCAGGCCGCCATCTTGGATTAAAGGCGAAATTTTCAATGCCGAATTGCGCACCTTTCTGAGGGTCTGAGTGCTCCAATTTTTTTATGATAGTAGCAGTGCGACAAGGGCTACAAATTTCATCAAAAAAAACTTTAGCGGTCACGTGACTAATTTTTTTCTAGAATTTTTTTAATTTTCTTTTGCATCTCATTTGCATAATTTTCGACTAATCAACTATCCCTGAATAACTTTGAAAGATCATATGACATAGTATTTAATTCCAAAATATGAAGTCCAGGCGATAAGCCGTTTTTTAGAAGAAGATTTTAGAATGTTTTTTCATATTTTTTTTGTTCTTTTATATGGTCACGTGACCTCATTTTATAGACATAATTGCAATATCTCAAGCACTGTTACAGATAGGAACATGCAACCAGTGCAATATTGAAGTGATGGTACATGAAATTCTATTAACAAACAAGATGACCATATATGGTCATGTGATCTCATTAAATATGCATAAATGTAATATATCAAGCACTGTTACAGATAGCGACATGCAACCTGTGCAATATCGAAGCTATAAGACACGAGATGTGACTAACTAATGTGATGACCATATATGGTCATGTGACTTCATCAAATATACATAAATGTAATAACTCAAGCACAGTTACAGACAGGAACATGCAACCAGTGCAATATTGAAGTGATGGTACATGAAATTTTACTAACAAACAAGATGACCATATATGGTCATGTGACCTCATTGAATATGCATAAATGTAATATATCAAGCACTGTAAGAGTTAGGGACATGCAACCTGTGCAATATCGAAGCTATGGGTCAAAAGATGTGATTAACTAATGTGAGGACTATATATGATCATGTGACCTCATCAAATATGCATAAATGTAATAACTCAAGCACTGTTACAGACGGGAACATGCAACCTGTTCAATATCGAAGCTATGGGACAAGAGATGTGACTAACTAATGTGATGACCATATATGGTCATGTGACCTCATCAAATATGCATAAATGTTATATTTGAAACACAGTAACAGATAGAAACACACAACCTGTGCAATATCGAAGCTATGAGACAAGATATGTGACTAACACATCTGATGCCCATACACGGTCATGTGACATCATTAAATATGCATAAATGTAATAACTCAAGCACTGTTACAGACGGGAACATGCAACCTGTGCAATATCGAATCTATGGAACAAGAGATGTGACTAACTAATGTGATGACCACATATGGTCATGTGACCTCATCAAATATGCATAAATGTTATATCTCAAGCACTGTTACAGATAGGAAAATGTAACCAATGCAATATTGAAGTTATTGCACAACAGAGCTGACAAAAACATCCGATGACCATATATGGTCATGGGACATCATTAAATATGCAAGATTGTAATACCTTAAGCACTGTTACTAGACAGGAACATGCAACATGTTTAGTATGAAGGCCATGCAATTTCCTATAATATATTATTGTCAATGATGCTGATTTTGGAACGCTGCTAATAAGTCAGTGGGCTCGAAACCCGACATTGCTGCAACGCAGCTATATTTATTATTATTAGGGTTTCGAGCCCATTTGGTCGAAACCCTATTGTAATTGTTCCGTTTATTATTATTATTATTATTATTATTCTTCCGCCTAAATTTTTGGTCACGCTTTATGTCAACACCGTTGGACCGATCAGTTCCATACTTGCCACAATGGTAAAACTGTATGAGATCTGGTGCATATCCTAAGTTCAGACACATAGGTCACATGACCAGGCCGCCATCTTGGATTAAAGGCGAAATTTTCAATGCCGAATTGCGCACCTTTCTGAGGGTCTGAGTGCTCCAATTTTTTTATGATAGTAGCAGTGCGACAAGGGCTACAAATTTCATCAAAAAAAACTTTAGCGGTCACGTGACTAATTTTTTTCTAGAATTTTTTTAATTTTCTTTTGCATCTCATTTGCATAATTTTCGACTAATCAACTATCCCTGAATAACTTTGAAAGATCATATGACATAGTATTTAATTCCAAAATATGAAGTCCAGGCGATAAGCCGTTTTTTAGAAGAAGATTTTAGAATGTTTTTTCATATTTTTTTTGTTCTTTTATATGGTCACGTGACCTCATTTTATAGTCATAATTGCAATATCTCAAGCACTTTTACAGATAGGAACATGCAACCAATGCAATATTGAAGTGATGGTACATGAAATTCTACTAACAAACAAGATGACCATATATGGTCATGTGATCTCATTAAATATGCATAAATGTAATATATCAAGCACTGTTACAGATAGCGACATGCAACCTGTGCAATATCGAAGCTATAAGACACGAGATGTGACTAACTAATGTGATGACCATATATGGTCATGTGACTTCATCAAATATGCATAAATGTAATAACTCAAGCACAGTTACAGACGGGAACATGCAACCAGTGCAATATTGAAGTGATGGTACATGCAATTTTACTAACAAACAAGATGACCATATATGGTCATGTGACCTCATTGAATATGATTAAATGTAATATATCAAGCACTGTAAGAGTTAGGGACATGCATCCTGTGCAATATCGAAGGTATGGGTCAAGAGATGTGACTAACTAATGTGATGACCATATATGGTCATGTGACTTCATTAAATATGCATAATTGAATTATCTCAAGCACTGTTACAGTTAGAAACATGCAACCTGTGCAATATCGAAGCTGTGAGACAAGAGATGTGACTAACTAATGTGATGACCATATATGATCATGTAACTTCATCAAATATGCATACATGAAATAACTCAAGCACTGTTACAGACATGAACATGCAACCTGTGCAAAATCGAAGCTATGGGACATGAGATGTGAGTAACTAATGAGATGACCGTATATGGTCATGTGACGTCATTAAATATGCATAATTGTAATATCTCAAGCAGAATCACAAATAGAGACATGCAACATATGCAATATCGAAGCTATGAGACAAGAGATGTGACTAACTAATGTGATGACCATATATGGTCATGTAACTTCATCAAATATGCATAAATGTAGTAACTCAAGCACTGTTACAGATAGGAACATGCAACCAGTGCAATATTGAAGCTATTGCACAACAGAAGTGACTAACACATCTGATGACCATATATGGTCATGTGACCTCATCAAATATGCATAAATGTTATATCTCAATCACTGTTACAGATAGGAACATGCAACCAGTGCAATATTGAAGCTATTGCACAACAGAAGTGACTAACATATCCGATGACCATATATGGTCATGTGACCTCATCAAATAAGCATAAATGTAATAACTCAAGCACTATTACAGACGGGAACATGCAACCTGTGCAATATCGAATCTATGGAACAATAGATGTGACTAACTAATGTGATGACCATATATGGTCATGTGACATCATCAAATATGCATAAATGTTATATGTCAAGCACTGATACAGATAGGAACATGCAACCAGTGCAATATTGAAGTTATTGCACAACAGAAGTGACCGACACATCCGATGTCCATATATGGTCATGTGACATCATTAAATATGTATGATTATAAAACATTAAGCACTGTTACAGACAGGAACATGTAACATGTTTAGTATGAAGGCCATGCAAATCCATTAATATATTCTTGTCGATGATGCTGGTTTTGGAATGCTGCTAATAAGTCAGTGGGCTCGAAACCCGACATTGCTGCAACGCAGCTATATTTATTATTATTATTCTTCCGCCTAAATTTTTGGTCACGCTTTATGTCAACACCGTTGGACCGATCAGTTCCATACTTGCCACAATGGTAAAGCTGTATGAGATCTGGTGCATATCCTAAGTTCAGACACATAGGTCACATGACCAGGCCGCCATCTTGGATTAAAGGCGAAATTTTCAATGCCGAATTGCGCACCTTTCTGAGGGTCTGAGTGCTCCAATTTTTTTATGATAGTAGCAGTGCGACAAGGGCTACAAATTTCATCAAAAAAAACTTTAGCGGTCACGTGACTAATTTTTTTCTAGAATTTTTTTAATTTTCTTTTGCATCTCATTTGCATAATTTTCGACTAATCAACTATCCCTGAATAACTTTGAAAGATCATATGACATAGTATTTAATTCCAAAATATGAAGTCCAGGCGATAAGCCGTTTTTTAGAAGAAGATTTTAGAATGTTTTTTCATATTTTTTTTGTTCTTTTATATGGTCACGTGACCTCATTTTATAGACATAATTGCAATATCTCAAGCACTTTTACAGATAGGAACATGCAACCAGTGCAATATTGAAGTGATGGTACATGAAATTCTACTAACAAACAAGATGACCATATATGGTCATGTGATCTCATTAAATATGCATAAATGTAATATATCAAGCACTGTTACAGATAGCGACATGCAACCTGTGCAATATCGAAGCTATAAGACACGAGATGTGACTAACTAATGTGATGACCATATATGGTCATGTGACTTCATCAAATATGCATAAATGTAATAACTCAAGCACAGTTACAGACGGGAACATGCAACCAGTGCAATATTGAAGTGATGGTACATGAAATTTTACTAACAAACAAGATGACCATATATGGTCATGTGACCTCATTGAATATGATTAAATGTAATATATCAAGCACTGTAAGAGTTAGGGACATGCATCCTGTGCAATATCGAAGGTATGGGTCAAGAGATGTGACTAACTAATGTGATGACCATATATGGTCATGTGACTTCATTAAATATGCATAATTGAATTATCTCAAGCACTGTTACAGTTAGAAACATGCAACCTGTGCAATATCGAAGCTGTGAGACAAGAGATGTGACTAACTAATGTGATGACCATATATGGTCATGTAACTTCATCAAATATGCATACATGAAATAACTCAAGCACTGTTACAGACATGAACATGCAACCTGTGCAAAATCGAAGCTATGGGACATGAGATGTGAGTAACTAATGAGATGACCGTATATGGTCATGTGACGTCATTAAATATGCATAATTGTAATATCTCAAGCAGAATCACAAATAGAGACATGCAACATATGCAATATCGAAGCTATGAGACAAGAGATGTGACTAACTAATGTGATGACCATATATGGTCATGTAACTTCATCAAATATGCATAAATGTAGTAACTCAAGCACTGTTACAGATAGGAACATGCAACCAGTGCAATATTGAAGCTATTGCACAACAGAAGTGACTAACATATCCGTTGACCATATATGGTCATGTGACCTCATCAAATAAGCATAAATGTTATATCTCAAACACTGTTACAGATAGGAAAATACAACCAATGCAATATTGAAGTTATTGCACAACAGAGCTGACAAAAACATCCGATGACCATATATGGTCATGGGACATCATTAAATATGCAAGACTGTAATACCTTAAGCACTGTTACTAGACAGGAACATGCAACATGTTCAGTATGAAGGCCATGCAATTTCCTTTAATATATTATTGTCAATGATGCTGATTTTGGAACGCTGCTAATAAGTCAGTGGGCTCGAAACCCGACATTGCTGCAACGCAGCTATATTTATTATTGTTATTCTTCCGCCGTTTTTCGGTCACACTTTATGTCAACGCTGTTGGACCGATCAGTTCCATACTTGCCACAATGGTAAAGCTGTATGAGATCTGGTGCATATCCTAAGTTCAGACACATAGGTCACATGACCAGGCCGCCATCTTGGATTAAAGGCGAAATTTTCAATGCCGAATTGCGCACCTTTCTGAGGGTCTGAGTGCTCCAATTTTTTTATGATAGTAGCAGTGCTACAAGGGCTACAAATTTCATCAAAAAAAACTTTAGCGGTCATGTGACTTTTTTTTTTAGAATTTTTTTAAATTTTGTTTTGCATCTCATTTGCATAATTTTCGACAAATCAACTAACCCTGAATAACTTTGAAAGATCATATGACATAGTATTTAATTCCAAAATATTGAGTCCAGGCGATAAGCCGTTTTTTATAAGAAGATTTTAGAATGTTTTTCCATATTTTTTGTTCTTTTACATGGTCACGTGACCTCATTTTTTAGACATAATTGCAATATCTCAAGCACTGTTACAGATAGGAACATGCAACCAGTGCAATATTGAAGTGATGGTACATGAAATTCTACTAACAAACAAGATGACCATATATGGTCATGTGATCTCATTAAATATGCATAAATGTAATATATCAAGCACTGTTACAGATAGGGACATGCAACCTGTGCAATATCGAAGCTATAAGATACAAGATGTGACTAACTAATGTGGTGACCATATATGGTCATGTGACTTCATCAAATATGCATAAATGTAATAACTCAAGCACAGTTACAGACGGGAACATGCAACCAGTGCAATATTGAAGTGATGGTACATGAAATTTTACTAACAAACAAGATGACTATATATGGTCATGTGACCTCATTGAATATGCATAAATGTAATATATCAAGCACTGCAAGAGTTAGTTACATGCAACCTGTGCAATATCGGAGGTATGGGTCAAGAGATGTGACTAACTAATGTGATGACCATATATGGTCATGTGACTTCATTAAATATGCATAATTGAATTATCTCAAGCACTGTTACAGATAGAAACATGCAACCTGTGCAAAATCGAAGCTATGGGACATGAGATGTGAGTAACAAATGTGATGACCGTATATGGTCATGTGCCGTCATTAAATATGCATAATTGTAATATCTCAAGCAGAATCACAGATAGAGACATGCAACCTATGCAATATCGAAGCTATGTGACAAGAGATATGACTAACTAATGTGATGACCATATATGGTCATGTAACTTCATCTAATATGCATAAATGTAATAACTCAAGCACTGTTACAGATAGGAACATGCAACCAGTGCAATATTGAAGCTATTGCACAAGAGAGGTGACTAACATATCCGTTGACCATATATGGTCATGTGACCTCATCAAATAAGCATAAATGTAATAACTCAAGCACTATTACAGACGGGAATATGCAACCTGTGCAATATCGAATTTATGGAACAAGAGATGTGACTAACTAATGTGATGACCATATATGGTCAGGTGACCTCATCAAATATGCACAAATGTTATATCTCAAGCACTGTTACAGATAGGAACATGCAACCAATGCAATATTGAAGTTATTGCACAACAGAGCTGAAACAAACATCCGATGACCGTATATGGTCATGGGACATTATTAAATATGCAAGATTGTAATACCTTAAGCACTGTTACAGACAGGAACATGTAACATGTTTAGTATGAAGGCCATGCAATTTCCATTAATATATTATTGTCAATGATGCTGATTTTGGAACGCTGCTAATATGGCAGTGGGCTCGAAACCCGACATTGCTGCAACGCAGCTATATTTAGGGTTTCGAGCCCATTTGGTCGAAACCCTATTGTAATTGTTCCGTTTATTATTATTATTAGGGTTTCGAGCCCATTTGGTCGAAACCCTTTTGTAATTGTTCCGTTTATTATTATTATTATTATTATTATTATTATTATTATTCTTCCGCCTAAATTTTTGGTCGCGCTTTATGTCAACGCCGTTGGACCGATCAATTCAATACTTGCCACAATGGTAAAGCTATATGAGATCTGGTGCATATCCTAAGTTCAGACACGTAGGTCACATGACCAGGCCGCCATCTTGGATTAAAGGCGAAATTTTCAATGCCGAATTGCGCACCTTTCTGAGGGTCTGAGTGCTCCAATTTTTTTATGATAGTAGCAGTGCGACAAGGGCTACAAATCTCATCAAAAAAAACTTTAGCGGTCACGTGACTTTTTTTTTTAGAATTTTTTTAAATTTTGTTTTGCATCTCATTTGCATAATTTTCGACAAATCAACTAACCCTGAATAACTTTGAAAGATCATATGACATAGTATTTAATTCCAAAATATCGAGTCCAGGCGATAAGCCGTTTTTTATAAGAAGATTTTAGAATGTTTTTTTCATATTTTTTTGTTCTTTTATATGGTCACGTGACCTCATTTTATAGACATAATTGCAATATCTCAAGCACTGTTACAGATAGGAAAATGCAACCAGTGCAATTTTGAAGTGATGGTACATGAAATTCTACTAACAAACAAGATGACCATATATGGTCATGTGATCTCATTAAATGTGCATGAATGTAATATATCAAGCACTGTTACAGATAGGGACATGCAACCTGTGCAGTATCGAAGCTATAAGACACGAGATGTGACTAACTAATGTCATGACCATATATGGTCATGTGACTTCATCAAATATACATAAATGTAATAACTCAAGCACTGTTACAGACGGGAACATGCAACCTGTGCAATATCGAAGCTATGGGACAAGAGATGTGACTAACTAATGTGATGACCATATATGGTCATGTGACTTCATCAAATATACATAAATGTAATAACTCAAGCACAGTTACAGACAGGAACATGCAATCAGTGCAATATTGAAGTGATGGTACATGAAATTTTACTAACAAACAAGATGACCATATATGGTCATGTGACCTCATTGAATATGCATAAATGTAATATATCAAGCACTGTAAGAGTCAGGGACATGCAACCTGTGCAATATCGAAGCTATGGGTCAAGAGATGAGACTAACTAATGTGATGACTATATATGATCATGTGACCTCATCAAATATGCATAAATGTAATAACTCAAGCACTGTTACAGACGGGAACATGCAACCTGTGCAATATCGAAGCTATGGGACAAGAGATGTGACTAACTAATGTGATGACCATATATGGTCATGTGACCTCATCAAATATGCATAAATGTTATATTTGAAACACAGTAACAGATAGAAACACACAACCTGTGCAATATCGAAGCTATGAGACAAGATATGTGACTAACATATCTGATGCCCATACACGGTCATGTGACATCATTAAATATGCATAAATGTAATAACTCAAGCACTGTTACAGACGGGAACATGCAACCTGTGCAATATCGAATCTATGGAACAAGAGATGTGACTAACTAATGTGATGACCACATATGGTCATGTGACCTCATCAAATATGCATAAATGTTATATCTCAAGCACTGTTACAGATAGGAAAATACAACCAATGCAATATTGAAGTTATTGCACAACAGAGCTGACAAAAACATCCGATGACCATATATGGTCATGGGACACATTAAATATGCAAGATTGTAATACCTTAAGCACTGTAACAGACAGGAACATGCAACATGTTTAGTATGAAGGCCATGCAACCCATATATGGTCATGTGATCTCATTAAATACGCATGAATGTAATATATCAAGCACTGTTACAGATAGGGACATGCAACCTGTGCAATATCGAAGATATAAGACACGAGATGTGACTAACTAATGTGATGACCATATATGGTCATGTGACTTCATCAAATATACATAAATGTAATAACTCAAGCACAGTTACAGACAGGAACATGCAACCAGTGCAATATTGAAGTGATGGTACATGAAATTTAACTAACAAACAAGATGACCATATATGGTCATGTGACCTCATTGAATATGCATAAATGTAATATATCAAGCACTGTAAGAGTTAGGGACATGCAACCTGTGCAATATCGAATCTATGGGTCAAGAGATGTGACTAACACATCTGATGCCCATACACGGTCATGTGACATCATTAAATATGCATAAATGTAATAACTCAAGCACTGTTACAGACAGGAACATGCAACCTGTTCAATATCGAATCTATGGAACTAGAGATGTGACTAACTAATGTGATGACCACATATGGTCATGTGACCTCATCAAATATGCATAAATGTTATATCTCAAGTACTGTTACAGATAGGAAAATGCAACCAATGCAATATTGAAGTTATTGCACAACAGAGCTGACAAAAACATCCGATGACCATATATAGTCATGGGACATCATTAAATATGCAAGATTCTAATACCTTAAGCACTGTTACAGACAGGAACATGCAACATGTTTAGTATGAAGGCCATGCAATTCCCTTTAATATATTATTGTCAATGATGCTGATTTTGGAACGCTGCTAATAAGTCAGTGGGCTCGAAACCCGACATTGCTGCAACGCAGCTATATTTATTATTATTATTCTTCCGCCTAAATTTTTGGTCACGCTTTATGTCAACACCGTTGGACCGATCAGTTCCATACTTGCCACAATGGTAAAGCTGTATGAGATCTGGTGCATATCCTAAGTTCAGACACATAGGTCACATGACCAGGCCGCCATCTTGGATTAAAGGCGAAATTTTCAATGCCGAATTGCGCACCTTTCTGAGGGTCTGAGTGGTCCAATTTTTTTATGATAGTAGCAGTGCGACAAGGGCTACAAATTTCATCAAAAAAAACTTTAGCGGTCACGTGACTAATTTTTTTCTAGAATTTTTTTAATTTTCTTTTGCATCTCATTTGCATAATTTTCGACTAATCAACTATCCCTGAATAACTTTGAATGATCATATGACATAGTATTTAATTCCAAAATATGAAGTCCAGGCGATAAGCCGTTTTTTAGAAGAAGATTTTAGAATGTTTTTTTCATATTTTTTTTGTTCTTTTATATGGTCACGTGACCTCATTTTATAGACATAATTGCAATATCTCAAGCACTGTTACAGATAGGAACATGCAACCAGTGCAATATTGAAGTGATGGTACATGAAATTCTACTAACAAACAAGATGACCATATATGGTCATGTGATCTCATTAAATATGCATAAATGTAATATATCAAGCACTGTTACAGATAGCGACATGCAACCTGTGCAATATCGAAGCTATAAGACACGAGATGTGACTAACTAATGTGATGACCATATATGGTCATGTGACTTCATCAAATATGCATAAATGTAATAACTCAAGCACAGTTACAGATGGGAACATGCAACCAGTGCAATATTGAAGTGATGGTACATGAAATTTTACTAACAAACAAGATGACCATATATGGTCATGTGACCTCATTGAATATGATTAAATGTAATATATCAAGCACTGTAAGAGTTAGGGACATGCATCCTGTGCAATATCGAAGGTATGGGTCAAGAGATGTGACTAACTAATGTGATGACCATATATGGTCATGTGACTTCATTAAATATGCATAATTGAATTATCTCAAGCACTGTTACAGTTAGAAACATGCAACCTGTGCAATATCGAAGCTGTGAGACAAGAGATGTGACTAACTAATGTGATGACCATATATGGTCATGTAACTTCATCAAATATGCATACATGAAATAACTCAAGCACTGTTACAGACATGAACATGCAACCTGTGCAAAATCGAAGCTATGGGACATGAGATGTGAGTAACTAATGAGATGACCGTATATGGTCATGTGACGTCATTAAATATGCATAATTGTAATATCTCAAGCAGAATCACAAATAGAGACATGCAACATATGCAATATCGAAGCTATGAGACAAGAGATGTGACTAACTAATGTGATGACCATATATGGTCATGTAACTTCATCAAATATGCATAAATGTAGTAACTCAAGCACTGTTACAGATAGGAACATGCAACCAGTGCAATATTGAAGCTATTGCACAACAGAAGTGACTAACACATCTGATGACCATATATGGTCATGTGACCTCATCAAATATGCATAAATGTTATATCTCAATCACTGTTACAGATAGGAACATGCAACCAGTGCAATATTGAAGCTATTGCACAACAGAAGTGACTAACATATCTGATGACCATATATGGTCATGTGACCTCATCAAATAAGCATAAATTTTTATATGTCAAGCACTGATACAGATAGGAACATGCAACCAGTGCAATATTGAAGTTATTGCACAACAGAAGTGACCGACACATCCGATGTCCATATATGGTCATGTGACATCATTAAATATGTATGATTGTAAAACATTAAGCACTGTTACAGACAGGAACATGTAACATGTTTAGTATGAAGGCCATGCAAATCCATTAATATATTCTTGTCGATGATGCTGGTTTTGGAACGCTGCTAATAAGTCAGTGGGCTCGAAACCCGACATTGCTGCAACGCAGCTATATTTAGGGTTTCGAGCCCATTTGGTCGAAACCCTATTGTAATTGTTCCGTTTATTATTATTATTATGATTCCGCCTAAATTTTTGGACACGCTTTATGTCAACGCCGTTGGACCGATCAGCTCCATACTTGCCACAATGGTAGAGCTGGATGAGATCTGGTGCATATCCTAAGTTCAGACACATAGATCACATGACACGGCCGCCATCTTGGATTAAAGACGAAATTTTCAATGCCGATTTGCGCACCTTTCTGAGGGTCTGAGTGCTCCAATTTTTTTATTGTAGTAGCAGTAGGAGAAGGGGTACAAATTTCATCAAAAAAAACTTTAGCGGTCACGTGATATTTTTTTTTCTAGAATTTTTTTAATTTTGTTTTGCATCTCATTTGCATAATTTTCGACTAATCAACTAACCCTGCATAACTTTGAAAGATCAGATGACATACTATTTAATTCCAAAATGTGAAGTCCAGGCGATAAGCCGTTTTTTATAAGAAGATTTTAGAATGTTTTTTCATATTTTTTTGTTCTTTTACATGGTCACGTGACCTCATTTTATAGACATAATTGCAATATCTCAAGCACTGTTACAGATAGGGACATGCATCCTGTGCAATATCGAAGCTATAAGACACGAGATGTGACGAACTAATGTGATGACCATATATGGTCATGTGACTTCATTAAATATGCATAATTGAATTATCTCAAGCACTGTTACAGATAGAAACATGCAACCTGTGCAATATTGAAGCAATGAGACATGAGATGTAACGAACTAATGTGATGACCATATATGGTCATGTGACTTTATCAAATATGCATAAATGTAATAACTCAAGCACAGTTACAGACGGGAACATGCAACCAGTGCAATATTGAAGTGATGGTACATGACATTTTACTAACAAACAAGATGACCATATATGGTCATGTGACCTCATTGAATATGCATAAATGTAATATATCAAGCACTGCAAGAGTTAGGGACATGCAACCTGTGCAATATCGAAGGTATGGGTCAAGAGATGTGACTAACTAATGTGATGACCATATATGGTCATGTGACTTCATTAAATATGCATAATTGAATTATCTCAAGCACTGTTACAGATAGAAACATGCAACCTGTGCAATATCGAAGCTATGAGACAAGAGATGTGAATAACTAATGTGATGACCATATATGGTCATGTAACTTCATCAAATATGCATACATGTAATAACTCAAGCACTGTTACAGACATGAACATGCAACCTGTGCAAAATCGAAGCTATGGGACATGAGATGTGAGTAACTAATGTGATGACCGTATATGGCCATGTGACATAATTAAATATGCACAATTGTAATATCTGAAGCAGAATCACAGATAGAGACATGTAACCTATGCAATATCGAAGCTATGAGGCAAGAGATGTGACTAACTAATGTGATGACCATATATGGTCATGTAACTTCATCAAATATGCATAAATGTAATAACTCAAGCACTGTTACAGATAGGAACATGCAACCAGTGCAATATTGAAGCTATTGCACAACAGAAGTGACTAACACATCCGATGACCATATATGGTGATGTGACCTCATCAAATATGCATAAATGTTATATCTCAAGCACTGTTACAGATAGGAACATGCAACCAGTGCAATATTAAAGGAATTGCACAACAGAGGAGACTAACATATCCGATGACCATATATGGTCATGTGACCTCATCAAATATGCATAAATGTAATAACTCAAGCACTATTACAGACGAGAACTTGCAACATGTGCAATATCGAATCTATGGAACAAGAGATGTGACTAACTAATGTGATGACCGTATATGGTCATGTGACATCATCAAATATGCATAAATGTTATATCTCAAGCACTGTTACAGACAGGAACATGCAACTAGTGCAATATTGAAGGTCTTGCACAAGAGAGATGACTAACACATCTGATGACCATACACGGTCATGTGACATCATTAAATATTCATAAATGTAATAACTCAAGCACTGTTACAGACGGGAACATGCAACCTGTGCAATATCGAATCTATGGAACAAGAGATGTGACTAACTAATGTGATGACCATATATGGTCATGTGACATCATTAAATATGCAAGATTGTAATACCTTAAGCACTGTTACAGACAGGAGCATGTAACATGTTTAGTATGAAGGCCATGCAATTTCCTTTAATTTATTATTGTCAATGATGTTGATTTTGGAACGCTGCTAATAAGTCAGTGGGCTCGAAACCCGACATTGCTGCAACGCAGCTATATTTAGGGTTTCGAGCCCATTTGGTCGAAACCCTATTGAAATTGTTCCGTTTATTATTATTATTATGATTCCGCCTAAATTTTTGGTCACGCTTTATGTCAACGCCGTTGGACCGATCAATTCAATACTTGCCACAATGGTAAAGCTGGATGAGATCTGGTGCATATCCTAAGTTCAGACACATAGGTCACATGACCAGGCCGCCATCTTGGATTAAAGACGAAATTTTCAATGCCGAATTGCACACCTTTCTGAGGGTCTGAGTGCTCCAAATTTTTTATGGCAGTAGCAGTGGGAGAAGGGCTGCAAATTTCATCAAAAAAAACTTTAGCGGTCACGTGACTAATTTTTTTCTAGGATTTTTTTAATTTTCTTTTGCATCTCATTTGCATAATTTTCGACTAATCAACTATCCCTGAATAACTTTGAAAGATCATATGACATAGTATTTAATTCCAAAATATGAAGTCCAGGCGATAAGCCGTTTTTTAGAAGAAGATTTTAGAATGTTTTTTCATATTTTTTTTGTTCTTTTATATGGTCACGTGACCTCATTTTGTAGACATAATTGCAATATCTCAAGCACTGTTACAGATAGGGACATGCAACTAGTGCAATATTGAAGTGATGGTACAAGAAATTTTACTTACAAACAAGATGACCATATATGGTCATGTGACCTCATTAAATATACATTAATGTAATATATCAAGCACTGATACAGATACGAACATGCAACCTGTGCAATATCGAAGCTATGAGGCAAGATATGTGACTAACTAATGTGATGACCATATATGGTCATGTGACCTCATCAAATATGCGTAAATGCAATAAGTCAAGCACTGTTACAGACGGGAACATGCAACCTGTGCAATATTGAAGCTATGAGACAAGAGATGTGACTAACTAATGTGATGACCATATATGGTCATGTGAGCTCATCAAATATGGATAAATGTAATAACTCAAGCCCTGTTACAGATAGGAACATGTAACCAGTGCAATATTGAAATTATTGCACAACAGAGGTAACTAACATATCCGATGACCGTATATGGTCATGTGACCTCATAAAATATGCATAAATGTAATGACTCAAGCACTGTTACAGACAGGAACATGCAACTAGTGCAATATTGAAGGTCTTGCACAAGAGAGATGACTAACACATCTGATGACCATACACGGTCATGTGACATCATTAAATATTCATAAATGTAATAACTCAAGCACTGTTACAGACGGGAACATGCAACCTGTGCAATATCGAATCTATGGAACAAGAGATGTGACTAACTCATGTAATGACCATATATGGTCATGTGACATCATTAAATATGCAAGATTGTAATACCTTAAGCACTGTTACGGACAGGAAGATGTAACATGTTTAGTATGAAGGCCATGCAATTTCCTTTAATATATTATTGTCAATGATGCTGATTTTGGAATGCTGCTAATAAGGCAGTGGGCTCGAAACCCGACATTGCTGCAACGCAGCTATATTTATTATTATTATTCTTCCGCCTAAATTTTTGGTCACGCTTTATGTCAACGCCGTTGGACCGATCAATTCAGTACTTGGCACAATGGTAAAGCTATATGAGATCTGGTGCATATCCTAAGTTCAGACACGTAGGTCACATGACCAGGCCGCCATCTTGGATTAAAGGCGAAATTTTCAATGCCGAATTGCGCACCTTTCTGAGGGTCTGAGTGCTCCAATTTTTTTATGATAGTAGCAGTGCGACAAGGGCTACAAATCTCATCAAAAAAAACTTTAGCGGTCACGTGACTTTTTTTTTTAGAATTTTTTTAAATTTTGTTTTGCATCTCATTTGCATAATTTTCGACAAATCAACTAACCCTGAATAACTTTGAAAGATCATATGACATAGTATTTAATTCCAAAATATCGAGTCCAGGCGATAAGCCGTTTTTTATAAGAAGATTTTAGAATGTTTTTTTATATTTTTTTGTTCTTTTATATGGTCACGTGACCTCATTTTATAGACATAATTGCAATATCTTAAGCACTGTTACAGATAGGAACATGCAACCAGTGCAATTTTGAAGTGATGGTACATGAAATTCTACTAACAAACAAGATGACCATATATGGTCATGTGATCTCATTAAATATGCATAAATGTAATATATCAAGCACTGTTACAGATAGGGACATGCAACCTGTGCAATATCGAAGCTATAAGACACGAGATGTGACTAACTAATGTCATGACCATATAACGTCATGTGACTTCATCAAATATACATAAATGTAATAACTCAAGCACTGTTACAGACGGGAACATGCAACCTGTGCAATATCGAAGCTATGGGACAAGAGATGTGACTAACTAATGTGATGACCATATATGGTCATGTGACCTCATCAAATATGCATAAATGTTATATTTGAAACACAGTAACAGATAGAAACACACAACCTGTGCAATATCGAAGCTATGAGACAATATATGTGACTAACACATCTGATGCCCATACACGGTCATGTGACATCATTAAATATGCATAAATGTAATAACTCAAGCACTGTTACAGACGGGAACATGCAACCTGTGCAATATCGAATCTATGGAACAAGAGATGTGACTAACTAATGTGATGACCACATATGGTCATGTGACCTCATCAAATATGCATAAATGTTATATCTCAAGCACTGTTACAGATAGGAAAATGCAACCAATGCAATATTGAAGTTATTGCACAACAGAGCTGACAAAAACATCCGATGACCATATATGGTCATGGGACATCATTAAATATGCAAGATTGTAATACCTTAAGCACTGTTACAGACAGGAACATGCAACATGTTTAGTATGAAGGCCATGCAATTTCCTATAATATATTATTGTCAATGATGCTGATTTTGGAACGCTGCTAATAAGTCAGTGGGCTCGAAACCCGACATTGCTGCAACGCAGCTATATTTATTATTATTATTATTCTTCCGCCAACTTCAAACGACTTCTTCTCTGAAACGGCTGGACCGTTTTGCCTGAAAATTTGTATATACCTTCTACATGTCATGCCATTAAAAGTGACTGAAACAGATTTTCGATTAGTCACGTGGTTCGGCCGCCATCTTGGAACTCATTAAATATGCATGTCTCTTGTATCTCAAAAACTATTGCATGTACAAATATGGAACTAACGGTATATTGAAGGCAACGGACAAGAGAATTGGCCAAAATATTCGTTGACCATATATGGTCATAGAACTCATTAAATATGCATGTCTCTTATATCTCAAGCACTATTGCATGTACAAACGTGAAACTGACGCTATATTGAAGGAAATGGTCAAGAGAATGAGCCAACATATTCGTTGACCATATAAGGTCATATACCTCATTAAATATGCATACCTATAATATCTCAGGGACTATTGCACATACAGACATGGAACCATTGCTATATTGAAGGCTTTGGACAAGAGAAATTGTCAACATCTTCAATGACCATATATGGTCATATAACTCATTAAATATGCATGTCTCCAATATCTCAAGCACTATTGCATGTACAAACATGGAACTAACGGTATACCGAAGGCAATGGACAAGAAAATTGACCAACATATTCGATGACCATATATGGTCATATAACTCATTAAATATGCATGTCTCCAATATCTCAAGCACTATTGCATGTATAAACATGATACAAATGCTATATTGAAGGCACTGGGAAAGACAATTGGCCAACATATCCGTTGACCATATATGGTCATATAACTCATTTAATATGCATGTCTCTAATATCTCAAGTGCTATTGCATGTACAAACGTGAAACTAACACTATATTGAAGGTAATGGTCAAGAGAATGAGCCAACATATTCGTTGACCATATAAGGTCATATACCTCATTAAATATGCATATCTATAATATATCAGACACTATTGCACATACAGACATGGAACCATTGCTATATTGAAGGCTTTGGACAAGAGAAATTGTCAACATGTTCAATGGTCATATATGGTCATATAACTCATTAAATATGCATGCCTCCAATATCTCAAGCACTATTGCATGTATAAACATGGTACCAATGCTATATTGAAGGCACTGGGAAAGACAATTGGCCAAACATGTCCGTTGACCATATATGGTCATATAACTCATTTAATATGCATGTCTCTAATATCTCAAGCGCTATTCCATGTACAAACATGGAACAAACACTATATTGAAGGAAATAGAAAAGAGAATTGGCCAACATATCCGTTGACCATATATGGTCATAGATCTCATTAAATATGCATGTCTCTAATATTTCAAGCAGTATTGCATGTACAGACAGGGTACCAACGCCATATTGAAGGCAATGGAAAAGAGAATTGGCCAACATATCCGTTGACCATATATGGTCATAGAACTCATTAGATATGCGTATATATAATATCTCGAGCACTATTGAAGTTAGAGACATGGAAATATCGCTATAATGCAGGCATTGGACCAGAACGTCGTGTAACCTACATGTATTTACATTACACAAGTCAAATCTTCAAACCTTTTTTTCTAAATTTAATGGTGTTATGAATCCTTTTTTCTTGAAAGCCGTTAATAGCTGCTCTGCAGCTATATTTATTAGGGTTTCGAGCCCATTTGGTCGAAACCCTTTTGTAATTGTTCCGTTTATTATTATTATTATTAGGGTTTCGAGCCCATTTGGTCGAAACCCTTTTGTAATTGTTCCGTTTATTATTATTATTAGGGTTTCGAGCCCATTTGGTCGAAACCCTATTGTAATTGTTCCGTTTATTATTATTATTATTATTATTATTAGGGTTTCGAGCCCATTTGGTCGAAACCCTTTTGTAATTGTTCCGTTTATTATTATTATTATTATTATTCTTCCGCCTAAATTTTTGGACACGCTTTATGTCAACACCGTTGGACCAATCAGTTTCATACTTGCCACAATGGTAAAGCTGTATGAGATCTGGTGCATATCCTAAGTTCAGACACATAGGTCACATGACCAGGCCGCCATCTTGGATTAAAGGCGAAATTTTCAATGCCGAATTGCGCACCTTTCTGAGGGTCTGAGTGCTCCAAATTTTTTATGATAGTAGCAGTGCGACAAGGGCTACAAATTTCATAAAAAAAAACTTTAGCGGTCACGTGACTTTTTTTTTAGAATTTTTTTAAATTTTGTTTTGCATCTCATTTGCATAATTTTCGACAAATCAACTAACCCTGAATAACTTTGAAAGATCATATGACCTAGTATTTAATTCCAAAATATGGAGTCCAGGCGATAAGCCGTTTTTTATAAGAAGATTTTAGAATGTTTTTTCATATTTTTTTGTTCTTTTACATGGTCACGTGACCTCATTTTTTAGACATAATTGCAATATCCCAAGCACTGTTACAGATAGGAACATGCAACCAGTGCAATATTGAAGTGATGGTACATGAAATTCTACTAACAAACAAGATGACCATATATGGTCATGTGATCTCATTAAATATGCATAAATGTAATATATCAAGCACTGTTACAGATAGGGACATGCAACCTGTGCAATATCGAAGCTATAAGACACGAGATGTGACTAACTAATGTGATGACCATATATGGTCATGTGACTTCATCAAATATGCATAAATGTAATAACTCAAGCACAGTTACAGACGGGAACATGCAACCAGTGCAATATTGAAGTGATGGTACATGAAATTTTACTAACAAACAAGATGACCATATATGGTCATGTGACCTCATTGAATATGCATAAATGTAATATATCAAGCACTTCAAGAGTTAGGGACATGCAACCTGTGCAATATCGAAGGTATGGGTCAAGAGATGTGGCTAACTAATGTGATGACCATATATGGTCATATGACTTCATTAAATATGCATAATTGAATTATCTCAAGCACTGTTACAGACATGAACATGCAACCTGTGCAAAATCGAAGCTGTGGGACATGAGATGTGAGTAACTAATGTGATGACCGTATATGGTCATGTGACGTCATTAAATATGCATAATTGTAATATCTCAAGCAGAATCACAGATAGAGACATGCAACCTATGCAATATCGAAGCTATGAGACAAGAGATGTGGCTAACTAATGTGATGACCATATATGGTCATGTAATTTCATCAAATATGCATAAATGTAATAACTCAAGCACTGTTACAGATAGGAACATGCAACCAGTGCAATATTGAAGCTATTGCACAACAGAAGTGACTAACACATCCGATGACCATATATGGTCATGTGACCTCATCAAATATGCATAAATGTTATATCTCAAGCACTGTTACATATAGGAACATGCAACCAGTGCAATATTGAAGCTATTGCATAACAGAAGTCACTAACATATCCGATGACCATATATGGTCATGTGACCTCATCAAATAAGCATAAATGTAATAACTCAATCACTATTACAGACGGGAACATGCAACCTGTGCAATATCGAATCTATGGAACAAGAGATGTGACTAACTAATGTGATGACCACATATGGTCATGTGACCTCATCAAATATGCATAAATGTTATATCTCAAGCACTGTTACAGATAGGAACATGCAACCAATGCAATATTGAAGTTATTGCACAACAGAGCTGACAAAAACATCAGATGACCATATATGGTCATGGGACATAATTAAATATGCGAGATTATAATACCTTAAGCACTGTTACAGACAGGAACATGTAACATGTTTAGTATGAAGGCCATGCAATTTCCTTTAATATATTATTGTCAATGATGCTGATTTTGGAACGTTGCTAATAAGTCAGTGGGCTCGAAACCCGACATTGCTGCAACGCAGCTATATTTAGGTTTTCAAGACACATGTCTTGGAAACCTATTGTAATCGTTATGTTTTTTATTATTCCGCCAGATTTTTTCGCTAAGCGCCATTTCGACACCGTTGCACATATCTGTAAAAAATTTTCATATGTTTGTAAAGGTTGATGAGATCTAGTGCATATCCTAAGATGACGCATATTGATCACGTGGTACGGCGGCCATTTTGAATTTAAGGCGAAAAATGGCATGCTCATTTGAACACCTTTCTGAGGGCCTAGGAGTCTCATACTTTCGCCTAAAAGAAGCATTGGCCCTAGAGCTACGTATATCAGAAAAAAAAAGTTGAACGGTCATGTGACTTTTTTTTCTAGAATTTTCTGAAATATTGTTTTGCATCTCATTTGCATAATTTTGATCGTATCGAAATTCCACGCCATAATTTTGAAGAACATCATACATACTACAGATTAATCAAAGAATCATGGAAGTGCGACCAGTAGTTTTGGAGCAGTTGATTTATGAATATTTTTCACATTTTATATAAAATAGTCAGCAATGTTGCATTATGGGAAAGGGGGGAGGGCCCATATACGATACACATTGAATTGACATATATTGAGAACTATTGCATATACAAACATGGAACTAACGCTATATTGAAGACATTGGACAAGAGAATTGACCAAAATATTGGATGACCATAAATGGTCATGCAACTCATTAAATATGCATGTCTCTAATATCTCAGGCACTATTGCAAGTACAAACATGGAACTAACGCTATATTGAAGACATTGGACAAGATAATTGACCAAGATATTGGATGACCATATATGGTCATGTAACTCATTAAATATGCATGTCTTTAATATCTCAGGCACTATTGCAAGTATAAACATGGAACCAATGCTATATTGAAGACATTGAACAAAAGAATTGATCAACATAGTGTATGACCATATATGGTCATATAACTCATTAAATATGCGTGTCTCTAATATCTCGGGCATTATTGCAAGTTCAAACATGGAATCAACGCTATATTGAAGACATAGGACGAGAGAATTGACCAACATATTCGATGACCATATATGGTCATAGAACTGATTAAATATGCATATCCATATATCTCGAACACTTTTAAAGATAGAAACATGTACCCAAACCTATATTGAAGACTTTGGACAAGATAATTGACCAACACAGTCGATGACCATATATGGTCATACAACTCATTAAATATGCATGTCTCTAATATCTCGAGTACTATTGTAAGCACAAACATGGAACCAATACTATATTGAAGACATTGGACAAAAGGATTGACCAACATATTCGATTACCATATATGGTCATAGAACACATTAAGTATGCATATCCATAATATCTCGAGCACTTTTAAAGATAGGGACATGTACCCAAACCTATACTGAAGACATTGGACAAGAGAATTGTCCAACATATGAGATGACCATATATGGTCATAGAACTCATTAAATATGCATGCCTCTAATATCTTAGGCACTGATGCAGGTAGGAACATGGAACCAATGCTATATTGAAGTCATTGGACAAGAGAATTGACAAACATACCTGATGACTATATATGGTCATATAACTCATTACATATGCATGGCAATAATATCTTGGACACTATCACATATACAAACATGGGACCAACGTTAATTTTGGGGGCTATTGCAAACAGTCATACCTGGCCATGCATTGCATGTGACTTGGCCATGTGCCATGGTCTTGAAAACCGGTCATTGCTGCTATGCAGCTATATTTATTATTATTATTATTCCGCCAGATTTTTCGCTAAGCGCCATTCGAACACCGTTGCACATATCTGGAAAATGTTTTCACATGTTTGTAAAGTTTGATGAAATCTAGTGCATATCCTAAGATGACGCATATTGGTCACGTGGTACGGCGGCCATTTTGAATTTTAGGCAAAAAATGGCATGCTCATTTAAACACCTTTCTGAGGGTCTAGGAGTCTCAAACTTTCGTCTAAAAGAAGCATTGGCCCTAGAGCTACGTATTTCATGAAAAAAAAGTTGAACGGTCATGTGACTTTTTTTTCTAGAATTTTCTGAAATATTGTTTTGCATCTCATTTGCATAATTTTGATCGTATCAAAATTCCACGCCATAATTTTGAAGAACATCATACATACTACAGATTAATCAAAGAATCATGGAAGTGCGACCAGTAGTTTTGGAGCAGTTGATTTATGAATATTTTTCACATTTTATATAAAATAGTCAGCAATGTTGCATTATGGGAAAGGGGGGAGGGCCCATATACGATGCACATTGAATTGACATATATTGAGAACTATTGCATATACAAACATGGAACTAACGCTATATTGAAGACATTGGACAAGAGAATTGACCAAAATATTGGATGACCATAAATGGTCATGCAACTCATTAAATATGCATGTCTCTAATATCTCAGGCACTATTGCAAGTACAAACATGGAACTAACGCTATATTGAAGACATTGGACAAGATAATTGACCAAGATATTGGATGACCATATATGGTCATGTAACTCATTAAATATGCATGTCTTTAATATCTCAGGCACTATTGCAAGTATAAACATGGAACTAACGCTATATTGAAGACATTGGACAAGATAATTGACCAAGATATTGGATGACCATATATGGTCATGTAACTCATTAAATATGCATGTCTTTAATATCTCAGGCACTATTGCAAGTATAAACATGGAACCAATGCTATATTGAAGACATTGAACAAAAGAATTGATCAACATAGTGTATGACCATATATGGTCATATAACTCATTAAATATGCGTGTCTCTAATATCTCGGGCATTATTGCAAGTTCAAACATGGAATCAACGCTATATTGAAGACATAGGACGAGAGAATTGACCAACATATTCGATTCTAGGAGTCTCAAACTTTCGCTTAAAAGAAGCATTGACCTAGAGCTACGTATTTCATGAAAAAAAAGTTGAACGGTCATGTGACTTTTTTTTCTAGAATTTTCTGAAATATTGTTTTGCATCTCATTTGCATAATTTTGATCGTATAAAAATTCCACGCCATAATTTTGAAGAACATTATACATACTACAGATTAATCAAAGAATCATGAAAGTGCGACCAGTAGTTTTGGAGCAGTTGATTTATGAATATTTTTCACATTTTATATAAAATAGTCAGCAATGTTGCATTATGGGAAAGGGGGGAGGGCCTATATATGATACACATTGAATTGACATATATTGAGAACTATTGTATATACAAACATGGAACTAACGCTATATTGAAGACATTGGACAAGAGAATTGACCAAAATATTGGATGACCATATATGGTCATGCAACTCATTAAATATGCATGTCTCTAATATCTCAGGCACTACTGCAAGTACAAACATGGAACCAACGCTATATTGAAGACATTGGCCGAGAGAATTGACCAAATATATTCGATGACCATATATGGTCATAGAACTCATTAAATATGCATATCCATAATATCTCGAGCACTTTTAAAGATAGAGACATGTACCCAAATCTATATTGAAGGCATTTGACAAAAAAATTGACCAACATATAAAATGACCATATATGGTCATGGAACTCATTAAATATGCATGTCTCAAATATCTCAGGCACTATTGCAAGTACAAACATGGAACCAATGCTATATTGAAGACATTGGATAAAAGAATTGACCAACATAGTTGATGACCATATATGGTCATAGAACTCATTAAATACGCATATCCATAATATCTCGAGCACTTTTAAAGATAGAGACATGTACCCAAACCTATATTGAAGACTTCGGACAAGAGAATTGACCAACACATTCGATGACCATATATGGTCATAGAACTCATTAAATATGCATGTCTCTAATATCTCAGGCACTATTGCAAGTACAAACATGGAACCAATGCTTTATTGAAGACATTGGACAAAAGAATTGACCAACATAGTTGATGACCATATATGGTCATATAACCCATTAAATATTCATATCCATAATATCTCGAGCACTTTTAAAGATAGAGACATGTACCCAAACCTATACTGAAGGCATTGGACAAAAGAATTGACCAACATTTTAAATGCCCATATATGGTCATAGAACTCATTAAATATGCAAGTCTCTAATATCTTAGGCACTGTTGCAAGTAGGAACATTGAACCAATGCTATATTGAAGACATTGGACAAGAGAACTGACAAACATACCCAGTGACTATATATGGTCATGGAACTCATTAAATATGCATGGCTATAATATCTCGGACACGAACACATATACAAACATGGAACCAACATTAATTTTCAGGGCTATTGCAAACAGTCATACATGGCCATGCATTGCGTGTGACTTGGCCATGTGCCATGGTCTTGAAAACCGGTGATTGCTGCTATGCAGCTATATTTATTATTATTATTCTTCCGCCTAAATTTTTGGTCACGCTTTATGTCAACACCGTTGGACCGATCAGTTCCATACTTGCCACAATGGTAAAGCTGTATGAGATCTGGTGCATATCCTAAGTTCAGACACATAGGTCACATGACCAGGCCGCCATCTTGGATTAAAGGCGAAATTTTCAATGCCGAATTGCGCACCTTTCTGAGGGTCTGAGTGCTCCAATTTTTTTATGATAGTAGCAGTGCGACAAGGGCTACAAATTTCATCAAAAAAAACTTTAGCGGTCACGTGACTTTTTTTTTTAGAATTTTTTGAAATTTTGTTTTGCATCTCATTTGCATAATTTTCGACAAATCAACTAACCCTGAATAACTTTGAAAGATCATATGACATAGTATTTAATTCCAAAATATGGAAGTCCAGACGAAAAGCCGTTTTTTATAAGAAGATTTTAGAATGTTTTTTCATATTTTTTTGTTCTTTTATATGGTCACGTGACCTCATTTTATAGACATAATTGCAATATCTCAAGCACTGTTACAGATAGGAACATGCAACCAGTGCAATATTGAAGTGATGGTACATGAAATTCTACTAACAAACAAGATGACCATATATGGTCATGTGATCTCATTAAATATGCATAAATGTAATATATCAAGCACTGTTACAGATAGGGACATGCAACCTGTGCAATATCGAAGCTATAAGACACGAGATGTTACTAACTAATGTGATGACCATATATGGTCATGTGACTTCATCAAATATGCATAAATGTAATAACTCAAGCACAGTTACAGACGGGAACATGCAACCAGTGCAATATTGAAGTGATGGTACTTGAAATTTTACTAACAAACAAGATGACCATATATGGTCATGTGACCTCATTGAATATGCATAAATGTAATATATCAAGCACTGCATGAGTTAGGGACATGCAACCTGTGCAATATCGAAGGTATGGGTCAAGAGATGTGACTAACTAATGTGATGACCATATATGGTCATGTGACTTCATTAAATATGCATAATTGAATTATCTCAAGCACTGTTACAGACATGAACATGCAACCTGTGCAAAATCGAAGCTGTGGGACATGAGATGTGAGTAACTAATGTGATTATCGTATATGGTCATGTGACGTCATTAAATATGCATAATTGTAATATCTCAAGCAGAATCACAGATAGAGACATGCAACCTATGCAATATCGAAGCTATGAGACAAGAGATGTGGCTAACTAATGTGATGACCATATATGGTCATGTAATTTCATCAAATATGCATAAATGTAATAACTCAAGCACTGTTACAGATAGGAACATGCAACCAGTGCAATATTGAAGCTATTGCACAACAGAAGTGACTAACACATCCGATGACCATATATGGTCATGTGACCTCATCAAATATGCATAAATGTTATATCTCAAGAACTGTTACAGATAGGAACATGCAACCAGTGCAATATTGAAGCTATTGCACAACAGAAGTCACTAACATATCCGATGACCATATATGGTCATGTGACCTCATCAAATAAGCATAAATGTAATAACTCAATCACTATTACAGACGGGAACATGCAACCTGTGCAATATCGAATCTATGGAACAAGAGATGTGACTAACTAATGTGATGACCATATATGGTCATGTGACCTCATCAAATATGCATAAATGTTATATTTGAAACACAGTAACAGATAGAAACACACAACCTGTGCAATATCGAAGCTATGAGACAAGATATGTGACTAACACATCTGATGCCCATACACGGTCATGTGACATCATTAAATATGCATAAATGTAATAACTCAAGCACTGTTACAGACGGGAACATGCAACCTGTGCAATATCGAATCTATGGAACAAGAGATGTGACTAACTAATGTGATGACCACACATGGTCATGTGACCTCATCAAATATGCATAAATGTTATATCTCAAGCACTGTTACAGATAGGAAAATGCAACCAATGCAATATTGAAGTTATTGCACAACAGAGCTGACAAAAACATCCGATGACCATATATGTTCATGGGACATCATTAAATATGCAAGATTGTAATACATTAAGCACTGTTACATACAGGAACATGCAACATGTTTAGTATGAAGGCCATGCAATTTCCTTTAATATATTATTGTCAATGATGCTGATTTTGGAACGCTGCTAATAAGTCAGTGGGCTCGAAACCCGACATTGCTGCAACGCAGCTATATTTATTATTAGGGTTTCGAGCCCATTTGGTCGAAACCCTATTGTAATTGTTCCGTTTATTATTATTATTAGGGTTTCGAGCCCATTTGGTCGAAACCCTATTGTAATTGTTCCGTTTATTATTATTATTATTATTATTATTATTATTATTCTTCCGCCTAAATTTTTGGTCACGCTTTATGTCAACACCGTTGGACCGATCAGTTCCATACTTGCCACAATGGTAAAGCTGTATGAGATCTGGTGCATATCCTAAGTTCAGACACATAGGTCACATGACCAGGCCGCCATCTTGGATTAAAGGCGAAATTTTCAATGCCGAATTGCGCACCTTTCTGAGGGTCTGAGTGCTCCAATTTTTTTATGATAGTAGCAGTGCGACAAGGGCTACAAATTTCATCAAAAAAAACTTTAGCGGTCACGTGACTTTTTTTTTTAGAATTTTTTTAAATTTTGTTTTGCATCTCATTTGCATAATTTTCGACAAATCAACTAACCCTGAATAACTTTGAAAGATCATATGACATAGTATTTAATTCCAAAATATGGAAGTCCAGGCGAAAAGCCGTTTTTTATAAGAAGATTTTAGAATGTTTTTTCATATTTTTTTGTTCTTTTATATGGTCACGTGACCTCATTTTATAGACATAATTGCAATATCTCAAGCACTGTTACAGATAGGAACATGCAACCAGTGCAATATTGAAGTGATGGTACATGAAATTCTACTAACAAACAAGATGACCATATATGGTCATGTGATCTCATTAAATATGCATAAATGTAATATATCCAGCACTGTTACAGATAGGGACATGCAACCTGTGCAATATCGAAGCTATAAGACACGAGATGTGACTAACTAATGTGATGACCATATATGGTCATGTGACTTCATCAAATATGCATAAATGTAATAACTCAAGCACAGTTACAGACGGGAACATGCAACCAGTGCAATATTGAAGGGATGGTACATGAAATTTTACTAACAAACAAGATGACCATATATGGTCATGTGACCTCATTGAATATGCATAAATGTAATATATCAAGCACTGCAAGAGTTAGGGACATGCAACCTGTGCAATATCGAAGGTATGGGTCAAGAGATGTGACTAACTAATGTGATGACCATATATGGTCATGTGACTTCATTAAATATGCATAATTGAATTATCTCAAGCACTGTTACAGACATGAACATGCAACCTGTGCAAAATCGAAGCTGTGGGACATGAGATGTGAGTAACTAATGTGATGACCGTATATGGTCATGTGACGTCATTAAATATGCATAATTGTAATATCTCAAGCAGAATCACAGATAGAGACATGCAACCTATGCAATATCGAAGCTATGAGACAAGAGATGTGGCTAACTAATGTGATGACCATTTATGGTCATGTAATTTCATCAAATATGCATAAATGTAATAACTCAAGCACTGTTACAGATAGGAACATGCAACCAGTGCAATATTGAAGCTATTGCACAACAGAAGTGACTAACACATCCGATGACCATATATGGTCATGTGACCTCATCAAATATGCATAAATGTTATATCTCAAGCACTGTTACAGATAGGAACATGCAACCAGTGCAATATTGAAGCTATTGCACAACAGAAGTCACTAACATATCCGATGACCATATATGGTCATGTGACCTCATCAAATAAGCATAAATGTAATAACTCAAGCACTATTACAGACGGGAACATGCAACCTGTGCAATATCGAATCTATGGAACAAGAGATGTGACTAACTAATGTGATGACCATATATGGTCATGTGACCTCATCAAATATGCATAAATGTTATATTTGAAACACAGTAACAGATAGAAACACACAACCTGTGCAATATCGAAGCTAGGAGACAAGATATGTGACTAACACATCTGATGCCCATACATGGTCATGTGACATCATTAAATAAGCATAAATGTAATAACTCAAGCACTATTACAGACGGGAACATGCAACCTGTGCAATATCGAATCTATGGAACAAGAGATGTGACTAACTAATGTGATGACCATATATGGTCATGTAACTTCATCAAATATGCATACATGTAATAACTCAAGCACTGTTACAGACATGAACATGCAACCTGTGCAATATTGAAGTTATTGCACAACAGAGCTGACAAAAACATCCGATGACCATATATGGTCATGTGACCTCATCAAATAAGCATAAATGTAATAACTCAAGCAGTATTACAGACGGGAACATGCAACCTGTGCAATATCGAATCTATGGAACAAGAGATGTGACTAACTAATGTGATGACCATATATGGTCATGTGACCTCGTCAAATATGCATAAATGTTATATCTCAAGCACTGTTACAGATAGGAACATGCAACCAATGCAATATTGAAGTTATTGCACAACAGAGCTGACAAAAACATCAGATGACCATATATGGTCATGTGACATCATTAAATATGCGAGATTGTAATACCTTAAGCACTGTTACAGACAGGAACATGTAACATGTTTAGTATGAAGGCCATGCAATTTCCTTTAATACATTATTGTCAATGATGCTGATTTTGGAACGCTGCTAATAAGTCAGTGGGCTCGAAACCCGACATTGCTGCAACGCAGCTATATTTATTATTATTATTCTTCCGCCTAAATTTTTGGTCACGCTTTATGTCAACACCGTTGGACCGATCAGTTCCATACTTGCCACAATGGTAAAGCTGTATGAGATCTGGTGCATATCCTAAGTTCAGACACATAGGTCACATGACCAGGCCGCCATCTTGGATTAAAGGCGAAATTTTCAATGCCGAATTGCGCACCTTTCTGAGGGTCTGAGTGCTCCAATTTTTTTATGATAGTAGCAGTGCGACAAGGGCTACAAATTTCATCAAAAAAAACTTTAGCGGTCACGTGACTAATTTTTTTCTAGAATTTTTTTAATTTTCTTTTGCATCTCATTTGCATAATTTTCGACTAATGAACTATCCCTGAATAACTTTGAAAGATCATATGACATAGTATTTAATTCCAAAATATGAAGTCCAGGCGATAAGCCGTTTTTTAGAAGAAGATTTTAGAATGTTTTTTCATATTTTTTTTGTTCTTTTATATGGTCACGTGACCTCATTTTATAGACATAATTGCAATATCTCAAGCACTGTTACAGATAGGAACATGCAACCAGTGCAATATTGAAGTGATGGTACATGAAATTCTACTAACAAACAAGATGACCATATATGGTCATGTGATCTCATTAAATATGCATAAATGTAATATATCAAGCACTGTTACAGATAGCGACATGCAACCTGTGCAATATCGAAGCTATAAGACACGAGATGTGACTAACTAATGTGATGACCATATATGGTCATGTGACTTCATCAAATATGCATAAATGTAATAACTCAAGCACAGTTACAGACGGGAACATGCAACCAGTGCAATATTGAAGTGATGGTACATGAAATTTTACTAACAAACAAGATGACCATATATGGTCATGTGACCTCATTGAATATGATTAAATGTAATATATCAAGCACTGTAAGAGTTAGGGACATGCATCCTGTGTAATATCGAAGGTATGGGTCAAGAGATGTGACTAACTAATGTGATGACCATATATGGTCATGTGACTTCATTAAATATGCATAATTGAATTATCTCAAGCACTGTTACAGTTAGAAACATGCAACCTGTGCAATATCGAAGCTGTGAGACAAGAGATGTGACTAACTAATGTGATGACCATATATGGTCATGTAACTTCATCAAATATGCATACATGAAATAACTCAAGCACTGTTACAGACATGAACATGCAACCTGTGCAAAATCGAAGCTATGGGACATGAGATGTGAGTAACTAATGAGATGACCGTATATGGTCATGTGACGTCATTAAATATGCATAATTGTAATATCTCAAGCAGAATCACAAATAGAGACATGCAACATATGCAATATCGAAGCTATGAGACAAGAGATGTGACTAACTAATGTGATGACCATATATGGTCATGTAACTTCATCAAATATGCATAAATGTAGTAACTCAAGCACTGTTACAGATAGGAACATGCAACCAGTGCAATATTGAAGCTATTGCACAACAGAAGTGACTAACACATCTGATGACCATATATGGTCATGTGACCTCATCAAATATGCATAAATGTTATATCTCAATCACTGTTACAGATAGGAACATGCAACCAGTGCAATATTGAAGCTATTGCACAACAGAAGTGACTAACATATCCGATGACCATATATGGTCATGTGACCTCATCAAATAAGCATAAATGTAATAACTCAAGCACTATTACAGACGGGAACATGCAACCTGTGCAATATCGAATCTATGGAACAATAGATGTGACTAACTAATGTGATGACCATATATGGTCATGTGACCTCATCAAATATGCATAAATGTTATATGTCAAGCACTGATACAGATAGGAACATGCAACCAGTGCAATATTGAAGTTATTGCACAACAGAAGTGACCGACACATCCGATGTCCATATATGGTCATGTGACATCATTAAATATGTATGATTGTAAAACATTAAGCACTGTTACAGACAGGAACATGTAACATGTTTAGTATGAAGGCCATGCAAATCCATTAATATATTCTTGTCGATGATGCTGGTTTTGGAACGCTGCTAATAAGTCAGTGGGCTCGAAACCCGACATTGCTGCAACGCAGCTATATTTAGGGTTTCGAGCCCATTTGGTCGAAACCCTATTGAAATTGTTCCGTTTATTATTATTATTATTATTATGATTCCGCCTAAATTTTTGGTCACGCTTTATGTCAACACCGTTGGACCGATCAGTTTCATACTTGCCACAATTGTAAAGCTGTATGAGATTTGGTGCATATCCTAAGTTCAGACACATAGGTCACATGACCAGGCCGCCATCTTGGATTAAAGGCGAAATTTTCAATGCCGAATTGCGCACCTTTCTGAGGGTCTGAGTGCTCCAATTTTTTTATGACAGTAGCAGTGCGACAAGGGCTACAAATTTCATCAAAAAAAACTTTAGCGGTCACGTGACTTTTTTTTTTAGAATTTTTTTAAATTTTGTTTTGCATCTCATTTGCATAATTTTCGACAAATCAACTAACCCTGAATAACTTTGAAAGATCATATGACATAGTATTTAATTCCAAAATATCGAGTCCAGGCGATAAGCCGTTTTTTATAAGAAGATTTTAGAATGTTTTTTCATATTTTTTTGTTCTTTTATATGGTCACGTGACCTCATTTTATAGACATAATTGCAATATCTCAAGCACTGTTACAGATAGGAACATGCAACCAGTGCAATTTTGAAGTGATGGTACATGAAATTCTACTAACAAACAAGATGACCATATATGGTCATGTGATCTCATTAAATATGCATGAATGTAATATATCAAGCACTGTTACAGATAGGGACATGCAACCTGTGCAATATCGAAGCTATAAGACACGAGATGTGACTAACTAATGTGATGACCATATATGGTCATGTGACTTCATCAAATATGCATAAATGTAATAACTCAAGCACAGTTACAGACGGAAACATGCAACCAGTGCAATATTGAAGTGATGGTACATGAAATTTTACTAACAAACAAGATGACCATATATGGTCATGTGACCTCATTGAATATGCATAAATGTAATATATCAAGCACTGCAAGAGTTAGGGACATGCAACCTGTACAATATCGAAGGTATGGGTCAAGAGATGTGGCTAACTAATGTGATGACCATATATGGTCATGTGACTTCATTAAATATGCATAATTAAATTATCTCAAGCACTGTTACAGACATGAACATGCAACCTGTGCAAAATCGAAGCTGTGGGACATGAGATGTGAGTAACTAATGTGATGACCGTATATGGTCATGTGACGTCATTAAATATGCATAATTGTAATATCTCAAGCAGAATCACAGATAGAGCCATGCAACCTATGCAATATCAAAGCTATGAGACAAGAGATGTGGCTAACTAATGTGATGACCATATATGGTCATGTAATTTCATCAAATATGCATAAATGTAATAACTCAAGCACTGTTACAGATAGGAACATGCAACCAGTGCAATATTGAAGCTATGGAACAAGAGATGTGACTAACTAATGTGATGACCACATATGGTCATGTGATTGAAGCTATTGCACAACAGAAGTGACTAACACATCCGATGACCATATATGGTCATGTGACCTCATCAAATATGCATAAATGTTATATCTCACACACTGTTACAGATAGGAACATGCAACCAGTGCATTATTGAAGCTATTGCACAACAGAAGTCACTAACATATCCGATGACCATATATGGTCATGTGACCTCATCAAATAAGCATAAATGTAATGTGATGACCACATATGGTCATGTGATTGTAATACCTTAAGCACTGTTACAGACAGGAACATGCAACATGTTTAGTATGAAGGCCATGCAATTTCCTTTAATATATTATTGTCAATGATGCTGATTTTGGAACGCTGCTAATAAGTCAGTGGGCTCGAAACCCGACATTGCTGCAACGCAGCTATATTTATTATTATTATTCTTCCGCCTAAATTTTTGGTCACGCTTTATGTCAACGCCGTTGGACCGATCAATTCAATACTTGCCACAATGGTAAAGCTATATGAGATCTGGTGCATATCCTAAGTTCAGACACATAGGTCACATGACCAGGCCGCCATCTTGGATTAAAGGCGAAATATTCAATGCCGAATTGCGCACCTTTCTGAGGGTCTGAGTGCTCCAATTTTTTTATGATAGTAGCAGTGCGACAAGGGCTACAAATCTCATCAAAAAAAACTTTAGCGGTCATGTGACTTTTTTTTTTAGAATTTTTTTAAATTTTGTTTTGCATCTCATTTGCATAATTTTCGACAAATCAACTAACCCTGAATAACTTTGAAAGATCATATGACATAGTATTTAATTCCAAAATATTGAGTCCAGGCGATAAGCCGATTTTTATAAGAAGATTTTAGAATATTTTTCCATATTTTTTTGTTCTTTTACATGGTCACGTGACCTCATTTTTTAGACATAATTGCAATATCTCAAGCACTGTTACAGATAGGAACATGCAACCAGTGCAATATTGAAGTGATGGTACATGACATTCTACTAACAAACAAGATGACCATATATGGTCATGTGATCTCATTAAATATGCATAAATGTAATATATCAAGCACTGTTACAGATAGGGACATGCAACCTGTGCAATATCGAAGCTATAAGACACGAGATGTGACTAACTAATGTGATGACCATATATGGTCATGTGACTTCATCAAATATGCATAAATGTAATAACTCAAGCACAGTTACAGACGGGAACATGCAACCAGTGCAATATTGAAGTGATGGTACATGAAATTTTACTAACAAACAAGATGACTATATATGGTCATGTGACCTCATTGAATATGCATAAATGTAATATATCAAGCACTGCAATAGTTAGTTACATGCAACCTGTGCAATATCGGAGGTATGGGTCAAGAGATGTGACTAACTAATGTGATGACCATATATGGTCATGTGACTTCATTAAATATGCATAATTGAATTATCTCAAGCACTGTTACAGACTTGAACATGCAACCAATGCAATATTGAAGTTATTGCACAATAGAAGTGACTAATACATCTGATGACCATATATGGTCATGTGACCTCATCAAATATGCATAAATGTTATATGTCAAGCACTGTTACAAACGGGAACATGCAACCAGTGCAATATTGAAGCTATTGCACAAGAGAGGTGACTAACTAATGTGTTGACCATATATGGTCATGTGACCTTATCAAATATGCATAAATGTAATAACTCAAGCACTGTTACAGATAGGAACATGCAACCAGTGCAATATTGAAGCTATTGCTCAACAGAAGTGACTAACATATCCGATGACCATATATGGTCATGTGACCTCATCAAATAAGCATAAATGTAATATCTCAAGCACTATTACAGACGGGAACATGCAACCTGTGCAATATCGAATCTATGGAACAAGAGATGTGACTAACTAATGTGATGACCATATATGGTCATGTGACCTCATCAAATATGCATAAATGTTATATCTCAAGCACTGTTACAGATAGGAACATGCAACCATTGCAATATTGTAGTTATTGCACAACAGAGCTGACAAAAACATCAGATGACCATATATGGTCATGGGACATCATTAAATATGCGAGATTGTAATACCTTAAACACTGTTACAGACAGGAACATGTAACATGTTTAGTATGAAGGCCATGCAATTTCCTTTAATATATTATTGTCAATGATGCTGATTTTGGAATGCTGCTAATAAGTCAGTGGGCTCGAAACCCGACATTGCTGCAACGCAGCTATATTTATTATTATTATTAGGTTTTCAAGACACATGTCTTGGAAACCTTTTGTAATTGTTATGTTTTTTATTATTATTATTATTATTATTATTATTATTATTATTATTATTATTATTATTATTCCGCCAGATTTTTCGCTAAGCGCCATTCGAACACCGTTGCACATATCTTGAAATTTTTTTCATATGTTTGTAAAGTATGATGAGATCTAATGCATATCCTAAGATGACGCATATTGGTCACGTGGTACGGCGGCCATTTTGAATTTTAGGCAAAAAATGGCATGCTCATTTAAACACCTTTCTGAGGGTCTAGGAGTCTCAAACTTTCGCTTAAAAGAAGCATTGGCCCTAGAGCTACGTATTTCATGAAAAAAAAGTTGAACAGTCATGTGACTTTTTTTTCTAGAATTTTCTGAAATATTGTTTTGCATCTCATTTGCATAATTTTGATCGTATTAAAATTCCACGCCATAATTTTGAAGAACATCATACATACTACAGATTAATCAAAGAAACATGAAAGTGCGACCAGTAGTTTTGGAGCAGTTGATTTATGAATATTTTTCACATTTTATATAAAATAGTCAGAAATGATGCATTATGGGAAAGGGGGGAGGGCCCATATACGATACACATTGAATTGCCATATATTGAGAACTATTGCATATACAAACATGGAACCAACGCTATATTGAAGACATTGGACAAGAGAATCGACCAAAATATTGGATGACCATATATGGTCATATAACTCATTAAATATGCATGTCTCTAATATCTCAGGCACTATTGCAAGTACAAACATGGAACCATGGCTATATTGAAGACATTGGGAGAGAGAATTGACCAACATATTCAATGACCATATATGGTCATATAACTCATTAAATATGCATGTCTCTAATATCTCATGCACTATTGCAAGTACAAACATGGAACCAATGCTATATTGAAGACATTGGACAAAAGAATTGACCAACATACTTGATGGCCATATATGGTCATATAACTCATTAAATATGCATATCCATAATATCTCTAGCACTTTAAAAGATAGAGACATGTATCCAAACCTATATTGAAAGCATTGGACAAGAGAATTGACGAACACATTCGATGACCATATATGGTAATAGAACTCATTAAATATGCTGTCTCTAATATCTTATGCACTATTGCAAGTACAAACATGGTACCAACCCTATATTGAAGACATTGGACAACAGAATTGACCAACATAGTTGATGACCATATATGGTCATAAAACTCATTAAATATGCATGTCTCTACTATCTTATGCACTATTGCAAGTACAAACATGTACCCAAACCTATATTGAAAGCATTGGACAAGAGAATTGACGAACACATTCGATGACCATATATGGTCATAGAACTCATTAAATATGCATATCCATAATATCTCGTGCACTTTTAAAGATAGAGACATGTACCCAAACCTATACTGAAGGCATTGGACAAAAGAATTGACCAACATTTTAAATGACCATATATGGTCATAGAACTCATTAAATATGCAAGTCTCTAATATCTTAGGCACTGTTGCAAGTAGGAACATTGAACCAATGCCATTGAAGACATTGGACAAGAGAATTGACAAACATATCCGATGACTATATATGGTCATGGAACTCATTAAATATGCATGGCTATAATATCTCGTTATTATTATTATTATTCCGCCAGATTTTTCGCTAAGCGCCATTCGAACACCGTTGCACATATCTAGAAATTTTTTTCACATGTTTGTTAAGTTTGATGAGATCTAGTGCATATCCTAAGATGACGCATATTGGTCACGTGGTACGGCGGCCATTTTGAATTTTAGGCAAAAAATGGCATGCTCATTTAAACACCTTTCTGAGGGTCTAGGAGTCTCAAACTTTCGCTTAAAAGAAGCATTGGCCCTAGAGCTACGTATTTCCTGAAAAAAAAGTTGAACGGTCATGTGACTTTTTTTTTTAGAATTTTCTGAAATATTGTTTTGCATCTCATTTGCATAATTTTGATCGTATCGAAATTCCACGCCATAATTTTGAAGAACATCATACATACTACAGATTAATCAAAGAATCATGAACGTGCGACCAGTAGTTTTGGAACAGTTGATTTATGAATATTTTTCACATTTTATATAAAATAGTTAGCAATGTTGCATTATGGGAAAGGGGGGAGGGCCCATATACGATATACATTGAATTGACATATATTGAGAACTATTGCATATACAAACATGGAACTAACGCTATATTGAAGACATTGGACAAGAGAATTGACCAAAATATTGGATGACCATATATGGTCATGCAACTCATTAAATATGCATGTCTCTAATATCTCAGGCACTATTGCAAGTACAAACATGGAACCAATGCTATATTGAAGACATTGGACAGAAGAATTGACCAACATATTCGATGACCATATATGGTCATGGAACTCATTAAATATGCATATCCATAATATCTCAAGCACTTTTAAAGATATAGACATGTACCCAAACCTATACTGAAGGCATTGGACAAAAGAATTGAGCAACATATTAAATGACCATATAGGGTCATAGAACTCATTAAATATGAATGTCTCTAATATCTTAGGCACTGTTGCAAGTAGGAACATGGAACCAATGCTATATTGACGACATTAGACAAGAGAATTGACAAACATACCCGATGACTATATATGGTCATAGAACTCATTAAATATGCATGGCTATATCATCTCGGACACTATCACATCTACAAACATGGGCCCAACGTTAATTTTTAGGGCTATTGCAAACTGACATACATGGCCATGCATTGCATGTGACTTGGCCATGTGCCATGGTCTTGAAAACCGTTGATTGCTGCTATGCAGCTATATTTATTATTATTATTCTTCCGCCTAAATTTTTGGTCACGCTTTATGTCAACGCCGTTGGACCGATAAATTCAATACTTGCCACAATGGTAAAGCTATATGAGATCTGGTGCATATCCTAAGTTCAGACACATAGGTCACATGACCAGGCCGCCATCTTGGATTAAAGGCGAAATTTTCAATGCCGAATTGCGCACCTTTCTGAGGGTCTGAGTGCTCCAATTTTCTTATGATAGAAGCAGTGCGACAAGGGCTACAAATCTCATCAAAAAAAACTTTAGCGGTCACGTGACTTTTTTTTTTAGAATTTTTTTAAATTTTGTTTTGCATCTCATTTGCATAATTTTCGACAAATCAACTAACCCTGAATAACTTTGAAAGATCATATGACATAGTATTTAATTCCAAAATATTGAGTCCAGGCGATAAGCCGTTTTTTATAAGAAAATTTTAGAATGTTTTTCCATATTTTTTTGTTCTTTTACATGGTCACGTGACCTCATTTTTTAGACATAATTGCAATATCTCAAGCACTGTTACAGATAGGAACATGCAACAAGTGCAATATTGAAGTGATGGTACATGAAATTCTACTAACAAACAAGATGACCATATATGGTCATGTGATCTCATTAAAAATGCATAAATGTAATATATCAAGCACTGTTACAGATAGGGACATGCAACCTGTGCAATATCGAAGCTATAAGACATGAGATGTGACTAACTAATGTGATGACCATATATGGTCATGTGACTTCATCAAATATGCATAAATGTAATAACTCAAGCACAGTTACAGACGGGAACATGCAACCAGTGCAATATTGAAGTGATGGTACATGAAATTTTACTAACAAACAAGATGACTATATATGGTCATGTGACCTCATTGAATATGCATAAATGTAATATATCAAGCACTGCAAGAGTTAGTTACATGCAACCTGTGCAATATCGGAGGTATGGGTCAAGAGATGTGACTAACTAATGTGATGACCATATGTGGTCATGTGACTTCATTAAATATGCATAATTGAATTATCTCAAGCACTGTTACAGATAGAAACATGCAACCTGTGCAAAATCGAAGCTATGGGACATGAGATGTGAGTAACTAATGTGATGACCGTATATGGTCATGTGCCGTCATTAAATATGCATAATTGTAATATCTCAAGCAGAATCACAGATAGAGAATGCAACCTATGCAATATCGAAGCTATGTGACAAGAGATATGACTAACTAATGTGATGACCACATATGGTCATGTGACCTCATCAAATATGCATAAATGTAATAACTCAAGCACTGTTACAGATAGGAACATGCAACCAGTGCAATATTGAAGCTATTGCACAACAGAAGTGACTAACACATCCGATGACCATATATGGTCATGTGACCTCATCAAATAAGCATAAATGTAATAACTCAAGCACTATTACAGACGGGAATATGCAACCTGTGCAATATCGAATCTATGGAACAAGAGATGTGACTAACTAATGTGATGATCATATACGGTCATGTGACCTCATCAAATATGCACAAATGTTTTATCTCAAGCACTGTTACAGATAGGAACATGCAACCAATGCAATATTGAAGTTATTGCACAACAGAGCTGAAAAAAACATCCGATGACCGTATATGGTCATGGGACATTATTAAATATGCAAGATTGTAATACCTTAAGCACTGTTACAGACAGGAACATGTAACATGTTTAGTATGAAGGCCATGCAATTTCCTTTAATATATTATTGTCAATGATGCTGATTTTGGAACACTGCTAATATGTCAGTGGGCTCGAAACCCGACATTGCTGCAACGCAGCTATATTTATTATTAGGTTTTCAAGACACATGTCTTGGAAACCTATTGTAATCGTTATGTTTTTTATTATTCCGCCAGATTTTTTCGCTAAGCGCCATTTCGACACCGTTGCACATATCTTGAAAAAATTTTCATATGTTTGTAAAGGTTGATGAGATCTAGTGCATATCCTAAGATGACGCATGTTGGTCACGTGGTACGGCGGCCATTTTGAATTTAAGACGAAATATGGCATGCTCATTTAAACACCTTTCTGAGGGTCTAGGAGTCTCAAACTTTCGCTTAAAAGAAGCATTGACCCTAGAGCTACGTATTTCATGAAAAAAAAGTTGAACGGTCATGTGACTTTTTTTTCTAGAATTTTCTGAAATATTGTTTTGCATCTCATTTGCATAATTTTGATCGTATCAAAATTCCACGCCATAATTTTGAAGACCATCATACATACTACAGATTAATCAAAGAATCATGAAAGTGCGACCAGTAGTTTTGGAGCAGTTGATTTATGAATATTTTTCACATTTTATATAAAATAGTCAGCAATGTTGCATTATGGGAAAGGGGGGAGGGCCTATATATGATACACATTGAATTGACATATATTGAGAACTATTGTATATACAAACATGGAACTAACGCTATATTGAAAACATTGGACAAGAGAATTGACCAAAATATTGGATGACCATATATGGTCATGCAACTCATTAAATATGCATGTCTCTAATATCTCAGGCACTACTGCAAGTACAAACATGGAACCAACGCTAAATTGAAGACATTGGCCAAGAGAATTGACCAACATATTCGATGACCATATATGGTCATAGAACTCATTAAATATGCATGTCTATAATATCTCAGGCACTATTGCAAGTACAAACATGGAACCAATGCTATATTGAAAACATTGAACAAAAGAATTGATCAACATAGTGTATGACCATATATGGTCATAGAACTTATTAAATATGCGTGTCTCTAATATCTCAGGCATTATTGCAAGTACAAACATGGAATCAAGGCTATATTGAAGACATTGGACAAAAGAATTGACCAACATATTCGATGACCATATATGGTCATAGAACTCATTAAATATGCATGTCTCTAATATCTCAGGCACTATTGAAATCACAAACATGGAACCAATGTTATATTGAAGACATTGGACAAAAGGATTGACTAACACATTCGATGACCATATATGGTCATAGAACTCATTTAATATGCATATCCATAATATCTCGAGCACTTTTAAAGATAGAGACATGTACCCAAACCTATACTGAAGGCATTGGACAAAAGAATTGACCAACATTTTAAATGACCATATATGGTCATAGAACTCATTAAATATGCATGTCTCTAATATCTTAGGCACTGTTACAAGTAGGAACATTGAACCAATGCTATATTGAAGACATTGGACTAGAGAATTGACAAACATACCTGATGACTATATATGGTCATAGAACTCATTAAATATGCATGTCTCTAATATCTCAGGCACTATTGCAAACACAAACATGGAACCAATATTATATTGAAGACATTGGACAAAAGAATTGACCAACATAGATGATGACCATATATGGTCATGGAACTCATTAAATATGCATGGCTATAATATCTCGGACACTATCACATATACAAACATGGAACCAACGTTAATTTTGAGGGCTATTGCAAACAGTCATACATGGCCATGCATTGCATGTGACTTGGCCATGTGCCATGGTCTTGAAAACCGGTGATTGCTGCTATGCAGCTATATTTAGGGTTTCGAGCCCATTTGGTCGAAACCCTATTGTAATTGTTCCGTTTATTATTATTATTATGATTCCGCCTAAATTTTTGGACACGCTTTATGTCAACGCCGTTGGACCGATCAGCTCCATACTTGCCACAATGGTAGAGCTGGATGAGATCTGGTGCATATCCTAAGTTCAGACACATAGATCACATGACACGGCCGCCATCTTGGATTAAAGACGAAATTTTCAATGCCGATTTGCGCACCTTTCTGAGGGTCTGAGTGCTCCAAATTTTTTATGGTAGTAGCAGTAGGAGAAGGGCTACAAATTTCATCAAAAAAAACTTTAGCGGTCACGTGATATTTTTTTTTCTAGAATTTTTTTAACTTTGTTTTGCATCTCATTTGCATAATTTTCGACTAATCAACTAACCCTGCATAACTTTGAAAGATCAGATGACATACTATTTAATTCCAAAATGTGAAGTCCAGGCGATAAGCCGTTTTTTATAAGAAGATTTTAGAATGTTTTTTCATATTTTTTTGTTCTTTTACATGGTCACGTGACCTCATTTTATAGACATAATTGCAATATCTCAAGCACTGTTACAGATAGGGACATGCATCCTGTGCAATATCGAAGCTATAAGACACGAGATGTGACTAACTAATGTGATGACCATATATGGTCATGTGACTTCATTAAATATGCATAATTGAATTATCTCAAGCACTGTTACAGATAGAAACATGCAACCTGTGCAATATTGAAGCAATGAGACATGAGATGTAACGAACTAATGTGATGACCATATATGGTCATGTGACTTTATCAAATATGCATAAATGTAATAACTCAAGCACAGTTACAGACGGGAACATGCAACCAGTGCAATATTGAAGTGATGGTACATGACATTTTACTAACAAACAAGATGACCATATATGGTCATGTGACCTCTTGAATATGCATAAATGTAATATATCAAGCACTGCAAAAGTTAGGGACATGCAACCTGTGCAATATCGAAGGTATGGGTCAAGAGATGTGACTAACTAATGTGATGACCATATATGGTCATGTGACTTCCTTAAATATGCATAATTGAATTATCTCAAGCACTGTTACAGATAGAAACATGCAACCTGTGCAATATCGAAGCTATGAGACAATAGATGTGACTAACTATAGTGATGACCATATATGGTCATGTAACTTCATCAAATATGCATACATGTAATAACTCAAGCACTGTTACAGACATGAACATGCAACCTGTGCAAAATCGAAGCTATGGGACATGAGATGTGAGTAACTAATGTGATGACCATATATGGTCATGTGACATCATTAAATATGCACAATTGTAATATCTGAAGCAGAATCACAGATAGAGACATGCAACCTATGCAATATCGAAGCTATGAGGCAAGAGATGTGACTAATGTGATGACCATATATGGTCATGTAACTTCATCAAATATGCATAAATGTAATAACTCAAGCACTGTTACAGATAGGAACATGCAACCAGTGCAATATTGAAGCTATTGCACAACAGAAGTGACTAACCCATCCGATGACCATATATGGTCATGTGACCTCATCAAATATGCATAAATGTTATATCTCAAGCACTGTTACAGATAGGAACATGCAACCAGTGCAATATTGAAGCTATTGCACAACAGAAGTGACTAACACATCCGATGACCATATATGGTCATGTGACCTCATCAAATATGCATAAATGTTATATCTCAAGCACTGTTACAGATAGGAACATGCAACCAGTGCAATATTAACGGAATTGCACAACAGAGGAGACTAACATATCCGATGACCATATATGGTCATGTGACCTCATCAAATATGCATAAATGTAATAACTCAAGCACTATTACAGACGGGAACTTGCAACATGTGCAATATCGAATCTATGGAACAAGAGATGTGACTAACTAATGTAATGACCATATATGGTCATGTGACATCATCAAATATGCATAAATGTTATATCTCAAGCACTGTTACAGATAGGAACATGCAACCAATGCAATATTGAAGTTATTGCACAACAGAGCTGACAAAAACATCCGATGACCATATATGGTCATGGGACATCATATAATATGCAAGATTGTAATACCTTAAGCACTGTTACAGACAGGAACATGTAACGTGTTTAGTATGAAGGCCATGTAATTTCCTTTAATATATTATTGTCGATGATGCTGATTTTGGAACGCTGCTAATAAGTCAGTGGGCTCGAAACCCGACATTGCTGCAACGCAGCTATATTTATTAGGGTTTCGAGCCCATTTGGTCGAAACCCTATTGAAATTGTTCCGTTTATTAGGGTTTCGAGCCCTATGGGGCGAAACCCTATTGTAATTGCTTTGATTATTATTAGGGTTTCGAGCCCTATGGGTCGGAAACCCTTTTGTAATTGCTATGTTTATTATTATTATTATTATTTTTCCGCCGTTTTTTGTAACCACTGTAACTTGAAAAATAATGCTGCGATTGACTTGCCATTTCGCATTCTGATAAAGGACCATGAGTTGTGGTGCATACCCCAAAACCAGCTATGTAGGTCACATGACCTGGCCGCCATCTTAGGTAGAACACAGACCGGAAGTACTCAATTGCACCACTTTCTGAGGGTCTAGGAACTTCCGGTTTTTTTGTGTGGCATCATTGGCTCATGTCTAGCAAATATCAGCAATAAAAACTTTAGCGGTCATGTGACCTTGGCCGCCATATTGGATTTTCCGAAAATTGACAAGAAACTTTTAAAATCTTCTTCTCAAAAATGGCTCATTCATGTGATTATACATTTGCTTTGCAGCACCTATGGCCATAGCTCTACAAAGTGACTGAAGCAGATTTTTGAAAAATGGCTTCCTTTGGCAGCCATCTTGGATTTAATAAAAAGTGAAAGTACGCTATAACTCATGAACAATTTGCCAGATTTAAACCAAAGTTGGCATACAACATCCCTTCAATAAGATGATTATGTGTTCATAAAAATATTTCCCATGATTCAAGTGGTTTTGGCGGCCATAATGAATTTATCAAAAAATTGCAAAAAACCTCAAAAAATTATCTTCTTAAAAACTGCTTGTTTGTTTGACAATCAATTTAGCATATAGTATCTCTGTTGATAGCTCTACAAAGTTACGGAAGCAGATTTTTGAAAAATGGCTTTCTTTGGCAGCCATCTTGGATTTAGTGAAAAGTGAAAGTACGCTATAACTCATGAACAATTTGCCAGATTTAAACCAAAGTTGGCATACAACATCCCTTCAATAAGATGATTATGTGTTCATAAAAATATTTCCCATGATTCAAGTGGTTTTGGCGGCCATAATGAATTTATCAAAAAATTGCAAAAAACCTCAAAAAATTATCTTCTTAAAAACTGCTTGTTTGTTTGACAATCAATTTAGCATATAGTATCTCTGTTGATAGCTCTACAAAGTTACGGAAGCAGATTTTTGAAAAATGGCTTTCTTTGGCAGCCATCTTGGATTTAGTGAAAAGTGAAATTACGCTATAACTTATGAACAATTTGCCAGATTTAAACAAAACTTGGCATACAACATCCGTTCAATAAGATAATTATGTGTTCATGAAAATATTTCCCATGATTCAAGTGGTTTTGGCGGCCATGTTGAATTTATCACAAAAATGCCAAAAACCTCAAGAAATTATTATCTTAAAAACTGCTTGCTTGTTTGACAATCTATTTAGCATATAGTATCTCTGTTGATAGCTCTACAAAGTTACTGAAGCCGATTTTCGAAAAATGGCTTCCTTTGGCAGCCATCTTGGATTTAGTAAAAAAGTGAAAGTACGCTATAACTTATGAACGATTTGCCAGATTTAAACAAAACTTGGCATACAACATCCGCTTAATGAGATGATTATGTGTTCATGAAAATATTTCCCATGATTCAAGTGGTTTTGGCGGCCATGTTGAATTTATCACAAAAATTCAAAAAACCTCAAAAAATTATCTTGTTAAAAACTGCTTCCTTGTTTGAAAAGCAATTTAGCATATAGTATCTCTGTTGATAGCTCTACAAAGTTACTAAAGTAGATTATCGAAAAATGGCTTCCTTTGGCAGCCATTTTGGATTATTTCGAAAGTGAAAGTACGCTATAACTCATGAACAATTAGCCCGATTGAAACTAAAGTTGGCATAAAACATGTGTTCAATAAGATGATTATGTGTTCATGAAAATATTTCCCATGATTCAAGTGTTTTTGGCGGCCATGTTGAATTTATCACAAAAATGAAAAAAACCTCAAAAAATTATCTTCTTAAAAACTGCTTGCTTGTTTGAAAAGCAATTCAGCATATAGTATCTCTGTTGAAAGCTCTACAAAGTTACTGAAGCAGATTTTTGAAAAATGGCTTCATTTGGCAGCCATCTTGGATTTAGTAAAAAGTGAAATTATGCTATAACTTATGAACAATTTGCCAGATTTAAACAAAACTTGGCATACAACATCCGCTCAATAAGATGATTATGTGTTCATGGAAATATTTCCCATGATTCAAGTGGTTTTGGCGGCCATGTTGAATTTATCACAAAAATTCAAAAAACCTCAAAAAATTATCTTGCTAAAAACTGCTTCCTTGTTTGAAAAGCAATTCAGCATATTGTATCTCTGTCGATAGCTCTACAAAGTTACTGAAGCAGATTTTCGAAAAATGGCTTCTTTTGGCAGCCATCTTGGATTTAGTAAAAAGTGAAAGTACACTATAACTTATGAACGATTTGCCAGATTTAAACAAAACTTGGCATACAACATCCGCTCAATGAGATGATTATGTGTTCATGGAAATATTTCCCATGATTCAAGTGGTTTTGGCGGCCATGTTGAATTTATCACAAAAATTCAAAAAACCTCAAAAAAATATCTTGTTAAAAACTGCTTGCTTGTTTGAAAAGCAATTTAGCATATAGTATCTCTGTTGATAGCTCTACAAAGTTACTGAAGTAGATTTTTAAAAATGGCTTCCTTTGGCAGCCATCTTGGATTTAGTAAAAGAGAAAAAGTTCTATAACTCATGAACTATTTGTCCTTGCATTAAGTTTATCATATTCCTGTGAAATCAAATCCATATGTTGTGTAGTTTGTCTGCTATCTTGCATTCCAGACATGAAACGTTCGTCAAATAATCACATCGAGCAAGTGCAATTTGTCATGAGCCACGCAGGCTCGAAACCCGTCATCGCTGCTATGCAGCTATATTTAGGGTTTCGAGCCCTATGGGGCGAAACCCTATTGTAATTGCTATGTTTATTAGGCTTTCAAGTCCCTTCAGGCTTGAAAGCCTATTGTTTTTGTTATGTTTATTATTATTATTATTATTATTATTATTATTATTATTATTATTATTATTATTATTCTTCCGCCAAGTTCAAACGACTTCTTCTCTGAAACGGCTGGACCGTTTTGCCTGAAAATTTGTATATACCTTCTACATGTCATGCCATTAAAAGTGACTGAAACAGATTTTCGATTAGTCACGTGGTTCGGCCGCCATCTTGGAACTCATTAAATATGCATGTCTCTTGTATCTCAAAAACTATTGCATGTACAAACATGGAACTAATGGTATATTGAAGGCAACGGACAAGAGAATTGGCCAAAATATTCGTTGACCATATATGGTCATAGAACTCATTTAATATGCATGTCTCTAATATCTCAAGCGCTATTCCATGTACAAACATGGAACAAACACTATATTGAAGACAATTGAAAAGAGAATTGGCCAACATATCCGTTGACCATATAAGGTCATATACCTCATTAAATATGCATACCTATAATATCTCAGGCACTATTTCACATACAGACATGGAACCATTGCTATATTGAAGGCTTTGGACAAGAGAAATTGTCAACATCTTCAATGACCATATATGGTCATATAACTCATTAAATATGCATGTCTCCAATATCTCAAGCACTAATGCATATATAAACATGGTACCAATGCTATTTTGAAGGCACTGGGAAAGGAAATTGGCCAACATATCCGTTGACCATATATGGTCATAGAACTCATTTAATATGCATGTCTCTAATATTGCAAGCAGTATTGAAGTTAGAGACATGGAAATAGCGCTATAATGAAGGCATTGGGCCAGAACGTCGTGTAAGCTACACTTATATACATTGCACAAATCAAATCTTCAAACTTTTTTTTCCAAATTTAATGGTGTTATGGCCCTTTTTTCTTGAAAGCCGTTAATAGCTGCTCTGCAGCTATATTTATTATTATTATTATTTTTCCGCCGTTTTTTGTAACCACTGTAACTTGAAAAATAATGCTGCGATTGACTTGCCATTTCGCATTCTGATAAAGGGCCATGAGTTGTGGTGCATATCCCAAAACCAGCTATGTAGGTCACCTGACCTGGCCGCCATCTTAGGTAGAACACAGACCGGAAGTACTCAATTGCACCACTTTCTGAGGGTCTAGGAACTTCCGGTTTTTTTGTGTGGCATCATTTGCTCATGTCTAGCAAATATAAGCAATAAAATCTTTAGCGGTCATGTGACCTTGGCCGCCATATTGGATTTTCCGAAAATTGACAAAAAACTTTTAAAATCTTCTTCTCGAAAATGGCTCATTCATGTGATTATACATTTGCTTTGCAGCACCTATGGCCATAGCTCTACAAAGTGACTGAAGCAGATTTTTGAAAAATGGCTTCCTTTGGCAGCCATCTTGGATTTAGTAAAAAGTGAAAGTACGCTATAACTTATGAACAATTTGCCAGATTTAAACCAAAGTTGGCATACAACATCCCTTCAATAAGATGATCATGTGTTCATAAAAATATTTCCCATGATTCAAGTGGTTTTGGCGGCCATATTGAATTTATCAAAAAATTGCAAAAAACCTCAAAAAATTATCTTCTTAAAAACTGCTTGTTTGTTTGACAATCAATTTAGCATATAGTATCTCTGTTGATAGCTCTACAAAGTTACTGTAGCATATTTTCGAAAAATGGCTTCTTTTGGCAGCCATCTTGGATTTAGTAAAAAGTGAAAGTACACTATAACTTATGAACGATTTGCCAGATTTAAACAAAACTTGGCATACAACATCCGCTCAATGAGATGATTATGTGTTCATGGAAATATTTCCCATGATTCAAGTGGTTTTGGCGGCCATGTTGAATTTATCACAAAAATTCAAAAAACCTCAAAAAATTATCTTGTTAAAAACTGCTTCCTTGTTTGAAAAGCAATTCAGCATATAGTATCTCTGTCGATAGCTCTACAAAGTTACTAAAGCAGATTTTCGAAAAATGGCTTCCTTTGGCAGCCATCTTGGATTTAGTAAAAAGTGAAAGTACGCTATAACTCATGAACAATTTGCCAGATTTAAACCAAAGTTGGCATACAACATCCCTTCAATAAGATGATTATGTGTTCATAAAAATATTTCCCATGATTCAAGTGTTTTTGGCGGCCATGTTGAATTTATCACAAAAATGCCAAAAAACTCAAAAAATTATCTTCTTAAAAACTGCTTGCTTGTTTGAAAAACAATTCGGCATATAGTATCTCTGTTGATAGCTTCACAAAGTGACTGAAGCAGATTTTTGAAAAATGGCTTCCTTTGGCAGCCATCTTGGATTTAGTAAAAAGTGAAAGTACGCTATAACTCATGAACAATTTGCCAGATTTAAACCAAAGTTGGCATACAACATCCCTTCAATAAGATGATTATGTGTTCATAAAAATATTTCCCATGATTCAAGTGGTTTTGGGCGGCCATATTGAATTTATCAAAAAATTGCAAAAAACCTCAAAAAATTATCTTCTTAAAAACAGCTTGTTTGTTTGACAATCAATTTAGCATATAGTATCTCTGTTGATAGCTCTACAAAGTTACTGAAGTAGACTTTTAAAAATGGCTTCCTTTGGCAGCCATCTTGGATTTAGTAAAAGAGAAAAAGTTCTATAACTCATGAACTATTTGTCCTTGCATTAAGTTTATCACATTCCTGTGAAATCAAATCCATATGTTGTGTAGTTTGTCTGCTATCTTGCATTCTAGACATGAAACGTTCGTCAAATAATCACATCGAGCAAGTGCAATTTGTCATGAGCCACGCAGGCTCGAAACCCGTCATCGCTGCTATGCAGCTATATTTAGGCTTTCAAGTCCCTTCAGGCTTGAAAGCCTATTGTTTTTGTTAAGTTTATTATTATTATTATTATTATTATTATTATTATTATTCCGCCAACTTCAAACGACTTCTTCTCTGAAACGGCTGGACCGTTTTGCCTGAAAATTTGTATATACCGTCTACATGTCATGCCATTAAAAGTGACTGAAACAGATTTTCGATTAGTCACGTGGTTCGGCCGCCATCTTGGAACTCATTAAATATGCATGTCTCTTGTATCTCAAAAACTATTGCATGTACAAACATGGAACTAACGGTATATTGAAGGCAACGGACAAGAGAATTGGCCAAAATATTCGTTGACCATATATGGTCATAGAACTCATTAAATATGCATGTCTCATATATCTCAAGCACTATTGCATGTACAAACGTGAAATTGACGCAATATTGAAGGAAATGGTCAAGAGAATGAGCCAACATATTCGTTGACCATATAAGGTCATATACCTCATTAAATATGCATACCTATAATATCTCAGGCACTATTGCACATACAGACATGGAACCATTGCTATATTGAAGGCTTTGGACAAGAGAAATTGTCAACATCTTCAATGACCATATATGGTCATATAACTCATTAAATATGCATGTCTCCAATATCTCAAGCACTATTGCATGTACAAACATGGAACTAACGGTATACCGAAGGCAATGGACAAGAAAATTGACCAACATATTCGTTGACCATATATGGTCATAGAACTCATTAAATATGCATGTATCCAATATCTCAAGCACCATTGCAAGTATAAACATGGTACCAATGATATATTGAAGGCAATGGACAAGAAAATTGGCCAACATATCTGTTGACCATATATGGTCATAGAACTCACTTAATATGCATGTCTCTAATATCTCAAGCGCTATTCCATGTACAAACATGGAACAAACACTATATTGAAGGCAATAGAAAAGAGAATTGGCCAACATATCCGTTGACCATATATGGTCATAGAACTCATTAAATATGCATGTCTCTAATATTTCAAGCAGTATTGCATGTACAGACAGGGTACCAACGCTATATTGAAGGCAATGGAAAAGAGAATTGGCCAACATATCTGTTGACCATATATAGTCATAGAACTCATTAAATATGCATATCTATAATATCTCAGGCACTCTTGCACATACAGACATGGAACCATTGCTATATTGAAGGCTTTGGACAAGAGAAATTGTCAACATCTTCAATGACCATATACGGTCATATAACTCATTAAATATGCATGTCTCCAATATCTCAAGCACTATAACATGTACAAACATGGAACTAACGGTATACTGAAGGCAATGGACAAGAAAATTGACCAATATATTCGTTGACCATGTATGGTCATAGAACTCATTAAATATGCATGTCTTCAATATCTCAAGCACTATTGCAAGTATAGACACGGTACCAATGCTATATTGAAGGCACTGGGAAAGAAAATTGGCCAACATATCCGTTGACCATATATGGTCATAGAACTCATTAAATATGCATATATATAATATCTCGAGCTCTATTGAAGTTAGATACATGGAAATAGCGCTATAATGATGGCATTGGGCCAGAACGTCGTGTAACCTACACGTATATACATTGCACAAATCAAATCTTCAAACTTTTTTTTTCAAATTTAATGGTGTTATGGCCCTTCTTTCTTGAAAGCCGTTAATAGCTGCTCTGCAGCTATATTTATTAGGCTTTCAAGTCCCTTCAGGCTTGAAAGCCTATTGTTTTTGTTATGTTTATTATTATTATTATTATTATTATTATTATTATTATTCCGCCAACTTCAAACGACTTCTTCTCTGAAACGGCTGGACCGTTTTGCCTGAAAATTTGTATATACCTTCTACATGTCATGCCATTAAAAGTGACTGAAACAGATTTTCGATTAGTCACGTGGTTCGGCCGCCATCTTGGAACTCATTAAATATGCATGTCTCTTGTATCTCAAAAACTATTGCATGTACAAACATGGAACTAACGGTATGTTGAAGGCAACGGACAAGAGAATTGGCCAAAATATTCGTTGACCATATATGGTCATAGAACTCATTAAATATGCATGTCTCTTATATCTCAAGCACTATTGCATGTACAAACGTGAAACTGATGCTATATTGAAGGAAATGGTCTAGAGAATGAGCCAACATATTCGTTGACCATATAAGGTCATATACCTCATTAAATATGCATACCTATAATATCTCAGGCACTATTGCACATACAGACATGGAACCATTGCTATATTGAAGGCTTTGGACAAGAGAAATTGCCAACATCTTCAATGACCATATATGGTCATATAACTCATTAAATATGCATGTCTCCAATATCTCAAGAACTATTACATGTACAAACATGGAACTAACGGTATACCGAAGGCAATGGACAAGAAAATTGACCAACATATTCGTTGACCATATATGGTCATAGAACTCATTAAATATGCATGTCTCCAATATCTCAAGCACCATTGCAAGTATAAACATGGTACCAATGATATATTGAAGGCAATGGACAAGAAAATTGGCCAACACATCCGTTGACCATATATGGTCATAGAACTCATTTAATATGCATGTCTCTAATATCCCAAGCGCTATTCCATGTACAAACATGGAACAAACACTATATTGAAGGCAATAGAAAAGAAAATTGGCCAACATATCCGTTGACCATATATGGTCATAGAACTCATTAAATATGCATGTCTCTAATATTTCAAGCAGTATTGCATGTACAGACAGGGTACCAACGCTATATTGAAGGCAATGGAAACGAGAATTTGCCAAAATATCCGTTGACCATATATGGACATAGAACTCATTAGATATGCATATATATAATATCTCGAGCACTATTGAAGTTAGAGACATTGAAATAGCACTATAATGAAGGCTTTGGGCCAGAACGTCGTGTAACCTACATGTATATACATTGCACAAATCAAATCTTCAAACTTTTTCTTCCCAAAAATTAATGGTGTTATGGCCCTTCTTTCTTGAAAGCCGTTAATAGCTGCTCTGCAGCTATATTTATTATTATTATTCTTCCGCCAACTTCAAACGACTTCTTCTCTGAAACGGCTGGACCGTTTTGCCTGAAAATTTGTATATACCTTCTACATGTCATGCCATTAAAAGTGACTGAAGCAGATTTTCGATTAGTCACGTGGTTCGGCCGCCATGTTGGAACTCATTAAATATGCATGTCTCTTGTAACTCAAAAACTATAGCATGTACAAACATGGAACTAACGGTATATTGAAGGCAACGGACAAGAGAATTGGCCAAAATATTCGTTGACCATATATGGTCATAGAACTCATTAAATATGCATGTCTCTTATATCTCAAGCACTATTGCATGTACAAACGTGAAACTAACGGTATATTAAAGGCAACGGACAAGAGAATTGGCCAAAATATTCGTTGTCCATATATGGTCATAGAACTCATTAAATATGCATGTCTCTTATATCTCAAGCACTATTGCATGTACAAACGTGAAACTAACGGTATATTAAAGGCAACGGACAAGAGAATTGGCCAAAATATTCGTTGACCATATATGGTTATAGAACTCATTAAATATGCATGTCTCTATATCTCAAGCACTATTGCATGTACAAACGTGAAACTTACGCTATATTGAAGGTAATGGTCAAGAGAATGAGGCACCATATTCGTTGACCATATAAGGTCATATACCTCATTAAATATGCATATCTATAATATCTCAGGCTCTATTGCACATACAGGCATGGAACCATTGCTATATTGAAGGCTTTGGACAAGAGAAATTGTCAACATGTTCAATGACTATATATGGTCATATAACTCATTAAATATGCATGTCTCCAATATCTCATGTACTATTGCATGTACAAACATGGAACTAACGGTATACTGAAGGCTTTGGACACGAGAAATTGTCAACATATTCGTTGACCATATATGGTTATAGAACTCATTAAATATGCATGTCTCCAATATTTCAAGCACCATTGCAAGTATAAACATGGTACCAATGCTATATTGAAGGCACTGGGAAAGAAAAAATGGCGAACATATCCGTTGACCATATATGGTCATAGAACTCATTTAATATGCATGTCTCTAATATCTCAAGCGCTGTTCCATGTACAAACATGGAACAAACACTATATTGAAGGCAATAGAAAAGGGAATTGGCCAACATATCAGTTGACCATATATGGTCATAGAACTCATTAAATATGCATGTCTCTAATATTTCAAGCAGTATTGCATGTACAGACAGGGTACCAACGCTGTATTGAAGGCAATGGAAAAAAGAATTGGCCAACATATCCGTTGACTATATATGGTCATAGAGCTCATTAAATATGCATATAATATCTCGAGCTCTATTGAAGTTAGAGACATGGAAATATCGCTACAATGAAGGCATTGGGCCAGAACGTCGTGTAACCTACAAGTATAAACATTGCACAAATCAAATCTTCAAACTTGTTTTCCCCAAATTTAATGGTGTTATGGCTCCTTTTTCTTGAAAGCCGTTAATAGCTGCTCTGCAGCTATATTTAGGGTTTCGAGCCCTATGGGTCGGAAACCCTTTTGTAATTGCTATGTTTATTATTATTATTATTATTCTTATTATTTTTCCACCGTTTTTTAAAGCACTGTAACTTGAAAAATAATGCTGCGATTGATTAGGCATTTTGCATGCTGATGAAGGGCCATGAGTTGTGGTGCATACCCCAAAATCAGCCATGTAGGTCACATGACCTGGCCGCCATCTTAGGTAGAACACAAACCGGAAGTGCTCAATTGCACCACTTTCTGAGGGTCTAGGAACTTCCGGTTTTTTTGTGTGGCATCATTGGCTCATGTCTAGCAAATATCAGCAATAAAATCTTTAGCGGTCATGTGACCTTGGCCGCCATATTGGATTTTGTGAAAATTGACAAAAAAAATTTAAAATCTTCTTCTCAAAAATGGCTCGTTCATGTGATTAGATATTTGCTTTGCAGCACCTATGGCCATAGCTCTACAAAGTGACTGAAGCAGATTTTTGAAAAATGGCTTCCTTTGGCAGCCATCTTGGATTTAGTAAAAAGTGAAAGTACGCTATAACTCATGAACAATTTGCCAGATTTAAACCAAAGTTGGCATACAACATCCCTTCGATAAGATGATTATGTGTTCATAAAAATATTTCCCATGATTCAAGTGGTATTGGCGGCCATATTGAATTTATCAAAAAATTGCAAAAAACCTCAAAAAATTATCTTCTTAAAAACTGCTTGCTTGGATGACAATCAATTTAGCATATAGTATCTCTGTTGATAGCTCTACAAAGGTACTGAAGCAGATTTTTGAAAAATGGCTTCCTTTGGCAGCCATCTTGGATTTAGTGAAAAGTGAAATTACGCTATAAATTATGAACAATTTTCCAGATTTCGACAAAACTTGGCATACAACATCCACTCAATAAGATGATTATGTGTTCATAAAAATATTTCCCATGACTCAAGTGGTTTTGGCGGCCATCTTGAATTTATCACAAAAATGCCAAAAACCTCAAGAAATTATTATCTTAAAAACTGCTTGCTTGTTTGACAATCTATTTAGCATATAGTATCTCTGTTGATAGCTCTACAAAGTTACTGAAGCCGATTTTCGAAAAATGGCTTCCTTTGGCAGCCATCTTGGATTTAGTAAAAAAGTGAAAGTACGCTATAACTTATGAACGATTTGCCAGATTTAAACAAAACTTGGCATACAACATCCGCTCAATGAGATGATTATGTGTTCATGAAAATATTTCCCATGATTCAAGTGGTTTTGGCGGCCATGTTGAATTTATCACAAAAATTCAAAAAACCTCAAAAAATTATCTTGTTAAAAACTGCTTCCTTGTTTGAAAAGCAATTTAGCATATAGTATCTCTGTTGATAGCTCTACAAAGTTACTAAAGTAGATTATCGAAAAATGGCTTCCTTTGGCAGCCATCTTGGATTTAGTAAAAGAGAAAAAGTTCTATAACTCATGAACTATTTGTCCTTGCATTAAGTTTATCATATTCCTGTGAAATCAAATCCATATGTTGTGTAGTTTGTCTGCTATCTTTCATTCTAGACATGAAACATTCGTCAAATAATCACATCGAGCAAGTGCAATTTGCCATGAGCCACGCAGGCTCGAAACCCGTCATCGCTGCTATGCAGCTATATTTATTCTTATTTTTTTTCCGCCGTTTTTATAAATCACTGTAACTTGAAAAATAATGCTGCGAATGATTTGCCATTTTGCATGCTGATAAAGTGTTATGAGTTGTGGTGCATATCCGAAAACCAGCCATGTAGGTCACATGACCTGGCCGCCATCTTAGGTAGAACACAAACCGGAAGTGCTCAATTGCACCACTTTCTGAGGGTCTAGGAACTTCCGGTTTTTTTGTGTAGCATCATTGGCTCATGTCTAGCAAATATCAGCAATAGAATCTTTAGCGGTCATGTGACCTTGGCCGCCATATTGGATTTTCCGAAAATTGACAAAAAAATTTTAAAATCTTCTTCTCAAAAATGGCTCATTCATGTGATTATACATTTGCTTTGCAGCACCTATGGCCATAGCCCTACAAAGTGACTGAAGCAGATTTTTGAAAAATGGCTTCCTTTGGCAGCCATCTTGGATTTAATAAAAAGTGAAAGTACGCTATAACTCATGAACAATTTGCCAGATTTAAACCAAAGTTGGCATACAACATCCCTTCAATAAGATGATTATGTGTTCATAAAAATATTTCCCATGATTCAAGTGGTTTTGGCGGCCATATTGAATTTATCAAAAAATTGCAAAAAACCTCAAAAAATTATCTTCTTAAAAACTGCTTGTTTGTTTGACAATCAATTTAGCATATAGTATCTCTGTTGATAGCTCTACAAAGTAACTGTAGCAGATTTTCGAAAAATGGCTTCTTTTGGTAGCCATCTTGGATTTAGTAAAAAGTGAAAGTACACTATAACTTATGAACGATTTGCCAGATTTAAACAAAACTTGGCATACAACATCCGCTCAATGAGATGATTATGTGTTCATGGAAATATTTCCCATGATTCAAGTGGTTTTGGCGGCCATGTTGAATTTATTACAAAAATTCAAAAAACCTCAAAAAATTATCTTGTTAAAAACTGCTTCCTTGTTTGAAAAGCAATTCAGCATATAGTATCTCTGTCGATAGCTCTACAAAGTTACTGAAGCAGATTTTCGAAAAATGGCTTCCTTTGGCAGCCATCTTGGATTTAGTAAAAAGTGAAAGTACACTATAACTTATGAACGATTTGCCAGATTTAAAGAAAACTTGGCATACAACATCCGCTCAATGAGATGATTATGTGTTCATGGAAATATTTCCCATGATTCAAGTGGTTTTGGCGGCCATGTTGAATTTATCACAAAAATTCAAAAAACCTCAAAAAATTATCTTGTTAAAACTGCTTCCTTGTTTGAAAAGCAATTCAGCATATAGTATCTCTGTCGATAGCTCTACAAAGTTACTGAAGCAGATTTTCGAAAAATGGCTTCCTTTGGCAGCCATCTTGGATTTAGTAAAAAGTGAAAGCACGCTATAACTTATGAACAATTTGCCAGATTTAAACAAAACTTGGCATACAACATCCGCTCAATGAGATGATTATGTGTTCATGGAAAGATTTCCCATGATTCAAGTGGTTTTGGCGGCCATGTTGAATTTATCACAAAAATTCAAAAAACCTCAAAAAAATATCTTGTTAAAAACTGCTTGCTTGTTTGAAAAGCAATTTAGCATATAGTATCTCTGTTGATAGCTCTACAAAGTTACTGAAGTAGATTTTTAAAAATGGCTTCCTTTGGCAGCCATCTTGGATTTAGTAAAAGAGAAAAAGTTCTATAACTCATGAACTATTTGTCCTTGCATTAAGTTTATCATATTCCTGTGAAATCAAATCCATATGTTATGTAGTTTGTCTGCTATCTTGCATTCTAGACATGAAACGTTCGTCAAATAATCACATCGAGCAAGTGCAATTTGTCATGAGCCACGCAGGCTCGAAACCCGTCATCGCTGCTATGCAGCTATATTTATTATTATTATTTTTCCGCCGTTTTTTGTAACCGCTGTAACTTGAAAAATAATGCTGCGATTGATTTGCTATTTTGCATGCTGATAAAGGGCCATGAGTTGTGGTTCATACCCCAAAACCAGCCATGTAGGTCACATGACCTGGCCGCCATCTTGGGTAGAACACAAACCGGAAGTGCTCAATTGCACCACTTTCTGAGGGTCTAGGAACTTCCGGTTTTTTTGTGTGGCATCATTAGCTCATGTCTAGCAAATATCAGCAATAAAATCTTTAGCGGTCATGTGACCTTGGCCGCCATATTGGATTTTCCGAAAATTGACAAAAAACTTTTAAAATCTTCTTCTCAAAAATGGCTCATTCATGTGATTATACATTTGCTTTGCAGCACCTATGGCCATAGCTCTACAAAGTGACTGAAGCAGATTTTTGAAAAATGGCTTCCTTTGGCAGCCATCTTGGATTTAATAAAAAGTGAAAGTACGCTATAACTCATGAACAATTTGCCAGATTTAAACCAAATTTGGCATACAACATCCCTTCAATAAGATGATTATGTGTTCATAAAAATATTTCCCATGATTCAAGTGGTTTTGGCGGCCATATTGAATTTATCAAAAAATTGCAAAAAACCTCAAAAAATTATCTTCTTAAAAACTGCTTGTTTGTTTGACAATCAATTTAGCATATAGTATCTCTGTTGATAGCTCTACAAAGTAACTGTAGCAGATTTTCGAAAAATGGCTTCTTTTGGTAGCCATCTTGGATTTAGTAAAAAGTGAAAGTACACTATAACTTATGAACGATTTGCCAGATTTAAACAAAACTTGGCATACAACATCCGCTCAATGAGATGATTATGCGTTCATGGAAATATTTCCCATGATTCAAGTGGTTTTGGCAGCCATGTTGAATTTATCACAAAAATTCAAAAAACCTCAAAAAATTATCTTGTTAAAAACTGCTTCCTTGTTTGAAAAGCAATTCAGCATATAGTATCTCTGTCGATAGCTCTACAAAGTTACTGAAGCAGATTTTCGAAAAATGGCTTCCTTTGGCAGCCATCTTGGATTTAGTAAAAAGTGAAAGCACGCTATAACTTGTGAACAATTTGCCAGATTTAAACAAAACTTGGCATACAACATCCGCTCAATGAGATGATTATGTGTTCATGGAAATATTTCCCATGATTCAAGTGGTTTTGGCGGCCATGTTGAATTTATCACAAAAATTCAAAAAACCTCAAAAAAATATCTTGTTAAAAACTGCTTGCTTGTTTGAAAAGCAATTTAGCATATAGTATCTCTGTTGATAGCTCTACAAAGTTACTGAAGTAGATTTTTAAAAATGGCTTCCTTTGGCAGCCATCTTGGATTTAGTAAAAGAGAAAAAGTTCTATAACTCATGAACTATTTGTCCTTGCATTAAGTTTATCATATTCCTGTGAAATCAAATCCATATGTTGTGTAGTTTGTCTGCTATCTTGCATTCTAGACATGAAACGTTCGTCAAATAATCACATCGAGCAAGTGCAATTTGTCATGAGCCACGCAGGCTCGAAACCCGTCATCGCTGCTATGCAGCTATATTTATTAGGGTTTCGAGCCCATTTGGTCGAAACCCTTTTGTAATTGTTCCGTTTATTATTATTATTATTATTATTATTATTATTATTCTTCCGCCTAAATTTTTGGTCACGCTTTATGTCAACACCGTTGGACCGATCAGTCCCATACTTGCCACAATGGTAAAGCTGTATGAGATCTGGTGCATATCCTAAGTTCAGACACATAGGTCACATGACCAGGCCGCCATCTTGGATTAAAGGCAAAATATTCAATGTCGAATTGCGCACCTTTCTGAGGGTCTGAGTGCTCCAATTTTTTTATGATAGTAGCAGTGCGATAAGGGCTACAAATTTCATCAAAAAAAACTTTAGCGGTCACGTGACTTTTTTTTTAGAATTTTTTTTAATTTTGTTTTGCATCTCATTTGCATAATTTTCGACAAATCAACTAACCCTGAATAACTTTGAAAGATCATATGACATAGTATTTAATTCCAAAATATGAAGTACAGGCGATAAGCCGTTTTTTAGGAGAAGATTTTAGAATGTTTTTTCATATTTTGTTGGTCTTTTATATGGTCACGTGACCTCATTTTATAGACATAATTGCAATATCTCAAGCACTGTTACAGATAGGAACATGCAACCAGTGCAATATTGAAGTGATGGTACATGAAATTCTACTAACATACAAGATGACCATATATGGCCATGTGATCTAATTAAATATGCATAAATGTAATATATCAAGCACTGTTACAGATAGGGACATGCAACCTGTGCAATATCGAAGCTATAAGACACGAGATGAGACTAACTAATGTGATGACCATATATGGTCATGTGACTTCATCAAATATGCATAAATGTAATAACTCAAGCACAGTTACAGACGGGAACATTCAACCAGTGCAATATTGAAGTGATGGTACATGAAATTCTACTAACAAACAAGATGACCATATATAGTCATGTGACCTCATTGAATATGCATAAATGTAATATATCAAGCACTGTAAGAGTTAGGGACATGCAACCTGTGCAATATCGAAGCTATGGGTCAAGAGATGTGACTAACTAATGTGATGACTATATATGATCATGTGACCTCATCAAATATGCATAAATGTAATAACTCAAGCACTGTTACAGACGGGAACATGCAACGTGTGCAATATAGAATCTATGGAACAAGAGATGTTTATAACTAATGTGATGACCACATATGGTCATGTGACCTCATCAAATATGCATAAATGTTATATCTCAAGCACTGTTACAGATAGGAAAACGCAACCAATGCAGTATTGAAGTTATTGCACAACAGAGCTGACAAAAACATCCGATGACCATATATGGTCATGGGACATCATTAAATATGCAAGATTGTAATACCTTAAGCACTGTTACAGACAGGAACATGTAACATGTTTAGTATGAAGGCCATGCAGTTTCCTTTAATATATTATTGTCAATGATGCTGATATTGGAACGCTGCTAATAAGTCAGTGGGCTCGAAACCCGACATTGCTGCAACGCAGCTATATTTATTATTATGATTCCGCCTAAATTTTTGGTCACGCTTTATGTCAACGCTGTTGGACCGATCAGCTCCATACTTGCCACAATGGTAAAGCTGGATGAGATCTGGTGCATATCCTAAGTTCAGACACATAGGTCACATGACCAGGCCGCCATCTTGGATTAAAGACGAAATTTTCAATGCCGAATTGCACACCTTTCTGAGGGTCTGAGTGCTCCAAATTTTTTATGGCAGTAGCAGTGGGAGAAGGGCTACAAATTTCATCAAAAAAAACTTTAGCGGTCACATGACTAATTTTTTTCTAGAATTTTTTTAATTTTCTTTTGCATCTCATTTGCATAATTTTCGACTAATCAACTATCCCTGAATAACTTTGAAAGATCATATGACATAGTATTTAATTCCAAAATATGAAGTCCAGGCGATAAGCAGTTTTTTAGAAGAAGATTTTAGAATGTTTTTTCATATTTTTTTTGTTCTTTTATATGGTCACGTGACCTCATTTTGTAGACATAATTGCAATATCTCAAGCACTGTTACAGATAGAGACATGCAACTAGTGCAATATTGAAGTGATGGTACAAGAAATTTTACTTACAAACAAGATGACCATATATGGTCATGTGACCTCATTAAATATGCATTAATGTAATATATCAAGCACTAATACAGATACGAACATGCAACCTGTACAATATCGAAGCTATGAGGCAAAATATGTGACTAACTAATGTGATGACCATATATGGTCATGTGACCTCATCAAATATGCATAAATGTAATAAGTCAAGCACTGTTACAGACGGGAACATGCAACCTTTGCAATATTGAAGATATGAGACAAGAGATGTGACTAACTAATGTGATGACCATATATGGTCATGTGAGCTCATCAAATATGGACAAATGTAATAACTCAAGCACTGTTACAGACAGGATCATGCAACTAGTGCAATATTGAAGGTCTTGCACAAGAGAGATGACTAACGCATCTGATGACCATATATGGTCATGTGACCTCATCAAATATGCATAAATGTAATAACTCAAGCACTGTTACAGACGGGAACATGCAACCTGTGCAATATCGAATCTATGGAACAAGAGATGTGACTAACTAATGTAATGACCATATATGGTCATGTGACATCATTAAATATGCAAGATTGTAATACCTTAAGCACTGTTACAGACAGGAACATGTAACATGTTTAGTATGAAGGCCATGCAATTTCCTTTAATATATTATTGTCAATGATGCTGATTTTGGAACGCTGCTAATAAGGCAGTGGGCTCGAAACCCGACATTGCTGCAACGCAGCTATATTTATTATTAGGGTTTCGAGCCCATTTGGTCGAAACCCTTTTGTAATTGTTCCGTTTATTATTAGGGTTTCGAGCCCATTTGGTCGAAACCCTTTTGTAATTGTTCCGTTTATTAGGGTTTCGAGCCCATTTGGTCGAAACCCTTTTGTAATTGTTCCGTTTATTATTATTATTATTATTATTAGGCTTTCAAGTCCCTTCAGGCTTGAAAGCCTATTGTTTTTGTTATGTTTATTATTATTATTATTATTATTATTATTATTATTATTATTATTATTATTATTCTTCCGCCAACTTCAAACGACTTCTTCTCTGAAACGGCTGGACCGTTTTGCCTGAAAATGTGTATATGCCTTCTACATGTCATGCCATTAAAAGTGACTGAAACAGATTTTCGATTAGTCACGTGGTTCGGCCGCCATCTTGAAACTCATTAAATATGCATGTCTCTTGTATCTCAAAAACTATTGCATGTACAAACATGGAACTAACGGTATATTGAAGGCGACGGACAAGAGAATTGGCCAAAATATTCGTTGACCATATATGGTCATAGAACTCATTAAATATGCATGTCTCTTATATCTCAAGCACTATTGCATGTACAAACGTGAAACTGACGCTATATTGAAGGAAATGGTCAAGAGAATGAGCCAACATATTCGTTGACCATATAAGGTCATATACCTCATTAAATATGCATACCTATAATATCTCAGGCACTATTACACATACAGACATGGAACCATTGCTATATTGAAGGCTTTGGACAAGAGAAATTGTCAACGTGTTTCATGACCATATATGGTCATATAACTCATTAAATATGCATGTCTCCAATATCTCAAGCACTATTGCATGTACAAACATGGAACTAACAGTATACCGAAGGCAATGGACAAGAAAATTGACCAACATATTCGTTGACCATATATGGTCATAGAACTCATTAAATATGCATGTCTCCAGTGTCTCAAGCACCATTGCAAGTATAAACATGGTACCAATGATATATTGAAGGCAATGGACAAGAAAATTGGCCAACATATCCGTTGACCATATATGGTCATAGAACTCATTAAATATGCATGTCTCGAATATCTCAAGCGCTATTCCATGTACAAACATGGAACAAACACTATATTGAAGGAAATCGAAAAGAGAATTGGCAAACATATCCGTTGACCATATATGGTCATAGATCTCATTAAATAAGCATGTCTCTAATATTTCAAGCAGTACTGCATGTACAGACAGGGTACCAACGCTATATTGAAGGCAATGGAAAGAGAATTGGCCAACATATCCGTTGACCATATATGGTCATAGAACTCATTCAATATGCATATATACAATATCTCGAGCACTATTGAAGTTAGAGACATGGAAATAGCGCTATAATGAAGGCATTGGGCCAGAACGTCATGTAACCTACACGTATATACATTGCACAAATCAAATCTTCAAACTTTTTTTTCCAAATTTAATAGTGTTATGGTCCTTTTTCTTGAAAGCCGTTAATAGCTGCTCTGCAGCTATATTTATTATTATTATTCTTCCGCCTAAATTTTTGGTCACGCTTTATGTCAACGCCGTTGGACCGATCAATTCAATACTTGCCACAATGGTAAAGCTATATGAGATCTGGTGCATATCCTAAGTTCAGACACGTAGGTCACATGACCGGGCCGCCATCTTGGATTAAAGGCGAAATTTTCAATGCCGAATTGCGCACCTTTCTGAGGGTCTGAGTGCTCCAATTTTTTTATGATAGTAGCAGTGCGACAAGGGCTACAAATATCATCAAAAAAAACTTTAGCGGTCACGTGACTTTTTTTTTTAGAATTTTTTTAAATTTTGTTTTGCATCTCATTTGCATAATTTTCGACAAATCAACTAACCCTGAATAACTTTGAAAGATCATATGACATAGTATTTAATTCCAAAATATCGAGTCCAGGCGATAAGCCGTTTTTTATAAGAAGATTTTAGAATGTTTTTTCATATTTTTTTGTTCTTTTATATGGTCACGTGACCTCATTTTATAGACATAATTGCAATATCTCAAGCACTGTTACAGATAGGAACATGCAACCAGTGCAATATTGAAGTGATGGTACATGAAATTCTACTAACAAACAAGATGACCATATATGGTCATGTGATCTCATTAAATATGCATAAATGTAATATATCAAGCACTGTTACAGATAGGGACATGCAACCTGTGCAATATCGAAGCTATAAGAAACGAGATGTGACTAACGAATGTGATGACCATATATGGTCATGTGACTTCATCAAATATGCATAAATGTAATAACTGAAGCACAGTTACAGACGGGAACATGCAACCAGTGCAATATTGAAGTGATGGTACATGAAATTTTACTAACAAACAAGATGACCATATATGGTCATGTGACCTCATTGAATATGCATAAATGTAATATATCAAGCACTGTAAGAGTTAGGGACATGCAACCTGTGCAATATCGAAGGTACGGGTCAAGAGATGTGGCTAACTAATGTGATGACCATATATGGTCATGTGACTTCATTAAATATGCATAATTGAATTATCTCAAGCACTGTTACAGACATGAACATGCAACCTGTGCAAAATCGAAGCTGTGGGACATGAGATGTGAGTAACTAATGTGATGACCGTATATGGTCATGTGACGTCATTAAATATGCATAACTGTAATATCTCAAGCAGAATCACAGATAGAGACATGCAACCTATGCAATATCGAAGCTATGAGACAAGAGATGTGGCTAACTAATGTGATGACCATATATGGTCATGTAAAGTCATCAAATATGCATAAATGTAATAACTCAAGCACTGTTACAGATAGGAACATGCAACCAGTGCAATATTGAAGCTATTGCACAACAGAAGTGACTAACACATCCGATGACCATATATGGTCATGTGACCTCATCAAATATGCATAAATGTTATATCTCAAGCACTGTTACAGATAGGAACATGCAACCAGTGCAATATTGAAGCTATTGCACAACAGAAGTCACTAACATATCCGATGACCATATATGGTCATGTGACCTCATCAAATAAGCATAAATGTAATAACTCAATCACTATTACAGACGGGAACATGCAACCTGTGCAATATCGAATCTATGGAACAAGAGATGTGACAAACTAATGTGATGACCATATATGGTCATGTGACCTCATCAAATATGCATAAATGTTATATTTGAAACACAGTAACAGATAGAAACACACAACCTGTGCAATATCGAAGCTATGAGACAAGATATGTGACTAACACATCTGATGCCCATACACGGTCATGTGACATCATTAAATATGCATAAATGTAATAACTCAAGCACTGTTACAGACGGGAACATGCAACCTGTGCAATATCGAATCTATGGAACAAGAGATGTGACTAACTAATGTGATGACCACACATGGTCATGTGACCTCATCAAATATGCATAAATGTTATATCTCAAGCACTGTTACAGATAGGAAAATGCAACCAATGCAATATTGAAGTTATTGCACAACAGAGCTGACAAAAACATCCGATGACCATATATGGTTATGGGACATCATTAAATATGCAAGATTGTAATACATTAAGCACTGTTACAGACAGGAACATGCAACATGTTTAGTATGAAGGCCATGCAATTTCCTTTAATATATTATTGTCAATGATGCTGATTTTGGAACGCTGCTAATAAGTCAGTGGGCTCGAAACCCGACATTGCTGCAACGCAGCTATATTTATTATTATTATTATTATTATTATTATTATTATTCTTCCGCCTAAATTTTTGGTCACGCTTTATGTCAACACCGTTGGACCGATCAGTTCCATACTTGCCACAATGGTAAAGCTGTATGAGATCTGGTGCATATCCTAAGTTCAGACACATAGGTCACATGACCAGGCCGCCATCTTAGATTAAAAGCGAAATTTTCAATGCCGAATTGCGCACCTTTCTGAGGGTCTGAGTGCTCCAATTTTTTTATGATAGTAGCAGTGCGACAAGGGCTACAAATTTCATCAAAAAAAACTTTAGCGGTCACGTGACTTTTTTTTTTAGAATTTTTTTAAATTTTGTTTTGCATCTCATTTGCATAATTTTCGACAAATCAACTAACACTGAATAACTTTGAAAGATCATATGACATAGTATTTAATTCCAAAATATTGAGTCCAGGCGATAAGCCGTTTTTTATAAGAAGATTTTAGAATGTTTTTCCATATTTTTTTGTTCTTTTACATGGTCACGTGACCTCATTTTTTAGACATAATTGCAATATCTCATGCACTGTTACAGATAGGAACATGCAACCAGTGCAATATTGAAGTGATGGTACATGAAATTCTACTAACAAACAAGATGACCATATATGGTCATGTGATCTCATTAAATATGCATAAATGTAATATATCAAGCACTGTTACAGATAGGGACATGCAACCTGTGCAATATCGAAGCTATAAGACACGAGATGTGACTAACTAATGTGATGACCATATATGGTCATGTGACTTCATCAAATATGCATAAATGTAATAACTCAAGCACAGTTACAGACGGGAACATGCAACTAGTGCAATATTGAAGTGATGGTACATGAAATTTTACTAACAAACAAGATGACCATATATGGTCATGTGACCTCATTGAATATGCATAAATGTAATATATCAAGCACTGTTACAGATAGAAACATGCAACCTGTGCAATATCGAAGCTATGAGACAAGAGATGTGACTAACTAATGTGATGACCATATATGGTCATGTAACTTCATCAAATATGCATACATGTAATAACTCAAGCACTGTTACAAACATGAACATGCAACCTGTGCAAAATCGAAGCTGTGGGACATGAGATGTGAGTAACTAATGTGATGACCGTATATGGTCATGTGACGTCATTAAATATGCATAATTGTAATATCTCAAGCAGAATCACAGATAGAGACATGCAACCTATGCAATATCGAAGCTATGAGACAAGAGATGTGGCTAACTAATGTGATGACCATATATGGTCATGTAATTTCATCAAATATGCATAAATGTAATAACTCAAGCACTGTTACAGATAGGAACATGCAACCAGTGCAATATTGAAGCTATTGCACAACAGAAGTGACTAACACATCCGATGACCATATATGGTCATGTGACCTCATCAAATATGCATAAATGTTATATCTCAAGCACTGTTACAGATAGGAACATGCAACCAGTGCAATATTGAAGCTATTGCACAACAGAAGTCACTAACATATCCGATGACCATATATGGTCATGTGACCTCATCAAATAAGCATAAATGTAATAACTCAAGCACTATTACAGACGGGAACATGCAACCTGTGCAATATCGAAGCTATGAGACAAGATATGTGACTAACACATCTGATGCCCATACACGGTCATGTGACATCATTAAATATGCATAAATGTAATAACTCAAGCACTGTTACAGACGGGAACATGCAACCTGTGCAATATCGAATCAATGGAACAAGAGATGTGACTAACTAATGTGATGACCACACATGGTCATGTGACCTCATCAAATATGCATAAATGTTATATCTCAAGCACTGTTACAGATAGGAAAATGCAACCAATGCAATATTGAAGTTATTGCACAACAGAGCTGACAAAAACATCCGATGACCATATATGGTCATGGGACATCATTAAATATGCAAGATTGTAATACCTTAAGCACTGTTACAGACAGGAACATGCAACATGTTTAGTATGAAGGCCAAGCAATTTCCTTTAATATATTATTGTCAATGATGCTGATTTTGGAACGCTGCTAATAAGTCAGTGGGCTCGAAACCCGACATTGCTGCAACGCAGCTATATTTATTATTATTATTATTATTATTATTCTTCCGCCTAAATTTTTGGTCACGCTTTATGTCAACACCGTTGGACCGATCAGTTCCATACTTGCCACAATGGTTAAGCTGTATGAGATCTGGTGCATATCCTAAGTTCAGACACATAGGTCACATGACCAGGCCGCCATCTTGGATTAAATGCGAAATTTTCAATGCCGAATTGCGCACCTTTCTGAGGGTCTGAGTGCTCCAATTTTTTTATGATAGTAGCAGTGCGAGAAGGGCTACAAATTTCATCAAAAAAAACTTTAGCGGTCACGTGACTTTTTTTTTAAGAATTTTTTGAAATTTTGTTTTGCATCTCATTTGCATAATTTTCGACAAATCAACTAACCCTGAATAACTTTGAAAGATCGTATGACATAGTATTTAATTCCAAAATATGGAAGTCCAGGCGAAAAGCCTTTTTTTATAAGAAGATTTTAGAATGTTTTTTCATATTTTTTTGTTCTTTTATATGGTCACGTGACCTCATTTTATAGACATAATTGCAATATCTCAAGCACTGTTACAGATAGGAACATGCAACCAGTGCAATATTGAAGTGATGGTACATGAAATTCTACTAACAAACAAGATGACCATATATGGTCATGTGATCTCATTAAATATGCATAAATGTAATATATCAAGCACTGTTACAGATAGGGACATGCAACCTGTGCAATATCGAAGCTATAAGACACGAGATGTGACTAACTAATGTGATGACCATATATGGTCATGTGACTTCATCAAATATGCGTAAATGTAATAACTCAAGCACAGTTACAGACGGGAACATGCAACCAGTGCAATATTGAAGGGATGGTACATGAAATTTTACTAACAAACAAGATGACCATATATGGTCATGTGACCTCATTGAATATGCATAAATGTAGTATATCAAGCACTGCAAGAGTTAGGGACATGCAATTTGTGCAATATCGAAGGTATGGGTCAAGAGATGTGACTAAGTAATGTGATGACCATATATGGTCATGTGACTTCATTAAATATGCATAATTGAATTATCTCAAGCACTGTTACAGACATGAACATGCAACCTGTGCAAAATCGAAGCTGTGGGACATGAGATGTGAGTAACTAAGGTGATAATCGTATATGGTCATGTGACGTCATTAAATATGCTTAATTGTAATATCTCAAGCACAATCACAGATAGAGACATGCAACCTATGCAATATCGAAGCTATGAGACAAGAGATGTGGCTAACTAATGTGATGACCATATATGGTCACGTAATTTCATCAAATAAGCATAAATGTAATAACTCAAGCACTGTTACAGATAGGAACATGCAACCAGTGCAATATTGAAGCTATTGCACAACAGAAGTGACTAACACATCCAATGACCATATATGGTCATGTGATCTCATCAAATATGCATAAATGTTATATCTCAAGCACTGTTACAGATAGGAACATGCAACCAGTGCAATATTGAAGCTATTGCACATCAGAAGTAACTAACATATCCGATGACCATATATGGTCATGTGACCTCATCAAATAAGCATAAATGTAATAACTCAAGCACTATTACAGACGGGAACATGCAACCTGTGCAATATCGAATCTATGGAACAAGAGATGTGACTAACTAATGTGATGACCATATATGGTCATGTGACCTCATCAAATATGCATAAATGTTATATCTCAAGCACTGTTACAGATAGGAAAATGCAACCAATGCAATATTGAAGTTAATGCACAACAGAGCTGACAAAAACATCCGATGACCATATATGGTCATGGGACATCATTAAATATGCAAGATTGTAATACATTAAGCACTGTTACAGACAGGAACATGCAACATGTTTAGTATGAAGGCCATGCAATTTCCTTTAGTATATTATTGTCAATGATGCTGATTTTGGAACGCTGCTAATAAGTCAGTGGGCTCGAAACCCGACATTGCTGCAACGCAGCTATATTTATTATTATTATTATTATTATTATTATTATTATTATTATTCTTCCGCCAAAATTTTTGGTCACGCTTTATGTCAACGCCGTTGGACCGATCAATTCAATACTTGCCACAATGGTAAAGCTATATGAGATCTGGTGCATATCCTAAGTTCAGACACGTAGATCACATGACCAGGCCGCCATCTTGGATTAAAGGCGAAATTTTCAATGCCGAATTGCGCACCTTTCTGAGGGTCTGAGTGCTCCAATTTTTTTATGATAGTAGCAGTGCGACAAGGGCTACAAATCTCATCAAAAAAAACTTTAGCGGTCACGTGACTTTTTTTTTAGAATTTTTTAAAATTTTGTTTTGCATCTCATTTGCATAATTTTCGACAAATCAACTAACCCTGAATAACTTTGAAAGATCATATGACATAGTATTTAATTCGAAAATATCGAGTCCAGGCGATAAGCCGTTTTTTATAAGAAGATTTTAGAATGTTTTTTCATATTTTTTTGTTCTTTTATATGGTCACGTGACCTCATTTTATAGACATAATTGCAATATCTCAAGCACTGTTACAGATAGGAACATGCAACCAGTGCAATTTTGAAGTGATGGTACATGAAATTCTACTAACAAACAAGATGACCATATATGGTCATGTGATCTCATTAAATATGCATGAATGTAATATATCAAGCACTGTTACAGATAGGGACATGCAACCTGTGCAATATCGAAGCTATAAGACACGAGATGTGACTAACTAATGTCATGACCATATATGGTCATGTGACTTCATCAAATATACATAAATGTAATAACTCAAGCACAGTTCCAGACAGGAACATGCAACCAGTGCAATATTGAAGTGATGGTACATGAAATTTTACTAACAAACAAGATGACTATATATGGTCATGCGACCTCATTGAATATGCATAAATGTAATATATCAAGCACTGGAAGAGTTAGTTACATGCAACCTGTGCAATATCGGAGGTATGGGTCAAGAGATGTGACAAACTAATGTGATGACCATATATGGTCATGTGACTTCATTAAATATGCATAATTGAATTATCTCAAGCACTGTTACAGATAGAAACATGCAACCTGTGCAAAATCGAAGCTATGGGACATGAGATGTGAGTAACTAATGTGATGACCGTATATGGTCATGTGCCGTCATTAAATATGCATAATTGTAATATCTCAAGCAGAATCACAGATAGAGACATGCAACCTATGCAATATCGAAGCTATGTGACAAGAGATATGACTAACTAATGTGATGACCATATATGGTCATGTAACTTCATCAAATATTCATAAATGTAATAACTCAAGCACTGTTACAGATAGGAACATGCAACCAGTGCAATATTGAAGCTATTGCACAACAGAAGTGACTAACACATCCGATGACCATATATGGTCATGTGACCTCATCAAATATGCATAAATGTTATATCTCAAGCACTGTTACAGATAGGAACATGCAACCAGTGCAATATTGAAGCTATTGCACAACAGAAGTGACTAACCTATCCGTTGACCATATATGGTCATGTGACCTCATCAAATAAGCATAAATGTAATAACTCAAGCACTATTACAGACGGGAATATGCAACCTGTGCAATATCGAATCTATGGAACAAGAGATGTGACTAACTAATGTGATGACCACATACGGTCATGTGACCTCATCAAATATGCATAAATGTTATATCTCAAGCACTGTTACAGATAGGAAAATGCAACCAATGCAATATTGAAGTTATTGCACAACAGAGCTGATAAAAACATCCGATGACCATATATGGTCATGGGACATCATTAAATATGCGAGATTGTAATACCCTAAGCACTGTTACAGACAGGAACATGCAACATGTTTAGTATGAAGGCCATGCAATTTCCTTTAATATATTATTGTCAATGATGCTGATTTTGGAACGCTGCTAATAAGTCAGTGGGCTCGAAACCCGACATTGCTGCAACGCAGCTATATTTAGGGTTTCGAGCCCATTTGGTCGAAACCCTATTGTAATTGTTCCGTTTATTATTATTATTATTATTATTATTCTTCCGCCTAAATTTTTGGTCACGCTTTATGTCAACACCGTTGGACCGATCAGTTCCATACTTGCCACAATGGTAAAGCTGTATGAGATCTGGTGCATATCCTAAGTTCAGACACATAGGTCACATGACCAGGCCGCCATCTTGGATTAAAGGCGAAATTTTCAATGCCGAATTGCGCACCTTTCTGAGGGTCTGAGTGCTCCAATTTTTTTATGATAGTAGCAGTGCGACAAGGGCTACAAATTTCATCCAAACAAACTTTAGCGGTCACGTGACTAATTTTTTTCTAGAATTTTTTTAATTTTCTTTTGCATCTCATTTGCATAATTTTCGACTAATCAACTATCCCTGAATAACTTTGAAAGATCATATGACATAGTATTTAATTCCAAAATATGAAGTCCAGGCGATAAGCCGTTTTTTAGAAGAAGATTTTAGAATGTTTTTTCATATTTTTTTTGTTCTTTTATATGGTCACGTGACCTCATTTTATAGACATAATTGCAATATCTCAAGCACTGTTACAGATAGGAACATGCAACCAGTGCAATATTGAAGTGATGGTACATGAAATTCTACTAACAAACAAGATGACCATATATGGTCATGTGATCTCATTAAATATGCATAAATGTAATATATCAAGCACTGTTACAGATAGCGACATGCAACCTGTGCAATATCGAAGCTATAAGACACGAGATGTGACTAACTAATGTGATGACCATATATGGTCATGTGACTTCATCAAATATGCATAAATGTAATAACTCAAGCACAGTTACAGACGGGAACATGCAACCAGTGCAATATTGAAGTGATGGTACATGAAATTTTACTAACAAACAAGATGACCATATATGGTCATGTGACCTCATTGAATATGATTAAATGTAATATATCAAGCACTGTAAGAGTTAGGGACATGCATCCTGTGCAATATCGAAGCTGTGAGACAAGAGATGTGACTAACTAATGTGATGACCATATATGGTCATGTAACTTCATCAAATATGCATACATGAAATAACTCAAGCACTGTTACAGACATGAACATGCAACCTGTGCAAAATCGAAGCTATGGGACATGAGATGTGAGTAACTAATGAGATGACCGTATATGGTCATGTGACGTCATTAAATATGAATAATTGTAATATCTCAAGCAGAATCACAAATAGAGACATGCAACATATGCAATATCGAAGCTATGAGACAAGAGATGTGACTAACTAATGTGATGACCATATATGGTCATGTAACTTCATCAAATATGCATAAATGTAGTAACTCAAACACTGTTAGAGATAGGAACATGCAACCAGTGCAATATTGAAGCTATTGCACAACAGAAGTGATTAACACATCTGATGACCATATATGGTCATGTGACCTCATCAAATATGCATAATTGCAATATCTCAAGCACTGTTACAGACAGGAACATGCAACCAGTGCAATATCGAAGTTATTGCACAACAGAAGTGACTAACACATCCGATGACCATATATGGTCATGTAACTTCATCAAATATGCATAAATGTTATATCTCAAGCACTGTTACAGATAGGAACATGCAACCAGTGCAATATCGAAGCTATTGCACAACAGAAGTCACTAACATATCCGATGACCATATATGGTCATGTGACCTCATCAAATAAGCATAAATGTAATAACTCAAGCACTATTACAGACGGGAACATGCAACCTGTGCAATATCGAATCTATGGAACAAGAGATGTGACTAACTAATGTGATGACCATATATGGTCATGTGACCTCATCAAATATGCATAAATGTTATATTTGAAACACAGTAACAGATAGAAACACACAACCTGTGCAATATCGAAGCTATGAGACAAGATATGTAACTAACACATCTGATGCCCAAACACGGTCATGTGACATCATTAAATATGCATAAATGTAATAACTCAAGCACTGTTACAGACGGGAACATGCAACCTGTGCAATATCGAATCTATGGAACAAGAGATGTGACTAACTAATGTGATGACCACATATGGTCATGTGACCTCATCAAATATGCATAAATGTTATATCTCAAGCACTGTTACAGACAGGAACATGCAACATGTTTAGTATGAAGGCCATGCAATTTCCTTTAATATATTATTGTCAATGATGCTGATTTTGCAATGCTGCTAATAAGTCAGTGGGCTCGAAACCCGACATTGCTGCAACGCAGCTATATTTATTATTATTATTCTTCCGCCTAAATTTTTGGTCACGCTTTATGTCAACACCGTTGGACCGATTAGTTTCATACTTGCCACAATGGTAAAGCTGTATGAGATCTGGTGCATATCCTAAGTTCAGACACATAGGTCACATGACCAGGCCGCCATCTTGGATTAAAGGCGAAATTTTCAATGCCGAATTGCGCACCTTTCTGAGGGTCTGAGTGCTCCAATTTTTTTATGATAGTAGCAGTGCGACAAGGGCTACAAATTTCATCAAAAAAAACTTTAGCGGTCACGTGACTTTTTTTTTTAGAATTTTTTTAAATTTTGTTTTGCATCTCATTTGCATAATTTTCGACAAATCAACTAACCCTGAATAACTTTGAAAGATCATATGACATAGTATTTAATTCGAAAATATCGAGTCCAGGCGATAAGCCGTTTTTTTTAAGAAGATTTTAGAATGTTTTTTCATATTTTTTTGTTCTTTTATATGGTCACGTGACCTCATTTTATAGACGTAATTGCAATATCTCAAGCACTGTTACAGATAGGAACATGCAACCAGTGCAATTTTGAAGTGATGGTACATGAAATTCTACTAACAAACAAGATGACCATATATGGTCATGTGATCTCATTAAATATGCATGAATGTAATATATCAAGCACTGTTACAGATAGGGACATGCAACCTGTGCAATATCGAAGCTATAAGACACGATATGTGACTAACTAATGTCATGACCATATATGGTCATGTGACTTCATCAAATATGCATAAGTGTAATAACTCAAGCACTGTTACAGACGGGAACATGCAACCTGTGCAATATTGAAGCTATGGGACAAGAGATGTGACTAACTAATGTGATGACCATATATGGTCATGTGACCTCATCAAATATGCATAAATGTTATATTTGAAACACAGTAACAGATAGAAACACACAACCTGTGCAATATCGAAGCTATGAGACAAGATATGTGACTAACACATCTGATGCCCATACACGGTCATGTGACATCATTAAATATGCATAAATGTAATAACTCAAGCACAGTTACAGACGGGAACATGCAACCTGTGCAATATCTAATCTATGGAACAAGAGATGTGACTAACTAATGTGATGACCACATATGGTCATGTGACCTCATCAAATATGCATAAATGTTATATCTCAAGCACTGTTACAGATAGGAAAATGCAACCAATGCAATATTGAAGTTATTGCACAACAGAGCTGACAAAAACATCCGATGACCATATATGGTCATGGGACATCATTAAATATGCAAGATTGTAATACCTTAAGCACTGTTACAGACAGGAACATGCAGCATGTTTAGTATGAAGGCCATGCAATTTCCTATAATATATTATTGTCAATGATGCTGATTTTGGAACGCTGCTAATAAGTCAGTGGGCTCGAAACCCGACATTGCTGCAACGCAGCTATATTTAGGCTTTCAAGTCCCTTCAGGCTTGAAAGCCTATTGTTTTTGTTATGTTTATTATTATTATTATTATTATTATTATTATTCCGCCAACTTCAAACGACTTCTTCTCTGAAACGGCTGGACCGTTTTGCCTGAAAATTTGTATATACCTTCTACATGTCATGCCATTAAAAGTGACTGAAACAGATTTTCGATTAGTCACGTGGTTCGGCCGCCATCTTGGAACTCATTAAATATGCATGTCTCTTGTATCTCAAAAACTATTGCATGTACAAACATGGAACTAACGGTATATTGAAGGCAACGGACAAGAGAATTGGCCAAAGTATTCGTTGACCATATATGGTCATAGAACTCATTAAATATGCATGTCTCTTATATCTCAAGCACTATTGCATGTACAAACGTGAAACTGATGCTATATTGAAGGAAATGGTCTAGAGAATGAGCCAACATATTCGTTGACCATATAAGGTCATATACCTCATTAAATATGCATACCTATAATATCTCAGGCACTATTGCACATACAGACATGGAACCATTGCTATATTGAAGGCTTTGGACAAGAGAAATTGTCAACATCTTCAATGACCATATATGGTCATATAACTCATTAAATATGCATGTCTTCAATATCTCAAGCACTACTGCATGTACAAACATGGAACTAACGGTATACCGAAGGCAATGGACAAGAAAATTGACCAACATATTCGTTGACCATATATGGTCATATAACTCATTAAATATGCATGTTTCCAATATCTCAAGCGCTATTGCACGTACAAACATGGAACTAATGCTATATTGAAGACAATGGACAAGGGAATTGGCCAACATATTCGTTGACCATATAAGGTCATATAACTCATTAAATATGCATGTCTCTAATATCTCAAGCACTATTGCATGTACAAACATGGAACTAACGGTATACCGAAGGCAATGGACAAGAAAATTGACCAACATATTCGTTGACCATATATGGTCATATAACTCATTAAATATGCATGTCTCTAATATCTCAGGCACTATTGCAAACACAAACATGGAACCAATGTTATATTGAAGGCAATGGAAGAGAGAATTGGCCAACATATCCGTTGACCATATATGGTCATAGAACTCATTAGATATGCATGTCTCCAATATCTCAAGCACTATTGAAGTTACAGACATGGAAATAGCGCTATAATGAAGGCATTGCGCCAGAACGTCGTGTAACCTACACGTATATACATTGCACAAATCAAATCTTCAAACTTTTTTTCCCCAAATTTAATGGTGTTATGGCCCCTTTTTCTTGAAAGCCGTTAATAGCTGCTCTGCAGCTATATTTATTATTATTATTCTTCCGCCAACTTCAAACAACTTCTTCTCTGAAACGGCTGGACCGTTTTGCCTGAAAATTTGTATATACCTTCTACATGTCATGCCATTAAAAGTGACTGAAACAGATTTTCGATTAGTCACGTGGTTCGGCCGCCATCTTGAAACTCATTAAATATGCATGTCTCTTGTATCTCAAAAACTATTGCATGTACAAACATGGAACTAACGGTATATTGAAGGCAACGGACAAGAGAATTGGCCAAAATATTCGTTGACCATATATGGTCATAGAACTCATTAAATATGCATGTCTCTTATATCTCAAGCACTATTGCATGTACAAACGTGAAACTGACGCTATATTGAAGGAAATGGTCACGAGAATGAGCCAACATATTCGTTGACCATATAAGGTCATATACCTCATTAAATATGCATACCTATAATATCTCAGGCACTATTGCACATACAGACATGGAACCATTGCTATATTGAAGGCTTTGGACAAGAGAAATTGTCAACGTGTTTCATGACCATATATGGTCATATAACTCATTAAATATGCATGTCTCCAATATCTCAAGCACTATTGCATGTACAAACATGGAACTAACAGTATACCGAAGGCAATGGACAAGAAAATTGACCAACATATTCGTTGACCATATATGGTCATAGAACTCATTAAATATGCATGTCTCCAGTGTCTCAAGCACCATTGCAAGTATAAACATGGTACCAATGATATATTGAAGGCAATGGACAAGAAAATTGGCCAACATATCCGTTGACCATATATAGTCATAGAACTCATTAAATATGCATGTCTCGAATATCTCAAGCACTATTCCATGTACAAACATGGAACAAACACTATATTGAAGGAAATAGAAAAGAGAATTGGCAAACATATCCGTTGACCATATATGGTCATAGATCTCATTAAATATGCATGTCTCTAATATTTCAAGCAGTATTGCATGTACAGACAGGGTACCAACGCTATATTGAAGGCAATGGAAAGAGAATTGGCCAACATATCCGTTGACCATATATGGTCATAGAACTCATTCAATATGCATATGTATACAATATCTTGAGCACTATTGAAGTTAGAGACATAGAAATAGCGCTATAATGAAGGCATTGGGCCAGAACGTCATGTAACCTACACGTATATACATTGCACAAATCAAATCTTCAAACTTTTTTTCCAAATTTAATAGTGTTATGGTCCCTTTTCTTGAAAGCCGTTAATAGCTGCTCTGCAGCTATATTTATTAGGCTTTCAAGTCCCTTCAGGCTTGAAAGCCTATTGTTTTTGTTATGTTTATTATTATTATTATTATTATTATTCTTCCGCCAACTTCAAACGACTTCTTCTCTGAAACGGCTGGACCGTTTTGCCTGGAAATTTGTATATACCTTGTACATGTCATGCCATTAAAAGTGACTGAAACAGATTTTCGATTAGTCACGTGGTTCGGCCGCCATCTTGGAACTCATTAAATATGCATGTCTCTTGTATCTCAAAAACTATTGCATGTACAAACATGGAACTAACGGTATATTGAAGGCAACGGACAAGAGAATTGGCCAAAATATTCGTTGACCATATATGGTCATAGAACTCATTAAATATGCATGTCTCTTATATCTCAAGCATTATTGCATTTACAAACGTGAAACTGACGCTATATTGAAGGAAATGGTCAAGAGAATGAGCCAACATATTCGTTGACCATATAAGGTCATATACCTCATTAAATATGCATACCTATAATATCTCAGGCACTATTGCACATACAGACATGGAACCATTGCTATATTGAAGGCTTTGGGCAAGAGAAATCGTCAACATCTTCAATGACCATATATGGTCATATAAGTCATTAAATATGCATGTCTCCATATCTCAAGCACTATTGCATGTACAAACATGGTACCAATGATATATTGAAGGCAATGGACAAGAAAATTTGCCAACATATCCGTTGACCATATATGGTCATAGAACACATTAAATATGCATGTCTCTTATATCTCAAGCGATATTGCATGTACAAACGTGAAACTAACGCTATATTGAAGGTAATGGTCAAGAGAATGAGCCAACATATTCGTTGACCATATAAGGTCATATACCTCATTAAATATGCATATCTATAATATCTCAAGCACTATTGCACATACAGACATGGAACCATTGCTATATTGAAGGCTTTGGACAAAAGAAATTGTCAACATCTTCAATGACCATATATGGTCATATAACTCATTAAATATGCATGTCTCCAATAGCTCAAGCACTATAGCATGTATAAACATGGTACCAATGCTATATTGAAGGCAATACAAAAGAGAATTGGCCAACATATCCGCTGACCATATATGGTCATAGAACTCATTAAATATGCATGTCTCCAATATCTCAAGCACTGTTGCATGTATAAACATGGTACCAATGCTATATTGAGGAAACTGGGAAAGAAAATTGGCCAACATATCCGTTGACCATATATGGTCATAGAACTCATTCAATATGCATGTTTCTAATATCTCAAGCGCTATTCCATGTACAAACATGGAACAAACACTATATTGAAGGCAATAGCAAAGAGAATTGGCCAACATATCCGTTGACCATATATGGTCATAGAACTCATTAAATATGCATGTCTCTAATATTTCAAGCAGTATTGCATGTACAGAATTGGCCAACATATCCGTTGACCATATATGGTCATAGAACTCATTAGATATGCATATATATAATATCTCGAGCACTATTGAAGTTAGAGGCATGGAAATAGCGCTATAAGGAAGGCATTGGGCCAGAACGTCGTGTAAATTACACGTATATACATTGCACAAATCAAATCTTCAAACTTTTTTTTCTCCAAATTTAATGGTGTTATGGCTCTTTTTTCTTGAAAGCCGTTAATAGCTGCTCTGCAGCTATATTTAGGCTTTCAAGTCCCTTCAGGCTTGAAAGCCTATTGTTTTTGTTAAGTTTATTATTATTATTATTATTATTATTATTATTATTATTATTATTATTATTATTATTATTCCGCCAACTTCAAACGACTTCTTCTCTGAAACGGCTGTACCATTTTGCCTGAAAATTTGTATATACCTTCTACATGTCATGCCATTAAAAGTGACTGAAACAGATTTTCGATTAGTCACGTGGTTCGGCCGCCATCTTGGAACTCATTAAATATGCATGTCTCTTGTATCTCAAAAACTATTGCATGTACAAACATGGAACGAACGGTATGTTAAAGGCAACGGACAAGAGAATTGGCCAAAATATTCGTTGACCATATATGGTCATAGAACTCATTAACTATGCATGTCTCTTATATCTCGAGCACTATTGCATGTACAAACGTGAAACTAACGTTATATTGAAGGTAATGGTCAAGAGAATGAGCCAACATATTCGTTGACCATATAAGGTCATATACCTCATTAAATATGCATATCTATAATATCTCAGGCACTATTGCACATACAGACATGGAACCATTGCTATATTGAAGGCTTTGGACAAGAGAAATTGTCAACATGTTCAATGGCCATATATGGTCATATAACTCATTAAATATGCATGTCTCCAATATCTCAAGCACTATTGCATGTACAAACATGGAACTAACGGTATACCGAAGGCAATGGACAAGAAAATTGACCAACATATTCGTTGACCATATATGGTCATAGAACTCATTAAATATGCATGTCTCCAATATCTCAAGCACCATTGCAAGTATAAACATGGTACCAATGATATATTGAAGGCAATGGACAAGAAAATTGGCCAACATATCTGTTGACCATATATGGTCATAGAACTCATTTAATATGCATGTCTCTAATTTCTCAAGCGCTATTCCATGTACAAACATGGAACAAATACTATATTGAAGGCAATAGAAAAGAGAATTGGCCAACATATCCGTTGACCATATATGGTCATGGAACTCATTAAATATGCATGTCTCTAATATTTCAAGCAGTATTGCATGTACAGACAGGGTACCAACGCTATAATGAAGGCAATGGAAAAGAGAATTGGCCAACATATCCGTTGACCATATATGGTCATAGAACTCATTAAATATGCATATATATAATATATCGAGCACTATCGAAGTTAGAGACATGGAAATAGCGCTATAATGAAGACATTGGGCCAGAAGGTCGTGTAACCTACACGTATATACATTGCACAAATCAAATCTTCAAACTTTTTTTTCAAATTGAATGGTGTTATGGCCCTTCAGGCTTGAAAGCCGTTAATAGCTGCTCTGCAGCTATATTTATTATTATTATTCTTCCGCCAACTTCAAACGACTTCTTCTCTGAAACGGCTGGACCGTTTTGCCTGGAAATTTGTATATACCTTCTACATGTCATGCCATTAAAAGTGACTGAAACAGATTTTCGATTAGTCACGTGGTTCGGCCGCCATCTTGGAACTCATTAAATATGCATGTCTCTTGTATCTCAAAAACTATTGCATGTACAAACATGGAACTAACGGTATATTGAAGGCAACGGACAAGAGAATTGGCCAAAATATTCGTTGACCATATATGGTCATATAACTCATTAAATATGCATGTCTCTTATATCTCAAGCATTATTGCATGTACAAACGTGAAACTGACGCGATATTGAAGGTAATGGTCAAGAGAATGACCCAACATATCCGTTGACCATATAAGGTCATATACCTCATTAAATATGCATATCTATAATATCTCAGGCACTATTGCACATACAGACATGGAACCATTGCTATATTGAAGGCTTTGGACAAGAGAAATTGTCAACATGTTCAATTGCCATATATGGTCATATAACTCATTAAATATGCATATCTATAATATCTCAGGCACTATTGCACATACAGACATGGAATCATTGCTATTTTGAAGGCTTTGGACAAGAGAAATTGTCAACATGTTCACAGACCATATATGGTCATATAATTCATTAAATATGCATATCTATAATATCTCAGGCACTATTGCACATACAGACATGGAATCATTGCTATTTTGAAGGCTTTGGACAAGAGAAATTGTCAACATGTTCACAGACCATATATGGTCATATAACTCATTAAATATACATATCTATAATATCTCAGGCACTATTGCACATACAGACATGGAATCATTGCTATTTTGAAGGCTTTGGACAAGAGAAATTGTCAACATGTTCACAGACCATATATGGTCATATAATTCATTAAAAATGCATGTCTCCAATATCTCAAGCACTATTGCATGTAAAATCATGGAACTAACGTTATACTGAAGGCAATGGACAAGGCAATTGGCCAACATATTCGTTGACCATATATTGTCATATAACTCATTAAATATGCATGTCTCCAATATCTCAAGCACCATTGCAAGCATAAACATGGTACCAATGCTATATTGAAGGCACTGGGAAAGAAAATTGGCCAACATATCCGTTGACCATATATGGTCATAGAACTCATTAAATATGCATGTCTCCAATATTTCAAGCAGTATTGCATGTACAGACAGGGTACCAACGCTATATTGAAGGCAATGGAAAAGAGAATTGACCAACATATCCGTTGACCATATATGGTCATATAACTCATTAGATATGCATATATATAATATCTCGAGCACTATTGAAGTTAGAGACATGGAAATATTGCTATAATGAAGGCATTGGGCCAGAACGTCGTGTAACCTACATGTATATACATTGCACAAATCAAATCTTCAAACTTTTTCTTCCCAAAAATTAACGGTGTTATGGCCCTTCTTTCTTGAAAGCCGTTAATAGCTGCTCTGCAGCTATATTTAGGCTTTCAAGTCCCTTCAGGCTTGAAAGCCTATTGTTTTTGTTATGTTTATTATTATTATTCTTCCGCCAACTTCAAACGACTTCTTCTCTGAAACGGCTGGACCGTTTTGCCTGAAAATTAGTATATACCTTCTACATGTCATGCCATTAAAAGTGACTGAAACAGATTTTCGATTAGTCACGTGGTTCGGCCGCCATCTTGAAACTCATTAAATATGCATGTCTCTTCTATCTCAAAAACTATTGCACGTACAAACATGGAACTAACGGTATATTGAAGGCAACGGACAAGAGAATTGGCCAAAATATTAGTTGACCATATATGGTCATAGAACTCATTAAATATGCATGTCTCTTATATCTCAAGCACTATTGCATGTACAAACGTGAAACTGACGCTATATTGAAGGAAATGGTCAAGAGAATGAGCCAACATATTCGTTGACCATATAAGGTCATATACCTCATTAAATATGCATACCTATAATATCTCAGGCACTATTGCATGTACGGACAGGGTACCAACGCTATATTGAAGGCAATGGAAAGAGAAAATTGACCAACATATTCGTTGACCATATATGGTCATAGAACTCATTAAATATGCATGTCTCCAGTGTCTCAAGCACCATTGCAAGTATAAACATGGTACCAATGATATATTGAAGGCAATGGACAAGAAAATTGGCCAACATATCCGTTGACCATATATGGTCATAGAACTCATTAAATATGCATGTCTCGAATATCTCAAGTGCTATTCCATGTACAAACATGGAACAAACACTATATTGAAGGAAATAGAAAAGAGAATTGGCAAACATATCAGTTGACCATATATGGTCATAGATCTCATTAAATATGCATGTCTCTAATATTTCAAGCAGTATTGCATGTACAGACAGGGTACCAACGCTATATTGAAGGCAATGGAAAGAGAATTGGCCAACATATCCGTTGACCATATATGGTCATAGAACTAATTCAATATGCATATATACAATATCTCGAGCACTATTGAAGTTAGAGACATAGAAATAGCGCTATAATGAAGGCATTGGGCCAGAACCTCATGTAACCTACACGTATATACATTGCACAAATCAAATCTTCAAACTTTTTTTTCCAAATTTAATAGTGTTATGGTCCTTTTTCTTGAAAGCCGTTAATAGCTTATTATTATTATTATTCCGCCAACTTCAAACGACTTCTTCTCTGAAACGGCTGTACCATTTTGCCTGAAAATTTGTATATACCTTCTACATGTCATGCCATTAAAAGTGACTGAAACAGATTTTCGATTAGTCACGTGGTTCGGCCGCCATCTTGGAACTCATTAAATATGCATGTCTCTTGTATCTCAAAAACTATTGCATGTACAAACATGGAACGAACGGTATGTTAAAGGCAACGGACAAGAGAATTGGCCAAAATATTCGTTGACCATATATGGTCATAGAACTCATTAAATATGCATGTCTCTTATATCTCAAGCACTATTGCATGTACAAACGTGAAACTAACGCTATATTGAAGGTAATGGTCAAGAGAATGAGCCAACATATTCGTTGACCATATAAGGTCATATACCTCATTAAATATGCATATCTATAATATCTCAGGCACTATTGCACATACAGACATGGAACCATTGCTATATTGAAGGCTTTGGACAAGAGAAATTGTCAACATGTTCAATGGCCATATATGGTCATATAACTCATTAAATATGCATGTCTCCAATATCTCAAGCACTATTGCATGTACAAACATGGAACTAACGGTATACCGAAGGCAATGGACAAGAAAATTGACCAACATATACGTTGACCATATATGGTCATAGAACTCATTAAATATGCATGTCTCCAATATCTCAAGCACCATTGCAAGTATAAACATGGTACCAATGATATATTGAAGGCAATGGACAAGAAAATTGGCCAACATATCTGTTGACCATATATGGTCATAGAACTCATTTAATATGCATGTCTCTAATTTCTCAAGCGCTATTCCATGTACAAACATGGAACAAATACTATATTGAAGGCAATAGAAAAGAGAATTGGCCAACATATCCGTTGACCATATATGGTCATGGAACTCATTAAATATGCATGTCTCTAATATTTCAAGCAGTATTGCATGTACAGACAGGGTACCAACGCTATAATGAAGGTAATGGAAAAGAGAATTGGCCAACATATCTGTTGACCATATATGGTCATAGAACTCATTAAATATGCATATATATAATATATCGAGCACTATTGAAGTTAGAGACATGGAAATAGCGCTATAATGAAGACATTGGGCCAGAACGTCGTGTAACCTACACGTATATACATTGCACAAATCAAATCTTCAAACTTTTTTTTTCAAATTGAATGGTGTTATGGCCCTTCAGGCTTGAAAGCCGTTAATAGCTGCTATGCAGCTATATTTTTATATTGATTTTTGTTGCATTTGCAGCAAATAGTTACCAAACAATGAGAAATCTATAGGATTGGATATACCTCTCAGCAGCTGGCATGCATAGTTCAAGACTGCCTAATATGGCAAGCCAAACGTTGCAATATTAGTAAAAAATACATTTGTATTCAATATTCCAAATTTGTGTTTTAAAAAATGTATTTTATATGCAACTTTTTTTCATTTTGTTTGTGACATTTTTATTTCAGTTTTGAAATTTTATTTTTTATGAGTGTGCGTTCGATTTTTATGAGTGTTTTTTGTATATGCAATAAGTCGCGCTAGCTTAGGGGGTACTGAAAAAAACATGGCAGATTCTGCTTTTGTGCAAGTACTCGTTGCAGCGGACAATGAACCGATTCATTTGCCCGTACATGGGGCACGTGGCTCTCTTAAAAAGTCCACATTGATTAGTCAGTGTGCAAATGCAACAGGGCTCAGGTTTCGTGAGAACGGCCTAATCCCGTCACGCTGATGCTAAATCGGTAAGAAACTTAACCACTACTAGTATCTGGCGTACTTGTTTCAAGAACACAAAGACATGGACTACTGTTAGGGGTCGAAAATGGGCAAAAATAATAATTTTTTGGTTGAAATAGAGTGGTTGAACTTTTCATGTTGTAAACGTAACTGCCCCTGCTGAGTTGCGCGCGCTATTTAAGCGCTGATATCAATATACGTTTTCTGGATATCCCGTTTTATTACCTGTACATATACACTGCATCCAACAAACCTTTGTTTAGTTTTATGTTGAATATTTAATTAACATAAAACGCAATGTCCAGCATTTTAATACCACGAATAAACTGACAAACAGGTAATTCACAATCCCCCAAAAGAGATGTCGAATTGTTCGAGTTACGGACATCGAGTTACAGAAATGACCACGCCCATATATGTTGGGACCACGCCCAAATTGTAACTCGATGTTCAATTAACAGTTAACCAAACTTCGAGTTACATGTAAGGCAACGTAGATTTTTGTTATTGTTCAAACATCGAGATACCGTTTTTGACCACGCATTAAGCTTACTTGTTTCAACTTTTGGGCTTATTCACTTGTACTACATCTACACAACTTCTTGTCGACGTCTTGCTGGAGCCTGGAAACCACCACAAACCGCTTACAGAGACCGAAGTCGTGTGATACTTTCTCGTCGGTGTCATTTCATCGTTTCATCATTCCCAACTCGCTCTCTTTTATCATATAACAATTCATTGTAAATTGAACAACGCACGACTTTCGTTCGTGTCACTGATTCAACGTGTGAATTCAGGCAAACAGATTCTCAAATCTTCACATTAGTCAATTCTGGCGCGGCGTTGTAATAACAGTAACATTGTTGGATATTACGCGCACAGCGACTAAGCTCAAAAGTTGAAACAAGCAAGCTTATTGCGTGGTTAAAAATGAAAGGCGATATACAGATGTTTGAACAATAACAACAATCTATGTTGGGTCCGTGGCTAGTGACGGCCAAGTAAATTTCTAATATTTTCTGGAATCTAACATTTTGTTTTTTGACGTAATTTTAATTTATGAATTTGCGGTGTGTAAACACAATTTTCGAAGTTACACCTGCGGTGGCGACATTTAGTTTATAACAATAGGATTCCGAAATGAACGACGGAAATCAAAATCCTATTTTCAATTTGGGACGTTACATTTTATTGAATCGCTAAGGTTTTTTTTCTGGTATTTGCATATTTTCAGTCGATGGCGAGCCCAGCAACGTGCATACTACAACTTTACCAGTCATCTCTGTTTCGTATTTGACGTTATTCTATTCTATTCTAGAACTAAGCCACGCTAACCGTTTCGTGGCCTTGCTAATTGAAATGGAGATAGCAAAAAATGTTGACATTTCACGGCGGGATGCCGGTTGGCCCCCAATATCCAAGCACAGAGAAATTACTGAAAGAAGCGTGCGACAATTATAAGGGGAGGCAAGGGGGGTAGCTGGTACGGTTTTACGGGAAATGAAGTTTTTTTGACAATTTACAAGGAAAAAAAGGACGTTTTTACAGTTTACAGTGTTACATTGAATGGTCCGAAGAGCTCTCCGTCTCAAATTCTCTGTCATTACTGCGCCGTGTGTAGAGACGCATGCGCATATTACCCTCATAATGCTCTTCATTCGGTTAGAAGGCTTTTTACGTCTTGACATTCAATTTTGTAGTGAATTGTGTCATCTAGTCGTTTTACAGTTTCTAAAATGTAATTTCCCTGGATTATTTTTTACGATTTTTTTATTTGGATGTAAATTCTTGTACGTACCGAGAAAAATGACTCATTTTTACAGTGTACGAACAAAATATTTGATAGATTACGTTGTACGTCTAGCCTGTGATTACAAAATTACGGAATTTATTTTTTTCTATTTACGTTGTACGAGCAAAAAAATATTGCAATTACGTTGAACGAAAATAACCTTTGCCCCCATCATTTTGTAATCATCGTGGCATACACCAGTCCTGCTAATAAGTGGATCGCATTGTAAATGAGGCTGTCTGTGAACAAAATTACGGAACTAAAACATTGCACAATCCAACGGCAACTCCAAAATATTATATCACTCAACACTTTGAAATGCGATTTTGACAACGGGAGAACACTTTTGAATAATAATGACAGTGAACAAAGTTTCAACAAATAGTGTGACAAAGGATGATTAATGTTCGATTGAATTACCATGCGGGGACGTGATATTGTTTTGTATTCCTTACTTTTAATGTTTAATTATGCAAACATTTCCACATGCTTTCTAAAAATATAAACAAACCAGAAAATAAACTGAGACGTCCCCAACCTTATTCTGTCTCAGAATTCCCAGACAGACCAGCTAATTTTCGTTACAGACAATGACATTTTTTACTGTTCTATAGTGAACATTGCAGGTCACCCACGAGATAATCACGTAGACGAAGCATGGGAAGATAACTGACTGGATACATTGTTGATTTTGCTTGCCTTTGATCTATTATCGTTGGACCCGTGACAGTAATCCCCCTCTCACCAGCGCGTCAATGACATGAAAAACCCTTTGATATTCGTTGTTTATTTCAAAATTCTATTCTCTAAAGGGTATGTTGCCACCACAAGCATAACTTGAAAAACTACAGTTACATCGCCAATTCATCAGTTGAAATTACGCCAAAAACCAAAATGTCACGGTTAGATTCCAGAAAATATTAGAAATTACCCATGTGACCATGTTGCCCAGGCTCTAACCAAAATGAAAAAACTGCCTTTACAAAAAAAAAAATAGCGACGCCCCATCGCCCGGGGCCAAAGGAAGTGGATCTAGGAGGGTATAGGCATTCTTGGAATATAACACTGCTGCAGATGTCTCTTATACAATTTTTTGACCAAACAAATTGAAAATTTCAAAACTGCTATTTTGCAAATAATAAATCTTTTGTCCATTGATGAATGACAACAATTAAAAAAAAATCAAATCAGTATATAAATGTATTTTATTTTTAAATTTATACACTGTTAGTAATAGTAAAATTCAAAGAGCTGAGCTGAATGGCATATTGTATTCATATACTTCTAGGCTAGGCATCAACCAACAATAGTGCCCTTTTAAAGTGAAAGGTATTGTCTCATAGCTTAAACGAATGAGCTGATACATGAAAACACCCTTTCTGCCTATGCATTCCCAACCAATATTCACAAGGCCAGCACCATTAGATTGAACATGCCTATTTTCAAAAATAAATATAAAGAAATATGTAAAATATATTGTAAATGTATTTCCACAATCTTCGTTGCTAATTTGCCATACATTTATCATCAACAACATTTGTTTCAGATATTTCAGAGCTCAGATTGAAGAAAACTGGGTGAATGTACATCTACAAAAGTCCTACATGGTAATTTGACAAACCTAACATTTGACATGTACAACTTACCAGGACAAAATTTGTTGATTAGCTTGTTGTTCATTGTCAAATACTTTTTCCATCAACTCAGTAGGTGTATAGAATTGAAAGTGATCTTCCTGCATTTCACCCCTGTGGTGACTGACCAATCTCTTAAATGGTAGAAATTCTGCTCTAACAACGTCACTGTCAATAATTGTTCACAATTGTTCACAATGTTTATTTGTTTTGGGTAAAACATAGTGCTTTAGAACGACCTTAAGATAATCAACACCCCAGTTGAGTAGTCTATCTTCTGGCGAATAGGAGTATGCATTTTTGCCGAGAGAACAAAATAGTTTATTGACTTAATATTTTACTTGCATAGCTACATACAAAGATATCTGTTCCAACATCTTCATAGTTGCGATTACTAGCCCTTGCATTCCGATTCTAATAAGTAATTTGATGGCCTTTGAACATACCAATTGGATCTGCATCTAATTCATCACTAAGTATTTGCATAAAGGTGCCATTTTCATTTTGTAGCCTCTGTAATATTTCAATACAGTCTTGAAACTGAAACATAACATTATAAATATGTTTAAGAAGAAGTTTTCAGTAAACTTGTTTGTGTTTATACAATACACTTAGAAACTAGACATACTTACAACACCATGCAACACTGAAAAACACACATCTTTATATTGCATGACTCTGCTCAGATGATTTGTTGTACTAAGGAGTGCTATAAACAGGTAAGTTGTCATTTGTTGGTGACAGTAGCAAATATTCAAGCCAATTGCAGTAGGATCCCCTGTTGCTGCTTCTTCTTCAATCATCATAATTTCATAATTCTTTAATACTGCCTCATCCATGCCCAGCCATCTAATATTTTATAGCTTTCTGGCCTATTAACTCAGCATAGTCCTTGAACTTCTGCAATTTGTTTGGCGAGCGGCCTATATAGGCATATAGTGTAGATAAGGTATCATTCAGTAGCACCATTTCAGGGATATTTTTGCATGCTTGACTGACTGGTATAAACGATGACATACACAATGTATTCATACAGAGTAATAGTCCAGTCAATTTATGGTTTGACCCATCACAAATTGCAACAGAAATAATTTCTTCACAATACATTCCAGAGATATTGACATACTAAAAGTCTAGGAAAATCTAGGCTTCGGAACTATACCTAATTCGCATATATTCAAAATGGCCGTTTGGTGCATTTTTACAACATGGAAAATATAACAATTAGGACATATCTTTAATTCTAGATGACATTTTTTTAGATATTCAAGTTGCTGCGATATGGTTTGGTGTGTGTGAATGTATGTGATTGTGAAACATTTGATTGATTAACAAACATTTGCATAAATCCAATATGGCCGTCAAAATAGTATCAAAATAGTATCATTTAAATATGCAACCTCGGGTGGCCCCTCGGAGTCTGTTCCTCTTAATGACTCTGAAAGCCATGCCGTCAGGTGAGGGGGGACTGTCACTTCCGGGATCCAGAGTTCTGCATTCGGTATTGCTTTGGATCCCATCGAGTGATGGACGTAGGGACAACGCATAGACGGTGTTGATGGGCGGACCTTGGTCCCCCGTAGGGTAGAGGCCTAAGTCCTTAGGGTAGGTAAATTTTATGCTCAACCTTTTCCACCTGACCAAGCGCTATCTGATCAGGCAGTGTTTGAGACCATAGCCAGCAGAGTCTGGAATCAAATCTCGTGTTCTGATCGGATCCTTCGGTTCCTTCCCCAACCCTGGTACCACGATTTTTTTGGTTCAGTTGGGCGGGCAAAATGGGTGGCGCGTTTATCAAATATTTCGACCGGTTATTCGGAAAAATCCATGCATTGACTGCAGAGTGGCGACCCTCAACCTTGGAGTTGTGGCCAGCCCACTGAAACAAATTGTTTTGCGCCGCCAGCACTCTGAAGTCTCAATGGCGGAACGCACCAGCCTCCTAGACCCACTGACCAGTTGGTACAGGTGGGACCTGCGAGCCAGTTTGGCTTCTGCCAAGGGCAAGCGGTAATGACCCCAAGCTGAGAAAACATAACGACCAAAGTCGGCACCTACTGGCCAGAAGGCAAGGTTCCAAGCTCTTCTGGGGGAGGGAAGAGTGACGACGCTCCCGTCAGGAAGAAGGTACAAGGTGTTGGTCTCCCCTCTCTTCCTCTGGGGTCACCTACCCAGTTTGCAGGGGGAGCAGGTTTGATGCTTCCACATGCGGCAAGGGGGATGGGCATATGTTCGGCAGAAGGTTGAGTCGGAACCTATCGACTCCTACAGGCCTCGCGGGGTCTCACCTTGGCGGAGGAGAGATCACCCAGATGTGGAACCGCCGAACCCACAAATTTTTATCGCAGTCATTGCGCCAGTGTATTCCAGTTTGGAGGCAGCGCGTAACCTATCCCTTGACTCTCCAGGTGGCGATACATGGTTACAAGATCCCGCTGCAATCTCCACTCGCCTGGCAACAGCCCCTGTTCGAGGCACTACCAGGTGATCCCCACAAAGCGAGAGCAATTCGACAGGCGGTAGATAGTTTGCTTACAAAGGGCGCTATACACAGGATAGGGCACTCGGCATTAAGTCCGGGCTTCTACTCGCGAGTATTGGTGGTTCCAAAGACTATAACTGAGACTACAGGTGCCTGTGCCGCATGGACTTAAGTAGACCAAATCAATATGAGCTCCTGGAAACTCCATGCACCATATTATTCTCCGTGCTCTGTTTCTACTGGTTAGCCTCGCTAGATTTGAGCTATACTTCGCCCAGTTGGGCCAAGTAGTCGAGTGCAGGGTGCTCCCCTTGAGGTTTTGCAGGGCTTCATACATGTACATATTCACCTGATTGTGGAAACAGGTGGTGCTACTGCTGTGCTGGTACACATCACAACGATACACATCAACGTGTACCTAGATGGCTGGTTGCTACACAACCCAACAAGGGGTTAGTCAAGCAGTAAGGCTAACACCAGATTTTCTAGACCAGTTGTGCTTCCTAGTAAATCGACCAAGTCCCACCCTCAGCCAACACAACAGTTGGTGTTCCTGACCAGGGAGTTCAACACAGAGGTGGGCTTGGTACAGTCACCTCAGGCCCATTGCCTAAATGACCAAGCTGAACGCCTAGTCAGCATTCCCTCTGTGTCTCTCCGAGGAGTAATGCGGATCACCGGAATGATGTCAGTGGTTCGGAGGGTAGTTCCCCAGGCCACGTTCTGCAGCCACCCGTTATAGCACACTTTTGTTGCAACACCGGGAACTGGAGAGATGAGTAACACTCTCGGACCAAGCGAGGAATGCCTTGCCCTGGTGTTCGGCAATTGCCAACCTCAGGCAGGGGGTTTCCTTGGACCCACTCGCAATGGCTATGACTCTGGAAACGGATACCTCTCTCACATTTTGGGAGCGCACCTATTGCACCAACAAGCCCAAAAGAAAATATGGCCCCTGCATTAGATTCAGGACTGCCATATCAAATGGCTCGAACTGAAAGAAGTGTGCTTAGCACTACTTCACTTAGTTCGAGACCACAGAGTCTTGCTTTGCACGGCCAACACAGCGGTGGTCTCCTATAGCTACAAGGAGGGGACCAGATCCCCATCATTGTCAGTCCTAGCAGAGAAAATTCTCCTTTAATACCTGGAATACAATGTGGAGCTAGCCGCACACCACCTTCCAGGGGCGAGAAACAATCAAGCGGATGGCCTCTCATGACGGCTCCATCTCCAGAACACGGAGTGGCGGATACCCCAATGAGTAACCTTCAAGTGATGGGACGGTTCAATGTTAGACCTATTCCCCACACCCCAGAACACCAACGTACACAACATTCCTGCCGACGCCAGGAGCCTTTGTCGACCCCCGTGAACCCACATGGACGTGTAAGCCTTTCCTTCCTTCCTGCTATTCACCGGGTACTGGAGAAACTTCGACAGGAGCGCATCTGCACTTTAATGCAGGTGGCGCCCAATGGGCCAAGCAAGGTCTGGTTTCCACTACCGCTAGAAATGTTAGACGAAACACCAGGGGTGCATCAGGACTTCCAAATCTGCTGTCCCTGGATGGCGCACTGCCTTTGAGACCAGCAGTGTACCACATACATGCATCAAGGCTCTCGGTTGACTCACTCAGTGGGCTGCTAACGTCCTGGCCAGGGCGAACAGGGATCCCACCAATACAGCCTATGCCTCGAAACAGTGTTCAAAATTAACTGAAAATCATTACAGGTCCGAAGGACCTATGTCAAATTAAAACTGTAGGTCCTTCGAGCTAACTGTAGGCCCTGATATTTAACAAACAAAGACTAAACGGATAATATAAGCTTGCAATTGCAAAACCTTTATTTACTAATTAATCAGATATATTATCTGTAGCCTCAAAGAGGTCATCATCATTTCTTTCATCGTCACTAAACTCATCAAAATCTTCAGAAAAAAACATGATCACTGGCCGACTCTGAATCTGACATGTATTTTGCATCGTGTTCACAATCTTACTAACCGACAGCTGACCGTAGGATCCTCGACAAGGCCGGCAATACATCGCCTTGTTGTTATCAAAAAGTAACCAGTCTTTGAACTCCGCCTGCCAGCTAACTTGGAATGTGCGTGTTTTACGCCTAGACCATTTGAATTCTTGCTGTTTGTCACGCCTTCCTTGTGCAGTTTTCACACGTTTAGCAGCAGGCTCCTGGCAGTATAAATATCGCCACATACTTCGATGTAGACGTAACTCTGCAACTATTGATACCAGCCTGTTTGATGCAAATCAAAGATGGTGGAACATAAAATGTAAGCGCGAATTCTATTTGTTTGAATCGGAGGCTTGATCGGCCTACAACCAATCAGATCGTTTGTTACAGTTTCCACGTTCGGCGCATTTCGCGATCATTCGGCGAGCTTGAATTATGACTCGTATGCCTAGGTCAATGAGTGATGCCGTTTGTTGATCAAATGTGCAAGTAAACGCAATTTTGAAACAATTCTGGAGTTACCGGTACTATCGATATTTATTATATATTTGGTCTTACAATCATACTAAATAATGGAACGTTTTTTTTAAATTTAAATTTATGGTCGGTCACAAGGACTGATGGTCTTTCACAGCTCTAGGCCCTTTACACCCACTGTCGGCGTGAGGCCGACGGACCGAAATGACGTGCATACTCTGATTGGTGTAGTGGAAAAGAGATCCATGCCATTTCTTTGTTGGCCAGACAGCTGACTTTTTGTCTATCGTTTGAACGAAATAGACTTGTCTTTTCAGCCTTGTCACTATTGGGATTCTCTGGGGACTAGGCTAGCTGGTTGTCCTACCATTAGGAGACTATTAACTGTTTAATCAGAGGCCCAGTGGTCGCGTTTACGCAAAAACATGCGTATATTACGCATCAATATCACATTGTACGCAACAAAATAAACACAGTGCGTACTATGTACGCAAAAATACGACAATTTAATTTACTTTCACTAACCCCCTGATAGCGATCATTCGGTGATGCCGAACTAAACGGGTCATTCCAACACCGATTAACAAACACGCCGAATGTACAAATTCAGTAACACGTGTACGTGGCTAACACTCTCACAAGGCCACTGAGAAATTGACAATTTTTTTTTCTCTGCGTCTCTAAATTTAAGCCAATTGGAAACACCAAAAATCGCGTCATCCACCCGTCATTTTGACGCGATGGCTGATAACCGCGCGCGAATAGAGCACATGGTAGTCACAACATGGAGAAGCCTATTTTTTCATATTTTTCAAGTTCTGTCACCACGAAAAGAGCAAGATCAACATTCTCAGCAGATGATCACAAAAACAAAAATGACTCCGATGTAGCTGAATTACCGCCAATGCCCGGGCCTTCGACAGACTCTCGACATACGCACCCCGATGTCACGGATATTACAGAAAAAGGTGTTCTTTGCAGCAAGAAAGCCAAGTTTGTTCGTCAGAAAACGTATCAGTTAGCCTGGGAAGCAGAGTATAAATGGCTACGTCCGGAAAAACGGGAATGCGAAGATAAAACTGTCATGTTCTGCCGACTGTGCGAGAAACGAAGAGAAAATAATGCTTTCACAAAAGGATGCGGGGATTTACAGAAATCGGCATTGAAACGACACATGGACAGTCCCGGACACAGGAGAGCTGTAATGAATGACAAGAGTAGTCGAATACTTGGAGCTGCAGTTGAAGCTAATAAAACCCAGTCCGACACAACGCGGAAAGCTGTTTTTCGCACGGTGTATTTTTTATCCAAACAAGAATTACCGAATGATGTTTATGGAGGGCTTATCGACCTACAGCGTGTGAACGGCTGCCAGGCTTTTAATTCTAAAGATACTGCAATCCCAACACACCATTCGAATGTGACAGAAATGCAGGAAACTATTGCCGAGACAATAAGAGAGGATGTTAAAAGAAGAATTGCGGAAAGTCCCTTTATTGGAATACTTGTGGACGAAACTGTTAATGTGACAATTTATAAGAAATTAATTGTATTTTTCCGAGTGTTGAATGAGGACGGGAGAGCTGAAACTATTTTTGGTGGTAACTATACTGTTCAAAGTGGTGATGCTGAAACAATTTTTAATAAAATGCAAGAAGTAATAGACGAAAAAGGAGACAACCTGTTCAGCAAATTGGTCGGACTTGGGTCTGACGGCGCGAGTGTCATGATGGGAAGACACAGCGGTGTTGGAGTACGTTTAAAAGGGGCCTCGCCATTCTGCATTCACGTACATTGTGTTGCGCACCGTATAGCCCTGGCATCGTCAAATGCTGCAAAGAAAACCGCCAAAGTCAAAGAATTTAGAGACACCGCCAATTGTATATTCCATTTTTTTCAACATTCCGCTGCCCGATATGGCAGACTACGTGAACTTACTGCCGCCATGTCCGATGAAGACTTTTCAAGTCTCAAGGAGCCCTGCAGTGTACGATGGCTTTCATTGTCACGATCTGTTGCTAGTTTGGACAAAAACTGGGCGGTTTTATATCTTGAGCTTGGTGAGGAAGCAGCAAGAAATAATCCCAAAGCAGAAGGACTATTGCGAGCGATAAAATCATTTTCTTTCGTTGCCATGATGAAAATGCTTCGTGACGTACTTCCAATTGTTGACAGACTAAACCTAATTTTTCAGCGGGACAATGTTAACTTGGGAACTATTCGTCCGATGGTTGAATCTACAGTTCGGGAACTTGAAAGATTCCGTGACACCGATTTTTGTGGTGATAGTGAAAATGAATTCATAACAAATTTTAATCGGGAAACATCGGAGTACAAAGGAAACCGTCTCGTCTACAGTGCTGATGTAAATATAAACGCACATAATGCCATGCATGCACAATTCATTCAGCATTTAATAGACAATTTACATAGTCGATTTCCTGAGGAAGACCTGTCCCTGTTAGCTAGTCTGGACACAGTGCTCAATGCAAGCAAGTATCCAAGAGATGACAGATTTATAGGTGAACATGGAAATGAAGCGTTAAATGTGCTTGCTGATTTTTTGCCGGCGATGCAGAGGATGGTTTGATCGACGCCGCTACACTTCGCCGTGACTTCCGCCAAATGAAATTGACATTACGAGGACATAGTCACCCAAACTTTGATGAGTCTTGCAGGTTATTAATCAAAGACTACAGTGAAATATACCCAGCATATGCTTCACTAGCAGCAATTTCACTTGTAATTCCAGTAACAAGCGTACCATGTGAGCGTGGGTTTTCCCAATCTGATTAAAATCTGATGTAGTGTACGGGCTTTAATTATTTTGGCTATAAACTTATTTTAATTTTATTTTTTATTACTTTTGTTATTAATGCCTTTTTATTTTATTATTTTACTTTGATTTTGATTTTTTTTAATTCCGCCCTACATACATCTGACCCGACGCCTACGTAAGTCCCGTTCAAATCTCGCGTAAGTAACAGCCAATCACAGGCCCCCTTTTATACAGGCTGTCGGTTGCTTACTTTTCAGTGTAGCGATACTCTACGGGCAATCTTTCTGTACATTATATTTTGCCCACTTGAATAAACCATTAATAGAAAATTGCTAGTATATTTTTATTTACAAAAGAAATTCCACAGCATTTTACAATGTTTGTCATTACATTGAATATTTTGTTCACTTCCAACAAATGTGTACACGTCCTCGCCAGCATCTTCTTCAGCCAAGGTTCGTTTATTCAGTCATCGCTTCAATTTTACATCAAACACTGAGCATAATTATCTAGAATGGAAGCAAAAAAATAAGTAAATCGTAATGATTAGAACACTGTAAACAGCTATAGTAAACAATGCAAATTTTAAATTGTATAACGGTCACCGGCCCACGGCATCGACGCAGAAAATTGGAGCAAAAAAATATTTCCTGATCAATTGCGATGTATTCCAAATAAAAAATATTTTATTCCAGTCCAAATCAGCTCAATTACTTTAATAAAGAGTTATTGTATAATGTACAAAATGTTGATACATTTTGATGATTATTTACAGCTACGGCTTCAATACCGTAGACGGTTTTGACCCGATCGTCAACAAAACATCACCCGTCTCCAGGGCAAGCGACTGGAAAAAGACACCGGTGTTCGGTCGAACCGGTGGAAACAAAATCGTCACTCCCAGAATAACTACGCAAAATAACGATCTAAACTCGAACCATTCGAGCCACAATATAAACATAAAAAAATGACTTTCGTTGCATTTGACAATGATAAACTTACCGAAAAGCCGTGTTCTTCTCGGTCGCTAACGTCGGTATAATCCGCCATTTTATTTGAGTGTGTTTGCCACCCTGACTCTGCCCAGTGACGTCATCATGTGCGCTATAGAAGAAGGTCTGTGATTCGTTGACTAAAATCGTCGACAGTGGGTCTCGTTGAAATCTCGTTACATAGGCATCGGCTCAGATGTATGTAGGGCGGAATTTAAAAAAAATCACAAAATCAAAGTAAAATAATAACATAAAAAGGCATTAATAACAAAAGTAATAAAACATAAAATTAAAATAAGTTTATAGCCAAAATAATTAAAGCCCGTACACTACATCAGATTTTAATCAGATTGGGGTCGTAACAAAATCAAAGCAGATCACACAACTCTTCCAGTTATTCCTGTTCTCGCAATTGATCCCGTGTACTTGTGTGAAATTCTAAATAATTAATAATTCCATGTGTAACTACTGTGAGTAATGCGAGAATATGAGATTATTACGAGGATACCCCAAGTATACACGAAGACAGTACAGCGGGAGTATCGACCGACGCGCAGCGGAGGTCGATGCAAAAGCAAACTGTCTGAGTGCATACTTTGATGTATTCTCGTAATAACCTTAATATTATTATACATATTTTCCTCCCTATTATACATCATAGGAATCCCGAAATCCCAAAAGTTTTAGAACAGACCTGGTGGCAGCCATGTTTGTTTTTATCATTAGAGGACGCTTACGTGCGTAATTATTCCATATTTGGAATTCGCATTTCCTTATATGATAGGATAAAGTACCGCAAAATTACGGCACACTGTATGGCGTTACGGTGACAGATGTATAATAATGTAAATTATGCAGATACTGACGTAGTGTAATTTGTTAGTGCTCAGTTTGACACTTTATGTATGTACATAATACAATTATTATGGTGGTGACTTGTTCTTACAGAATATTCAACACTAAAAAATTAACGATTTTGACACAAAAACTGGAAGGTGAAGCATTGTATATATATTGGTAATTATATACCCTATATATATAAAATACGTTTTTGAAATTCAGTCTCTCACCCCTTGGCTATTATCGCCGATTTTTCCTCGCTGGAGTGATTTCGTAGTTCTCTATATACAATTGTAATTGGTAGTAGTCGCGTGTGACATCACTGCCTCCTTGTCATCTCCCAGATATAAGAAACATTGCAGTGAATACCCTGTCGAGGCAGAAATGCCTCAACAACACGGAATAGCAGATCCCAAAGAATTGCTGTCTGAGTGATTGCCATTCGCCTGAACCAAAAGTACCCTAGTTTATATATCCATCCAGATCCCGGAGCATCATCAATCAACATTCATTTCGGTGGACAAGGCTTGGCATTATACACATTCCCTCCTTTCGAACTAATACCACTGGTACTAGAAAAGTTGAGGCTGAACCAAGCAGTAACAGCTTACTGTATCTGCCAGACTTCTCTCCCCAGGAGACATCTTCATTTAGATAAGTCTATTCTGATGGTGACAGTTTAAATTGTAAAATTGAATAGCAATACAAATGCGTTGTGAAAGTCAGGATTGTATTTGACTAGTCCCTTGATATGGGTTCCTATCTGTACTGCCCAAACAAGGGATGTGTGCAATTAAGGTAGAGATGCAGTTTACCTGACAGGTATTTTAATTAGTTAATTAGGAAACCAAGATGACCTCCCTTGTCCACAAAACTATATACTTTCAGAAAGCTTATTTTATGAATTTAAAAAAAAAAATCGTATTTTTTTCATGGACACTGTAGTTTGAAATATGCACAAAAATGTGCTTTTTTGGTCAAAAGTGATTTTTAAAAAATTTGCTCCTAAACCATGCTTCTGTTTCCTGTCAAAATTGGTTTACTATGAAGAAAGTGCCGTCTTGAAAATTGTCTACCAGTTGTCAATTTTGCAGGGCAGCAGCTCAAATTTCACTACTCCAAGTTTATGCATAAATTAACATCCAGGCTAGTTGTACGATTGTTGTAACACTGTTCAACCAAAAACAATGCCCCGACGGCGTTTTGAAGATAAACACATTGTCAATCATTTGTGAAAATTTCAAAACAAAAGGTCAAAGCGTCTAGGAGCTTTTTTTTTTAAAGTTCTGGGATGTGCACTAAAAAGAAGCTGAGATAATTGCTAATTTGCATAACAATTCACTTAGTAAGAAGTTTGCTAATGCTCATAATTAAAATGGATGTAACAGTTCCAAATTTAAATGTATTATCGTTTTGTTAAAAGTTAAATATAGTGCATAATATGGAGATCCCGTCATTTCTTTTTTTCACCATGTTTCTTTTTTATTATTTATGTACAGCCTTGCTAAATCTTGCTAAGCATTCAAAAGAGAGAATGTTTGCACCTGTTATCTATATTTTAAAATCGTTTTTTGAGTATGTTTCACTATTCACAATTCTACAAAATTTGAACAGTCTATAGCCAAGACTGTTTGGATAATAAAAAGCAAAACAAAAAAAGTTCACTCCCAAGTGCCCACAAACCTGCATCTCTACCTTAAGAATGTTATAATACCCTACATATATGAATTGTAGTGTCTTAATCATGATGTGATGTGATGTGAGCCACATGCAAGTCTTTTACTTTGATTTCATCAGTTTATTTTCCTTTCTCTTTGTAGAAGGTACTGTTTGTGTTTCATTGGAAGACGTTTTACTTTTTAACACTGGCGCTGACAGAATTCCACCATTAGGTTTCAGTCCTGATCCCACTGTGGAGCTCATCCATTCTGGAGATTTAACAAAGCTAAAATTACCAGATATCTCTTCCAGTGGTTAATTCATACAATCATTTTAAAACATGCATGGAATTCGGTATTCTCAACACTGTAGGTTTTGGCAGTGTGTAGTTATGAAACCCACCACACCTGATCTTATCTACAGCCTGTTTTTTGGGAATTGTTGGTTCCTTACTACATTTCACGTATGACCCAGCGAGTGAGGTGGCTCTGCAAGCAGTTGTCAATGCATGAGGTTCATAGCCATGCATATATACCGATACAACACGGTCCATTGTTTATTAGTCCCCGTTCCGGCGCAGTCCGAAAACGAGGACTTATGTTTTGATCTTTCTGTGTCGTGTGTGCGTGCGTCCGGACCTGTATCTTAGAAATGCCTGAACCAATCACATTTAAACTTCACACATCCATCATACATGGTATTATACATAATTTATGCATATCAATTTGTTTCATGATCTGATTCAAGATGACCGAATGGCGCATCAAGCATTTATAGATGGATTTTGTTTAAACTTAGTGCATACGTTGGACATTATAGGAACTTGATGCACGTCATTATATATTTCAGATCCGATATAAAAATGGCCGACTTGTTTTAATGAATGTCATATCTCTGTCATGCTTTGACTGATTATGTTCACATTTTATATGTTCATTCTAAATCATGACATAGATATATTGGTTTGACTATCTGATTCGAATCGGCCAAAATTGCGGCCATTTGTGTGCTAAAAAATCATCAAAAATCAAGCATTTCTGGCATTCTAGATCTTGGTGTTTATGGATGGACTTTGTTCAAACTTGGTACATACATTGCACATTATGGAACCTTGATGCACATCATTTTATTTTTCAGATGCGATTTAAAATGGCCGACATATCTCTGATATGCTTTGACTGATTATGTTCAAATTTGATACATTCGTTTTACATCATGTTATAGATATATATATGTATACAAAATGGTCGACTGGTGGCCATTTTGTTTTTATTAATGCTGTTCCAGAGCAATATTTCTCAATATGGACAAGTACTCGTTTGGCTATCAGATACAAGATGTCAATCATTTCTGGATCCATACTTTTGTTTATGTTCCAACTATTTTACTATAAACAAAACTATATATCTTAAATTTGATAACTAACGGGCACTGTGCCATGCATGGCCTCTTCACATGAAATTAGTGTTTGCCATAATCTTTATCATGATTCGTATAATGTACAAATAAATTTGTTTACAAAAACAAACAAACATTTGTCTTTTTTTATTCCAGTGTGATGAGCGCACAATGGGAGTCTTTGTGGTTAGTGTGTGTGTGTGTTTGTGTGTGTGTTGGTGATGTCAATAATATGACGATTTGACCCTCACTATTTCCATAATTTATATTAATATTTAATCAAATTAAAGTTAAGTTTGCATATCTTAGGGTTAGTAAAGGGGGAGGTTTGGAACAATATATATTAATATAATTATACTATACTGGGGATTTACCATACTGAGCGATTTATTTTTGATTGGGTTGACATTTGACTGATTGGTGGCTATTTTGTGCCCACAAATCAACATTTGGTTATTATTCGTTTCATCGAATTTTAGCCAAATGGCGACCATTTTTGTCAAAAAACAAATAAAATCACAAAACATATCATCAACTGTTCATTGTGCATGCATAGACAACATTTATTGAAAGTTGGTACATCACAAGTTATAATACACATGAATATCGCTTTGTTTTATTTTGTTAATCTTCAAATGACAGCTATTAATTGTCCCACAAAATCAACATTCGTACATGTTTCTGGGTATGCCTTGACAAATTTCATTCAAACTTTGTCTCTATACCCGTTTCATGCACATTTGTAGTTAATATGCTAAATACTATAACAATCTGACTATGCTTTTCATTGTTTGACAAAGTCACAATAAAACATGAAAGGGACTGTCATTTACAATAACTTGTTTAATTAAACTCCAATTAAAACGTAATCATATAGTCTTGTTTTAATCCAAACATCATGCAACTATATTAAGAGTTAATCCAATGTGTCACAGCGGTAGGTGGGGGTGTGTTTTTCGACTATTCAATTTTTTTTCACACAATGAAAGTGAATTTAACTGGCCCTGTACGCTTCAGACTCTTAGTAGACCTCTGCCCTAAAACAGTCTGTTAATTCACATTTAAATCCTCAGAGTTTCACTCAAAGTATATTTTGTTTTGCCTTTCTGCTATTGTAAGCATGATGTATGGAATTTGACATTTTTTAAGACTGTTTTGATATGCTTCGAACCATGCACCGTATTCGATGGTGTCTACTTAGTTGATTTGATACACTTGTCGGGATCAAATCAGACGATCAATGTCTGGGCAGGCCGATCGTATTGTCGAATAACAGCCGAATGATTCACCACAAGGGGCAGGCACTTTTCAAATTGTTGGAGAGTGGAGTCGCTTTAATGCAACATTTAATTACAAACTTTTTGTGTTTCATTTACTAATTGTAATATGAAATAAGATATACAAATTGCGATTTTCTCCCCAAAACACAATTACATCAGAAGTGTGAAAATATGGGGCCTCTGACCTCTGATATGCCCGATATATACTGGACTACAAGACATATCTAATAAAAGTGCATATGACATACAATACATAATCATTAAAAAAATGAATTGATAGATTAAAGCAATTACGCAGTTGTTGCAAATGACTAGAGCAATTACGTTGCATTTATTATTTCGCCACTTATTGTGTACGGAAGATAGTTTGGGAAACTGTATACAAATGTACAATTCAATACAACACAAAACAATGCTAGAATTAAATACTCATCTGAAAACTCAACATTGCCGGTTTACTCATAAATTTGCATAACAATTAGTGTTTCATTACAACCCTGAAAGATCAAAGAAAGCTTAGAAAGAACTGTGAGCATGTGGTGACAGTAAATTTAAGATTAGCTTTTCATTCAAAAAGCTTGGCAACTAATATTTGAGAGAGAGAGAGATACCTGTTTTGTCTGGTGTACCACATGAATCTATAATTGGTTATTTATTATTCATATTATATCTAAATGATTTGCATTCATGTGCGAAATCTTCAAATATGATTCTTTTTTGCAGATGACTAGAACATTTACAGAGATGTTAACTCTATGACTAATGTATTGTTATTACAAAGAGACCTTGATGTGTGGTTGCATGGTGTTCAAAATGGCATTTAAAGCTTAACATAGAAAAATGTTGTTTAATTTCATTCACAAATAAAAAGAACAAGTTTGGTTACAATAATATAATTAGGGATTCCCGTTTGAAGCGAGAGACATCGGTCAAAGATTTGGGTATTGAGCTTGACGGCTCTTTGAAAATTTCCAGCCATATCAATATTATTGTTAAAAAAACAATTACAAAATTGGGGTTTTTGAAACGCCACTGTAAACAATAAATCTAATGCTCTATTAAGACGATCTATGATTAACTTCACAAATGCGGTATCTTAGTTGACAAGGTAATTTCTCTCGCAAGTGTCGAATAACTCCAAAATAACTGGTGAAGAATGAGCGCCATATTCATCATTCGCCATTTGTCCACTACGAAAGCGACTTGTTGCACATAAAAAAAACTCGAAAAATCGAATTCACACTCATAAAATTGAAATTTCAGACAAATAAAATGAAATAGTTGCAAATAAAATGAAAAAAAATTGCATATAAAATGCATTTTTAAACACAAATTTGGAATATTGAACACAAATGTGTTTTTACTAATATTGCAACGTTTGGCTTGCCATAATTGATAAACCACATATTGTATCTGATCTGTATTATTACATTGTCAAATACTACAATCACTCATTATAGTTGCGTTAACAGCACTATTTATTATCGTTTCATACCATATATGGCATTGAGGGAAACAGGGATTCAGTAACATACAATTATGCTAACATGAAGCTTAACTAATAGGTTAATAGTATGTCTAACTGTGGAATTAGGTTTATTATGTGCTGAATTTGTTTACATATTAAGCCTATGAAGCCTCATTAACACCATCAACTCTTTCCTTATTGGTTTGTCTAAAGCTGGGACATGACAACTCATTTTATTGCAGTGGGTTCTTATGAGAATCGACGAACGATATACGAGATTCTAGTCCATTCTGTAAAGGCGTTACTGCCTCAATATAATCTGTTATCACCTCCAGATCCACTCTGCCTGAAAACGCAACAAATATATTCAAAGGTCATATGCCATAAACCAAAATCTAGAAGTTTATCACATAAATCATCTACATATAATTTATATTATTTACCAGATAATGTGAATCAGAGAATTGTTACAATTCAATATTATTTCTCGTCGCGCATTTAGATGTCCAATAGAGAAGAGGCCAGTACATGTTGAGTCTATCAAGGCATTAACCAATTCACCAGGCTTCTTAAAGTTGCTTTCCCAATCATTTCATCATGATTGTAAACACAACAATCCCAAAAGTGCAAATTGGAGATTTGTATCATGTTTTTTGTGTATCACTTGTTTTTGATTTTCAAACCTAGTGACGTCAGGTTAATCTAAATAAATATTTTCTTCCACTATGGAAACTTACCCGTTTTCTTTTTAAATCATACCTAACAACCCTATTTGGACAGCATGCAATGGTAACCTACATATAGCAAGGGAACCGGATGTATGTTTCTGCGCCGCCAAGTGATGGTCTGTCAATAAACTTACCAGTTTTATTTCGTGCTGTGCTATTTATTTTATATCATATCTACCCCCCTATTTGCTTAACTTACTTTCATGTTGTTTTTTATTCTCTCAGATAACATCATGCCCATCACTCATTCGATCGTTCAACCTATTTCATGCTGTTCCATTATTGTCTCTTTTTACTTCAAATCCATCAATTCGTTTGGTTAACTTAACCTCGTCATGTTGTATCTTATTCTCCATCATCCAATTTGGTTAGCTTACCCTGTTTATGTTGTGCTGTATTATTTCGTTTTATCTTATTCCATCATCAAATTTACTTAGTTTATCCATTTCATGCTGTTTTTCATCCTCTCAGATGACATCATCATGTCCATCAACCTATTATTAGCTTGTACCTTTCATGTTGTATTTTTCTCTCAGATGTCAGCAAATCCATCGCCAAGTTTGGTTAACTTACCCGTTTTGTGCTCTATCTTATTATATTTGATCACATCATATCCATCACCTCCGTTTGCAATATAATTTGTTGTGATAACGGCATATTTTTTATTCAAATCTAGCGGTTCATATACGGGAACATGGTTCTCACATTCGACACAGTGAACTTGGACGTCGACAACCCGATCTCCAGATGGTCTACTAAGGTTGTACTGAACTCGTATCCCTATAATAAAATTGAGAGCAGTTTAGTCGCACAACCATCCCATCTACTAGTATTTTCTTGTCCAGATAATGAACTGCCAAGAGTATTATACAAGTGCATACACAAGATAAGTGATATGAATACAATACTTACCTGACATTTGAAGAAATTCTCCATACGATTGAATTGCACTATATCTATGTACAGAATGTTCTAATGCTCCAAGTAAATGTTCTCCTTTAAGTACTACTATATCAGCAGTGTCACCAAATGGCAATACTGCGATCAATTCTTCTAACGTAATATCACCTGAGAAATGATAAAATGTAAAATACTTAAAATGACATTTCCCTTACAGAACGATAAAGCATATTTCACTTAAGGTACCTACTTTGGTTAGAGTGAAATGAATTAACTAATGCATTACTGTAGTATCAGCATTATCATATTGTTTTCATCATGGTAGTAGTCTGTTGTATATGATCCTCACCAATGAACTATTTTTGACCATAATGCTATACTTTCACCCAATTAATACAGAGTGGATTACACTCAAATTAAGATTGACAGTGTTTATCATTGTCGTAATACCTATTCCAAGAGAAGCTGTTATTCCGCCACTATTCCAAATCGCCATGGATACGTGGTTCCATTTGACTTCATCCGGGTATTTTATATTTTCATATATCACAGCATCTGTTATCATATTACCCGTGTTGCACTCCTCTAGTCCGCATACTGTGCTAATTAAATTCACAATGGTTCGTCCTATTACGTGGTATTTGTTTTTCATCAGTGGTTGCGACCATTTCTTAATTTCACTCAGTGTATTTGAATCTAGACATAAATATAATATTATGTAGAAAGCAGCCGTTTTATTCGCTTTGAAGTTAATCGTGTGCTGGGACACATGTTTTTTTCACAATAATAGAATGAATCTTGTTTTGAGCAGCATGCCTATCAGAGCAACAAATGCAGTTAGTCCAGTTTTGACCAGCATTTCTCTCTAGACAATAAATGAATGGAGTTCTGTTGTGAGATTCACGTCTCTCAAGACAATGATTACAGTGAGTTCTGATCTGAGTTGCCTGGATCTCAAATACAATGAATGGAGCGTTTCATTTAATGAGCTGCATGTCTCTCAAAAATATAAATGAAGTGAGTCATGTCATTTTGAATAAAAGCATGACTTTTACCACAATAGAGCAAACCGTGTTAATCTAAGAACCCATCATTCCGGCTATTTAATTTTAACAATTAGTCATTCACTCTCACGGCAATGAAAGGGGCTATCCACTTTAATTTATTGAGAAAACGATACCAAGGAATATGATAACCTACTACCATCTATTACACTTAAACCCTATGTTGTGAGCTGATTCTTGGTATATATAGAATATTATTTCCCGATCTAGATTCAGTACATATAATTAATGGCTTACCTTCAGGAACGTTATTGTCTAATAGTATTGGGTTTCCATCCCAACCAATTACATTGCCGTCATCGTCAAAAGTCACTTTCAACTCTCCAAGATATTTTCCATAGGCATAGTCTTGTACAACAAGAACATTACGCTTACCATCATGAGGTGGATGAATTAGTATAGGATATTTATTCATAGGAACCTCTGTTGATGGAGGAAACCCTGAAATGCAAACATTGATAGTATATTGGGCTAGGAGCCAAGGTATTTCAGGAACAGATGTTACAGTTAATGGGACCTTCACATTTATGTAATTGTAATTGTAATTATGGGATACATGTGTATGAGTATGTGCCTCTTTCTAAACATGACACTACAAACAAGAGTATCTGCATATGCTGTCACGAGGTACACCATCTGCCCTTACCATAGTTCAGTGCTAAATGAAACCCCATCACGTCCTAACGTAGAAACGTAAGAGGAAAGCAATGAAAACATGCACTACACACAACATTTACATTTATATTTATATTTTTATTAGACGCATAAAATCCTTAGGAAAGGATAAAAAGGGTCTTACAGAAAGAAATTTAAAAAAAAAAACTACAATCTAAAAAGTAAAACAAAAAATAAAAACACGACGAAGGAGAGGGAACATATAACACACTTTCCAGTGTATGAATGTCCGGCACCTGAATCTTCCTACAAATGTCACATCAAAAACTATACCAACTGCCGAATTTGGCACCCAAGTGAATGGAATGTGAAGAACGGCTGAAACATCGGTAGCCCAATGAACATAAACACTCTCAACCAGTCTGGTGCAGGAACACAGGGAAAAACGCGGTCGAATCTTAAGTATGAGCGATATTGTACAATGATCACCTATATACTTGTTCAAAGGCCAGAAATATGCCATTGGAGGTGACATCTGGAGCATAACTTATTTTCGTACATTTGTACACGTAGTGTTAAATGCTCATAAATTTGGGCAACAGATCATATCTCTTATTATTGGCTGCTATTAATTTGTTTAAAATAATTTATGCTATTAATTTAATATTGATACTGTTATAATACATATTTCGTGTACACCACGATGTTTATACAATCCTTCATCCTGAAATGGGCAGTTATTGATTTTTTTGCTGAAAATGATTACTCGTAAATTAGTAAATTTGAGATATTTCCCGTGCTGTAGCCACGCCCACCTATCCTGAAACGGTCGATTGTTTCCGGATTTCCGACTCTCGCCGAAAGTGCGCCACCAAATGCTAAAATATGAGAGGAAGCCATACCCGTGGGCCGTACTTTTATAACACTGCGTCATTCAACATACTTTTAAACGATCCTATACATTTTTTGATCGGCGTTCCTTTTTTTGTCTATTTTATTTTAAGAGAGAACAACAAACATTTATGATGGTTAAACGTTGTTGTGGGCGGTTGCAGTAATGCGTATTGTCATAGTGTAAGTATTTAAACGTTTCCAATAATAGTTCATTACAAACATAATACCTACCAGTATACAAAAACGTGTTGGAGTGTCCACCAATAACAACGTCAATGCCTACAACCTTGTTAGCAATTTCGATATCAACAACAATTCCACTATGGCCTAGAGCAATGAATTTATTGATGGTTGGATCTTCATTCTTCAGTCGGTTCAACTCTTGCTGTATGGCATCGACTTCATTTAAAAACTTTAATTTACCTAGAACCAAATAATTACTTTAAATAATTACTTAAATTATGGTTGAATCCAGATCGTGGATTGTCAGGTTTTCTCCATCTGAGAATATATTAAAAAGCTTAGTGTGTGTGAGTACCCTGCCCAAAACTCCCACCTATAAGGGATGTAACATGTGTGTATATAATCATACTTATACTCACCTAGTCATGTTATCGATGGGTCGTTATAGTCCCTTTCATAGAAATAAATCTGACCAGCAAAAGCCCTGCAAGCTGGAATAATGGTCACTTCAAATTGAACTTTTCACCACATCGTTGTATTGTGTGGGTTAATATTAATAAAAACTTACCAGGACTAGAAATTACTGGTGTTTCAGTTGTTGTGTACCCAATAATAGCAATTTTCTCATTCCCCCTTGTCAGTACAGTAGACTTGCTGTATTTGCCTTGTATGCTTGGTTCATCAGTATCATCGATGTTTGCACTCAATACAGGGAATGTTACATTGTCTAGAAAAGGAGTCAGACCATCAATTCCATTGCCAAAGTCGTGATTACCAATTGCCTACAATCATAATATTACATTTAAAAGACATTACGCGACTGTACATATTTTCTAGTTTATTCGCAATATATGGGCAATGAAATGTACATAAACATAGTAACAGACGTACTTGTCAGTGCTTTGTTCATTTCTAAATATAATCGTGTATCACACAAGTACCAAACACCGATATCAAACTGCCTAATAATTAACAATTAATAAATAATATACCCGAATATAACAAAAGTTATGATTTTATTTTTTATTTCTTTATTCCGCACTATATGGCCACCGGCCTAAAGTACTGTTACATTTCAAAACTTAAATTACACATGGTCGCTTTAAAATTACAAGATACATATACTTCAAATCATACTTGAAAACTCTTAAACAAATATTTACCCAAACTTAGTAAAATAAACGAGTTAGTACTCTGTAGCAATGCAATGAATTTCATCTTGGTTGTTGGTGGTGAAAAATATTATTTTGGTAAGAATTTTTGTCTAAGTGCTTCATATTTTGGACAAACCATAGTGAAATGATATTCGCCCTCTGTGACCCTGCAACCAAATGGACATAATCTTTGGTCACGTGGAATACCCAATGTTCTACCATTTTCAATTTCTAGGGGATGACAAGAAATTCTAAGTCTAGTTATAGCACAAGAATAGATAGGAGTAGCCAACGAAATAGCAGCAAGATATCTTTGATATATTAAATCTTGTTTAAACATGCAATATGTTTGAAGCTTTACATTTTTATTAATTTCTGCACACCAATTCTGTCTAGATATATCAAAACATCTTCTTTTAAATTCACTGAAGAACATTTCGCTATTATCAATTCTTTGTTCATACCATACATGTCCATAACCAGATGTACATAAAATATTTTTTACCTCTAAAGCCCAACACCTAGACCCCCCTTCTGCTCTATGGTATAGTTGAGCCGCCCTCTTGAATCAGTTTCAGCCAAAATCTGACCATTTCAATATTAACATAAACTCTAACTGAGTGTCTCCCTAATTCACCCCTTACTGCATCATTGGAAGCGTTGAAACTAACTCTCAATAGAAATTTACAAAACTTATTTTGTATTTTTTCTATGTCAGCTATTACACCCCGCATTCCCCACACACAACTACCGTATAACAAAATTGGCAATATTTTACTGTCAAATACTTTGCATGCAAGATCAGGCTGCAGTCCCCCCAACCCCATAATGTTTTTTTCCAAACAAAATAGTGCTTTTCTAGCTCGCTCCGAGATATCTTTCTCTGTTTGAAACCATTTTCCCGAACTCGAAAAAATTATGCCTAAATAATTATATTTTGCTACAATTTCAATTTCTTTACCCCTCAGAAACCATTTTTCATATTTTTTCAGAGGACCCCCATTTTAGACAATAATCCACTAAGTTATTAAGTAATCTTTGTAATCCAACAGGTGTGCTGCTGAACAACACCAAATCATCCGCATATAACAAATAAAAAAGTTTTAAAGTATTTATATACACAACTGATTCCCGTCCTTGTTGGAGGGCACTCTTAAGGTCATTTATGTAAAAGCAAAACAGTAAAGGTGAAATAACAGAACCCTGCTGCAGCCCAACATTAATATGGAAAAATTCAGTAACTCCCTTTGGGTTTTTCACAGCAGCCTTAATATTTTGATACATAGAATAAAGTGATTTAAACAGTTTCCCCTTAATCCCAATTTTTGACAACTTATAAAATAATGAACAATGGTGTACTCTATCAAATGCCTTTTCATAATCAATAAAGGCACAATAGAATCTAACCCCTAGAGTATAAACATATTTTTCTACAAGGGTATAGAGAACAAAAATATTATTCAAAGTTGATTTACCTTTTTGAAATCCACTTTGTTCCTCAATTATTTTATTATATCGATTCAACCAATTACTTAACCTATCACTGAGAATACTTGTGTATACTTTACTTATAGTATTCAAAAGCATTATACTTCGATAGTTTGCTGGGTCATCCCTGCAACCCTTTTTGTACACTGGGGAAATTAGTCCCCTGCTCCATTCTATAGGAAACGCCCCTTGATCAAAAACTTTGTTATATAGACTGTACAACAAATCACAGATGTCTAAAGGTGCAAATTTCCAAAACTCAGAAGGAATTCCATCTGGGCCAGGTGATTTATTAGCCTTCAGTTAATCCAAATTTTTCTTCACCTCTGTCATACTAATTGGTTGGTTAAATTCTGCTAATTCTAAATCTACATCAGGTATACCAATATTCTCTATATCTAAGTCAGTCATATAATCTTCGATTGAAGCGTAAAAATCATTGTAATTTTCATTTTCCACAAGAACCGGGGTAAACAAATTAGTGAAATAATGTGACCATTCCTCCATAGTAATATTTTCTGAAACATTAATTTTATGTTGCTTAAGTTTCTGCCAAAATTTATGAGAGTTTTTCTGTTTAGACAGGTTAATTAGTTCATCCCTTCTGAGCTTTTGAAATTCTGCTTTTTTCTCTTTAATGAGTTTTTGATAGGATTGTTTAGATAGAAGGTAATATTCAAGACTGTTCTGACTTTTTTTATGTCTATAATGATTAAGCGCTTTACTGACTGCACGTTTGGTGACTAAACATTCTTTATCAAACCAAAAATTTCGAAAACTCATTTAACTGTTTTGACTTGCACACCATATCTTTTCCACAAGTATAAATAATATTAGTTAAATTAGTAGCTGCGTCATCTATATTTCCTTCTATCACATTCTCGTAAAACTCATGTCTTAGATTTCTAATGCCCTCTGAATTAAAATTATTTCTATAAACATTTGCTTTTTTAGTATCCCCTTTTAGTTTATTCAGATTCTCAGTATTATGATGGACAGTGTCAATAGTACTATTTTATTATTATTTTATAAGTTATGATTTTAATTAAACTATCATTAATTTTCCACACCCAATAATTCCCTCTTTATCCATACATTCACAAATCAACGCAGATTTACATGAATTAAATAGTCTTCTGTCATCCAACGAATGGGTTTTTAGTGATCAACTATCCTTAATATACAAAAAGTGTTTGGGGCAGATATAATAATAACAATAACACTGATGCAAAGATGGTCTCAGATGGCATCAATGTCACTTGTCTTATGTAGACCTAAAGTTTCACACAGGAACTATTTGATTATGACACAGAGTGATATATGGCGGGGACATATGACATTTGGAGAAGGGTGTTCAATCTTTTCGAGACAAAGACATAATTTACTTCATGTGTACTATGAGGTACATATAAATCATATTACCGGTTTGGTCAAAAAGCTTGGCAACTAATATTTGAGAGAGAGAGAGATACCTGTTTTGTCTGGTGTACCACATGAATCTATAATTGGTTATTTATTATTCATATTATATCTAAATGATTTGCATTCATGTGCGAAATCTTCAAATATGATTCTTTTTTGCAGATGACTAGAACATTTACAGAGATGTTAACTCTATGACTAATGTATTGTTATTACAAAGAGACCTTGATGTGTGGTTGCATGGTGTTCAAAATGGCATTTAAAGCTTAACATAGAAAAATGTTGTTTAATTTCATTCACAAATAAAAAGAACAAGTTTGGTTACAATAATATAATTAGGGATTCCCGTTTGAAGCGAGAGACATCGGTCAAAGATTTGGGTATTGAGCTTGACGGCTCTTTGAAAATTTCCAGCCATATCAATATTATTGTTAAAAAAACAATTACAAAATTGGGGTTTTTGAAACGCCACTGTAAACAATAAATCTAATGCTCTATTAAGACGATCTATGATTAACTTCACAAATGCGGTATCTTAGTTGACAAGGTAATTTCTCTCGCAAGTGTCGAATAACTCCAAAATAACTGGTGAAGAATGAGCGCCATATTCATCATTCGCCATTTGTCCACTACGAAAGCGACTTGTTGCACATAAAAAAAACTCGAAAAATCGAATTCACACTCATAAAATTGAAATTTCAGACAAATAAAATGAAATAGTTGCAAATAAAATGAAAAAAAATTGCATATAAAATGCATTTTTAAACACAAATTTGGAATATTGAACACAAATGTGTTTTTACTAATATTGCAACGTTTGGCTTGCCATAATTGATAAACCACATATTGTATCTGATCTGTATTATTACATTGTCAAATACTACAATCACTCATTATAGTTGCGTTAACAGCACTATTTATTATCGTTTCATACCATATATGGCATTGAGGGAAACAGGGATTCAGTAACATACAATTATGCTAACATGAAGCTTAACTAATAGGTTAATAGTATGTCTAACTGTGGAATTAGGTTTATTATGTGCTGAATTTGTTTACATATTAAGCCTATGAAGCCTCATTAACACCATCAACTCTTTCCTTATTGGTTTGTCTAAAGCTGGGACATGACAACTCATTTTATTGCAGTGGGTTCTTATGAGAATCGACGAACGATATACGAGATTCTAGTCCATTCTGTAAAGGCGTTACTGCCTCAATATAATCTGTTATCACCTCCAGATCCACTCTGCCTGAAAACGCAACAAATATATTCAAAGGTCATATGCCATAAACCAAAATCTAGAAGTTTATCACATAAATCATCTACATATAATTTATATTATTTACCAGATAATGTGAATCAGAGAATTGTTACAATTCAATATTATTTCTCGTCGCGCATTTAGATGTCCAATAGAGAAGAGGCCAGTACATGTTGAGTCTATCAAGGCATTAACCAATTCACCAGGCTTCTTAAAGTTGCTTTCCCAATCATTTCATCATGATTGTAAACACAACAATCCCAAAAGTGCAAATTGGAGATTTGTATCATGTTTTTTGTGTATCACTTGTTTTTGATTTTCAAACCTAGTGACGTCAGGTTAATCTAAATAAATATTTTCTTCCACTATGGAAACTTACCCGTTTTCTTTTTAAATCATACCTAACAACCCTATTTGGACAGCATGCAATGGTAACCTACATATAGCAAGGGAACCGGATGTATGTTTCTGCGCCGCCAAGTGATGGTCTGTCAATAAACTTACCAGTTTTATTTCGTGCTGTGCTATTTATTTTATATCATATCTACCCCCCTATTTGCTTAACTTACTTTCATGTTGTTTTTTATTCTCTCAGATAACATCATGCCCATCACTCATTCGATCGTTCAACCTATTTCATGCTGTTCCATTATTGTCTCTTTTTACTTCAAATCCATCAATTCGTTTGGTTAACTTAACCTCGTCATGTTGTATCTTATTCTCCATCATCCAATTTGGTTAGCTTACCCTGTTTATGTTGTGCTGTATTATTTCGTTTTATCTTATTCCATCATCAAATTTACTTAGTTTATCCATTTCATGCTGTTTTTCATCCTCTCAGATGACATCATCATGTCCATCAACCTATTATTAGCTTGTACCTTTCATGTTGTATTTTTCTCTCAGATGTCAGCAAATCCATCGCCAAGTTTGGTTAACTTACCCGTTTTGTGCTCTATCTTATTATATTTGATCACATCATATCCATCACCTCCGTTTGCAATATAATTTGTTGTGATAACGGCATATTTTTTATTCAAATCTAGCGGTTCATATACGGGAACATGGTTCTCACATTCGACACAGTGAACTTGGACGTCGACAACCCGATCTCCAGATGGTCTACTAAGGTTGTACTGAACTCGTATCCCTATAATAAAATTGAGAGCAGTTTAGTCGCACAACCATCCCATCTACTAGTATTTTCTTGTCCAGATAATGAACTGCCAAGAGTATTATACAAGTGCATACACAAGATAAGTGATATGAATACAATACTTACCTGACATTTGAAGAAATTCTCCATACGATTGAATTGCACTATATCTATGTACAGAATGTTCTAATGCTCCAAGTAAATGTTCTCCTTTAAGTACTACTATATCAGCAGTGTCACCAAATGGCAATACTGCGATCAATTCTTCTAACGTAATATCACCTGAGAAATGATAAAATGTAAAATACTTGAATCTAGACATAAATATAATATTATGTAGAAAGCAGCCGTTTTATTCGCTTTGAAGTTAATCGTGTGCTGGGACACATGTTTTTTTCACAATAATAGAATGAATCTTGTTTTGAGCAGCATGCCTATCAGAGCAACAAATGCAGTTAGTCCAGTTTTGACCAGCATTTCTCTCTAGACAATAAATGAATGGAGTTCTGTTGTGAGATTCACGTCTCTCAAGACAAATCTCAAATACAATGAATGGAGCGTTTCATTTAATGAGCTGCATGTCTCTCAAAAATATAAATTTGGAATTTGGAATAAAAGCATGACTTTTACAACAATAGAGCAAACCGTGTTAAACTAAGAACCCATCATTCCGGCTATTTACTTTTAACAATTAGTCATTCACTCTCACGGCAATGAAAGGGGCTATCCACTTTAATTTATTGAGAAAACGATACCAAGGAATATGATAACCTACTACCATCTATTACACTTAAACCCTATGTTGTGAGCTGATTCTTGGTATATATAGAATATTATTTCCCGATCTAGATTCAGTACATATAATTAATGGCTTACCTTCAGGAACGTTATTGTCTAATAGTATTGGGTTTCCATCCCAACCAATTACATTGCCGTCATCGTCAAAAGTCACTTTCAACTCTCCAAGATATTTTCCATAGGCATAGTCTTGTACAACAAGAACATTACGCTTACCATCATGAGGTGGATGAATTAGTATAGGATATTTATTCATAGGAACCTCTGTTGATGGAGGAAACCCTGAAATGCAAACATTGATAGTATATTGGGCTAGGAGCCAAGGTATTTCAGGAACAGATGTTACAGTTAATGGGACCTTCACATTTATGTAATTGTAATTGTAATTATGGGATACATGTGTATGAGTATGTGCCTCTTTCTAAACATGACACTACAAACAAGAGTATCTGCATATGCTGTCACGAGGTACACCATCTGCCCTTACCATAGTTCAGTGCTAAATGAAACCCCATCACGTCCTAACGTAGAAACGTAAGAGGAAAGCAATGAAAACATGCACTACACACAACATTTACATTTATATTTATATTTTTATTAGACGCATAAAATCCTTAGGAAAGGATAAAAAGGGTCTTACAGAAAGAAATTTAAAAAAAAAAACTACAATCTAAAAAGTAAAACAAAAAATAAAAACACGACGAAGGAGAGGGAACATATAACACACTTTCCAGTGTATGAATGTCCGGCACCTGAATCTTCCTACAAATGTCACATCAAAAACTATACCAACTGCCGAATTTGGCACCCAAGTGAATGGAATGTGAAGAACGGCTGAAACATCGGTAGCCCAATGAACATAAACACTCTCAACCAGTCTGGTGCAGGAACACAGGGAAAAACGCGGTCGAATCTTAAGTATGAGCGATATTGTACAATGATCACCTATATACTTGTTCAAAGGCCAGAAATATGCCATTGGAGGTGACATCTGGAGCATAACTTATTTTCGTACATTTGTACACGTAGTGTTAAATGCTCATAAATTTGGGCAACAGATCATATCTCTTATTATTGGCTGCTATTAATTTGTTTAAAATAATTTATGCTATTAATTTAATATTGATACTGTTATAATACATATTTCGTGTACACCACGATGTTTATACAATCCTTCATCCTGAAATGGGCAGTTATTGATTTTTTTGCTGAAAATGATTACTCGTAAATTAGTAAATTTGAGATATTTCCCGTGCTGTAGCCACGCCCACCTATCCTGAAACGGTCGATTGTTTCCGGATTTCCGACTCTCGCCGAAAGTGCGCCACCAAATGCTAAAATATGAGAGGAAGCCATACCCGTGGGCCGTACTTTTATAACACTGCGTCATTCAACATACTTTTAAACGATCCTATACATTTTTTGATCGGCGTTCCTTTTTTTGTCTATTTTATTTTAAGAGAGAACAACAAACATTTATGATGGTTAAACGTTGTTGTGGGCGGTTGCAGTAATGCGTATTGTCATAGTGTAAGTATTTAAACGTTTCCAATAATAGTTCATTACAAACATAATACCTACCAGTATACAAAAACGTGTTGGAGTGTCCACCAATAACAACGTCAATGCCTACAACCTTGTTAGCAATTTCGATATCAACAACAATTCCACTATGGCCTAGAGCAATGAATTTATTGATGGTTGGATCTTCATTCTTCAGTCGGTTCAACTCTTGCTGTATGGCATCGACTTCATTTAAAAACTTTAATTTACCTAGAACCAAATAATTACTTTAAATAATTACTTAAATTATGGTTGAATCCAGATCGTGGATTGTCAGGTTTTCTCCATCTGAGAATATATTAAAAAGCTTAGTGTGTGTGAGTACCCTGCCCAAAACTCCCACCTATAAGGGATGTAACATGTGTGTATATAATCATACTTATACTCACCTAGTCATGTTATCGATGGGTCGTTATAGTCCCTTTCATAGAAATAAATCTGACCAGCAAAAGCCCTGCAAGCTGGAATAATGGTCACTTCAAATTGAACTTTTCACCACATCGTTGTATTGTGTGGGTTAATATTAATAAAAACTTACCAGGACTAGAAATTACTGGTGTTTCAGTTGTTGTGTACCCAATAATAGCAATTTTCTCATTCCCCCTTGTCAGTACAGTAGACTTGCTGTATTTGCCTTGTATGCTTGGTTCATCAGTATCATCGATGTTTGCACTCAATACAGGGAATGTTACATTGTCTAGAAAAGGAGTCAGACCATCAATTCCATTGCCAAAGTCGTGATTACCAATTGCCTACAATCATAATATTACATTTAAAAGACATTACGCGACTGTACATATTTTCTAGTTTATTCGCAATATATGGGCAATGAAATGTACATAAACATAGTAACAGACGTACTTGTCAGTGCTTTGTTCATTTCTAAATATAATCGTGTATCACACAAGTACCAAACACCGATATCAAACTGCCTAATAATTAACAATTAATAAATAATATACCCGAATATAACAAAAGTTATGATTTTATTTTTTATTTCTTTATTCCGCACTATATGGCCACCGGCCTAAAGTACTGTTACATTTCAAAACTTAAATTACACATGGTCGCTTTAAAATTACAAGATACATATACTTCAAATCATACTTGAAAACTCTTAAACAAATATTTACCCAAACTTAGTAAAATAAACGAGTTAGTACTCTGTAGCAATGCAATGAATTTCATCTTGGTTGTTGGTGGTGAAAAATATTATTTTGGTAAGAATTTTTGTCTAAGTGCTTCATATTTTGGACAAACCATAGTGAAATGATATTCGCCCTCTGTGACCCTGCAACCAAATGGACATAATCTTTGGTCACGTGGAATACCCAATGTTCTACCATTTTCAATTTCTAGGGGATGACAAGAAATTCTAAGTCTAGTTATAGCACAAGAATAGATAGGAGTAGCCAACGAAATAGCAGCAAGATATCTTTGATATATTAAATCTTGTTTAAACATGCAATATGTTTGAAGCTTTACATTTTTATTAATTTCTGCACACCAATTCTGTCTAGATATATCAAAACATCTTCTTTTAAATTCACTGAAGAACATTTCGCTATTATCAATTCTTTGTTCATACCATACATGTCCATAACCAGATGTACATAAAATATTTTTTACCTCTAAAGCCCAACACCTAGACCCCCCTTCTGCTCTATGGTATAGTTGAGCCGCCCTCTTGAATCAGTTTCAGCCAAAATCTGACCATTTCAATATTAACATAAACTCTAACTGAGTGTCTCCCTAATTCACCCCTTACTGCATCATTGGAAGCGTTGAAACTAACTCTCAATAGAAATTTACAAAACTTATTTTGTATTTTTTCTATGTCAGCTATTACACCCCGCATTCCCCACACACAACTACCGTATAACAAAATTGGCAATATTTTACTGTCAAATACTTTGCATGCAAGATCAGGCTGCAGTCCCCCCAACCCCATAATGTTTTTTTCCAAACAAAATAGTGCTTTTCTAGCTCGCTCCGAGATATCTTTCTCTGTTTGAAACCATTTTCCCGAACTCGAAAAAATTATGCCTAAATAATTATATTTTGCTACAATTTCAATTTCTTTACCCCTCAGAAACCATTTTTCATATTTTTTCAGAGGACCCCCATTTTAGACAATAATCCACTAAGTTATTAAGTAATCTTTGTAATCCAACAGGTGTGCTGCTGAACAACACCAAATCATCCGCATATAACAAATAAAAAAGTTTTAAAGTATTTATATACACAACTGATTCCCGTCCTTGTTGGAGGGCACTCTTAAGGTCATTTATGTAAAAGCAAAACAGTAAAGGTGAAATAACAGAACCCTGCTGCAGCCCAACATTAATATGGAAAAATTCAGTAACTCCCTTTGGGTTTTTCACAGCAGCCTTAATATTTTGATACATAGAATAAAGTGATTTAAACAGTTTCCCCTTAATCCCAATTTTTGACAACTTATAAAATAATGAACAATGGTGTACTCTATCAAATGCCTTTTCATAATCAATAAAGGCACAATAGAATCTAACCCCTAGAGTATAAACATATTTTTCTACAAGGGTATAGAGAACAAAAATATTATTCAAAGTTGATTTACCTTTTTGAAATCCACTTTGTTCCTCAATTATTTTATTATATCGATTCAACCAATTACTTAACCTATCACTGAGAATACTTGTGTATACTTTACTTATAGTATTCAAAAGCATTATACTTCGATAGTTTGCTGGGTCATCCCTGCAACCCTTTTTGTACACTGGGGAAATTAGTCCCCTGCTCCATTCTATAGGAAACGCCCCTTGATCAAAAACTTTGTTATATAGACTGTACAACAAATCACAGATGTCTAAAGGTGCAAATTTCCAAAACTCAGAAGGAATTCCATCTGGGCCAGGTGATTTATTAGCCTTCAGTTAATCCAAATTTTTCTTCACCTCTGTCATACTAATTGGTTGGTTAAATTCTGCTAATTCTAAATCTACATCAGGTATACCAATATTCTCTATATCTAAGTCAGTCATATAATCTTCGATTGAAGCGTAAAAATCATTGTAATTTTCATTTTCCACAAGAACCGGGGTAAACAAATTAGTGAAATAATGTGACCATTCCTCCATAGTAATATTTTCTGAAACATTAATTTTATGTTGCTTAAGTTTCTGCCAAAATTTATGAGAGTTTTTCTGTTTAGACAGGTTAATTAGTTCATCCCTTCTGAGCTTTTGAAATTCTGCTTTTTTCTCTTTAATGAGTTTTTGATAGGATTGTTTAGATAGAAGGTAATATTCAAGACTGTTCTGACTTTTTTTATGTCTATAATGATTAAGCGCTTTACTGACTGCACGTTTGGTGACTAAACATTCTTTATCAAACCAAAAATTTCGAAAACTCATTTAACTGTTTTGACTTGCACACCATATCTTTTCCACAAGTATAAATAATATTAGTTAAATTAGTAGCTGCGTCATCTATATTTCCTTCTATCACATTCTCGTAAAACTCATGTCTTAGATTTCTAATGCCCTCTGAATTAAAATTATTTCTATAAACATTTGCTTTTTTAGTATCCCCTTTTAGTTTATTCAGATTCTCAGTATTATGATGGACAGTGTCAATAGTACTATTTTATTATTATTTTATAAGTTATGATTTTAATTAAACTATCATTAATTTTCCACACCCAATAATTCCCTCTTTATCCATACATTCACAAATCAACGCAGATTTACATGAATTAAATAGTCTTCTGTCATCCAACGAATGGGTTTTTAGTGATCAACTATCCTTAATATACAAAAAGTGTTTGGGGCAGATATAATAATAACAATAACACTGATGCAAAGATGGTCTCAGATGGCATCAATGTCACTTGTCTTATGTAGACCTAAAGTTTCACACAGGAACTATTTGATTATGACACAGAGTGATATATGGCGGGGACATATGACATTTGGAGAAGGGTGTTCAATCTTTTCGAGACAAAGACATAATTTACTTCATGTGTACTATGAGGTACATATAAATCATATTACCGGTTTGGTCATGTTGGTGTTGTGTTATACTGGTCATTTGTTTTGTTCTTGTAGACTGCTTTGTCGATTGTTATCAATCATTTGTTTTATATTCGTAACTAGTTGCGAAGTTAGTATTATAGATAGAAAATATTTTATTTATGCTATTAAAAAAGATCCATTGCCAAAGCCGTCTAGCTATTTTACTTTGGGTAACAATTAGCAAATACTATCGACTATTTATCGAAGTTATTATTCTATAATCATCATGCAAACAGAAATACTAAACAAACATCTAATCGCATGTTAGGTGTCTGGCACTTTAAATGAATTACAGAAGAAACAATAGTATACATATGACTAAATGCTGGTGTAACAGCGCCATCGGGTAGTACACGTCAACATTAAATAATACATTACGGCAAACTACATGTGTTGGGTATTCGTACCATGAAAATATTTTATTAACTTACATTATTTCTGTGACGTATTTCCAAAACATAATATATATACAATTTATATTATACATGTCACTATTTAAATACCATATTCCGTACCGCCAATTCCGAAATTCGCGAATGCAGGTTAATTTCCACATCTATTGGTCCATGTACTGTTTTATGGTTAAACGCTACAAATTATCGAATATATGGCGCTATATTCTTGGACGATTTTTAAACAAGAGGTCACCAAACTGGTATTGATGCTAATGTAAATAACACCATTATTATACTGTATTATAACATCATGTGTTGCTCAATATTGAAACTTCGTGCTCCCATTGGTCGGTCGGTGCAGCCCTGTTATTAAATAAGTTGTGTTTGATTCAGTTATATCGAATGTTTCCCTCTTATTAATACGGATCGTTTAAACGTCACGAAATCCTTGCTATTTGTAATAATTGTGAATATCCGGGCTATATGAGTAAACTACAATCAGCTAACCTAATTAAATTTATTGTATATACCTACCATGACATCGTAGTCAAGCCAATTCATAAAATAAGATGTTGCCTTTCCCTTGTAAAAATAAAACCACATGGTGCCTTGAAATTGATCACCAGCGTCTAATAGCAGTACATTTTCATCACGTTCTCGTATTCTTTCCACTTCAGTCATTCGACGAGGCACACCGGCATAACACTCCCCGACAGTTTTTTCAAATTCTTCACAAGACCCTGAATCGACATCAGTTTCTTCGAACCGTGCATGTACGTCGTTTGTGTGAAGTAAGGTCAGTTTGTAATCGCATAACGCATGAGGTATTATGCACAACAAAGTGATGACCACTGCCAAACAAACAGGCAACCACATCATGTATCGATTCAATAGGATACGTGTTTGGGGCATCATCACTCACGTGATCATGGATATTTCTAAAAATAGAACTCCGTGTGGGAGCTTTCATTTATCCTTCTCTCCTTCAGTTAATTATGACTGATTCCATATTCAGTAATTGCCATAGTAGAAACTATGATAGTTTCTTGGCTTACAAATGTAAAATAAATATCAAAACAACTATAAAAGACGAGATGAAATATTTCAAATTAAATTTAAATCTCTTCAATTTCACACAAATACTGATATACACAATGTTCATTTGTATACAAACTACAGAGTACTACCCCGGTAAGTAAAATATGCCTGATTCTATGTTTAGAAAGTGCACGTTTAGTAGAAATAATGTCGTTTGTTGGCTTACACATGTAAAGAATATCAAAACAACTATAAAAGACGAGATGAAACATTCTCTCTATATATGTAAATCTCTTCAATTTCACATGAACGATAATATGCATAATGTTCATTTGTATAGAATTAACAACATGTAAATAAAGCTACAACAGCGAACGGACTAATCTAGTACATACATATACATTAGTAGCATTTGATATCCAGAACGGGTATGCAAATATTAGTCATGTGACATTAATAATGTATCTCAAGAAAAATAAACTTATAAGACATTAGACGATAATTATTTGTGTGACAGAAGATTATATTTGGTAAGCATTTATTAAAGTTCTAAGTTACTTTGTACGGCCAATTTGGTATGTGTGTTTTGATATACACGTACGTAATATTAAAATTAAAAAAAAAACACTAATCGCTGCAATTAATAATTTATTTCTATTAATATTATTAATATTATTATACAATAGAGTGAAATTCACCTAAGGTTACCACTTGATTGTATGACACGAATGTATTTTTGTTTTCATCAATTGATAATACATAAACAACTAACAACAAAATACCGGTTGTCATTAAGGGTCATTTTTATGACGAATTCTGGGTACTAGTAACTGGGTAACTGGGTAACTGGGTAAGCTTTGTTTTATGCAAATAAACCAGAATCAATCTTGCATTATTAAATGGTTAAAAATATACATACCCGTCTTTGATACTACGATGGTCATTTATAGATTTACAGGTTGGTTGTTTGTGGCTCAAAATATAATTCCGACAATTCGCTCTAGAAATAACGTGTCTTGTTGTTAAATTGTTCAACATCTGTCATCAGGGTCTGAGGCGGCGGCACGAAATTTTACATGGGGGGGGGAGGGCGAGATTTGCTCACTAACATTGCGTCGAAGGCGCGACCTTACTAGGTGACGCCCCCAAACAATTTTTTCGAGGGGGCAATCGTCCCCTCTACGCCCGCCCCTGTGCCGCCGCCATTGAGGGTGTTCGTAGTGGATAGGTTAAACGTTCTGCATAGCGTTGGCTATCATGGATCTCCATCGACCACGGTTTCAAGTGCACAATTTGTGTTGGTTTTACCTTCTGTAACCATGATGTCATACTGTCAAGCATCTTCTCTCTTTGTCTACACCTGCTTCGTTTCCCATCAATTTTCCCTGTCGTTACTAAATGTTCCTATTCTGTTCTTGTCCAAAGAACGTTGCCTGCTTCTTCTTTATTTCATTGACGAGAGACCTCGTTGTTCCTGCTCTTTCAAGGACATCTTCATTCGCAATCCTGTTCACATATCAGATTCTAAGCATTCTGCGAAAAATACACATCTCAGCTGCTTTTAATTGATGTTCTGTCTCCTTACTGATAATCCATGCTTCGCAACCATACATTAGTATTGGTCATATGTAACATCCAAGTACTCTCCTGCGGTCTATTATTGATAATTATACTCTGGTTAGTGAGAAGATGTTACTCAGTATTCGTTTTTCGCTGAAAACACCCCTATTTTTTATGGCAGAGTCGAATAGTTTCACTCCCACTGGAAAATCTGCATTCAATTTGTTACTTGAATAAAGTGCTGTACAATGCCCACCCTCACGTTCCCCATTTTAGATCTGTGTCCCACTGAAAAGGGTAGTTATTGATTTTTTTGCTGAAAATGATTACCCGTATCCAAGTAAATGTGGGATATTTCTCGTTTTGTAGCCACGCCCACCTATCGTGAAACGGTCGACTGTTTCCAGATTTCCGACTCTCGCCGAAAGTGCGCCACCAAATGACAAAATGTGAGAGCAAGTCATACCCCTGAGCCGTAATAACACTGGTCGTTCAGTATACTTTTAAACGATATACATTTTTCGGTCGGCGTTTTTTTCTTTTTCTTTTTTTTTTTGAGAGAGAGTTTTCAGATGTTGTGTTGTGGGCAGTTGCAGTGAAACGTATAGCCATAGTGTATGTATTCACACGTTCCTAATCGATCCGAAGGTGCGACATCACTTAACCTTAGATTCTTTTTGGGGGGAAAACTGTCCTCGTCCATGAAAAAAACGACTAGGTTTAAAGAGAAACGCCGACAACTTAAACCTGGCGCAACACTTTTGAAAGAAATAGATTCCAGAGACCAGCCCATGATCACCGAGGCGGATTTCAGAAGAGAGAGAGACGTCCGGCAAGTGTTTCAAATCAGACTTTTTTTGCGATCCTGATTATCGTTTTATAGAGACCATTTAGTCCCTGTTAAGTAAAAGGTAGCAATAATTTTGACAGTGACACGAAAACGAAGCGTCGGACAAACAGGAAATTACACAGCCCTTACACACTGCTAACTGTTTTCATTTTCGAAGGCTAAAAGTTTCTGAATTGTTTGATGATTGGCGTTGAATGTCTTTTTTACCTCCATGCTTGCAGCTTGATCTGCGTAATAATTTATGAAATAAGACTCCGGGCTTGGTCAATTTGTTTCCACCAAATAAAGTTTTAATACGATGTTATAATTATGACAATCACGCCATGGATCACGCTAACTCGAATCCACTCTGAATTTATCTGTATGTGTGTCGATCTCGATTATTTTTGTTATCCAATTAAACGCCGCTTTTAACGCACCTGCCCTGGCCGTGACCCGACGCGTTCACCTATTTCAACAAAATGTCAATTTATTTCCACGCGGCTGTCATTTATTTAGTAACTGTGATTTGTCGTTTTTTAGTTATTTTATAGTGATCACTATAATAATAGTCTTATGTTTAGAATGTCAAAATATGTTCTCTTTTATTTTAATTTTGAAAGTTTTACTCAGACGATCGATGAAATAAAACAGTGTAGTGACGTGCCTAGTAACCTGCTAAATAACGAGATAATTCCGACGTCAAATTCTATTTTGTCCAGCGACAGTGTACAAACGTGCGCCGGTGTCGGTGACGATCACGGTGACCAGCTACACCAGACCAGACATATTTCGTATCTGACTCAACCCCCATGCAACAAAAATTGATACTATGTGTTCATTATGGTCCATTCTTCCTCGACGAACAAGTACATAAATGACAATATAGTCAAAGACGAGAAAACTGCACAGGAAATTTGCCTTATTTACACGTATCGGCAATGCAAGCTGCCATGCGACTTCCCCTTCTGGCGTCACAAGGGGAATTTCTGTATGCAAATGAGAAGCTAATGAGGAGCCTCGTTTTAAAATACACAAAGATAAAGTTGCTGTAGACTGAGTTTAAAACACATTTTTCCAATTAAAAAAATAATTCATGCTTAGAAACATAACAATTAATAATATTTATGTATCAATTGATAATTTTAGGCGTGAAAATAGCAGCCATTTCACAGGCACTTTAAACACATTTTCAAGACCGGCGAAAGACTATGTGAGGGATAGTATCAACAGAGATGTGTATACTGAAAAGTAATATCTATCCTTCTTTTGCATCGCTGAGCATTTCTGTTTTTAATAGTATACTGGTTTGAAAATGTTGAATTTGCATGATTTGCGATGTTTTTTTTTACTGAAACCTCTCTACTGATCGAATACCGGGTATGAAGGAGAACAACACACCACGTGATTCGTTTGAATACAATGGTGAAGGCAAACATGCCGTGCTACTGTGGTACTCACTGACGGGATGACTTACGTCGTCAGCGGTCGTTGCTGAGCTGCACGCTGTTTTGAGTGTTGTTTTCATATAATGAGAGTGCGATCAGTCATTGATTAAACAGTAGTGATTTAATCACATTGGAGGCGGACATCTTGGATTACAACAACATGCACAGAGAATGACCTCAGGTCATAGCCTCTTTCTGGCTCTATGCTAATTCAAATATAACATGTTAAAACAAATGAGCATCAATAATGACAATGAGAAGCCATTAATAACAGTTTGTGGTCTTCATTACTGGATTCATATTTTGATAACATTAACAACGATAACATTAACAATCGAATATAACAAATATGAAACGTGAACATCATAATCCTGGAATCTTGCACTAAACAATTGTGCAAACGAGTTAAAAGTTTCTCTCAATAAAAAGTCATAGAACAGTATATAACATAAAGCAAGAGGGCTGCCTACAGAACTTTTCTATAGAAAGTTATTTGCAGGGTTCATATTCAATAACAATGTCACAGAAGTCACACATTAAATAGCATAGTCCTTTAAATGTGACGGTGTCTTGATTATGCGACCGCTTCTAGACCTGATTGGTGAATCTCTGTTACTTAAGCAATAAACCACCGCCGGAGGCGGGTATACCACTCGATATTGAACAATTCACTCCATATATGCACGAGCGGAATTGTGCAATATCTCGTATATCTATTATATTATACCAACTTCATTTCTGTAGCATTTTCGACACTCTCGGCCTTTTTACAAAATAAGAAAGCGTTGTTTTCGAACGACGTGTAATGAGCATCGGCTGGTCGACACGGTGATCAGATGAAATGGGCCCTGGAACCAGTATTTAATCTCTTATCACACACTCACGCTCAGTACACAGAAACGCACAGAACAGCAAGTTTAGATATCATCACAATCAAAGGAAGTTTATTTCTACGACGCAAGAAACTAGCAAATAATTAGAATTGAATAAACTGAACAAGCTGAACGCTAAATTTACATATGAATTGCTGTGAATAAATTATCATCAGCAGAAATTACCGGCAGCGCGCACTGTGCGTCATTTTTGAAAACATGTGCTGTGGACTTAATCTCGTTGTCGAATTTTCTATTTTGTGTTTGTTATGCTGACATTAATTGGTCCACTAAAGGTACAGTTATGGAACAATGATGCTGCATGTGTACTTTGATTGTGGGTGTTATATATTTACCAATATTATATAGAAGACAGGATGGTTTGATTGTGATTAACTAACCTGGACAGTATTTATTTCATGCAGGCAGCCATGATGAGAAGAACAATGCATCATGGGTATATTTGTAGACTAGCCTATTGAGGGCACTGTATACATAATAAGGCCAGGATATAATATCCCTTCTTGTTTTAAGCAAAAGTATCATTCAAATAGTTCTTACAATGTATCGAAGATATCTCTGAAGAATGTTAATATCAATGATATTTGAAAATAATGAAAAGTTCAACTCGACGATATGGTAATACATGTCCTTAATATGGTTGAATTCGACTTAGTAATCACAATTTCAACAATGAATTCAATGAACTTGAATAAGTAACTAATTAATATTAACACTCAAGCGAAACTGTAAAAGTTAACAAGGTTCAGTTCGAACATTATTTAGAAACAAAGTCTTTGAATCGTGATGGCATCTGTATATTACTCCTAGATCTTGTTGATTTAGATGGTTCCATATTAGGCGTTGACTGTTGAGTGGTTTTATCTGCAAGCAATGCTTGTTTACAGTCTAATGGTGTTGATATTTGTTTCTTAGGCGTTTGAATATTTGACTGCTGTGGGCGTATGTGGACTCTGTTTCTGCAAAACTGGCTTCCCGTCTCTGTCTCTACCTCATATGACCTTGGTGTGTTAGCTGTGTTTATTATCTTTGCTGGAGACCATGTCTTATTGATGGGACTCTGGACATGAACTTGTTGTCCGACGAACAGCTCAGGCAGTTGTCTGGCATGCTGATTGTAGTGGTGGGTTTGTATTTATTGTTGTGAGGTGAGATAGTGGCGTATATCTTCCTGATTTCGTGGTGGATGGATTTTATTTGGTAATGTAGTTTTGTAGATTCTGCCGTTCAGTAATTCTGCAGGTGAGGGTACGTTGGATTTTAGTGGTGTAGTGCATAGTGATAATAAAGCTAAGTTTGGATCATCTCCCGATTCTTTACATTTGTTGAGTATTTTCTCCACTGTTTGGATGTGGCGCTCAATGAATCCATGGTCCTTTGGGTAGTATGGTGAAGAGGTTATAATTTCAAAACCATACTGATTAGCTAGATTTCTAAAGTTTCTTGACTTGAATTGTGAACCGTTGTCACAGATAAGGGATTCTGGTATGCCTTGTTCTGCAAATAATACCTTAGTTAGTCGGATTATTGTACTTGCTCGAAGGTCTTCTAGTTTTCGTATGAATGGGAATTTTGAGTAATAGTCTGCGATAATGAGATACCAAGTGTTATTGGTGTAGAATAAATCAGCCCCAACAGTGTGCCATGGCCTTGGTGGGGCTTCTGTAAGAATTATTGGCTCTTTCTGCTGCGAGTTTTGAAATTTCTGACACGAGGTGGAATTTGCGACAAGATTGTCTATGTCCTTGTAGATACCTGGCCAGTAGACGCTGGATTTTGCTCTCAGTTTGCATTTCTCCATTCCAAGATGACCTTTGTGTATTTGTTGTAAGATGTCATCTCTCAATGCTGTGGTAATGAGTATTCTGCTACCTGTCAGGACTGTGCCATCCTCAATGGATATGTCGTCACGTACTGACCAGTATGGTCGTAGAACTGATTGTACTTTCTTGATGCTGTCTGGCCAACCTTGTATGATTTGTTGTATCAATAACTGAAGGGTTGGGTCTTTGCTTGTTTCTTCTCAGATCATTGATATCTTTACTGGTGTGATGCTTACCAGGTGGTGAATCTTCACTTCCATATCTGGGATTTCAATTGTTTCCTGGGGTGACAAACGCGATAGTGCATCAGCCAGAAGCATTTGTTTTCCGGGTTTATATCTGATGTCAAAATCATATGGTTGTAAGCGTAGTAACATTCGCTGTAGTTGTGGTGGTGATTTGGTTAAGTTTTTCCTGTGAATCTGCTCAAGTGGACGGTGATCACTCGACACAGAAGGGTCGCCCGTATAGATAGGTGTGAAACTTTTCACATCCATATACTACAGCAAGTAGTTCGCGTTCGATATTTGCGTATCGGGTTTCGGCTGGTGTCAGAGCTTTAGATGCGAAGGCGATTGGTCTGTTGTCTTGTAGTAGCACTGCTCCTATGCCCTTGGATGAAGCGTCAACTTCAAAAATGACTGGTTGCTTTTGGTTATAGTATGCGAGTGTTGTCTCGGTGCTGATAGGGCTCTTTATTTTATCGAAACACTTTGTGTGTGTTGGCGTCCAAACGAATTCTGAGTTGTCTTTGATGAGTTCTCTCAGTGATGCTGTGTGGTCTGACAGCTTGGGTATGAATGGACCCATGTATGTTACAAGACCAAGAAATGTTCGTAGTTCTTTCTTGTCATTTGGGGGCTGCATCATTTCTATGGCTCTGACTTTGTCTGGACTTGGTTTAACTCCTTCAGCGGTGTATAGCATACCATAGAAATTGCATTCTCTGCTTTTTATGTGACATTTATCTCTGTTTAGTTTTATGCCTGCCCGTCTGGTGTCTTCCATAGCTTCATGTAGATGTAAGTCATGGTCTGTTTCATTTGAACCATATACTTGTATGTCATCTGCTATGCCTATGGCTCCTTTGCAGTTGCGATATACTTCGTCAACTTTGAACTGGAAAACGTCTTGACTCATGCGGAGTCCAAATGGCATTCGTAGGAATCTGTACCGACCAAATGGAGTGTTGAATGTTGTTAGTACTGATTACTCTTCATCTAGTTTAACATTCCAATATCCGTTCCGGGCATCGAGTTTACTGAACAATTTTGCACCAGTCAGCTTATGTGTGATTTCTTCAAGTGTTGGTGTAGGGTGGTGTTCCCGCTTGATTGCAGTGTTCAAGTCTTTGGGATCCAAGCACAGTCATAATCTGCCATTTTCTTTCTCTCGAATGACAGGTGAGTTGACCCAATTTGTTTTCCATCTCAGCTAGTTCTGTTTTGAGTCTGTCTCTGAGCTCTATTGGTATTCGACGAGCTGCATGTACTACAGGTGGTACTTTTGGGTCTAAAGTGATGTGGTAGGTATAGTTTTCAAAACATCCGACTACATCATCGAAGCAGTCTGGATACATCTGTAGTAGATGTTTCTTGTCTCGTATCGTTGGACGATCTTTTAGAGGTATGTCGCTATCAATGTAGTTGGGGCTCTTCTGTTTCGTTTGATGTGCAGTTTGTTTTGCTGCATTTGTTGTATGTTTACTTTCTATAGCACAATGTAATGAAATAATGTTAAGTGCTCTGCATGCTTTTAGGCCTAGGATGGCAGGACCTGTTGCATCTGTCACATAGAAAATACAGTAAATTTTCCTTCCTCTGTGTTGACAAGGGATTGTTACTGTTCCCAACTGTTTGATTTGCGATCCTCCATATGCTGATAGAATCATGTTTGTTCCTTGTAATGCGTTTGGTTTGGGGTTGCCTTTACTATCCATTTTATCTAGAAAGATAATACGAAATAGAGGCAATGGGAGTACATTGCTCTGGGCGCCTGTGTCAACTTTGCATTTCAGGTTTATTTTCAGTTCAGCACGTTCAATTTGCAGTATTGTATACACTTCCTCTCGGCTGTCATCTGCATGAATAGTTCCTATTGTCAGGGTTTCTTCTTCTGTCATATCTGTGTTGTACCCCATATCATGTATCTGCTGTCTATTACGGCGTTGTGTTGGTGGACGATTTTGTATTTTCTTTGATGATTTGCATACTGATTGCCAGTGGTTCATTTTTCCACACTTGTGACACTGAGATCCATACGCAGGACAATTTTTTCGTGCAGAAATGTCATGCGTTTTCCCACAATTGTTACATATTTTTGTCTGTTGTTGTGGCTTGTAGCTTTGTGGCTTGCTATACTTTTTGATTGTATTCACAGATTTATTTGGTGAGGAATAGTCCTGGTTACTTGCAAGCAATCGCATTTGTTTGTTTGTTGCCTCAAAACTGCGGGCTACATCTATCGCATCTTTGAGTGTAAGCTTCTCATCTCGCCCAATCAATTTCTTTTGAACATCCGGGTGACATGAACCCCATATTAGTTGATCTACTAACCTTTCTTCCATTTCTTTGTCAGATTCGAATTTGCATTTGCCTGCAACTTTCTTTAATTTTGACATGAAGTTGTCCACTGTTTCTTCTGGTTCTTGTCTCATGTCCTGGAAATGGTACCTATGTATGCGGTGGTTAGACTTGGGTTCAAGGTGCTGCACAAATTTTTCCAAAATTTTGTCAGGCTTCTTCCTGTCATCTGCATCATCAAAATTCCAGCTGTTGTACATATCAAGGCCTGTCTCTCCTGCCCATAACAATAGATAGCTAGCCTTTTCTTCATCAGTGGCATCCTTCAGTGCACTTTTGAATGTTAATTCGCATTTTTGTCGGAATCGAGCAAAGGCTATCACTATATCGGGTGCTTCCCAGTCCATCTGAGGTGCTGGCAATGGAGCTTGTAGCGTCATCTTTATGGCTTCCAAATTGACAGTTGTTTGACTTCAAAATCGTTAATAATATATTGTTGAGAGTCTTAATATATCAGTTTACCGCTGCCACCTTGTTATATATTCACCAATATTATATAGAAGACAGGATGGCTTGATTGTGATTAACTAACCTGGACAGTACTAACAATGCATCATGGGTATATTTGTAGACTAGCCTATTGAGGGCGCTGTATACATAATAAGGCCAGGATATAACAGTGGGTATTAGAAATAGAAGCGGTGCCAGATTCTGCAGGAGTTGGTCCAGACACTACCATGCTGGTGTTTTCTGGGGTACGATGACGTTGTCGGAAACACCCGCTTCGATCGCTACGGTCACTTCTCTATCAGAGGATTTGTTTTTATATCAAAAACTGCGAGACAGGATACTGGATATTCCTTGACTCTGATTATTGGTGACATTGTTAGTGTAGGACCGAACACTAGCTTCGTTTTTAAGTGCCGTGAATTACATAAATGTGTCTGGTTTCAACTCCTGCCGAACACAGTGCACGCAGTTGATGTGTATGAATTGTCAACAAATTTGCTGCTATCGAAATCTCTTTCATCATAGATCCCAATTTATTTTCACGAATACCAGACTGTGTCAGTGGGTGTTGGACAAATACATTTTGAAATGCTTCAACGGCAATTTTCGCCGCCGGTAGCATACATTTTAGCCTGTGTTTCCAGCTTCCGAACATGATACTCGACCATGTCTATGTTGCAGACAACGAAAACATGTCGCAAAGAATAGCCTGCAAAAATTGTAGGTTGTACAATTTTTGTTATTTAACCACTGCCAAAATAAAATATGTACATAATATCTTCAAATCATGCTATCAATATTACCGCAAAATTTCCCTAAAATTTAAATGCCCTTCCCTTTATTTGTTTACGAATTGAACTTGTATTCATATTCCGGGGCCTTATTTGGAACACCATAACTGTGCATTATGCTCTATTTAACCATGGCTTGCATAAATAACGGTTTCTTTGTTGGTGATGTAGTTTTGTCAAGTTGCAAGTTGGTACGTGGTTGAGGACTATCACTTGCTAAGTGTTGTGCAGAGGGTGGTCGTGTAGTTGGTGGAATGTTTGATTTGTTTTGTGTGTCAGCGACAGGGTTCTCCCCCGAAAAAAATGTATAGCGCTGCAACTAATTTGCATATTAATTTGCATATCATTTACATACCTTTCCTAAATTAATTAACAGAACTCATTTACAATTATGAATATTACTGAGCTCGGTCACAGTGCAAATATTTTTTTAATGGAATCAAAACATTATGTTTCACAATTTAGAAGAGTTTGAAACATTCTCGAAATACAAATGCTGCAGACTAAAAACAAACACAAATAAATTATTGTTGCAATTTGATTGTCTATTGTAAAATGTTAAATGAAACGCATTTGAAACTTTAAGCAAGAAATATGTTCACGAATTTCATGATTTTATTTACTTCAAAAAAATTCTCCTTCAAAAAATCGACCAGGTAATTGATTGGCGTATTGTTGTAATTTATTATTCGTACCATCAACTTCTAAAACGTTTACATTTACCCAATTTTAAAAGTGCCTGCCCCTTGTGGTAAATCATTCGGCTGTTATTCGACAATACGATCAGCTTGCCCAGACATTGATCATTTGGTTAGATCACTTGACAAGTGTATCAAATCAACCATCGAATACGGTGCATGGTTCGAAGCATATCAAAACAGTCTTAAAAATATTCAAATTCCAAACACCATGCTTACAATAGCAGAAAGACAATAAAAACCATACTCTGAGGATTTAAATGTGAATTAACAGACTGTTTTATGGCAGAGGACTAGTAAGAGTCTGAAGTCTGAAGCGTACAGGACCAGTTAAATTCACTTTCATTGTGTAAAAAAAAATTGAATAGTCGAAAAACACACCCCCACATACCGTTGTGACTCATTGGATTAACTCTTAATATAGTTGCATGATGTTTGGATTAAAACAAGAATATACGGTTGCGTTTAATTAAACAAGTTATTGTAAATGACAGTCATTTTCATGTTTTTTATGACTTTTTAAAACAATGAAAAGCATAGTATTTAGCATATTACCTACAAATGTGCATGAAACGGGTATAAAGACTAAGTTTGAATGAAATTTGTTAAGGCATGCCCCAGAAACTGTTAATGACATGTACAAATGTTGATTTTTGGGACAATTAATGGCTGTCATTTGGAGGTCAACAAAATAAAATAAAGCGACAATCACGTGTATCGTGACTTGTGATGTACCAACTTTCAATAAAAAAATGAGTCTAGGAATGCACATTGAACAGTTGATGACATGTTTGAATTTTGTGATTTTATTTGTTTTTTGACAAAAATGGTCGCCATTCGATGAAACAAATAATAACCAAATGTTGAGTTTTGGTGTTTTAGGGGACAAAATAGCGACCAATCAGTCAAAAGTGAACCAAATCAAAAATATATCGATGGACTCATGTTTCCCAATATGGTACAATTATATTAATATATATTGTTCCATACCCCCCTTTACTAACCCTAAGGTATGCAAACTTAACTTAAATTTGATTAAATATTAATTTAAATTATGAAAATAGGGTAAAATCGTCATAACATTGACATCACCAACACACAGACACATACTTACCACAAAGACTCCCATTGTGCGCCCAACACGCTGGAATAAAAAAAGACAACATTTATTTGTACATTATACGTATCATGATAAAGAGACACATTTGTATTGAAAGATCTTGCACGTAAAAACAAAACACTATGGCGAACACGAATTTCATGTGAACAAGCCATGCATGGCACAGTCCCTGTTAGCAATCAAATTTAAGATATATAGTTGTATTTATAGTAATACAGTTGGAACATAAACATGTCATATGTATGGATCCAGAAGATGATGCTTGATTATGATGATTTTTTAACATTAAAATGATTGACATCTTGTATCGGATCGTCAAACGAGTACTTGTCCATATTGAGAAATATTGCTTTGGAACAGCATTAATTAAAACAAAATGTGCACCAGTCGGCCATTTTGAATACATCTATATATCTATAACATGATGTAAAATGAATATATAAAATTTGAACATAATCAGTCAAAACATTTCAGAGATATGGCTCTAGAAGCGCATTCATTTAAACAAAATGGCCATCCGTCGGCCAGTACCAAGTTTGAACAAAGTCCATCCATAAACGCCACGATCCAGTTCAGGAATGCCTGAAATGCTTGATTTCTGATGATTTTTTTAGCACAAAAATGGCTGCCATTCGTACATTTTGAATCAGATAGTCAAATCAATATATCTATGTCATGATGTAGAATGAATATATAAAATTTGAACATAATCAGTCAAAGCATGGCAGAGATATGGTACTAGAACTGCAGTCATTAAAACAAAATTGTGTTCAAAACTCTTAGATTTATATGTGTAACAAATGAAATGAAATTAAGACATGTAACAATTTAAATATCAACAATAAATACAGTTTTAATAAAAATGGCCGCCACTCGGCCATTTAAATTTAGATCTGAAAAATAAAATGACGTGCATCAAGGTCCCATCATAGGGAGCCCAGAGACTATGATCAACTGTACGCACTCCCTATGAGCGGGCGGGTGGGGGGGGGGGGTATCGGCTGGTAACTAGTATAAGAAATAGACAAGCGATAAAGGCTCCAGCGAGCTCATATTTTTTAACAGGAAAAAACGTACGAACATAATGAAAAATAAAATCTATAAAAAATAACAGGTTGAAGAATATTAGTTGCTCTTTCAAATTTTGCCAAAGCCTTACCTATATTTTACCTATATCTGTAGAATAAATAAAAAAAAAACTACACAAATTGACTCCATTATGAATAATTAACGGTTGGCCCGAACCCACGGCACAGTTGGAGGCGAAGATCCAATCACAAGGCTGGTTACGAACCAGTTGAGCAAGGCTAACCGAGTCGTAACCTTGATGTGGTTCGTAACCAGTCTTATGATTGGTTGTTGACAAATGCTGAATAGGCCACGCCATATGTTACAGCGTGCCGTAATTTTGCGGTATTTTACGGGATATTTTCATTCCACCATATAAATGCGAATTCCAAATATGGAATGATTACGCGCGTAAGCGTCCTCTAATAATAAAAACAAACATGGCTGCCTCCAGGGTTTGACCGGACCACACAAGGAAGTTTGCTGATTCCGTTATAAACTTTTTGGATTTCGAGATTACCATGATGTATCATTGGGAGGAAAAGATGCATAATAACAGTGTTACGAGGATACCTCAAAGTATGCACTCAGACAGTTTGCTTTTGCATCGACATCCGCGCGTACTGTCTTCGTGTATACTTTGAGGTATCTTCGTAATCATATTCTCACATTACTCACAGTAGTACACATGGAATTATTAATTATTTAGAATTTCACACAAGTACACGGGTTCAATTACGGGAAAGGAATGACTGGAAGAGTTGTGTGATCTGCTTTGATGTGTTACAATGTTTTTATGGATTACACTTACAGACAAGATAATATCTCAGCACAGAATAGTGCTGGTTTATCACTTGTATGTTAAAAGTAATCAAAAATCTTGCTGGCACTACTAATTTCTGGCACTGGTTTGTATGCCAAGCAGAAAGAATATCTGTTTATCATCAGGAAATGACAGTATCCGATCAGATCAATACTGATTAAGTATTTCAATGCAAAATGTTATATAGGTAGTTTGGGTGTATTTGAAGACAGAATTTTAGTCTTCTGACACTATTAAAGTGAAAATTTTTGATTAAGCTTATCACCATGCCCAGAGAGACAAAGAATTTCACATTTTGCTGTTGAATATTCAACATTCGCTGCAATTTTTCTTTACGACGAGTATGATTGGCCAACTGAATCCACGCTTACTCTCTCAGCTAATCATGATCCTTGTTATAGCATTCATTGGAGTGTTTGACCTTGTATGACCATTCAGCTGTGGAAATGGCGTCTCTCGGTATGCGGAACATCAACTCTTTCTTCACTCCAAAGGGAGTTAAAAACAGGTTAGATTTATTCATCATGTATAAATAATTATTTTTAATATGGGTTACAAAAACTATGATTCGAATAAGTGAAGTTTCTTTGAAAATCAATCACATTTCTGGAGACCGTGATCGGTGAACTGTGAACCAGGAAGTCTCATTACAGGTCCTTGATCAGACTAATCAGAAAAAAACGCATGTATGAAAACAAATTCAAAAAAGTTGTAAATCGGTGCAAGTTTTCAAGGAAAATCGTTCATTTGCATTGAGTTTGATATTTTTAACATGAAATGCAGAATACAGCAAATGGCATGCTGATCCAGTCGTCTCGGATTCGATTCTCGTTTGACTGGAATGTGCGCTGAAATCGAGTGACTGCGTAATATCTTAAAATTGAATGTGATGTGTAACGTTTTCGTTTAAACTGGGCGAATTTGTTTTAAATGTACTGTTTTTTATTCTACTTTTTAATTGAAATTTTTATTTTATATAATTTTTTGTTCTGTGCATGAATTTATAATCAATATTAATATTTATTTTCCATGTTTCAATTAATTTTCTTTTAGAACATGTTTAGAAAATTCAATTAATGTGTTAATGTGTAATTTTTTTATATCTTTCACAGGTACTAAAGATGATTCAGCATCAAATTCTAGTAGTGGTTGTGGTACAGAACATAACCATGCTATACCCTATATTGTTTCAGGGGGTAGTAGTTCTGATAAAAGGAAGTCAGCTTGAAGATTGTGCCTTGAATGGCTTTATATACTTACAAGTGAACCAGTTACATTAATAATCGCATGTACTGTAGATTATACATCAAACATAAAAAGTGGCCCATGGGTGTCAACTGCAATAGATAATTTCAGGTACTATTATTATGCTATTATTGTACACCACTGATTCCTGTCATGATGATACATTCTCATTTGTTGTTTTTTAATTTTGCCTTAAATTGACAATGATACTAAGTTGGTCAACACACACATAAATTTAATTTCACACTGATTTAAACATTTTTTTGGGACAATTTGTTATAATCCCAGGGCAACCCGGATGTGAAATTGAGTATAAATATTACAAAAAACAACAATATGCTTTATTTTCGAAAATCAATATAAAAAATATCTGCATAATACATTGTATTTACATTTGCTTCTAGGCTGAAGACCATTTCAAAAGTAGTCAGTCGTCATTAAGCGCTGCTAACCCATATAAAAAAAACAACATTTTGATCAGATCAGCCTGTGCAAGTGTGTATTGGTTAGCTTTAGAGGAAACAGAAAATATCAAAGTCTGATGAACTTTCAGAAGCTTCAAGGTTTTCAAGATATAATAAATTTGCGTAAAGATGGTAATGCCACATATGAAAATGCTGACATCTTTAATCAAATTCTGGTAGCATTAAGTCAAGTAGTTGACAACGACAATACTGAAGATATAGCACGAAGTCCATTTGTTGGTGTTGGCTCAGATGAGAGCACGGACAGAAGTGCTGAAAACATGCTGTATTTGTTATACGGTATATTAAGCTTCAGACTGCATCATTAAAGACAACATTCCTGAAAATGAATAAGAGATGGAAAGGCGAAACTATTTGTAATGCTTTAAAAGATGAATTACGAGACAAAGGCGTGGAATTTCGAAAGATGGTTGGCTTTGGTGCAGATTGGGCTAACGTTATGGCTTCAGATATGAATGAGGTAACTGGTTTAATTCATCAGGGCAACTCTTACTCTGTATGCATACAATGTGTATGTCATCGTTTACATCTAGCTGTCAGTCAAGCATGCAAAAATGCCCCTGAAATGGTGCTACTGAATGATACCTTATCTACACTATATGCCTATATAAGCCGCTCGCCAAACAAATTCACAAGTTCAAGGACTAAGCTGAGTTAATAGGCCAGAAAGCTATAAAATTGAAACGAATCTTAGATATTAGATGGCTGAGCATGGATGAGGCAGTATTGGATAATTATGAAATTATAGTGATTGAAGATGAAGCAGCAATAGGGATCCTACTGCGATTGGTCTACTCCAACAAATGACAACTTACCTGTTTATAGCACTGCTGATGTCTTTAGTGCAACAAATCATCTGAGCAGAACATGCAATATAAGGATGTGTTTTCCAGTGTTACATAGTGTTGTAAGTATTTCTAGTTTCTAAGTGTATTGTATAAACACAAACAAGTTTACTGGAAGCTGCTTCTTTCTAAACATATTTCTAATGTTATGTTTCATTTTGATGACTGTATTGAAATATTACAGAGGCTACAAAATGAAAATGTCACCTTTATGCAAATACTTAGTGATGAATTACATGCAGATCCAATTGGTATGTTCAAAGGCCATCAAATTACTTATCAGAATCGGAATGCAAAGGCTGGTAATAGCAATTATGGAAATATTGTGAATGGTGCGAGACCCCTATTCCTTCAGAAATTATTAAACAATTTAAGGGCAAGATTTCCACAGATTTCTTTGTGGGTAGCTATGCAGGTAAAATATTAAGTCAATAAACTATTTTGTTCTCTCAGCAAAAATGAGTACTCCTAGCTCACTTAATTTCAATATTTATTTTGCTTGTTTTAGCATTAGATAATTAAGCCAGCATCTTATAGATTACTTAACTGGGATGTTGCTTATTTTGAGGTCTTTCTAAAGCACTATGTTTTACCCAAAACAAGCAAAAATAGTGAACAATTTGCTCCAATTATTGACAGTGATGTCGTTAGATCAGAATTTCTACCATTTAAAAGATTGGTCAGTCACAACAGGGGTGAAATGCAGGAAGATCACTTTCATTTCTATACACCTACTGAGTTGATGGAAAAAGTATTTGACAATGAACAACAAGCTAATCAACAAATTTTGTCCTGGTAAGTTGTACATGTCAAATGTTAGGTTTGTCAAATTACCATGTAGGACTTTTGTAGATGTACACCCACCCAGTTTTTCTCTAATCTGAGCTCTGAAATGTCTGTTGTTGTTTTGATGATAAATATATGGCAAATTAGGAACGAAGATTGTGGAAATACAATTACAATACATTTTACACATTTCTTGTTATTTATTTTTAAAAATAGGCATGTTCAAACTGATGGTACTGGTCTTGTGAATATTGGTTGGGAATGCATAGGCAGAAAGGGTGTTTTCATGTCAGAACACGTTTGAACATCACAACATTGGATCAGCTCATTCGTTTAAGCTATGAGATAATACCTATTGAGGAATTCCCCTTTCAAAGGGCAGTATTGTTGTTGATGCCTAGCCTAGAAGTATATAAATACAATATGCCATTCAGCTCAGCTCTTTAAATTTTACTATTACTAACAGTGTATACATTTAAAAATAAAATACATTTATATACTGATTTGATTTTTTTTAATTGTTGTCATTCATCATTGGACAAAAGATTTATTATTTGCAAAATAGCAGTTTTGAAATTTCCAAAGGCTTTGAGGGTGGACTTTTTGCATTGGTGTCAGAAAGGTGTCAGAAATTTGTTTGGTCAAAAAATTGCATAAAAAGACATCTACAGCAGTGTAATATTCCAAAAGTGCCCTACCCTCCCTATACCCACTTCATTTGTCCTCGGGCGATGGGCCAGGCCCATCGGGCGTCGCTGGGACTTCATATTTTTTTTGGACAGGCACAGTTTTTTTATTCTGACTAGAGCCTGGGTTACGGCAACATGGTCACTGGGTAATGACGGCCAAGTGAATTTCTAATATTTTCTGGAATCTAACCGTGACATTTTGGTTTTTGGCGTAATTTCAACTGATGAATTGGTGGCAAGAAATCACAATTTAAAGTTTAGCTGTAGTTTTCAAAGTTATGCTTGTGGTGGCAACATGCCCCGTTTTTAGAAAATAGAATTTTGAAATAAACCACGAAAATCACAAGGCTTTTCATTTCATTGACGCGCTGGTGCGAGGGTAGCTGCGGTTCCGTAGCTCTTTGGTGCGACCTACAATCGAATTTCGCCCTAACAATTTCATTTGGACGTCTTCTTTTTAATTTTGTTGTTGTATGTCGAACATCGAGCTACGGGATCTATCACCGTTTAAAAACAAAAATCTAGCATACGTAAATTAAATCGCTTTTGCTTTCGATTACGATGGTGTGACGTACCTTTTTGTGAATTGATCGCTGGATGAATAACATACAAACCTTTTTTTGCAATTTGTCCTTATAAATAAGCAATAATTTGTGATATTTTCAAACAATTACCGCGGAAACTAAGCAAATTACGAGAAAATGGCAGCCATTGACATCCCACACTCCCTGCGGCGCAGAATGAATGTAATCTCGTTTGTCGGTCATGTGATACAGTGGTGGAAGAATAAAACTCACTTTTCCCGTAACCAGTTATTCTCATTGCTTCAAGAAAGCAATCACATACAGTATTTATAATTGTATGATTTTTGTTTAATAATAGAAACTAGTTGCATAAACGCAATTTATCTACTGATTTCGGTCACGTGAAAAATTATAGGTCTCGCGTAATTTGCTATGAACTCTGGAATACAAAATGACGTCTTTTGTATTGTTATTTTTCTGCGACTCGGTGTACGATAAATAAAGTCATTTTTTATGAACACCTTCATCATTTCACAGCGCAAATAGGTTCTGGTCATTGTTTGGAAGTAAATAAACATAGTGAGTACTTTCGAAGGTCTTAAAATTTGATTTTCGCGAAGAAAAAATTTGGCATGTGGATTTTAACCGGTATTCAGTCGCACAAGGCTCCATAGCCCTATGGGCCGGCCAGAGTCAGTCACGTGTATAATGCGGTCGGCAACATAGGGCTATGATTCCACAGATAGTGCGAGGGGGAATACTGTCACGGGTCCAACGATAATAGATCAAAGGCAAGCGAAATCAACAATGTATCCAGTCAGTTATCTTCCCATGCTTCGTCTACGTGATTATCTCGTGGGTGACCTGTAATGTTCACTATAGAACAGTACACATTTTCATTGTCTGTAACGAAAATTAGCTGCTCTGTCTGAGAATTCTGAGACAGAATAAGGTTGGGGACGTCTCAGTTTATTTTCTGGTACGTTTTATATTTTGAGGAAGCGTGTGGAAATGTTTGCATAATTAAACATCAAAAGTAAGGAATACAAAACAATATCACGTTCCCGCAGGGCAATTTAATCGAACATTAATCATCCGGTAATTTGTTCACGTGTCACGCTATTTGTTGAAACTTTGTTCACTGTCATTATTATTCAAAAGTCTTATCCTGTTTTCAAAATCGCACTAGTGTTGAGTGATATAATATTTTGGAGTTGCCGTTGGATAGTGCAATGTTTTAGTTCACAGTCGGCCTCATTTACAATGCGATCCACTTATTAGCGGGTGTATGCCACGATGCGATTACATAATCGTCGCACGCTTCTTTCAGTAATTCCTCTATGGTCGGATATTGAGGGCCAACCGGCATCCCGCCGTGAGAAGTCCCTTGTTTGGCAAGAAAACTCATATACTCAATCTCAACATTTTTTGCTATCTCAATTTCAATTAGCAAGGCCACAAAACGGTTAGCGTGGCTTAGTTCTGGAATATAATAACGTCACATACGAAACAGAGCTGACTGGTAAAGTTGTAGTATGTGCTTTGCTGGGCTCGCCACTGAAAATGTGCAAATAACCGAAAAAGCCCTCTAGCGAATCAATAAAATGAAACGTCCCAAATTGAAAGTAGGATTTTGATTTCCGTCGTTCATTGCAGAATCCTATTGTTGAAAACTAAATGTCGCCACCGCAGGTGTAACTTCGAAAACCACTGCTAGAATCTAAATTGTGATTACATACCACAAATTCATAAAATTACGTCAAAAACCAAAATGTTAGATTCCAGAAAATATTAGAAATTTACTTGACCGTCATTAGCCACGGACCCAACATAGATTGTTATTGTTCAAACATCTGTATATCGCCTTTCATTTTTGACCACGCAATAAGCTTGCTTGTTTCAACTTTTGGGCTTAGTCGCTGTGCGCGTAATATCCAACAATGTTACTGTTATTGCAACACAACGCCGCGCCAGAATTGCAGTGCGATTATCCGTGTTTTTTCGAGATGTACACGGTTTTGAGTTGCTGTGATCAACAGAAAATTGTTGAACAGCCATTCCAATGGATTCCTGACATATATTGTGATTAGGTACATAACCAGATATGTAGGAAACTATTCATTCAAGAGGCATTCAAGAATCACGTTCATTATGAATGGTCGAGATGACTAAAAAAAGACGAATCAACGCGGTATTGTGTAGATTGTATGTGATTGAATAACCAAACTATACATGATGCATACATACTAACCAGAATAGAGGAATGAATATTTTGCAAGAAGTATGGTTCTGCACCATAGACATAAAGATCATTTTTACCAGATGATTGTGTGTGGACAAAGGCTAAGTTTTCCGCTCCATCTGTTCTATTATATCACTTATTCATTTTGTTTGGTAAATGCTGAAAATACACACTGAAGGATGATAGAGAAATCATAGGGCGTTGTAATATGAATATTTACCTGGTATACAATGATGGTGTTATTGTGTTTTCCAAACATGCAACCGAAAAGGGCTTTCCAAACGTTGGGATATGCAGATTTTAATTTAAAGCACGCAAAGTGTCGAGTTGTTGTGCATTGAGGTAGCAACAGGTTGAAATTGTGATTCAGATTGCATGTTACTATAACAACATCATCTGAAGGCTTAGAATCTGTTGTCGGTAGCATGTCTCTAGCGTTTGTGGTCGTAACTGCGTATCAGAAACAAAAAGAACGCACTTTTCCAACCTACAGTGCAGCTAGCGCACTTTGCATTCCATATGTCGTCCGCACGACTGAATGTGTTAAATGGGGCTATTCTCAGTAGTCAGCATTACAAAAAACAACCATAGCAACATATACCTTAATAATCTAATGTAATCTCTGAAACAAATATATTTATGACATATTTACTACAGTAATTGCCCATGTCTGTGCTTTCAGATGCTGTATAGATATAGTAGCATTTTTAGCAACTGAACCTATATTTCCAAGGAAGTGTACCTTGCCGACTATGACAGATCAAAACTTGAAAAGAGACTAAGAAAATAATATTAAGGGTTCTGGACTCAAAGGCTGATTGCAAAGAGGCGGAGTACTAGATAATTCTGTGACTGTTCTTGCATTAACATTAAAGTGGCTAGTTATGTTACTACAGTATGTTATATTGGTTTGCCAAAATGGTGATATTGTGAAGTATAACCAACTTTTTCTATAAAACTATTTTGGTAGCTTATTGTCGCAAACGACTTGTTTACCACTTCCGTGTGACTGAGAATGTTCTAGAACCGTACTGTGTCTGGGTGGAATTTTTAGAAGCTGGTTGAATAGGTAATAGGACACTGTAGAAGGCAATAGAAGGTAATGGAACATTCTAGAAATTTGTAGTAAGTTCCAGACTCATTATGTATGCTGATGTAATGGTCTATTTATAGACAGTGTGGGTATATATAGGGGAGTTGTTCAGCACTGAGATCAGATCGGAGATCTCGTTGAATTGTATTGGAGTTTAAGTATCTAGTTATTGGAGTAGTGGAGTTTTACCGCGTTATTGTACTTGATGTTTGCAGAGTATAATAATACCAGTACCAGTTGAAACCTCATCTGTTGGCTCCGTGTTCGTATTTTATCATCGCCGCCAGGGAAGTCTTTTTGTTACTGTTGCCATTTTGGTATTTGAACCATCACACCTGTACTATACCAATTACGGTAATATTACGTTGCGTGCGACACTTATCATGATCATCGGAACGTTTATGCCAAGGCCATATCATTGATGCGAAGCATATACTAATGCATATATTATTACATATAGTTGTGTATGTCGCCTAATGAATGGGATAAAGGATTTCCTGGGGATTTCCGATCACTTCACTAATTTCATCATGGCGCTTATTTCTCACACTACATATAGACAGTAGCAAAATATCTGTACACAGATTTCATTTCAACTTATTAATGCCCAGCAATACTGCATTCTGAAAAGTTTAGAATGTGAATCCCAGGAACTTCCCGAATTATGGATATTGAGAAGTCAGGGAAATCGCCTTATCGTCTGTAGGGAATCCTACAATGATGAATTATTGATATGTTAGAAAAAACAACTGAATGGTTTTGAATTTCATTACTACATAAGCTTGTGCAACACTCTTTTGTCCATACCAAATGTCCTTGGTATTCATTCTAAGTCGCACAAGCTGCCGTGTTTGCTTTATTCTTGCCCATAAAATGTCTTTAAGCTTTGCATTTTCAAGACTTTCTGCATTGCAGTCTTATTCAGTATTAAAACTTATAAATACAACATCTATTGAGTTAATATTAATGACGATTTTTTTTAATTGCAGTGAATAAGATATTGAGTTTGTTCTATCTTCTAGAATGTAAATGTGGTCCAGTAAAATAATATTTGTTCTATATTCAATTGTTTATATATTTCATTAGGAAATTAGTTTTATTCCAGAGGTTGCATGAAACACTGAAAATAGTTGCGCCGCCTCATTTGATGCCTTGAGTATGGCATCATCGACATCGATAAGTCATTAATTAGTATTTTATTTATCTAAATTCCCAAAGGTCAATCAGATATAATCATATTCCCGTTTACAGCTCTTCTATTGATTACAAAATATCAGTTTCAATACCAATAAGATCACATACGTGTTTTATTACTCTCAATAATACTCCCTGAATAACCACAGAGCAAATCAGTCTCTAAATACCACTATCACATATTTTTTATAATCAAGAAATACTCAATAGGTATGTTTATTTCTATGCTTTTGAAATAAAGCAACACATTTCAAGACAAACACTTCATAATTTTTAGGACGGCTAGCAACCCAAGAGAGGTTGTTATTGATGGCACCTAGTAAATTGTCTTGACTATCAAGCCAAACAAGAGCAGAGTAAAGTGGGTTTTCAGGTATCATTGATTCAAATTCGTAAAAGAGAACAACCAATAAATATGCAATTTGTTTTTGACGGGTCGATACAAATTCGAAGAATATTAACAAGTAGTAACAATAATCAACTTTTATTGGTCAGCCTCAGACAGAACCAAAATGTGGAAGTAGTTAATTGGTAGCAAATTTGCTAATTAATATATACTGATAGCAGAGTAGTGCATTCACAAAACTACAAAAAACAGTATGCAAGTTACAAGAAATTCAAGCAAGCTAGATAGGATATCGAAAAATATGCTTACATTAGTTGATTATTATGTAAATTAGCCAATTAGTATGCACCGGTTTATAGAAAAATCTAAAATTGTATTGACTGCTAAAAGTTCGTTTTTGTTAAAGATTTTGCCTCAGTGTTGAATGAACAAATCAATTGGTTATATTTACAATGACTAAAGCGTTTTTAAATGACAGCGAGAAGACGTTATAGTCGAATTTATTATCATAAATTGTTAGATTTTTGTTTCATCTGTTTCCAGTTTGAATATCCAATAGTTAATTACAGAGAGTCCAGCTTTATTCATCAAACGGTCAGCTGAGGTAACCCTTCGCTGCCTCCTTCTCTCTGTCCACGCTTACAAAGACTTAAAAATTCTATTAAAAACTTTAAGGCGTAGTAGAGTAAACATGCGACCAGCCAATCGTTGTTAAATACAATTAGTAAACAATCTATTTATAAGTCATGTAATATATGTTTATAATATCTATCCCAAACATGCAATTTGTTGATCTTACACAATATGAATCACACCCAATACACTGTACAAATGTATGCACTTGCACATATCTTGAATATAATAGTCTCTAGTCACACATTTTATTTCACATCTTGGATTTGCGGAGAATAGAGATATCACTTGTCAAGTTGAATATAGATAATCACCAGCATGCGTCTTATTAACATCTGTATTATTAGTTTATGTTTTCATGTTATAATAAATGAAATAAATCATATTGAACAAATAAAAGTACAAAACAAATTCCACAATATATACTGAGGACAGCCCTTATCAGTTTATCAACAACTGGGTTGATAAACTTAATTTATGAAAAATAACTTCTAATTTTAATTAATAAAATAAGTAAATACTGCTAAAACTGTGAATGCCATCAAATCCATTTCTTTGTAGTAAGATGCGGCGGCGCTAATAGTGTCTGCAAACTGTATTCGAGATTCTAGGCCATTGTATAAAGGCGATAATGTCTCTATATAGTCTGCTATTACCTCTAGTTCCATGCTGCCTAAAATCACAACAAATATATTGACATGTCAATAGTTTAAATGAGCAAATATTATTCTCATATGCCGTGAACTTGAATCAAGCGGTTCTGGTGGTTACCTGAATATGGTGTATAATTCACTGTGAATTTATCTACACATCTCATATGTCATTTACTAGATGCCGTGGATCAGAGAACCATTATAATTTGAAGCCTGTTCATTATATAATATAACTGATCAATTGAGAAACGATCACAGACAATTCAGTCACACTTCTGTTCATTAGCACGAGTATAAAACAATTTCCTAAGCATCTGAACCGACCACCATCTTATGATGATAATACATATTAACGAATAGAGTGCAGAGAAAAGAGTTTGAACATTCAGTGTAATTAATTTGAAAGTGATGACAATCTTCGTCGCGTTTTTTTTTTGTTAACTTAATTCTTTAATTAATTATGATACACTTACATTTCTTTTCATATTATTGTCTTACCTGTTTCGTGCTCTATCTTATTATCTCTGATCACATCATATCCATCACCTCCGTTTGCAATAAAATTTGTTGTGATAACTGCATATTCTTTATTCAAATCTAGCGGTTCATATACGGGAACATGGTTCTCACATTCGACACATTGAACTTGGACGTCGACAACCCGATCTCCAGATGGTCTAGTGATGTCATACTCGACTCGTATCCCTATTAAGTAGCGGTATATATTTAGTCTCATTACGTTTCTGGATACGGCGAACTCCGTACGATAATATACACTACGAACAAACACATACATAACATGCTAGATAAGTGATATAACTTCAATACGTACCTGACATTTGAAGAAATTCTCCATGCGCTTGAATTGCACTATATCTATGTACAGAATGTTCTAATGCTCCAAGTAAATGTTCTCCTTTCAGCACTATTATATCAACAGTGTTACCAAACGGAAATACAGTCATTAATTCGGCCACAGTAATATCACCTGAGATATTGTAAAAAAGTACAAGAATTATATTTCGTCATTGACTGATAAAGTTTAATGATATAAATCACTAGTGTCATTTGAATTCTTGACTCTACACTAACACTAATGTTATTTTCGAGCATTTTGTAGGGATACTATCATACCGTTATTTAGGTAACTTGTGTAATAGTTCAGTTAGGAACCAACCGATAAAACCAATGCGTCATTAGTGTTATACTCTATATAAAGTGTAGTAGTGAGTTTCTTTGTTGTATTGTGATGTCTGAGGGGATATAGTTTGTGATAACCATGCTTTAGTATGATATTTAGTGTAATTATTTATTTATTTGATGTTCTTAACACATTTTAAACGCATTATTTGACTACTAAATGTAAATTTTTGGCGATTAAGATATAGTGATGTTGACCCTTTCAATGTGTTACACGTAAAGCCCATAGAATGACAAGAAAGAAAGAAAGATATGTCGTTACTGTACATATACAACTAAGAATCTGAATAACATAGAAATAGGAAAATCTTATATGCATACCTATTTCAAGGGAAGCTCTTATTCCGCCACTATTCCAAATTGCCATGGAAACGTGGTTCCATTTGACTTCATCCGGGTACTTTATATTTTCATGTATAACAGCATCTGTTACCATATTACCCATGTTGCACTCCTCTAATCGGCACACCATTCGATCACCAATTAAATTCACGTTTGTTCGTCCTATTATGTTGTATCTGTATTCTTCCAGCGGCTGTGTCCATTTCATAATTTCACTCAATGTATCTGGGTCTAGACAACATTATAGTTTTTCCTGTTTGAGAAGTATGTCTCTTACGATAATATAATTAGTTCTGTTTTAAATAACATCATGCCTCTCATAAAAATGAAGTCGGTTCTGTTTTGTTTCTCAAGCAAATTTACTTACCCATTACTACCATTAATTTTCACAAATAATTTTGCTTAACAGAATGCTATTATAGCATTATAATTGTCAAACGGCCTTTGTGAGTTTACAAAATTCGTACACCTACCATGTACAACTTCTGAACCACACATAAAATCAATAGTTTTGAATATGACGATAAGGGGATAAAAAACTCAACAACAATGTTTATCCATTCAATATTCAAAACAATGCTAACCTTCTGCTGTGCTATTGTCTAATAGTATTGGGTTTCCATGCCAACCAATTAAATTGCCGTCGTCGTCAAAAGTCACTTCCAATTCTCCAAGATATTTTCCATAGGCATAATCTTGTACAACAAGAACATCAAGATTACTATCATGAGGTGGGTGGATTAATATAGGATATTCGTCCATAGGAACCTCTGTTGATGGAGGAACCCCTGAAATGCAAACATTAATATCTCGTTAAAGATGTGTCAACCTCGTTACTAATTTAACTCAAAATGGCCGTTGAAACTTAACGATAAGTTTATGAACCCAGCCCAACTTATATTTTATCTTTGAATAAAACCTACCAGTATACAAAAACGTATTGGAGTGCCCACCAACAACAACGTCAATGCCTACAACCTTGTTAGCAATTTCGATATCAACAACAATTCCACTATGGCCTAGAGCAATGAACTTATTGATGGTTGGATCTTCATTCTTCAGTCGGTTCAACTCTTGCTGTATGGCATCGACTTCATTTAAAAACTTCAATTTACCTAGAACCAAATAATTACTTTAGATGATGGATTGGTTATTTGATCGCCATACAAATCATGGCGTCGATATAATACGACAATATGTTGCATAAGTTATGGTTAAAACAACATTTAAGAACAGATCCCACAGAAAGGAACATTACCCAATCAGCAAAACCTTCCTTAGTGAAAATAATGGTACATTTCAATCTCACAACATCGCTGTATGATATTACAATCATGCGGCATCCACATCTAGATGCATGATAAGTTTATAAATAAAAACTTACCAGGACTAGAAATTACTGGTGTTTCAGTTGTTGTGTACCCAATAATAGCAATTTTCTCATTCCCACTTGTCAGTACAGTAGACTTGCTGTATTTGCCTTGTATGCTTGGTTCATCAGTATCATCGATGTTTGCACTCAATACAGGGAAGGTTACATTGTCTAGAAAAGGCGTGAGACCATCAATTCCATTGTCAAACTCGTGATTTCCAATTGCCTAAAACAGATCGATTTACACCCAGTTTTTAAACTGTGGCAATATTGTGCAATACAAGACAAGGAGACACGAGAGAAATAAGCCATCATCACACATCTTTGCGATGGGTTTATTAACGTGCATTTTGGACAAGAACACAAGAGGTAATCGCCAACATTGTGAACACATTGTCTACACTGTCTCCAAGTAACGCCGTTTTTCCAACCCTTGTGTGTAAATTGAACAAACAACGTATTATATCCGCAAATAAATTTGCTGATTTTTTAATATAGAGATATAGAATGATTCTATGTTGAGACAAAACAAAATTATTGGTTTGTTAGGCAAACTCGCGCCAGTGGTTATAAGACAAATATTCCCTATGGTGATATTAAACTAATAAAGAAATTAGTCTGCATTCAAAAAAACCTTGAAAATACAAATACAATACGAATATACAATACAGATATATTCAGACATAAACAACGCCCTCTAAAGTTGCACTGGTAATTACCCATACTTATTTAACAACGCGAACTGTCATAGTCCCTACCACTGTAGTTACGTCACTGACAAACAAATGAATACGTTTTTTTTATTGAATCAACATCAACCCTGGAAGGTCATATTTCATATGTTGAGATTACAAATACTCAAATGAAATCGCATGTGATAGTATCAGTTAAGTACATTTTTACATAACATAAACAACGGTGCCGTCACTTATGTATTATATACGTTGTTTATGACAAGTCAAATAATCATAAAAAGCTGAGCTCGTCGTTCTTATTCCAATTAATTCCAAACGTATAAAGTATAATGCGTGACATAATTTGATACACGTTTTATGCTATGACCCCTTACTAATAGTGGCGTGATCTTACATACGACATGCATCATGTCGCCGCGTGCAGTTTGTCTTATTTACTCTGATAACGTTATCACATGGAAGAATAGGATGTCGTCTTTCATATTTACTCATCTCTAACAGTAACTGGGTTATCGGAAAAATGACCTTAACGTAAACATGTAATTGGTGCCAATATTTGATATCATGATATTCAACTGCCAGCAATGCTGCAGTATGAATTATATGAACTTAGGAAATGATAATTGCTGTACATTTAGCCGTGCATTGTAGGTATACCTATACGGTTTTGATTGCATGTTACGTACAGCAAATTGGAATTTTCACCCCAATAATATCTATTCAACAATGTACATACCGATTATTCATCAAAACACAATATAATGTACATGTACTACATTCCGAGATAATACAAGCACAACGAATGTCAATTTTAATGGGGATAGATATGAATGAATGTCAACACGTTCTCCTTACTGGTCAACCCATGATTGGTTATGTTGACTTTCCATTAACTTCGACGTACTTCACAATAAATGACAAGAATCGTAGTCAACTGCCCGCTGATATACATGTCACGTTTTTAAAGGACACAGATAAAAGGAACTACAGTTATCGCTCTGTTTTTTTTACAACAGACAACACCAGCTCCGGGCAAGTATTGACGACAGAATTTAGGTAGACAGTTTGCTAGACATACAATAAATATACTTAGTGATTGCCAACTACTGGTATATTCACCCATTATTTTGAAAATATACTATTGAAATATTGAATCGAGTTGACCAGGCTGTGTTCTAACAGTGATTACGTATAACCCCTATTCTATAGTGAAATGACCTCACATCAATTAAAACATTAATTATCACCTGACACCGACTGATTTTGTTCGTGAACGAAAAAGCGACGGGTAGGTGAATAAAGTAACGTCTACGTGTACATCGATGAAGCGCCGATATTTTATGTTGTGACCTGACATCGACCAGAACATTATGACCATTTGTTTACATATTTTTTTAAATTCATAATAGTAGTATTTAACAATAGTACCAGAATACTAGTACCAGTAAAAGTAATGAATTAACATCATTATTTATTTATATGGTTTAACTTACTATGGCTTGTATTTAAAAAAAAACTTCAGTCAAGAAAAGTGGACTAGTGTTAATGTGGTGATTTTATTTTGTGAAATTTAGATTTCGTTGACTCTGTATTTTGAGTCAACACTTCAACATGTGTAAGCTCATTAGGGTGTAAGTGGGCGGTCTCTGTCAACATAGGGGTTACCTACATATGTGTATTCATTTAAAACATGGAATGTATAGAATGACCGCGCTGGTCTTTCGTGCAAGCTTGTGAGGTTAGACGGCAATACTAAATATATTTTTTAGTAATGAAAACTTTAGGGGTGATGTTCATATTAATTGTGTCAAGGGTCGATGTTATGGCTATAATGAGGATATCAATATGATTGACTAATGTAAATTTAGTGGGTTATCTGAGGTCGGCTCCTTACTAAAGAGCCAAGCCAAGAGGCCAAGAAAAATTACTTGAGAAAAACCCAAACAAAAAAGTTAACTAGACTTGATCAGCACCCAAAGCACACATTACAGTTAATGGTACATGGTTCCTTATTTGTGAGTATGTCTGCAACGAGCACCTCCTTATCTTGTCTGGTAATAGGATTATTTAGATCTGATTGGAGAAACTTTCAGTGAGTCACTTAAGATGGAAATTTACATTATACGAAATGTCACGATTGTTTTCCTGTTTCGAGTAATTTGATTGATTCTGGCTGGTTTTATTATGTTATACTTAGATACTCACCATAGCATCGTAGTCAAGCCAGTTCATAAAGTGTGACGTAGCCTTGCCTTTGTAAACAAAGAACCACATGGTACCTTGGTATTCATCACCAGCGTCTAATAGCAGTACATTTTCATCACGTTCTCGTATTCTTTCCACTTCAGTCATTCGACGAGACACACCGGCATAACACTCCCCGGCAGCTTTCTCAGATTCGTCACAAGACCCCGAATTGACATCGGTTTCTTCAAACCTTGCATGTACGTCATTTGTGTGAAGTAAAGTCAGTTTGTAGTCGCATAACGCATAAGGTAATATGCACAAAAAAGCTATAAACGCTGACGGACAACGGTACAACCACATATTGGTTCACAGATAACGTATTCCCACGTGTTGATTTAGGTATATACCAGGCCACTGTCGCTACCATGTGAGGTGGGTTGTACCTTGTAACTCACTAAAACAAATTTACAATCTAAATCTAAATTGTATTTATTTGAGAATACCCCATTTAACAAAGAGGGGTGCAATGATTCTGAGGGGTGAATATACGGGGAGAGCAGTATATTCGCATATCTGCCCAGTGCAATTTGTTTTACATGGTCAAACACATTCCAATTCGTTACCGAAGTATTGTTGACTTTATAATTACTTAAATCATAGTCATTCTGCTATTCTATAACTGTGACCCCCCCCCCCCAATTTCTCGCATATGTTAAACTAACTACACAGAACTTATGTTTCGTCGCATTGTGTATTTTATTGGCCGTTAAATGGCTAAAGGAGACAACGACCGAGAAGTACAAAGTGGTCCCTGGCTAAGTCGTAGGTGGCGGGATCCAAACAAAAACCGCGACTTATCGAGGGGTCTCGTAAAAGTGGGGTTTATGCATTGAAGATGGATAAAATGCACATGTACACACATAGGTTTATTCCTAGTACGTTTTTTTTTATTGAACAACACCACAGCGTTTATTTATATACGTATAGCTGAAGATTTACAAAAAATAGTATTTATTGATTTTCAGCCCCAAGTGACAGTGATAGCCTGACTGGAACTGTTGACTGATCTACCTGAAAGTGAATTAACATTACGATTGGGCTGGCTGTCGCTTTACAACTGGGTGTTGATGCAGACTTGACTATTACTAAATAATCATCATCTGCAGTCTTACAGGGTAATCTATCTATTCCGATGATACTGTCTTGAGATCGGATAGTAACAGGTTTCTTTAAGGAATGTGCAGATCCAATTATACCAGCAAAGTAATGTCTGGACTTTTCCTTGGAATAGAAATCTTTTCAATTTCTTTGTGATTTGTCTTTATCTAGCCACTTACCCTTCGTAGCTCTAACACATTTGTACCCAATGTTCAATACATCGTGTACTACCACTACCATGGCAGCAATGGCTGTTCTATGCCATATATCGACGCTGGTAGTCCTATCTGAAGTTCTAAGACTCTCAATACAGACAGGTACAGCTTGGTCTTAAGCACCCGGTATTCATAAATCAGCAGTGCACATGTCAAAAGTGCAACCAGAAAAAATGTGCATAAAACCACTTACTCAATGTAGCCACTTGTGAATTTGTATCCATTAAGCAATGTGTACTATGACTACTCACTGTGATTACTAAGATTATGCAACCAATGTATGACTGCATCAGTTGGGAGTGGATACATCTACATCTCGGGTTTTTCTTTCCTTTTTCTTTGTCGTTTTTGTTTTGTCATCATACTTATCTATGTTTATACCTGGCAGGCCGATCACGTTCCACTCGGACACAGCTCTGTTTAGCAATGTTTTCCTGGACAATTCCTGGAGTAATGTCGCCCTCTTTTACAATAAATAACATATTTGGTTCTGTCGTTTGTTGTCTATGCAGTCTCTAGTCATATGGTCTGATTAACCACATATGGAACTTGAAACATTATTGTGTGAAGCCTCTAATTTGTTTTGTTTTCCTCTCTTTTGTTTACAAAGTCAGCTACCTAGCTTAATTCCGGGTGACACGAGTCGCTCTGGTCTGGTGGGTGTATTCGCTCTACTAAACACCTCTTGTGTTGAACCAACTTTGCTAACCTCATAGTCATCATCCCAGTTTTCGTGAGTGAGTTTCGCCTACTCTCTATTTCTCCATATACACGGTTCATCTTCTCCCTGTTCATACGTTTTTTTTCAGACATTATGCATTTTTCTCGTCCTGCTTTGCATGCATGACCACCATCCAAACCTCTCTTTTCTGATGTTCATCTATCAACCATTGACTCTTAGCTTTGCTTAAACGTCCATCCTCCTCAAATCTCAATTTTAGTTTTCTTTATCAATTCTGCGCAACATTTCTCTTTTTTTCTTGTTTTTATCGTTTTTCAAATTTATCGGTATGAACAATCTTCGAATTACTTCCAGAGACTCACCTCTGTCATTTACAATAAATAACACATGCGCTTCTAATATAGTAAATACGGTATTGTATTTCACTTGAATTCTGAATATAACATAGTATATTACACAATTCAGTACCTTGTAATCAGTCCATTTTCATTTAAACCACGTTTTTGCTATGGACAATAATAATACAGAAACAATGAAATCACAAATATTTTTGTTTTATTTTTAAAACATGTGGAAGTATTTTTCGTGCTGAAGTTAACAAAATCAAGTTTTGTTTTATCCATAGTGGTATTTATTTCAGAACAATTTTGTCATGTTCATTTCAGACCTGTACCTAAACAGTGATTATTAATTGGCAGTCATTTTTATATACTGCACTAATTAAAATAAAATGTTATATATTGACATTCCGCGTGCTGCATTGTTATATCTTTGCACTATTTTTAAACCATTTTTGTCTTGTATTACAGGTGTAGTGTCCATCAAAGTGACACAAATAAAACATTTTGAGTTTGGTGTGTAAAATTTGACACAGTAGTTTGATAATTCAGTGACAATGATTCCGCTGTAGCCGAATTCTACGTATTCTGCGATGATAGAACTTGCGCATAGAGTCTTGCATGTAGCTTATCCACTCTTGTCATTGACTTTCAAGTTCAAGTTCTTTTAACAGTATTATGTATGTAACTATATGGTTAAATGTAAAAACGATCTAACGCAAAGATAATAAAACCGAAATTTAATAATAAAGATCAACTCAAAATATAACAACCCCAAATGTAATAACTATCAATTCTAAAGGTAATACAAACTCTAAATGTGAGGACAACAAACAACTTTAAATGTTACAGCCCTAATGATTAGAAGATCAACATTTTGTAACCAACCCCTCAATTTAATAGGATTAAGCCAATATATCAGATGCAGACAACGAGCAATAAATTGAAATAGTCAATTCTCTGGGACAACATTTATTTTATAGGCATTTTGAAGTATGCTATTTAATATAAAGGAAAGAGGGGAATTAAAAGCTGTTCATAAGCTACCCTCAACCTGAAAAAAAAATATTCTTCCCCTCCTGCTAACCAAATTCATCTTTCCCCTGCCCTCATTAAAAAAACACTTTTTTGCCTACTCCCCTACCGCCAACTTGCCTTTCTTGCCCTCCTGCTGACCAAATTCATCTCTCCCCTCCCCTCATTAAAAGAATGGCTTCTCTGGACTACTTGAATACATTAACCACTCAGCAGATCAGTAGGTGACTCGCATTTCCAGTTATTGATAGCACACGGCTGCTCACATTTAGCAGATTTTATTTCCTCAAATGCGTTTTTTTACACTATGCCCTAAAGGCTGTTTTGCCCACCCTGCGATATTTTTTTATGTAAGTACTATGTAAGTACACCTACTAAAAAAAGGTTTCCCCGTACTTGCATTTTTTTTAAATCTGCCCTGCCCACTGGGGGGGGGGGGGTACTGATATTTCCCGCCCCCTACAAAAAATCTCCTGCCCTCAAAAAATTTCCTTGGAACAGCTTTTCCGATGAACTCCATTGACTGCACCTGATATATGTGATTCCATGCAAGACTCGAGGATCACTAAAGAAACTGCGCCATGATGACCTGTTACCTGGGATATTTATTATTGTGGGTTGTGTTTGTTTTACCTAAGTGTGACCGTATATCCAGGTACCTAGAGAGTGTAAATACAATTGAAATTTAAAATAAATATATATTTTTTTTATGAAGTTGAATTTGACGAGTACACGATTGGAAACTCTCGGCGAATGCCCCTTTGTCACTGTAAGCAGACCCGGGGAGCAGACCCGCTCCCCACTACACCACAACGGCCCGTCCTACAAACCTAGTTGTTATGTATTGCACCACGTATACTCATCAGGTCAGTGGCACACGAATTCGCGGGCACCACACTTGTTATTGTTGTCGCTGCTATACGTAGAAACAACTTAACCCGACTCACAAAACGACTCGCATTGAAGCCCACCAAAATTAACTGCTCTGAACAGTTTGTTACCAGTAATTATTTTATAAATTTTGAAAACTGTAGAATATTGCCTGGCTAATAGTTTCCCATTTCTAAATTTAAAAAAAGGTTGTTGCTGTCACCGGGATATAAATTAGCATAGAATGTCACGTAAAATTAGGAGGATTCATTGACCTTTATGTTCAATGGGTGTTTTCACTACGATAGCCTCCCAACCACTGTAATACAATTTCAATATTTACCAAGACGTTTTAGTTCTTCCTATCAGAAATGCATTGTACATTTTTCAATTTAAGTAGTTTATATTCATTGCTTTATTCCACAGACAGTTTTACAATATATATTTTCTGTGATTACGATCACTTCTGTCTACAACACAAAAACATCAATTTCCACTTCCCCACAATCCTAGAGAATTTCAATGATATTTCCACTCTTGGTCAAATGACTAACTGTTTAGTTATATATACTTCCTCTTTTTATGTACGCAGACTATTCCCATTTCAATCTCTTATAATCACAAATTCAGCCTAACTGGAAGCAGAGGCGCCCACTACGGCAGATAGTTATTATATATTCCAGTTGTATTGAGAATTGACTGTTTTGTCATATGACTTCTTTAATATCATTCAAGCATAGTGGTATTGTTCCTTGTCGCATACGACTTATTTACCACTTCCGTGTCACTGAGAATGTTCTAGAACCGTACTGTGTCTGGGTGGAATATTCTAGATTTTGTTTAGAAACTGGTTGAATAGGTAATAGAACACTGTAGGAGGCAATAGAAGGTAATGGAACATTCTAGAAATTTATAGTAAGTTCCAGACTCATTATGTATGCTGATGTAATGGTCTATTTATAAACAGTGTGGGTATATATAGGGGAGTTGTTCAGCACTGAGTTCAGATCGGAGATCTCGTTGAATTGTATTGGAGTTTAAGTATCTAGTTATTGGAGTAGTGGAGTTTTACCGCGTTATTGTACTTGATGTTTGCAGAGTATAATAATACCAGTACCAGTTGAAACCTCATCTGTTGGCTCCGTGTTCGTATTTTATCATCGCCGCCAGGGAAGTCTTTCTGTTACTGTTGCCATTTTGGTATTTGAACCATCACACCTGTACTATACCAATTACGGTAATATTACGTTGCGTGTGGCATCCCTTTGTAGACAAATATTCATTACATATTCCATAAGTTGATTTTGAGTGGCAGTCTTACTGCTATTAATCCCTGAATTAATACCTTAATATAAAACATATAAAAGTTTTTTTAATTGTTAGTAAATGTATGACAAAATGAATACTTAATGAGAAAATATCATTCACCCCTAATATCCTTCATTTTGTGTGTGTGTAAATCGTGACGAATTAACGCATTCCCAAATCATATATCATGTTTGTACGTCACTCAGATTGCTGATGTAAATGTAACATTCTTTCATCGTACAAAACATTTTTAGTATTATGTCAAATGAATAAACTTTCAATCTTTTAAAGAATAACTCTATGTACACTATAACATAGTACACTATATTTGTTATTCAATAATGTTTTTCAAAAACGTATTGTCAGGACAGTTAAAAAAACAAAAACTATAGTTTATTTAAAATAAAAATAAAATAAATATAAATTAACACTGTGAACGCCAAAGTCATCTTCCTTAACCATTAACACAAATGAAATGCATTATTAATTATTAAATGTTGATGTAGACCTGTACCCAATAGTGAAAAAGAGAAATCAAAGTAAAACACACAACAATTTATAAAACTTGCATCACATTTGAAAGAAATGTGGCGTTCAAAACGTAATTATCGCCATATTTAACATGTGTGAAGGAGACAAGTCACCACCCATAAAAGCTCTATGAGATAAGCTACTACATGTATGAAGCCTTCATCTTCTTTTGGATCTAAGGGCACTTCACTTTAAGGCCATTTTGTGCTGTGCGGGCGCCCTCATTATTTTGAAAGGTGGCCTCACCAACAACCCATAATGACAAGTTCATGGCTCAGCCCGAAAAATTGGTGATTCATTGGTGAACGAAACACCAGGCTTGGTAGATTTCATGAAAGATGTCAATAGCTGTCAGCCAAATTACTGCCTTCACTTGGGCACAAACGCCCATATTCATAATGTATATTTACTTGATTTAGCTCTATTTTTCTATTGGCAACGGCTTTCTATATGTATGAGCGATTTTCGAATGTGCAACTTGATGGGGAACACGGGGCAATTGACTTTGATTTTCTAAAAACATGATGTGGTGGAGGAACTTGTGGATGAGTTTGTGCGTGGCCCTTTAAATGACTTCATTTAACTTGTTCGAAAGAAACAACACATTGTTTGACAGGCTTACCGTCAGCCCTGGGACCAGACACAGGTTGGCAACACAGCTTGATATATGCCAAAGATAGAATATGTTCTCTGTAAATTACAGCGACTTTCATCTGAATCACAAAATGCCTGATTGAACGTTTACATCGTGATGACCAGAATATGCACTCTTCAAATTGGATTTTGTAATGTGAAGTCTACTCGCTTAGAGTATTGAGTTCGTTCTAAGATTCCCTTTTAACGACGATAAATTGGACATTTATAAACATTTTAATAATTTCACAGCCCCCAAAGTTATAAAATTTGAAGTTTCGCCTCCTAGCTCATCCTTGGACTTTCGTTTGAAATATAATTATATACCTGTTTGGTGCCACAAATACTTGTTGGCATGCTTCCACTAGAAAACTCCCAAGGCAAACTACAGACCACTGAAGTGTACAGGCAGCATTGGTATGGTATACCTTTCGATACCGATGTATTAGTTCTCTATCAAGCTAACATTTTCAGTTAAATTTAGTAACATCAATGTACCATTGGAGGTTATGAATCGACCCCTATCGATACTGAGTCCCCAAATTATTAATTTCTCTTAACACATAGCTTTGTATTCACAACTGTTTAATAAAAAATGTCGCATGAAATGTGTTACTATGAAATGCCATTTGATTGTTTGTTTGTTTGGCGGTGATATTGAGAGAAACCCTTGTCCTGTTAATATACAAAGAGTAATGTCAGCTCTGGGGGGCGTTTTGCCTTGAATTTCGCCCTCTAGTGGATAGTATTGCTCTAATATGATAAGTTTATTTTACATTTGTTCTATATATTCAATTTAACCAATATAGAGGTTGACAAGTTTCTGAAGTGCATCAAGTAGTTGTGTACATATGTTATCCCGCAGTCTGTGGGTAAAGACTACAAGATATTGAGTGCATATCCTACAGTCGTGGGGTACACTATATTTTTACATTCATTAAAGACTACATACATATCGTACAGTCGTTTTGTAGAGTTTTTGTTGCTCACCATATTCAGAATGGGGATTTATTTTTATGAAAATTATACGGTAGTATGCACACTATTTTACATATCTAGATTTGTGATCAATTTCTTCTATTTTAACAATTGATATTATATTATATTTGTAAGTTTGTTTCGCCCCTGTGAAAGATCTCAGCTTAGGCATCATCCGATCACACACTTGATAACATGTCAGTGAAATATTATGTCAACTGCTCCCGTGAACTTGTGACCAGCACCGTATGACTTGCATTAAAATTACGTACACATGTACATAAGCCGTATTTCATTATTTATACATGATAGGAACGTTTATGTTTACATTTAGGCACCCAATAGATGTCGTCCAAATTAAAAACTTCGACATATCGACTCCCTTCACACTGGAACTGTTTTCCACATAACATCAATACAACCTTGTTATTTACGGGAATAGTGAAATGCTCTATTTACATGTGCCCTTATTATTTTGATTATTTAAATTAACTGTACAAGCTATTACTGTTTTTCATCGGATGAATTATGTGTACCGCAAAAACAACGTTATTAGTTCGTGATCATAATTCAGTGTGTTCACCGTCATGTATCATCTCACGGCAATGTATCTTTAATTCACTATAGTGTAGCCTCGACCGTAGGGATGACCCGATATGCTATCGCTGTGTACACTATAAATATTGAAATGCGAAGATCAGTAACGTTTCTGCGCAGCTTTTATCGATTGTGCACTGAGCTAAACAGTCATGGTCATAATTAGTTGTCAATAAATATTTAACACTAAACTCTGAGTTTGTAACAATCACGAGACTTTACTGGCAAACTTTGTACATTTCCGTACGTCATTTCTAAGGATGACGGGTTTGGGGAAAGGCACATCATTATTTACATTGAAAACACGTCATTATAAATATTAGCTTGATATGGTGTCTATGTACAATGTGAATCATCGTCTAATCTTGCCCCATCATAGCAGGCATTCGCGGTGTCACATGACAGTGAGGATCACGGCAGGCATTCGTGGTGTCACAGCACTGCGGCGTATATACTACGAAAAATACCGAAGACAGGGATTCAAGGTAAATTCTAACATATAATAATTAGAGTTCAGACATTGATACATATTATTCGACGTTTCTTCGTACGAATACATATTGCCAACATGTTATTCTTCGAGGACCGTGACATGTCCGATCCTCGATAACACCTGTAAAAGATTACCCCTTGTTAAGATAAACCAATCTACAACTTAATTGTGTCGTACATATTCGAATCTATCACAAGCTGACAAGTGCCATGACATTCATGCCATGATGGTATTAATGTTTATCACGTGGTACTGGTCTTTTGAAAGGTAGCTATCGCCTTTTCAGTGGTGCTAGTTATTCAGGATAGTTATTATCCACTCTGTGGTATTCGGGGAGGAGTTATTGTCTATCTCGTGGTATTCAGGTAGGAGTTATTGTCCATCTCGTGGTACCGGTCATTTGGGAGAAAGCGATTGTTCTTTCCGTGATGCTAGTCATTTGGGGACGGAGTTATATTTTAAACTGGAGCAATCGCAAAATGGTCGATTGCAAAATACGACGAAATACACGTGACCATGGTAACTATTATTCACTAACATGTAGTATCAATAACAATGCTGCTAACATGCTGCGTGTTGCGCATCTCATATTTACTGTATACATAGAAATAGTACCAAAATGTTAACCCAACCAAAAGGAACTGTGCTACAACCAACGGATTAATGCCTTTGTATCAACAACTATTTGATTTTATTATATTCGATCAAGTTTACAAAGCCGAGTGACAGTATTAAATATTTTATAGCTATGACAATAGATAAGTAATTGGCAATGAATCAGGTCAGAAAAAATATGTTCAACGCCGAACAAAAACCTATAATGTGATTAATACAGGTGTATTCTCGTGAGGTCAGTTTTTCTGTGCTATAGTTAAAGAGCCATAGCTCGACACGTCTAGCAGTTTTTAATAGTAATGTAGGACGATTACCAAACACTATGTACTATATATCACGTCCGGTGTTACTATGGTTACTACGGTTAAGCCGCGCTATAGTTCAGACCACTTCTTTTAGTAGTCCGAGGTTATAGGTGTCACTGAACTCGAAGCAACTGCAATATTTACGAGTTTCAGTTAGAGCAATGTTCCGTAACTATTACAGTACATACAGTAATAGTGTGATTGTCGGGAGTGGTTTCTCCTTTTCGCGATAGGTATGTGTGTGTGTACCTTGGGAAAACCAAACATCCAGAGTAAATTAAAAAGTTACAATCCAAATTCGTGCCACTGGTCACCGTTAACAATCATAGTACCTTTGATACTCTTATAACACGAGGTGCTGTATGGAAATTGCGATAGTCTGAAGCGGCGACCTGTCTCACCCACGTACACACTATAACATTTATAAATAATACAATAAATTTAATTGGATGACAGACACGTCAAAGAATTGCGTGTATTGATACAACCTTTGGAACCATAAATTTTATTAGTGGCAAATAAACATGGACAAGTAATACAACGATTACACTGACAACGTGAAAGAACTGTTGATCTGTAATGCTGTGCTGATCACATAGTAGGGGTGTCGTTTGTAAGCTGTATTAATAAGTCTAAGACTAATAATTATGTTTGGTTTCATTCGATTTTACAAAAGTTGAGATTCGCGAAATGAACGAAGACGACGATGGTTCGTCGGATGATACGGGACTTGTCATTTTCTTCTACCTTGGGATACAGGGGGTGTCACGGTAGTTTAGAATTCAAAAAAGGATGCCATGTACTTTTACTGAGTGCCCTGGGAGAAATTTATTATCTAGAACTCAAATTATTTTACCGCCCTCAACGACCATTTTGCCTTCTATATGAATATCATTACTATATTACATCATGAAAGTTTTTCATCGTTGCAGCACCTATTTTTGATCATTGGACAGTTTTTAATTTTCATGCACGAGAATTTCGACCAAATGACACGATTTCCACTGAGACGACTGAAATTGCCACATTGGTTATTACCAAGCTATATTTCTCAGCCAATCAATGGCACGGTCACCAACTGACAGTGGTGGTGAAAATATGCAGCATATTCCAAATGATTGAAATTGAAAGCATGCAACAAGTGAAATTGACGTCACAAAACTTAGCTTGGATACTCAGATACTTTCGACCTTTATTTTGACATCGGACACACTTATTGTATTGAACCTGGAGTGAACTTAATGGCTATTTTGTCCTTTCTGAAATCATACGTCTGTTGTTTATATGAAATAGATAATACCTGTACCGAATATTAGTTGATTGACAATTTTGGTGCGGATAACAACTAACACGATTAGTAGGTACTATGATAACTGGCACAGGGTGCTCACGTAATACGTCATTATCCCAATCATACGTCCCTGGGAAATGGGAGTCAGACTAACACTGACGTCATATTAAATGCAAACACTGTGTAAATGGAATAGATTTAGCACATTATGACGGATGTGTATGATGAGTTGAATAAAACATACAAGTGAAAATATGATAAGGTTATTACGAAGATACCTCAAAGTATGCACGAAGACAGTACAACGGCAGTATCGACCGACGCGCAGCGAAGGTCGAAGCGAAAGCGTACTGTCTGAGTGCATACTTTGAGGTATCTTCGTAATAACCTTATTATTATACATCTTTTCCTTCCAATGATACATCATGGGAATGCCGAAATCCAAAAAGTTTAGAACAGAATCAGCGAACTTATTTGTGTGGAGTCCGGTCAAATCCTGGTGGCAGCCATGTTTGTTTTTATTATTAGAGGACGGTTACGCGCGTAATCATTCCATATTTGGACTTCGCATTTCCTAATATGGTAGTATGAAAATACCCCCATAAAATACCGCAAAATTACGGCACGCTGTAACTTATGGCGTTACGGTGACAGATGTATAATAAGTATTTTTATAGTATATGTTAAGAGCATATAATTGGGTGAGTACTAACCATATTGTCAAGAAATGCAACATGTGAATCAGACATCATGGATGCCAACTTCAAAACTAGGCGTTAACCACAGAAAATACCAAGGATCATTTGCTTCCATTTCACTATCTATCTACCGTATTTTGGGGCTATGGTGTCTAGATGGGACCCCCTTTTAAGCAAAGGTGACAAGAAGCTTTGATTAAGCCATACAAAAACAGTCCAAAATGATGGGAAAACGGCTGATATAATACATAACCCGTGTCGTTGAAAATTGTCAAAGTGTATACGTTTTCGCATTTTGGTTGACTTGGCAAGGGTAGAGAGCTGGTAGCTACTATCATTTTTAATGAGTAACCCCTCCTTTCGGGCATTATAGTTGAAAGTAACACAGTTAGAATGAATGAGAATATGCAAAATTGTAACGAGTCACATGTGACTAAAATAAAAATTAAATTTTTCCGCCACTCCCAGATTTCAATTGCGCTAACCCCTGTTGTTGTTTTTTTGTTTTGTTTTTTGTTGTTGTTTTTTTTTATAATTTTTTTTTTATTAATTTTTTTTTTTCAGTTTTTTTTTTTTAAAAAAATGACAAACAAACAAAAAATAATGGTACAGTATACAGTTCAAAGGTAAGAAGGTCCAAATTCGAAGAGAACTTTTAGAGAGAACGTTCAGGTTCAAAACGGAAACACAATCAAAGTCTACCCCCACCCCCAAAGAAGAAACAAAATAAAGAATGACAATTGCTATACTCTAAAATTACCCCACTTTTTGTTGTATTTTGACAGTGACAATGTTGTTGACAATGTTGTTGACAATGTTGTTGACAATGTTTGCTTTACAGGATAAGTAACGGCTTGAATACAACAAGTACTTCCCCAATAAAATTAAATGGTTCAATGTGTCATTATCTGCTATTTGTCCAAAAATAACTGTTTTACATGTCATAGGTATACTGTCATCCATTCGCAATCTCCAAAGTCTTGGAAATTTTTCCAAAACTGTTGGGCTACCCTACATTCCCAAAATGTTCTATAGTTTCCATTTGCTGACAGTGGTCGCACTTATTATCATTTCTAATCTTGATAGTATACAAATAACAATTTGTTGCCAAAATACGATGGAGAATTTTAAATTGAAATATTCTTAATTTTTCTTCTACTGTTACTTTATATGGCAATACCCAAATTGTTTTCTAATCATTTTCCTGTATTTCCTCTGCATATTCTTTTTTCTTGAATTTGATCATAGACGTTGGAGTTTCAAATTTCTTCTTCACTAATAATAAATAAAAATCTTTTGTTTTTCCTTTTCCAATATTGACATAATTTCTAGATATGCCTCTATTATCAATCGTTAGAGAACAGTTTCCCTGATATATAACATTCTTCCATACTTTTGGTATAGCTTCAATAATTCCCCTATAAGTAAAAAAATCAGTGATATTGTCATATTTTGTGATAAAACAAGGAAAAGACACAAATTTACCATCCTCTGTCAACAAATCACTTACATACTTTATCCCTTCATTTAGCCATCTGATATAACATACTGAATGGTCATTGATCTAAATATTCTTATTATTCCATAATATTTCTGATATTATTTCTTTGAGATTACTGGGTGCTTTATAAGCTTTTAACTGTGACCAAAATTTTAGTATATCTCCATAAATACCTGGTAATTTGTGGTGTAATTTAACAACCTCGTAATTACAAGAAAAAAGAAACTTTTATCCTCCAAACTTATACTTTAGTATAACCAGGAACATATATAACCCCTGTACATCTTTTATTTTTGTTATTTCTTTTACGCAGATCAACAGTCAAAAAATAGAATTACAGATCTTGGAAGAAGGTAAGTTCCCGACATCTCGCGGTAATCTTCTTGTCGTAGCGACAATAATGCTGTGGACAGGAAAAACACACGGAACCGACAGCTTTCACTCCCATCTGGACGCCATTTTCCAATAGCCATGGTTTCGATTTTTTTAAATTTAAATAACCACATAACGATGGCAACATTTTAGCGGAATAGTATAGTGACCTAACACAAATCTAATTTAACATAAAATGAAAAATAAAGGTCGATTTGTGGTATTTCTTTCAAATTGGTCACGTGATATGAACGGTAGAACTTTATAAGGCACGACGCACACTATCATGGAAAATGACAAATAAAATCATCAGTGGGAGACCTAATATTCATCAAAATCATAATATTCATCAAAATTGTATAATATCAAAGCAATCGGACTTGCGGTTTTCAACAAGAAGTTGAAAATATCATCTAAATTAGAGTATTGAAGATATCATCATGAAATGAACAAATCATGAAATGAACAAATCTAAGAGAGGTCTAACCAAGGTACATATACACCAAGTATCAAATCAATCAGATTTTTAGTTTAGTTTTCAAGAAGATATGTTATTTTCAGTGACCTATTCTAGAAAACCGTTTCTATATTATGACCTCATATACGCACAACATATGAGATGTTCAATGTGCAAACAAATCAACTCCTCTTCCAAATATGGAGGCATGACATCATACCTGATAAAAAAACAGCATTGTGTTTGTTTTGTTTATTACAACGGTTTTAGATCACGAACTTGTTCGCACCTTAATTTCCTAACATAGAAATGTCTTAAAATTGTAACGAATTCGTTTGGAATATATTGTATTGTATTGTTACGCATAATCTGTAAAACATTTTCCAAATGGACACAGGATACAGCAGTGCAATTTGCCTGACTCTCAGGTTTCAATACAGTGGAATTCTACCATTAGTTTAGTAAATGATTTATAGTAATCTAAATTTTCGTTGAAGTTACCAAATATCACATTTGGATCAAGGCAAAAATAATGCCAGCATGTGGTGTATTATTCACTGATGTAATCACTTCTTTTGTGCATCAACCTTTCCACTCCAAACTAGTCATTCTCACATTACACTCGAGAGACGATGATGTCATTAACAATTGCTTATCTCCAGTATAGATCCACAGTGACGTCAGCATGTCTGACAGAAGGCATATCCACACGTATTTACTGTTGTCAGTTGTATTGTCGGCGATTCTTATCGTAAGGGGCGCTGCACCGGAATTTGACAAAGATCTCTATCTATCCAGCATCACAGAAGAGGATGAGAATGTACCGGTTTATGTTACAACGGTGAGGATGTTCGTAAAAACAAAAGCAGTGGACAAAAATGTTGTACAAACAATATTAGTATTCCCAATTTATTAAACTTGTGTTGATGAATAATTATGTGGATAGCACCAAATATGTACAATATGGTGTCCAGACCCGGGGGACACTGGCCTTACAGTTTGGCGGGGGTGTGCGGCCGGGAATAAAACGACAGACTCCATCACAGACCATTTTCATCTCAAAATCCATACCACATTAAATACCCCGGGGTCCAGACCTAGAATATATGCAATAGCGTGTATAAATGATATGCACATAAAACACAACACAACCGTGATAATAACCACAACAGAAACATGCTGACTTTACACGGTTGTGCAATATATGAACAATACATAACACTTGACCCTGAACACTCTCACGCTTTAATGTTCGACAGTTTAGACTGCATATGTAACCATCACTGATTCTGCTCATACAGGTAGGTGCTTCTGACCCGGATGGAGATACAGATATCTGGTACAGTCTGCAGAATACTTCACAGCATTATTTCAGTATTGATCCTATTACTGGTGCCATAGAAGCTATTAAACCTTTAGACAGAGAAACGACACCGGTATATCATCTTGTCGCCATAGCAACAGATGATGGGGGTGAAGGAGAATCTGGATACACTGACGTCATCGTTGAATTATTAGACATCAATGACAATTCACCATTATTTCCATATGAACCATACATAGGCTCGGTAATTGAACAATCTCCGACAGGTAGGTCAGTCAACATATTTTCGACCATTCACACACTGTCTTCTCTTCTGAGATTAAATCTTCGACTGATAAAATCGACACTTCCCACCCGCTAGTCTTATTTGACATTTTTGACACATAGCTCCGAATTGTAACTACGTGACTGTTTAATTTACGACTCCGAGAGCCATCAAGTGTGATGAAAATGTGCTCCATTTTTTTTTTCAATTCAATGAAAACCCGTAACACGCTTACGTTTTACGGTAACTCGCATTGTATTGCGACTTAGGCACCAGTGTTATGAGAGTACTGGCGGAAGACCGAGATGACATCAATACTGACCAAAATGCCAGAATAGAATATACAATCATAGAAAACGCCCTCTGGAATGGTACTGACGGTATATTTGAAATCAATTCCGCTACCAGTGAAATCAGTATATTAGTCAGTGACTTGGACAGAGAAGAGGTTGAAATTTATGAAATTGTTGTAGAGGCACGAGATGGTGGATCCCAGAGTGGTAAGTAATTCATTGCCATTGTACCATTCCAAGCATATTACTGTATGGTTGTGCTAGAGACACGATGTGATTGGTTGTGCTAGAGACACGCTGTGATTGGTTGTGCTAGAGACACGCTGTGATTTGCTGTGCTGGAGGTTCGCTGTGATTGGTGGTGCTATAGGGGCACGCTGTGATTGGTAGTGATAGAGACACACTGTGATTGATGGTGTAGATGTACGCTGTGATTGGTTGTGCTAGAGACACGCTGTGATTGGTTGTGCCAGAGACACGCTGTGATTGGTTGTGCTAGAGACACGCTGTGATTGGTTGTGCTAGAGACAGGCTGTGATTTGCTGTGCTGGAGGTTCGCTGTGATTGGTGGTGCTATAGGGGCACGCTGTGATTGGTAGTGATAGAGACACACTGTGATTGATGGTGTAGATGTACGCTGTGATTGGTTGTGCTAGAGACACGCTGTGATTGGTTGTGCTAGAGACACGCTGTGATTTGCTGTGCTGGAGGTTCGCTGTGATTGGTGGTGCTATAGGGGCACGCTGTGATTGGTAGTGATAGAGACACACTGTGATTGATGGTGTAGATGTACGCTGTGATTGGTTGTGCCTGAGACACGCTGTGATTTGTTGTGCTGGAGGTTCGCTGTGATTGGTGGTGCTATAGGGGCACGCTGTGATTGGTGGTGCTATAGGGGCACGCTGTGATTGGTGGTGATAGAGACACACTGTGATTGATGGTGTAGATGTACGCTGTGATTGGTTGTGCCAGAGACACGCTGTGATTTGTTGTGCCAGAGACACGCTGTGCTTTTTTGTGCTGGAGGTTCGGTGTGATTGGTAGTGATAGAGACACCGTGACACTGTGATTGATGGTGTAGATGTACGCTGCAATTGCTGGTGCTAGAGGTACTTTCTGACTGGTGGCAATGACATTGCATGCCTATGTTAGATGTGATATTTTTATACATAAATAATGGAATAAAGAATGGCGCTATCAAAACAATAAGTTACGTATGTCTTTTGTCAGTTACAACATCACTTCTTGCCTCTAGAAGTGAAACTAATCCATTATTTTATGATATGTTCCCATAGCAACGGCAACAGCAACAGTCGTCATCCAAGACATTAACGACATGGCGCCCAAGTTTTCCCACACGTCTTACTTTACAACCGTTAATGAGGACGCAGAAGTGGCTTCTAACGTGTATAGCGTGACTGCCACAGATCGGGACACAGATTTCATATTGACATATTATATTGTTAGTGGAAATGAAAATGACACATTTAACATTGAGAATAACAACAATGTGGGCGTGGTTACATTAAGGAGGGTAAGCACGACTCCGTATGTATCAGGTGTTCAGTCACCTTATAATTCAATACAATAGCTTTGATTCAACTCGAGTTTTAGTAAAAATCATCACAACCATTTCGGCACCTGTAGTATAAGATGTATAACGAAGCATTTATACGAGTTCCAGAGACGAATTTAACCTGACTGCGTCGATGTTTTTAAAATAATATTTTTGTTCAGGGGTTAGTACACGTATCTATTTTTTCAAATGAATTTGTTTATATTTAATATTTTTTTTTATTAATCATTAATTTCTAGTATTATTTTTTATTATTTCTGACAATTGTCCTTCACGGGGAGAATAATGAAACTAAAAAGAATCTTTGAAGCAATTAATGATTGATAAAATATAAATGAATATAAACAAATTAATAAAAAAAATGCAAATAACAACACAGATATTACTCTAATCGGATTGGTAGCGATGTTTGTGATGTTTTCTTTCGTAGCATGATTTTCTTTTCGTGTTTAGGTATAGTTTCAGCAGATTTCCAGTAAACCACTCTAGAGGATGCATCTACAAATTCATGTAGAGTTCAGAAACAATGCTGAATTGTGACTGTTTCATCCAGTAACCCATTTTCATCGAAAAGATGAACACTGCCCACGACTAAATTATAAAATATAGAAAAATCTTATTAAAACATACTGACACAGCTACGTACGATACGGCAGTTCGTGTATTGATTACTAATTAACTATTGCAGGAACTTGATTATGAAGATCCTTATCAGCCCAGGCGATACAACTTACAGTTAGGTGTCAGCGATGGTATCCAGACTGATATATCAACATTATTGATTGTTATCGAAGATATCAACGAACAGTCTCCAGTCTTTTCTCCAGACACATACGCGGTTAATTTTCCTGAGAATGTTACCATAGGAACAGAGTTGGGTACAGTTACTGCAACTGATGATAACGGTGACGTCATGTAAGTTTTTTCGTCTTCCTTCAGTTTTATAAGTTCAATAAACAACGTATTGTATGATTTCGACGAGCCCACTTCCTTATAGATCCAAGCGACGTGATATTAGATCACTTCCGGTGTTCGAGGGTTAGTTGATTAAACTCAGCGACTCGTGATCTTGATTTCATTTGAGCACATCTCACACAAGAATCTGTGTTTTCAAACAAATGTGTTTGAACAGTACAATCAATAGCTGTAACGGGTACAGTCAGAGGTCATTATGGGTCAAACCTGATCTGTACTGTATATATATGCATCAACAGATTAACCTCGTGTCTGAATGTCAGATAAATGAACAGAACTAAAAACAAATAACCGTCAATAGCAGCAATATATGGATTATGAACATGTCAAATAAATATCACACCCATTAGGATGGGGATTCTTGAGTATGTTATCTGTATCAAGTAATCATATATATACTCCGGATAGAGCTTTTATGATAGTGTTCAATCGCCAACAAGTTTTTACTATCATTGTAGGTATTCAATTGATCCAATTAGCGACCCATTGGGACAGTTCGAAGTAGACCAGCATACGGGTACGGTTACCACTGCAGCTGAACTTGATAGGGAATATACAGACATTCATACACTATATATAGTGGCCACAGATCAAGGTAATTTATAAACAGTAACACCTAAAATTGTATAGCTTAAACCACGACGTAACACACATGTATATATCGTATATGGCATGTCAATGCAGTACATTAACCTTGCATGCAATGTGTGGCAATGGCTAGCGGCGTGTCAGGCTAACTTCGGGGGGGGGGGGGACTGCGGCTGCCCATTCAACAATGATAAATACATACTTGTATTCCGACCACTTACCAGGCTCGCATCATCCCAAGTTGGGAGAATGGCGTAGAGTAACTGTTGAAAAGAACGTAAAGCTAGTCACACCATTGAAATTATGTTTATTGTGCAATTTTGAGATCTATCCTTTTTCAACTCACCGCCAACTATTGTAATATCATGCAGGAAAACCTACACTATCAAGCACTGCTGAATTTATCGTCACTTTGGAAGATGTCAATGACAACGCACCGATGTTTGCCGAGGATTACCGACCAATCCTTATTGAGAATTCCCTTCCACAACAGGACGTATTTGTAGTATCTGCCATAGATGCAGACACCGCAGTTAATGGACCACCTTATACATACACAGTTGATAATTCGAACAATATTGACGATTACTTTGATTATCAACAAGTAAATGGTAAATATATTGTTATTACTGTACACTGGCTTCTTTGAATCTATTTCGGGTGAATATTAAAAATTATTATTCCAGTCCGAGTATAAGTAAAATTCTTCGTGTTATTATGAATATCCATAATGGTTTTAATAGGTTAAGCTTGACTATTTAACATTGGTGAAGTCACATGACGCATAAATATGACGGAACAGTTTAGAAATAACATTATACTCATATCGATGTTCATAAAAATAATTTTAAGCTGTTGAGGGGGTTCAGTGGTCGACGACAAAAATTTGTGACGTGTCGTAGTCTGAGTGCTCTCAGGAAACCGTGAATCTGATGTGGCTTGAGTTTGAGGTTTAACACATTCACTTGCAAGTTGTGAAGCTACCAAAGATGGTATACAGTCACATATATCAATGAGCAGTCCGTCATATACAGAGTTCTAATCGTTTGTTATAAAGCGTTACGATGTACTTGGATGTTATTACAGAAATAACCATTACTGAAACTTTGAACGACAGTGGTTTTTAGTAGCAGTTTTCCTCAGCGTGTGTAGTGCCAGCACTTGAATGTAGTGAGATTCTCGCAGGCCAGCGAGAACTCCGGGAACTGACTAGCATGTGAACAAATAGTACATATATACAACAAGATAGCTTCGTTAATTAAAACGTTTTGTTAGAGATTTTAATTTATATTTTCAGAGAAATTAAAAGGAATCTCAAATATATAAAAATATTCGAAGCACAACTGCTAGTCACGATTTCAATATGCAGGTCTATTTTCATATTTGTCTGAGTAATTATTCTACATTACTTAAGCGGACACAATTTTACAGTACCATGACAGACTAATTTAGCTGAATGTGAACATGAGATTAAACTATATATTGTAGCTGAGAGATATTTATTTAGTTCGTAATACACTTTTGATTAATACTTTCTTTCAGATACACTGGAAATTAGTACAACAAATGTATTTGACAAAGAGGAACAGGCATATTACTACATGCATATCATTATTGCAGACGTACATGGCCTGTCAGACACTAGCACACTGACAATAGAAATTGGTGATTTAAATGATAATGCACATGTTGCTGGAGTGACTCAAATAACAGTGTACCAATATAGAGGACGCGGTGCATCACGGGTAATAGGTTCAGTTTTCGCTCCCGATCCAGATGATTATGCAAATGATGATAAAATGTATATATTCAACGGGACCTCAGATTATTTTAAGGTTAGTACTAATATTATTATGAAAGATGATTGGTATGACGTAACATTATTACAAAGGTACAACTCCAGCAGAATAACGTTTGGAGAAGCAGCAGCAACATAGAAAATTGTTGTCATTTTCCTCCAGCAAATACATATGATACGAGGTATGGTTTTAATACAATAAACATGCAAATACTAAATGTCACATTTTGCAGGTAGATAATACGACTGGAACGATTACAATAACTGATGAACGAACTCCTGAAGGCTCATATCAGTATCAAGTTGCAGTTGGAGACAATGAACATGATACACAGATATGTGACGTCATTATTGACGTCATATACATATTTGATGACGCTGTATATGATTCTGCTTCCCTTCGACTTAATGACACCACACCGGAGGAGTTTATTATGATACCCCAACCAGGGACAAACAGCCCATTGCAGAACTTTACAGACATACTTGCTGATATCCTGTCCATTGATGTCATCCATATTAATGTCTTTAGTGTTGTATTATCTGGTGTACGGCTAACAGATGTCAGATACCATATACGAGGATATCGTCCAGAGGCACTTGATGCTATTATTGTAACGAATATAGACAGGGTAAGCTAAACACGACTAGAGCTTGGCGTACAAGGAACCACTAACAACTACCAGAAACAAAAAAACAACTTATGTTGTTGAAATTGTTATATTCACAAACGTTATATATATATATTTCTAAAGTATACGCCCCTACCTTGTAACTATGTCAAGAGAGGTCATTAGTAGGAAATCATGGGCAATTATAATGACATCATAACATAATTTCCATATTGTTATTTACAGTTCAAAGATGAAGCTAACTTAGACATTACTCTAGTAAATATTAATGACTGCATGGATGAGACTGAATGTGAGGGTGGAAGCTGTAGCAATGTATTTCGAGTGGATGACAGCCAAGATGCATTGGTGGAGTCTGGATCTGCTTCACTCTCAGTTTCCATCACAACATCCACCACAGCAGAATGTCTCTGCCAATCAAAGATTTGCAAAAAAAGCACATGTGATCCAAATCCTTGCAGAAATGGCGGGCAATGCATAACAATAGAATACAGTTATCGCTGTAATTGCCCCTCTGGATACACTGGTCCACAGTGCCAGGACATTAGCAGGAGTTTCTTTGGGGATGGCTACGCTTGGTACTCAGCATTACAGTCATGCAGAGATTCACATACAAGCATAGAATTTTTAACTAGTGAAGACAATGGTTTACTTATGTACAACGGCCCAATGTCTTCATACTCGGTTTTACAACCTGATTATATTGCTGTTGGATTAGTAAATGGATTAATACAACTCAGCATAGATCTTGGATCCGGAATGGTACACATGGAAATACCAGAATCTCCACGATTAGATGATGGAAAATGGCATCGAGTAGATATATATAGAAATGGCAAAGATGTTGAGTTGATGGTAGACCACTGTGCAACATCAGTGATCACAGAATTTCCAACTCTCAGTAGCGAAGACACATCATCTTGTCTTGCTACATCAACTGTACCTGGAGATTCAGAGTATGATATGGTTTGATTTGTCTATCTACATCTATCACCAGCTGGTGCTAAGAAGCAATATATTCACTCAATACCCTTACACTTTTTTTATTTAACACCATGATGAAATGGGATTTGTGACAACTCCCTAGGCTGGACTAAGCATATTATTTTGTTTAAAATTTATCTGTAAAATACTAAGGTGATGAGAGACATACATGTGCAAATTATGAGGATTCGTTGGTATGATTAGAGTCTTTAGTAATGTTGCCATCTAATAAGTTGTCATTGCATCGATCATGGTACAAATGCACCACTTTGATCATCAACCCGCAGTTTACAATAGCTGTGCAACATATGTAATATTGTCAATGCTATTTTTGTTTCAGGCTTCTGAATCTAAACACTGCATTGCAGATTGGAGGGGTATCTCAAGAACCAGCATTCAGCTATCCTCCAGACATTGGCATTGATTTAACAGATAGATTCCACGGCTGCATCCGCAATGTTAATCAAGATGGTGAGGTATACGATTTGGGCAATCCAGCTCAAGAGGTCAATAGTGTTCCTGGATGCGTTGCTGCAGATGTTAATTGTTTTGATAACGAAGAACCATTATGCATAAATGGTACATGTATGGCAGATTTCAACACAGCATACTGTATCTGTGATTCTGGTTACTATGGTGATAGATGTAGTATTTTGGCCCCGGAATACGACTTCGCTGATGATAGTTATGTCACATACAGTCTCAATGGTAACTTAAGTTTGGTAGACCGAGCGTCAGATTACCAGATTATGTTCCGTACTCGTGATGCAAATGGAATGATCTGGAGAATCTCATCAGAAGAAGGAAGAGATGGACTCGAATATATAATAATTGCACTGAATAATGGCACTATTCAAGTCCACTATGACCTTGGAGATGGGCTGCAAATCATTGCCTTAGATGGTATGACAGTTAACAATGGTGTGTGGCATACTGTACATGTGCTGAGACAGCGTAATCACTTCCTGGTCACATTAGATGATGGTGGAGATGCATGTCACCAAACCGAGTATGCTGGTGCTGTATTCAGAGAACTGAAGGTTGACACAGAAAGTCTTGTCATTGGTGGTAATTTAGATTCTGGAACACTTTCCCATAATTTCAACGGATGTTTGAGCGATGCACGAATAAACAATGTTTATATCGGTTTCGATGGTGATATAGACGGAACAATTGCAATTCCTTCAGATGGTGTGACAGAGGGATGTTACTCATATGTATGTCAAGACGTTGAATGTCAAGATCCACTTGAATGTCAAGACATGTGGCGTGAGTACGAGTGCGCCTGTAATCTTGGAGAATACGAGTCAGATGGACAATGCATAGAGATAGATGAATGTGTTGATGCTCCATGTCTCAATGACGGCAACTGCCAAGATGGTACGACCAGTTTCACATGCAACTGTAATGATCAATACTGGGGTCATATCTGCCAGTATGAGAGTGCATGTGCAACAGACCCATGTGAGAACAGTGGCGAGTGTGAGGACATTTTGAGTGGTTTTAAGTGCCAATGCAAACCTGGTTACATCGGTGATACTTGCAACATGTATAATAAATGTTATGATGAGCCTTGTGAAAATGGAGGTTCGTGTACACCTATAGGGGACAGTGATTATGTCTGCGACTGTGAATTTGGTTACATAGGAAACGAGTGTGAGGAGACAGATGAATGTGCAGTCAACCCATGTATAAATGGTGGAACATGTGTAGATGGTGAGGACTCGTACACTTGTGAATGTCCTGGGGGGTTCTTTGGTGATGAATGCCGCCTCACAGACTTTTGTTACTCTGAACCATGTATCAATGGTAACTGCACCTTGGTATATGGTTTATTCATTCCAACTGGATATGAATGCAACTGTGAGATCGGGTGGTTAGGAGAGACTTGCAGTGAGAAAGATTACTGCAACCCAAACCCTTGCAAGAACGATGGACTCTGTGAGATGGTAGATGAAGGATTCAGCTGTACATGTGACTGGAGCTGGGAAGGCGATACCTGTGAAGACTATGATAACATTACAGCTAGAATTACCGTTGGTGTGACACTGATTGGTGCTTTCTGTGTCATTGTTCCTCTCATTATTGCTTTACTGTGTGCTAGGAAATATGAAAAGAAGCAGAGGAAGCGTGCATATTTCGAAGACAATCCAACAGAATTGGGTGAATTGGGACACAGTAAGTTCATTTCATTACATCAGTTTGGGTATTCATGATGTCGGTGTCATGAATTATTCACCTTCCAGGACTACTATGTGTATTACGAATATATGTTACATAGCATGGTACTTGTCAGGGATTATCATGCAAATGAAAATATGAACTTATTATACATGTAGCTTCAAATGTTGCAGCATGCTATAATATTTGTAGTGATGGACAGATTATCTGCATATTACTGTGCATTAGTTGTCGTATTTCCATTGTAGTTTTTGTGCATAGTTTGTGTTATCTTCTTAATAAACTCATCTAATATTCTTTTTCAGGTAATTCACACAAATTGAGTGACATTGCTGGGAGTGAAGATGGAAATGTAGTTCAATCTCAGATGTACAAACAAAATAATGATTATTCAGAAATATATCCTACACAAAGTGGGAATGAAGAAAATGGAACAGCAAACAAGGGATTTGTCGTCTACGATAACGCTGAGGGGTTGGAATTGAAAGACAACTCTGATTCTGGAGAATAAATATAGTCATAGCACCTGTGAATAATTAATATGTATGAAACAAAAAAATCATTATCGCATAGAAAGCATTGCCCGAATTCCATTGAAATCATTGATAGGGTTTTTGAGACATTGTTCAGAAAGTCAAGCAGGAATTTGTTTGTGTACCAGTACAATACATATTAATTTACAACTGTAATTGTTTTCATGTCTACCAGTCAAGAATATACACTTTAAGTAATTGTTAATGTGTTTCTTTCATGACAATGTAATTTTTGTATCATCTTTTTTATAAGTATTTTCGTCGTTCCTAAAAGATCGTAAGCCCAATTGTTTTAATTTTTATTATACGCATGACTGTTTTTCGTCAAACACAAATTTGATAATTTGGATGCAATAATTTGATGTTTTGTTTTATTGTTATCTTATTCTCATAAACGTTACAATTTGAAAAGTATGTAAATAAATATGTGCACAGATCATGGGATAATTTTTTTTTTATATTTATTTCAGGCAGAGTCTATATAGAATAATTACAAAACAATAATAGAAAAAGATATAGAGTTATAATAAAATACATTCATTAAGTTTATGCAAGAAAATTAAAAAAAATCAAGTTATTCCAGTACTGCAATAAATAACCATACAAATAATGTCTTTTAGAAAAAGAATATACAAATCAATCGAGTGTTTCTTCTTCAAAGCAAATTGATTATCTAGAGTTTCAATAATAATATACAGTTATAAGTCACAATTTTAAAATCAGACATAAGACAGTTATTTACAACGCGGTTAATACTTGCGTACTAAAACCCTTCGGGCCAAGCACTTGCGTTCATAATTGGCTAAAAGTTGGGTGCAGATGGCAACAAGGCATAAGTATCAAACTTATGCGGACCACATTTATAATGTTCATATTATTGGCAATATAATTTACAATCATTTCAGTGGTGCTTTCAGGACCCAGTCTGGAAATAAACACACTCATTCGTTTCTCTACTACAGTCATATGACCATAACTGTTGTGAGTTCCAATAACAACAATACGTGCGCTGGGTTCTGGACGATAGCGAGTGTGAATCCGAGAGTCAGCACTGATATCCCGTGGTTTTCGTCCAGCTTTATAAATCAAATCGGGTTTATTAGCATCAGTTGGTTCGTTTAGGCCTTTGGCGACAACTTCAGCATAACTGCGATGTCTCTGGCGGTGATGACGTCTATCCTATCGTAATATGAAATCCGAGTCATCTGGCAACGTAATGTTATTCACAGTCTTGGTTACACATTCCTTAATTAACATTAACTTGGTAAGCAGCATTACGTAATTCATTATTTTGAACACACGGCATTGATGGCGGTTGATTATCACAAAGGAAATGTCTTTGTTCAGAGTGAATAGGGTTAGATAAACCCAATTTATACTTTATGTTACAAAAGTACCGATTGAAACGCTTATATTCCCAGAGATACCTGCATATGTAGTAACATGTAGCGACACCACCCCTTAGACACATGCATATGTAGTCAATACAGGTGCCTCCCCCTAGAGATACCTGCATATGCAGTAAAGACAGGCACCTATCATAGAGATACTTGTATATAGAGGGAATACAGGCACCTCATTATCCCATAAACTCATAGTTGCTGTCGACATAGGAAGTAAAGTAAGCAAATAACACCGAATAAACGGCAAGGTAAAGACTATGTCTAATTATAGTAAATACGTACTGCGTGCGTGACTCGAACCGGCGCTCGCGTACGGCACCTAATCGCCTAGCTTCACGCCACTACACGTCTTCCCCTCGGCCACCGGGCATCCCCAAAAAAGGATGCTTAATAACCGAGCTTATTACGTGCAGAGAACGTGAAACCCGTCCACGCGATACGCGCCACACAGCATGGCCAGAATGCGGCAAAGGCCTTCAGATCTGGCTGTAGTAGGATGGTGAAAGTAACGGTACAGCATTTTAACAGTGAATAAGTACTGAGAAATAATTTTTAAACTCATAGTTGCTGTCGACATAGGAAGTAAAGTAAGCAAATAACACCGAATAAACGGCAAGGTAAAGACTATGTCTAATTATAGTAAATACGTACTGCGTGCGTGACTCGAACCGGCGCTCGCGTACGGCACCTAATCGCCTAGCTTCACGCCACTACACGTCTTCCCCTCGGCCACCGGGCATCCCCAAAAAAGGATGCTTAATAACCGAGCTTATTACGTGCAGAGAACGTGAAACCCGTCCACGCGATACGCGCCACACAGCATGGCCAGAATGCGGCAAAGGCCTTCAGATCTGGCTGTAGTAGGATGGTGAAAGTAACGGTACAGCATTTTAACAGTGAATAAGTACTGAGAAATAATTTTTAAACTCATAGTTGCTGTCGACATAGGAAGTAAAGTAAGCAAATAACACCGAATAAACGGCAAGGTAAAGACTATGTCTAATTATAGTAAATACGTACTGCGTGCGTGACTCGAACCGGCGCTCGCGTACGGCACCTAATCGCCTAGCTTCACGCCACTACACGTCTTCCCCTCGGCCACCGGGCATCCCCAAAAAAGGATGCTTAATAACCGAGCTTATTATGTGCAGAGAACGTGAAACCCGTCCACGCGATACGCGCCACACAGCATGGCCAGAATGCGGCAAAGGCCTTCAGATCTGGCTGTAGTAGGATGGTGAAAGTAACGGTACAGCATTTTAACAGTGAATAAGTACTGAGAAATAATTTTTAAACTCATAGTTGCTGTCGACATAGGAAGTAAAGTAAGCAAATAACACCGAATAAACGGCAAGGTAAAGACTATGTCTAATTATAGTAAATACGTACTGCGTGCGTGACTCGAACCGGCGCTCGCGTACGGCACCTAATCGCCTAGCTTCACGCCACTACACGTCTTCCCCTCGGCCACCGGGCATCCCCAAAAAAGGATGCTTAATAACCGAGCTTATTACGTGCAGAGAACGTGAAACCCGTCCACGCGATACGCGCCACACAGCATGGCCAGAATGCGGCAAAGGCCTTCAGATCTGGCTGTAGTAGGATGGTGAAAGTAACGGTACAGCATTTTAACAGTGAATAAGTACTGAGAAATAATTTTTAAACTCATAGTTGCTGTCGACATAGGAAGTAAAGTAAGCAAATAACACCGAATAAACGGCAAGGTAAAGACTATGTCTAATTATAGTAAATACGTACTGCGTGCGTGACTCGAACCGGCGCTCGCGTACGGCACCTAATCGCCTAGCTTCACGCCACTACACGTCTTCCCCTCGGCCACCGGGCATCCCCAAAAAAGGATGCTTAATAACCGAGCTTATTACGTGCAGAGAACGTGAAACCCGTCCACGCGATACGCGCCACACAGCATGGCCAGAATGCGGCAAAGGCCTTCAGATCTGGCTGTAGTAGGATGGTGAAAGTAACGGTACAGCATTTTAACAGTGAATAAGTACTGAGAAATAATTTTTAAACTCATAGTTGCTGTCGACATAGGAAGTAAAGTAAGCAAATAACACCGAATAAACGGCAAGGTAAAGACTATGTCTAATTATAGTAAATACGTACTGCGTGCGTGACTCGAACCGGCGCTCGCGTACGGCACCTAATCGCCTAGCTTCACGCCACTACACGTCTTCCCCTCGGCCACCGGGCATCCCCAAAAAAGGATGCTTAATAACCGAGCTTATTATGTGCAGAGAACGTGAAACCCGTCCACGCGATACGCGCCACACAGCATGGCCAGAATGCGGCAAAGGCCTTCAGATCTGGCTGTAGTAGGATGGTGAAAGTAACGGTACAGCATTTTAACAGTGAATAAGTACTGAGAAATAATTTTTAAACTCATAGTTGCTGTCGACATAGGAAGTAAAGTAAGCAAATAACACCGAATAAACGGCAAGGTAAAGACTATGTCTAATTATAGTAAATACGTACTGCGTGCGTGACTCGAACCGGCGCTCGCGTACGGCACCTAATCGCCTAGCTTCACGCCACTACACGTCTTCCCCTCGGCCACCGGGCATCCCCAAAAAAGGATGCTTAATAACCGAGCTTATTACGTGCAGAGAACGTGAAACCCGTCCACGCGATACGCGCCACACAGCATGGCCAGAATGCGGCAAAGGCCTTCAGATCTGGCTGTAGTAGGATGGTGAAAGTAACGGTACAGCATTTTAACAGTGAATAAGTACTGAGAAATAATTTTTAAACTCATAGTTGCTGTCGACATAGGAAGTAAAGTAAGCAAATAACACCGAATAAACGGCAAGGTAAAGACTATGTCTAATTATAGTAAATACGTACTGCGTGCGTGACTCGAACCGGCGCTCGCGTACGGCACCTAATCGCCTAGCTTCACGCCACTACACGTCTTCCCCTCGGCCACCGGGCATCCCCAAAAAAGGATGCTTAATAACCGAGCTTATTACGTGCAGAGAACGTGAAACCCGTCCACGCGATACGCGCCATACAGCATGGCCAGAATGCGGCAAAGGCCTTCAGATCTGGCTGTAGTAGGATGGTGAAAGTAACGGTACAGCATTTTAACAGTGAATAAGTACTGAGAAATAATTTTTAAACTCATAGTTGCTGTCGACATAGGAAGTAAAGTAAGCAAATAACACCGAATAAACGGCAAGGTAAAGACTATGTCTAATTATAGTAAATACGTACTGCGTGCGTGACTCGAACCGGCGCTCGCGTACGGCACCTAATCGCCTAGCTTCACGCCACTACACGTCTTCCCCTCGGCCACCGGGCATCCCCAAAAAAGGATGCTTAATAACCGAGCTTATTACGTGCAGAGAACGTGAAACCCGTCCACGCGATACGCGCCACACAGCATGGCCAGAATGCGGCAAAGGCCTTCAGATCTGGCTGTAGTAGGATGGTGAAAGTAACGGTACAGCATTTTAACAGTGAATAAGTACTGAGAAATAATTTTTAAACTCATAGTTGCTGTCGACATAGGAAGTAAAGTAAGCAAATAACACCGAATAAACGGCAAGGTAAAGACTATGTCTAATTATAGTAAATACGTACTGCGTGCGTGACTCGAACCGGCGCTCGCGTACGGCACCTAATCGCCTAGCTTCACGCCACTACACGTCTTCCCCTCGGCCACCGGGCATCCCCAAAAAAGGATGCTTAATAACCGAGCTTATTACGTGCAGAGAACGTGAAACCCGTCCACGCGATACGCGCCACACAGCATGGCCAGAATGCGGCAAAGGCCTTCAGATCTGGCTGTAGTAGGATGGTGAAAGTAACGGTACAGCATTTTAACAGTGAATAAGTACTGAGAAATAATTTTTAAACTCATAGTTGCTGTCGACATAGGAAGTAAAGTAAGCAAATAACACCGAATAAACGGCAAGGTAAAGACTATGTCTAATTATAGTAAATACGTACTGCGTGCGTGACTCGAACCGGCGCTCGCGTACGGCACCTAATCGCCTAGCTTCACGCCACTACACGTCTTCCCCTCGGCCACCGGGCATCCCCAAAAAAGGATGCTTAATAACCGAGCTTATTATGTGCAGAGAACGTGAAACCCGTCCACGCGATACGCGCCACACAGCATGGCCAGAATGCGGCAAAGGCCTTCAGATCTGGCTGTAGTAGGATGGTGAAAGTAACGGTACAGCATTTTAACAGTGAATAAGTACTGAGAAATAATTTTTAAACTCATAGTTGCTGTCGACATAGGAAGTAAAGTAAGCAAATAACACCGAATAAACGGCAAGGTAAAGACTATGTCTAATTATAGTAAATACGTACTGCGTGCGTGACTCGAACCGGCGCTCGCGTACGGCACCTAATCGCCTAGCTTCACGCCACTACACGTCTTCCCCTCGGCCACCGGGCATCCCCAAAAAAGGATGCTTAATAACCGAGCTTATTACGTGCAGAGAACGTGAAACCCGTCCACGCGATACGCGCCACACAGCATGGCCAGAATGCGGCAAAGGCCTTCAGATCTGGCTGTAGTAGGATGGTGAAAGTAACGGTACAGCATTTTAACAGTGAATAAGTACTGAGAAATAATTTTTAAACTCATAGTTGCTGTCGACATAGGAAGTAAAGTAAGCAAATAACACCGAATAAACGGCAAGGTAAAGACTATGTCTAATTATAGTAAATACGTACTGCGTGCGTGACTCGAACCGGCGCTCGCGTACGGCACCTAATCGCCTAGCTTCACGCCACTACACGTCTTCCCCTCGGCCACCGGGCATCCCCAAAAAAGGATGCTTAATAACCGAGCTTATTACGTGCAGAGAACGTGAAACCCGTCCACGCGATACGCGCCATACAGCATGGCCAGAATGCGGCAAAGGCCTTCAGATCTGGCTGTAGTAGGATGGTGAAAGTAACGGTACAGCATTTTAACAGTGAATAAGTACTGAGAAATAATTTTTAAACTCATAGTTGCTGTCGACATAGGAAGTAAAGTAAGCAAATAACACCGAATAAACGGCAAGGTAAAGACTATGTCTAATTATAGTAAATACGTACTGCGTGCGTGACTCGAACCGGCGCTCGCGTACGGCACCTAATCGCCTAGCTTCACGCCACTACACGTCTTCCCCTCGGCCACCGGGCATCCCCAAAAAAGGATGCTTAATAACCGAGCTTATTACGTGCAGAGAACGTGAAACCCGTCCACGCGATACGCGCCACACAGCATGGCCAGAATGCGGCAAAGGCCTTCAGATCTGGCTGTAGTAGGATGGTGAAAGTAACGGTACAGCATTTTAACAGTGAATAAGTACTGAGAAATAATTTTTAAACTCATAGTTGCTGTCGACATAGGAAGTAAAGTAAGCAAATAACACCGAATAAACGGCAAGGTAAAGACTATGTCTAATTATAGTAAATACGATACCCGGTGGCCGAGGGGAAGACGTGTAGTGGCGTGAAGCTAGGCGATTAGGTGCCGTACGCGAGCGCCGGTTCGAGTCACGCACGCAGTACGTATTTACTATAATTAGACATAGTCTTTACCTTGCCGTTTATTCGGTGTTATTTGCTTACTTTACTTCCTATGTCGACAGCAACTATGAGTTTAAAAATTATTTCTCAGTACTTATTCACTGTTAAAATGCTGTACCGTTACTTTCACCATCCTACTACAGCCAGATCTGAAGGCCTTTGCCGCATTCTGGCCATGCTGTGTGGCGCGTATCGCGTGGACGGGTTTCACGTTCTCTGCACGTAATAAGCTCGGTTATTAAGCATCCTTTTTTGGGGATGCCCGGTGGCCGAGGGGAAGACGTGTAGTGGCGTGAAGCTAGGCGATTAGGTGCCGTACGCGAGCGCCGGTTCGAGTCACGCACGCAGTACGTATTTACTATAATTAGACATAGTCTTTACCTTGCCGTTTATTCGGTGTTATTTGCTTACTTTACTTCCTATGTCGACAGCAACTATGAGTTTAACAATTATTTCTCAGTACTTATTCACTGTTAAAATGCTGTACCGTTACTTTCACCATCCTACTACAGCCAGATCTGAAGGCCTTTGCCGCATTCTGGCCATGCTGTGTGGCGCGTATCGCGTGGACGGGTTTCACGTTCTCTGCACGTAATAAGCTCGGTTATTAAGCATCCTTTTTTGGGGATACCCGGTGGCCGAGGGGAAGACGTGTAGTGGCGTGAAGCTAGGCGATTAGGTGCCGTACGCGAGCGCCGGTTCGAGTCACGCACGCAGTACGTATTTACTATAATTAGACATAGTCTTTACCTTGCCGTTTATTCGGTGTTATTTGCTTTCATTATCCCATATAGTATATAGTAAATACAAGCACCACCGCATAATTAGTAAAGACATAATGAGAAATGAATGTGTTGTACTACTTTCAGTACCCATATTCCAGCGCATGTATCTGTATGACCAGTGAAGTTCTAAGTCTTTGTACCGCTGGGTGCCTGTGCTTGCTTAAAGTAGTGCCAAAGTGCATGTTCATAGGGTGCCTGCTAAAGAAACTAATGACAATAACCAACATGTTGTTGTAATCAGCCTTGGCAGTGCCACAGTGCACGTGCGTAACAACTCATTGTGCAGTGTTTTAATGGAGTCGTCTTTGGCAATGTTCCTACCCAACACTGTGTTGATATTATGTTTCTTACCATGGATGGAGCTTACTTAAGTTACTGACACTGACATAGACATGTTTGTGTCTGGTGTTGTAAACAACAAGAGTGTAATCTCGAAGGGAGTGGAGCATAGTTTTTACTAGTCCTGATAAAGCTCATGAGCATAATCTGTATGCATGCTCTCATGACAAAAACATGTTCCTCTCATGACAAAAACATGTTCCTCTCATGACAAAAACATGTTCCTCTCATGACAAAAACATGTTCCTCTCATGACAAAAACATGTTCCTCTCATGACAAAAACATGTTCCTCTCATGACAAAAACATGTTCCTCTCATGACAAAAACATGTTCCTCTCATGACAAAAACATGTTCCTCTCATGACAAAAACATGTTCCTCTCATGACAAAAACATGTTCCTCTCATGACAAAAACATGTTCCTCTCATGACAAAAACATGTTCCTCTCATGACAAAAACATGTTCCTCTCATGACAAAAACATGTTCCTCTCATGACAAAAACATGTTCCTCTCATGACAAAAACATGTTCCTCTCATGACAAAAACATGTTCCTCTCATGACAAAAACATGTTCGGCTTGGGAACTGACAGTAGTCCTCAAACATCGGGCAGTCTACTGATTGAGTGGTCTATTAGCAGTGACGGGAGTGGTGTCCGCCATTGATTTGGATAGAGCAGCATTATTAGTGTAATTGCGTGTTGTTTGATTTGAAAGGGGGGAACATATTTCCTTCACCAGCTGATGGACATTGTGATCCATGCCAGTGCTATCTGACGGGGGGGGGGGGGGGGTCAGAAACACAGGTGTGCAGCAGTGAGAAAAAGAGATTGATGGATGGTTCTGGTCATAGATTGTACAGTTCTGTGGCAATCTGATAAAAGATCTATCTACATGACTGCATGACAGTGCAATTGGCTATGGTACTGTGGATCCCACAGATGTGCTCTAACTCTAAGATGATGTTGTACATTGTATACCAGCCAAAAATTTCCACTGTCTGTCGAGCTGTTTACAAGCCATGGCCTTGTTCCTCCTTCTTGTTGAGGTTGGTTGCTGTCGAGAACTTTCCTCAATGCAGTGTGTTGTTTTTTCTTACATATCTAATTTGGTACACCAAAAATATAATTAGAATATTGTTACTGTCTACAGGAACCACTTCGACATGCAGTCACAGTGACTTTTACTGGGGTACTCAAGGCATGGAGTCACAGTGACTTTTACTGGGGTACTCAAGGCATGGAGTCACAGTGACTTTTACTGGGGTACTCAAGGCATGGAGTCACAGTGACTTTTACTGGGGTACTCAAGGCATGGCGAGTCGCAGTGATTTTTACTGGGGTACTGAAGGCATGGAGTCACAGTGATTTTTACTGAGGTACTCAAGACATGAAGTCACAGTGATTTTTACTGGGGTACTCAAGACATGGAGTCACAGTGATTTTTACTGGGTTCATGAAAACAGTCACAGTGACTTTTACTGGGGTACTGAAGACATGGAGTCACAGTGACTTTTACTTGGGGTACTCAAGGCATGGAGTCACAGTGACTTTTACTGGGGTACTCAAGGCATGGAGTCACAGTGACTTTTACTGGGGTACTCAAGGCATGGAGTCACAGTGACTTTACTGGGTTCATGAAGACATGGAGTCACAGTGACTTTTACTGGCTTCATAAAGACAGAGTCACAGTGAATTTTACTTGGGTACTCAAGGCATGGAGTCACATTAACTTTTACTGGGGTACTCAAGGCATGGAGTCACAGTGACTTTTACTGGGGTACTCAAGGCATGGAGTCACAGTGACTTTTACTGGGGGTACTCAAGGCATGGAGTCACAGTGACTTTTACTGGGGTACTCAAGGCATGGAGTCACAGTGACTTTACTGGGTTCATGAAGACATGGAGTCACAGTGACTTTTACTGGGGTACTCAAGGCATGGAGTCACAGTGACTTTTACTGGGGTACTCAAGGCATGGAGTCACAGTGACTTTTACTGGGGTACTCAAGGCATGGCGTCACAGTGACTTTTACTGGCTTCATGAAGACAGAGTCACAGAGAATTTTACTGGGGTACTCAAGGCATGGAGTCACAGTGACTTTTACTGGGGTACTCAAGGCATGGCGTCACAGTGACTTTTACTGGCTTCATGAAGACAGAGTCACAGTGAATTTTACTGGGGTACTCAAGGCATGGAGTCACAGTGACTTTTACTGGGGTACTCAAGGCATGGAGTCACAGTGAATTTTACTTGGGTACTCAAGGCATGGAGTCACATTAACTTTTACTGGGGTACTCAAGGCATGGAGTCACAGTGACTTTACTGGGTTCATGAAGACATGGAGTCACAGTGACTTTTACTGGGGTACTCAAGGCATGAGGTCACAGTGACTTTTACTGGGGTACTCAAGGCATGGAGTCACAGTGACTTTACTGGGTTCATGAAGACATGGAGTCACAGTGACTTTTACTTGGGGTACTCAAGGCATGGAGTCACAGTGCCTTTTACTGGGATACTCAAGGCATGGAGTCACAGTGACTTTTACTGGGGTACTCAAGGCATGGAGTCACAGTGACTTTTACTGGGGTACTCAAGGCATGGGGTCACAGTGACTTTTACTGGGGTACTCAAGGCATGGAGTCACAGTGACTTTACTGGGTTCATGAAGACATGGAGTCACAGTGACTTTTACTGGCTTCATAAAGACAGAGTCACAGTGAATTTTACTTGGGTACTCAAGGCATGGAGTCACAGTGACTTTTACTGGGGTACTCAAGGCATGGAGTCACAGTGACTTTACTGGGTTCATGAAGACATGGAGTCACAGTGACTTTTACTGGGGTACTCAAGGCATGGAGTCACAGTGACTTTTACTGGGGTACTCAAGGCATGGAGTCACAGTGACTTTACTGGGTTCATGAAGACATGGAGTCACAGTGAATTTTACTGGGGTACTCAAGGCATGGAGTCACAGTGACTTTTACTGGGGTACTCAAGGCATGGAGTCACAGTGACTTTACTGGGTTCATGAAGACAGAGTCACAGTGAATTTTACTGGGGTACTCAAGGCATGGAGTCACAGTGACTTTTACTGGGGTACTCAAGGCATGGCGTCACAGTGACTTTTACTGGCTTCATGAAGACAGAGTCACAGTGATTTTACTTGGGTACTCAAGGCATGGAGTCACATTAACTTTTACTGGGGTACTCAAGGCATGGTGTCACAGTGACTTTACTGGGTTCATGAAGACATGGAGTCACAGTGACTTTTACTGGGGTACTCAAGGCATGAGGTCACAGTGACTTTTACTGGGGTACTCAAGGCATGGAGTCACAGTGACTTTTACTGGGCTACTCAAGGCATGGAGTCACAGTGACTTTTACTGGGTTCATGAAGACAGAGTCAGTGAATTTTACTTGGGTACTCAAAACATGGAGTCACAGTGACTTTTACTGGGGTACTCAAGGCATGGAGTCACAGTGACTTTTACTGGGGTACTCAAGGCATGGAGTCAGTGACTTTTACTGGGTTCATGAAAACAGTCACAGTGACTTTCACTGGGGTACTGAAGACATGGAGTCACAGTGACTTTTACTGGCTTCATAAAGACAGAGTCACAGTGAATTTTACTTGGGTACTCAAGGCATGGAGTCACATTAACTTTTACTGGGGTACTCAAGGCATGGAGTCACAGTGACTTTACTGGGTTCATGAAGACATGGAGTCACAGTGACTTTTACTGGGGTACTCAAGACATGGAGTCACAGTGACTTTTACTGGGGTACTCAAGGCATGGAGTCACAGTGACTTTTACTGGGTTCATGAAGACATGGAGTCACAGTGACTTTTACTGGGGTACTCAAGGCATGGAGTCACAGTGACTTTTACTGGGGTACTCAAGGCATTGAGTCACAGTGACTTTTACTGGGTTCATGAAGACATAGAGTCACAGTGACTTTTACTGGGGTACTGAAGACATGGAGTCACAGTGACTTTTACTGGGGTACTCAAGGCATGGAGTCAGTGACTTTTACTGAGGACATGAAGACATGGAGTCACAGTAACGTTTACTGAGGTCGTGAAGACATGGAGTCACAGTGACTTTACTGGGATACTCAAGGCATGGAGTCACAGTGACTTTTACTGGGGTACTCAAGGCATGGAGTCACAGTGACTTTTACTGGGGTACTCAAGGCATGGAGTCACAGTGACTTTTACTGGGTTCATGAAGACAGAGTCACAGTGAATTTTACTTGGGTACTCAAGGCATGGAGTCACAGTGACTTTTACTGGGTTCATGAAAACATGGAGTCACAGTGACTTTTACTGGGGTACTCAAGGCATGGTGTCACAGTGACTTTTACTGGGGTACTCAAGGCATTGAGTCACAGTGACTTTCACTGAGGTCATGAAGACATAGAGTCACAGTGACTTTTACTGGGGTACTGAAGACATGGAGTCACGGTGACTTTTACTGGGGTACTCAAGGCATGGAGTCAGTGACTTTTACTGAGGACATGAAGACATGAAGTCACAGTAACTTTTACTGAGGTCATGAAGACATGGAGTCACAGTGACTTTTACTGGCTTCATGAAGACAGAGTCACAGTGAATTTTACTTGGGTACTCAAGGCATGGAGTCACAGTGACTTTTACTGGGGTACTCAAGGCATGGAGTCACAGTGACTTTACTGGGTTCATGAAGACATGGAGTCACTGACTTTTACTGGGGTACTCAAGGCATGGAGTCACAGTGACTTTTACTGGGGTACTCAAGGCATGGAGTCACAGTGACTTTACTGGGTTCATGAAGACATGGAGTCACAGTGAATTTTACTGGGGTACTCAAGGCATGGAGTCACAGTGACTTTTACTGGGGTACTCAAGGCATGGAGTCACAGTGACTTTACTGGGTTCATGAAGACAGAGTCACAGTGAATTTTACTGGGGTACTCAAGGCATGGAGTCACAGTGACTTTTACTGGGGTACTCAAGGCATGGCGTCACAGTGACTTTTACTGGCTTCATGAAGACAGAGTCACAGTGATTTTACTTGGGTACTCAAGGCATGGAGTCACATTAACTTTTACTGGGGTACTCAAGGCATGGTGTCACAGTGACTTTACTGGGTTCATGAAGACATGGAGTCACAGTGACTTTTACTGGGGTACTCAAGGCATGAGGTCACAGTGACTTTTACTGGGGTACTCAAGGCATGGAGTCACAGTGACTTTTACTGGGCCACTCAAGGCATGGAGTCACAGTGACTTTTACTGGGTTCATGAAGACAGAGTCACAGTGAATTTTACTTGGGTACTCAAAACATGGAGTCACAGTGACTTTTACTGGGGTACTCAAGGCATGGAGTCACAGTGACTTTTACTGGGGTACTCAAGGCATGGAGTCAGTGACTTTTACTGGGTTCATGAAAACAGTCACAGTGACTTTCACTGGGGTACTGAAGACATGGAGTCACAGTGACTTTTACTGGCTTCATGAAGACAGAGTCACAGTGAATTTTACTTGGGTACTCAAGGCATGGAGTCACATTAACTTTTACTGGGGTACTCAAGGCATGGAGTCACAGTGACTTTACTGGGTTCATGAAGACATGGAGTCACAGTGACTTTTACTGGGGTACTCAAGACATGGAGTCACAGTGACTTTTACTGGGGTACTCAAGGCATGGAGTCACAGTGACTTTTACTGGGTTCATGAAGACATGGAGTCACAGTGACTTTTACTGGGGTACTCAAGGCATGGAGTCACAGTGACTTTTACTGGGGTACTCAAGGCATGGAGTCACAGTGACTTTTACTGGGTTCATGAAGACATAGAGTCACAGTGACTTTTACTGGGGTACTGAAGACATGGAGTCACAGTGACTTTTACTGGGGTACTCAAGGCATGGAGTCAGTGACTTTTACTGAGGACATGAAGACATGGAGTCACAGTAACGTTTACTGAGGTCGTGAAGACATGGAGTCACAGTGACTTTACTGGGATACTCAAGGCATGGAGTCACAGTGACTTTTACTGGGGTACTCAAGGCATGGAGTCACAGTGACTTTTACTGGGGTACTCAAGGCATGGAGTCACAGTGACTTTTACTGGGTTCATGAAGACAGAGTCACAGTGAATTTTACTTGGGTACTCAAGGCATGGAGTCACAGTGACTTTTACTGGGTTCATGAAAACATGGAGTCACAGTGACTTTTACTGGGGTACTCAAGGCATGGTGTCACAGTGACTTTCACTGAGGTCATGAAGACATAGAGTCACAGTGACTTTTACTGGGGTACTGAAGACATGGAGTCACAGTGACTTTTACTGGGGTACTCAAGGCATGGAGTCAGTGACTTTTACTGAGGACATGAAGACATGAAGTCACAGTAACTTTTACTGAGGTCATGAAGACAGAGTCACAGTGAATTTTACTTGGGTACTCAAGGCATGGAGTCACATTAACTTTTACTGGGGTACTCAAGGCATGGAGTCACAGTGACTTTACTGGGTTCATGAAGACATGGAGTCACAGTGACTTTTACTGGGGTACTCAAGGCATGGAGTCACAGTGACTTTTGCTGGGGTACTCAAGGCATGGAGTCACAGTGACTTTTACTGGGTTCATGAAGACATGGAGTCACAGTGACTTTTACTGGGGTACTCAAGGCATAGAGTCACAGTGACTTTTACTGGGGTACTGAAGACATGGAGTCACAGTGACTTTTACTGGGGTACTCAAGGCATGGAGTCACAGTGACTTTTACTGGGGTACTCAAGGCATGGAGTCACAGTGACTTTTACTGGGTTCATGAAGACATGGAGTCACAGTGACTTTACTGGGATACTCAAGGCATGGAGTCACAGTGACTTTTACTGGGGTACTCAAGGCATGGAGTCACAGTGACTTTTACTGGGGTACTCAAGGCATGGAGTCACAGTGACTTTTACTGGGGTACTCAAGGCATGGAGTCACAGTGACTTTTACTGGGTTCATGAAGACATGGAGTCACAGTACAGTGACTTTTACTGTGGTACTCAAGGCATGGTGTCACAGTGACTTTCACTGAGGTCATGAAGACATAGAGTCACAGTGACTATTACTGGGGTACTGAAGACATGGAGTCACAGTGACTTTTACTGGGGTACTCAAGGCATGGAGTCAGTGACTTTTACTGACGACATGAAGACATGAAGTCACAGTAACTTTTACTGAGGTCATGAAGACATGGAGTCACAGTGACTTTTACTGATGTCATGAAGACAGAGTCACAGTGACTTTTACTGGGGTACTCAAGGCATGGAGTCACAGTGACTTTTACAGGGGTACTCAAGACATGGAGTCACAGTGACTTTTACTGGGGTACTCAAGACATGGAGTCATAGTGACTTTTACTGGGGTACTCAAGACATGGAGTCACAGTGACTTTTACTGGGGTACTCAAGACATGGAGTCACAGTGACTTTTACTGGGGTACTCAAGACATGGAGTCACAGTGACTTTTACTGGGGTACTCAAGACATGGAGTCACAGTGACTTTTACTGGGGTACTCAAGACATGGATTCACAGTGACTTTTACTGGGGTACTCAAGACATGGAGTCACAGTGACTTTTACTGAGGTACTCAAGACATGGAGTCACAGTGACTTTTACTGGGGTACTCAAGACATGGAGTCACAGTGACTTTTACTGGGGTACTCAAGGCATGGAGTCACAATGACTTTTACTGGGGTACTCAAGACATGGAGTCACAGTGACTTTTACTGAGGTACTCAAGGCATGAAGTCACAGTGACTTTTACTGGGGTACTCAAGACATGGAGTCACAGTGACTTTTGCTGGGGTACTCAAGACATGGAGTCACAGCGACTTTTACTGAGGTACTCAAGACATGGAGTCACAGTGACTTTTACTGGGGTACTCAAGACATGGAGTCACAGTGACTTTTACTGGGGTACTCAAGGCATGGAGTCACAGTGACTTTCACTGGGGTACTCAAGACATGGAGTCACAGTGACTTTTACTGAGGTACTCAAGGCATGGAGTCACAGTGACTTTTACTGGGGTACTCAAGACATGGAGTCACAGTGACTTTTACTGGGGTACTCAAGGCATGGAGTCACAGTGACTTTTACTGGGGTACTCAAGACATGGAGTCACAGTGACTTTTACTGGGGTACTCAAGGCATGGCGAGTCGCAGTGATTTTTACTGGGGTACTGAAGGCATGGAGTCACAGTGATTTTTACTGAGGTACTCAAGACATGAAGTCACAGTGATTTTTACTGGGGTACTCAAGACATGGAGTCACAGTGATTTTTACTGGGGTACTCAAGACATGGAGTCACAGTGACTTTTACTGGGGTACTCAAGACATGCAGTTTTAGCAATATTTACCAGGGTCCTGAACACATGATGTTGCAGCAACTGTCAAGAAATACCCATCTTCAAAATGCCATAAAATAATCAAACTGACAAGTTATATGTAAAACACTGAAATCAATGTCAATAACTCCATATGATGAAATAACAAATTACAATAATAAAAAAGGTTTGAAAAGTTTTACATTTGACATAACATCTCTACACATTTATGCTATATCAAATTGAATTTTATTTCATCCATGTGTAGTGGAGCGTGTTACTAATGCAACCCTAAAACAGTAAATATATTGATGTCAATTTACCTGAAGGAATTACAAATTGTTATCCAATGAGATGCCCTGTTGATATTTGCTTATTATGGAACTTAAATAACCACTGGCCTGCCAAAGAACAACTAAACCTAAAACTTTGTTTTTGTACCCACTTTGAATTAAATCTCTTTAGGCAAGTCAAAAAATGATGTTGAACATACATACATACATACATACAGACAGACAGACAGACAGACAGACAGACAGACAGACAGACAGACAGACAGACAGACAGACAGACAGATGGAACCGAAAACACAAGTCCCAGTTTCAAATAGATTAGCACAAAATAATACTGTATTCATGAAAATAATTCCAGTGAGCTGCTGTCAAGTACTGATAATAACAGAGACAAATATTGTGTTCTAGAGAATCTCAAAATGTTGAAAAGAGCGTTTTTGTCATGACCAATAAGAATGCTTTCAAAAAATTTAATTATTATAGAATGCACTGAGTAATGAGCTTTATCATATTTCCTCTATGCTCACTTTCAAATTGTTTAATTTAACCATAGCAACCAGTATTCAATGACAAGATGTAAATATTAGAAATTTATAACATTATGACTGATTTGTACAATTATTTTGGTATAGTACAGACAACATGAACTTATACAAGGACAGATAGAAACAGGTTTGCAAATACCATACCTCCCATACATTAAGGTTGTACAAATACCATACCTCCCATACATTAAGGTTGTACAAATACCATACCTCCCATACATTAAGGTTGTACAAATACCATACCTCCCATACATTAAGGTTGTACAAATACCATACCTCCCATACATTAAGGTTGTACAAATACCATACCTCCCATACAGTAAGGTTGTACAAATACCATACCTCCCATACATTAAGGTTGTACAAATACCATACCTCCCATACATTAAGGTTGTACAAATACCATACCTCCCATACATTAAGGTTGTACAAATACCATACCTCCCATACAGTAAGGCTGTACAAATCCTTTATACAAAAGCAGACAGCAACAGGCCTTAAATTCCATACTTTCCATGGGAAGTATGGGTGTATGAATCTTTTATACAATCACAGATATCAATGGGATTTAAACTCCAAGTCCAACACCGCCCTTAAAATAAGGGTGTACATACCCATTACACAAGTACAGACAGCAAAGTGTTCCTTATATGTTAAAAAAATTCATTGAAGATGGAGAACAGACATTTACAATATAATTGTATTTGAAAATAAAATAAAAAATGCAACTGTTCGGAACATGTTTGCATAAAAATTCATTGTTCATGATTCTATAACATTCTCTTTTGTATTTTGTCATAAACATTTACACAATAATTTAACTATAGTAAAAAAATAATCAATATTTCATTTTTCAATTACATAGTTCCATAGAAAAATTCTCTATTATTTCTGTTGCCATGGCTACCAAGTTTTACTCTGTCAAGCTTACACAGGATTGAGCGGAATGGTCGTCAGATACCTTGGATCGTATTTGGGCCAATAATTTGGATACAATTTTGATGATTGGTAAACAAATTGGTCAATAATTCTCCGGTTCATTTCTTTGAATCTAATAATAAAGAAAAAGTTAGTGTTATCCTTAGAACTTATTTGTAAGTTATGTACATAGATTACAATATGATGAAAATCTGATGTATTAGGAAGAACAGATTGTTTTCCATTGATGATCACATCTTAGCTACTTCTTGCGAAATAACTATATACAAATCATATTCTGGCAGCTGTTCTCTGATGGGATCTCTCGCCCAATCACAGCATGGCTTACTAGAGAGCAGTCTGTACATTTGTTGATGATTCTACATGTATGAGACTTGACTGACATATTAATTTGATCAGATGGAGAGAAAGGCAATGTACGCAAACAGTACATTAAAAGTGACTAGAGTCTCTATGCATTAATGTGTTCTAAACACCATTCATATAAGTCACACTGCAGAGGGAGTGCCCTCGGCAATTGTGAATGAAAGCAATGTCACTCAAATTATTATTGTGTACATGTAGTTGTTTATCATTTAGAATATAGTAAAACATATTCTTCATTGATAGACACAAATCACAGATTTTTTTTGGTATCACTATTTACGTAATAGAAGTGCTCCATCACTACAGGGTGTGATTTATAAGAAAGGTTTATTTGTGTGCTGATGAAAAAAAAAGTTTGTTTGTTCATGATATTTGTAGCAATTCAAATCAAATTTTTAAATATATCAACCAATAACAATAATTCTATAAATAAAGCCATAAGTTTGTCAATATTCATAGATTTACCTATAAACACTATTTGGCAGTGTGTGTGGGTAAATCTATGAATTATTGACAAGCTTATGGCTTGTATGATGTGTATGATGAAATTGGGTCAAGAGTTCCTTTTATACTCCCATCCCTCACCCTAAATCTAACACTCACTCCCTGTTACCCAATTCATTTGAATATGCCCCCTCTAGATAACTATCGATGTCTTTAGGAGGGACATGTACAATTAAATGGGGAGTGCTGGAGGGTAGGGGTAGGGTTAGGGATGGAGGGTACAAAAGGAACTCTTTTCGAAATTGTTGGTGGAGTGTCGCATCACACTATTTTATATGCATTTTCCTCTGTTCAGAATTATGTTACACTGCGGATCTGTGCATGTGATAATTAGGTGTATACGAAGATGAAAATAGATAATATAACCGTGCAATAACTTACCTGAAATTTGTAAGTTTAACTAAAAAGTTCCAATAGGATGGTCTTAGATTATGAGGTTCAAACACAGCCTGACAGAATAAACATAATACATAATAAACACAAGTTTTACTTCTTTTTTCCATTTCACTTTTTCCTTCATCATGGTGTACAGCAATGCGGTCAATAATATTCACATATAATATGGTGATATGGTAATGATAACAATTATAAATGAAATTATGTGCAATAATTTAAATAAAGCCACGTTAGCAGAACGCAGAGATTATTTTGATATGGTTTTTATGTGTCAGTGTGTCTTAGGGTTGTACAGTTGTTGTAAATTATCTTAATAAATAAACAAACAAACAAATAAATAAATACTAATACAGTCAGATTTTAAAAGTGTACTTACCAGATGCAAGTTAATTGCAGTAGATATGGTGTAAAGAATAGAGTCACCGTGTTTAAAATAAGGCACTGTACCAGCATCCACACCTTTAAAGTATACTAACTGCAAATAAAGAGCCAAAAATGAGAATGAAGATAGAACAAATCAATGGGATATCAAAGATACAGGTTCATGAAAACTGAACTGAAAAAAAAATTCTGATAAACATTCAGAGGAAACCATTATATAGGCAGTTTTTATGAGTACCTGCACACACAAATACATGAAAAATAAACATTACCTCTAGTAATTTGAATGCTACATAAAGAGCTATGGAAGAACTTTTATAATAAACCATTGACAAGCCTGATATAAAACCTACAGACAGAAAAGAAGTGTTGATGCTCAATACAACCTTTGACCCTGGATGTCAGATATGACCTATAAAGGTCTCACATCCTGGCATTTCATGAATGTCCCAAAACAGAAATAAATTCCTAATATTATATCTCAAAGTTTGGCCATGATTTTGAACTTTAGTGACAAATGCTTGAAATTGTTCAGATTCAGGACATTTTCCCCCTCAAGAAAGTACCAGGGTTTTATATCAATTGTATGTAAATGTCAGGAGTTCAGAGACAGGATTGAGGTATAAAAATTAGAAGGTTTCTTGTTTCAAATAACTGGGATTATGCTGTAGTACATCAGTGGACAAGAGAACCCTAAATCCATGACACTCCTTTTGCGGGAGGAAAGTGGGTTTGAATACACCAACTACAGTGAGGAGGGTTTAATCTGACAAGGAAAGTTTTACAAAATGTTTTCCTCTCTGCGACTGTTTGCACACCATGAGAAGGGATTGACAAGCTCTACTATTGTTAATATATAGGTTTTTACAAGAGCACAAAACTAAACAACAAGACATAATAATATTACCTGCAATAAGTCCATGTATTTTATCATCTTTATTTCTAAACCATCTTAATACACAACATACAGCCTAGACAAATTCAAATATCATTGCACATTACTAGAATATATCATTATATTTACATGTAGATATATATATATATATATATATTATAATTGCATATTTATAGTTAGTATCAAAGTCATACCTACCATCAATAACAATGTTCTGAGAAATATACCATTATAAGCAAGGGAAAACAAAAAATGAGAGAGTGTGACTGACTGTAATAATGTGACTCACCCTGAAAAGACTTGATAATAGTCCTAGAAAAACACCAAGACCCAAACTGTCTGATGAGATCAAAGATTTGTAAAAATATCTGTAAATGTAACGAGGATTTTTAAACATAGCTGGAATAGTTCCTATGAATGTAAGAGCAGTCTGGATACCGTAGCCCATCCAGAAATTTCTCAAAAAACCCTGAAAAAAATAACTTAGAATTAGTAACAATTGTTATATATTAATGATAAATGAAGATAATTCAGATGCTACATGCTTGTTCCAGGGCCTGGTTACTGCCAAATATGGTCAGCTGATGTTCTCACATGATACCCTATTGACCAATCAGTGTATGCAATTGTGTTTTCAAAACATGTTATCTGTACATTTCTTGAAAATCACTAAAAAGTTGTGACCCTTTAATTAGTTCTATACTGTTGTATGAATATGTCATATAAAAGAAGATGGATTCTATTACATGGCCTCTGGTGGCACTATACATGGAATATAGCCATGAAAAAAGTTGTGCAAAATTTGTTGTTCAAAATCAATATGAGCATGATTTTTCGTTTCTCATAATAAATGTCCTGCTATTTTTCATCAAAACATTTTTTTAATTAAATAGGATATTAATAAATGAATAAACAAAAATCCACATTTTATGGTTACAATAACTGAAATCAGATATGACTATTATTACAGCTACCTGTACATAAATGTAGCATTGGTAAATATTGTCAATCTGCCCATGACAGTGATACTGCATTTCAAATTTATCCTTTTTATTTTTCAAATAATGTAATACTGTGTGATGAAAGAATACCTACATTTAATATATAATGTATACATCCAAACTGATGTTTGCATAAACGATGTTTGACAGAACTCTTCATTCTGAAAAATAATAATCATGTTTTATTACTTTTTTACCAGCATACAAACTTATACAAATTAAACAGACTTAGAAGATGTAAGACTACTATCAATAATAATGATGTTGGACACCCCAGTGAATTTCAGGTAACCAATGAGTTGAAGTGTCAAAATCTACCTTTATAACTGTATCACTTCAGATTTTGATGTTGGGTTTGGAAGATCAAAACAAAAATTAATTATGTTTCCCCGGTTAATATTACTTTTAATATTAATCTACTGAAATAATCCTTAAAGAATAGAACATGGTTTGTACGAAAGTTCCAAAACAGTGCAACAATTAACCGGTAAAATGGTCATACAATTTAGTGGAAAATAACTGCAGGAGAATATTTTTTCATGTGTTCATCAGTCTGGTGATCATCTGACCCTTTCAAGATATAAATATAAATTTCTTGTTTTTGTATTATGTGTAATAACATTCTTTACATTTGATAGTACATGTACTATATTAATTTCAGGGCTCCTTACAGAATAATAAAAGGTTAGTACGAAGATACCTCAAAGTATGCACGAAGACAGTACAGCGGCAGTATCGGCCGACGCACTACTGTCTGAGTGCATACTTTGAGGTATCTTCGTAATAACCTTGTTATTATACATCTTTTCCTTCCAGGGATACATCATGGGAATGCCGGAATCTAAATATTTTAGAACTGAATCAGTGAACTTCTTTTTATGGAGTCCGGTCAAACCCTGGTGGCAGCCATGTTTGTTCTTATTATTAGAGGACGCTTACACGCGTAATCATTCCATATTTGGAATTCGCATTTCCCAATATGGTAGGATGAAAATACCCTGTAAAATACCGCAAAATTACGGCACGCTGTAACTTATGGCGTTACGGTGACAGATGTATAATAATATAACAGAATTGCATAAAGGTTTACAAATAGTTTTTGGTGGCAAAAATTATTGATATTACATACATGTAATATCTGGTTACTATGCTTTATAAGTAACAGATCTTACAACATCTGGTTCTCATGATCAGCAGTACAAATGTCTCCATTTCTGCACTTATGTATGTCAATGAAATTCCAGTCAAATTCTCCTGTATATCTTAAATATGATATAAATGTATACTAGTCATAACAAAGTTGAGATATTGTTACTAATAATTTTTCTCAGTTTTCTGCACTATATTTGAATTGAATTTGAAGCTCAGTTGTAAAGGTTTGTTTCCACTCAGAGACAGACATCTGGAAAGAATATATAACATTCTTAAAATACAAAGCCAAAAATTGCAAATTGTTACCAATAATTTTAAAATATATTTTGGAGTTTAAGAAGATTAGACAAAATTACTTGCCAACAAGTATTAAAACAAAAAGTAAATACAATACATAGTCCCTGTGAGTTCTTAAGTTCAACAAAATCACTACCATTTTGGAAATGCATGATTTTGAAGAATTTATAACAACCACAATTCAGGCATCTTGATTCAGATGAATAATGAATATTTATGTGTGAACATGATTGGTTAGGACATGTTGTAGAAAGTTCATTCAGTAAAAAAAAGTGCCACCAGTTGGCCATTTTGAAACTAATTCAAACAAACATGCATTGGAGACCCAATGATCCATATTGTCCAATGTTTGTACCAAGTTTGAACGAAACATCCATACACAACCCACTATGGCTCCAGAATAGCGGAAATGCTTGATTTTGATGAATATTGAAAACATTGACTTGATTCATCACTATGAAGTATGACTTTCGTGCTGAAATCATGCCACCATTTTTTCTATTTTACCTTCAGAGCCTTCAGATTGTGGTTTAATTTAAAGGTGCGCCCTCTAGAGTCGGTTTTAAATTAATCAGGTTCCCCATGCTTCAAAACTAGAAGTGTTTTTATATTCGAGGTGTAAAATTTTCAACATTAAAATGGTCTATTTTAGGCTATTTTGAATCTGATCACCAAACAATTATATGTTCAAATGTGCGACATGACATACAACAGGTAAAACCAACATGGCCACCAGTCAGCCATTTTGAATCAAATCACAAACAAGACATGACATGTCATGTCATAGCCCCCGCTCAGAAAAAAATTTAAAAACTTATATTGAACTTAGTTTGTGTCAGAGTGAATTAATTCATTATGAGCTGTATTAAAATTCTGTTATTAAATGTTCAGAATTGATGTGTTACAATTTTAGGGGGTGGGGTAAAAATTTATTCATTTGGCTTTTCTGAGACAATTTATAACTTGTTAAACATATAATGCGATGTGCACTTGTAAACAATTATTACCTGTCCCTGTACCAACTTTGAACAAAACTGGATGACACATATCTGAGAAAAAGCTGTTAACAGCTAGAAAAAGCTTGTTTTTTTTAGATTTTTGAGGAGAAAAATGGCCTCCAAGTCGTAAAACTTTATCCAATCAAACAGGGCATGAATGACACTGAAAGTTGCAACATATAATTTGTCCAGTTTTTGGTTTGGATGTAAATTGGCAAACATGATTTCTATGGCATTCTCAGCAAGAACACCAGAGAGCAACAAACAAGTACAACAGGTAAAATGACATGCAAGTATGCAAATCAGATCTGCAAATATGTTGAAGAGTCAGTGTTGTGTCTGTTTGGATAAACTTCTTTGTACAACTGTATTCCTAATACAAGAACATCGTCAATTACAGAACTGTTCCAGCGAAAAACTTCAAACAGTAACAGAGCAAAGATACCGTTTGTCATACAAGTACTAGCACCAGATGAAGAACTAAGAAACTGCAATGATCCTTGGTGTACATTACCTGTGTCAACAACTTTACTTCCCATGTACTTCATGTACAGATCTACATGTAGTTTATGGCCCAGAATTAGTTTCAATATCTCTAAATAAGGACAAGAGTACTTCTCATATGACAATGATACAAATAAAGTGCAAGAATCAAGAAAAAATATTATCAAGTTTTTATTATCATACATTAATATTAACAAATCATGTGAAATTGAACTTTTATGTACAGAGAAACACATATTTATGCTTTGGTTGACAGCACTTCTCAAAAAAAAAAAAAAGACGACCTGCAAAACTTTATACAATTGTCAGACATGCAGCGAATAGTATGCTTTTGTAATACATTGTATATGCAGTTTCAGTGGCTTTGCTTTCCGAGAAAAAAATTCTGGCTCTGCACCTGAAAAAAACAAAAAAACATTTAGTCAAAAGTAAGCAGAGATTGTAGCATATATGCTCCCATTAGCTGTTAAATTTAATTAAAAAAGATATTTTCGTACTGTCTTTTCAGTACGAAAATATATTACTTAATATATTTATACCAGCCAGAAAGAAATTGCAAGTTTTCACTGAGCAATTAGGAATATACATGGACAACAATTGATGCATTTCTAGCAATATACTGTTTGAAAGGCTGCAAGATGTAATGAAGTAGCGAAGTAGCGAAGTAGTCTGACTGGCTGGGAAACTGCACAGTACATACAAAAATGTATGCTCATGATATATGAGCAGCTCCACCAAATATAAAAATATTCTTTCCATAGTTATGACTCTAATGTGAATGTGATTTTCCACTCCTTAGCAATAGTAGTTAGAGTATTGTATTGTACTGTATCGTACAAGTTTATTGTGATTCTATGTGTTTGTAATATTATTTAACTTTATTTAGCATTCTGTTTAGTTGGTTAACTTTACTGTATCTTAATGTAGTTCATTTTATTTTTATACGACCATAGAACAACTCACTGTAGTTTGTTTTAATGTTGAATAAAAATTAAAATCAGTCACTGTATAGTGGTGACGTATTGCGCAAAATTGTTGCAAGGACAATACTTTTCTTGATTTGCGTGTCGTCGTGCGTCGACAAAAAATGCATGGAATAGTCGGCAGTATCGATCAAGTTCGTCTAGTGTGACATTCATGGCTGGCGACAAGATGCCGTCTAATCGTTTAAATAGGCGTCAAGGAGGAGTGAAAAGCCCTAATTTGGTGCTACAATAGACGTCATGGAATGTTGGAAAATTACAGTCAATCAAAAAAACTGTTCACATGACAACAACAAATATTCACTATATTCATTATGCATTATTTTTTTGTTGGTAGCACGGTACGGTAGCTTACTTGTTTTCGAAGTGTTGTAATTGTTGATTAGTACTCAGTAGTGATTATATTAACATACAAAAAATAAATTCGTTGAATTGTTATGAAATGCAAGTAAAATTCAACTTAGTTTTATCGTAAGCAAATGTTTTCGGTTACATGTTAACGCTCGATGAGACAATATCCGCCATGTTATCCATGCCCACGACGCGTATTTATAATGACCAGATAGGTCAAGTCGCTAATCAACCAATCAAAATGCTGGATGGTGCCCATGTGCTCAAATTACCATAAAGCATTTAAATATGACAGTTCAGCGACCTCATGGTGAAAGCAACATGAAAGACCAGATTTACCGATGTTTTAGTGCGATCTTTTGGCTTCGTTTCTCATGGGGAAAAAGGCAGGATTTTTTTAATCGGATTTAGAAAAATAAATAAACATACCGTCCCAAATAAAAATGTGCCGGATGGAATTTTTCTGTGGAAAAAATAAACGTACCGGTACGTTTATATTGGGACTTTTAGCGTTGTGGGCAAGCTCTCCTGAGTAGCGACATATTTTTAACTTCGCCTATTGCGTGATCAGTGGATTACGTAAATAAACCAACATTTTCAATGAGTACATGCCGACCCAACTAAACTTGTTTATGGCTGTTTATGAACAGCGAGGACGCATCTCATAGAACAATAGCTGTGGAAATCATAAACAAATGTAAATGTTGCGGAAATCAAGCATGGCGATAATGATTTTGAGCGAGGCAGAGTCTGGCAAGCGTCTCAGAGCAGCATTGCGCCGACACCACCACGACGTTTGAATCCCGGTGAGAGCACTGCAAACCTCTTAAGTCACGAGGTAAACTTTCAATTTACACAATACATAATCAGTTCCTACAACCATAATAAAAAGGCAGTTTTTCTGGCGAAACTCTCACCAGGTTAGCAATAGTTTCTCACGATCACCAAACTGGAGACACAAACGATAATACAAAGTGTATAAATACCATAACAAGCACAGTTTCTTACCTTTGAAATTGACGAGACACAATTTTGTCCATAGAAGCGTTGCGCAAATAAAGATTCCGGGATACAATATCCTCACAAAATTGACTGATTTCCACTGAGACGAGAACTGCGTAAGCGTCATCAAAACTCAGATTAAACTCGGGTAATTTCGGGAAAAGTCGGATTTTGAAGGAAAAATGTTAAAAATCAAGGAAAAACACAGTGAAACTTTGAAGAATCGAAAAAATAACTTGATGTGCACCATAGCACCATCAATTTCTGTCTCTGTACCAACTCTGAACTTAATTGGATCACACATGTGTGAGAAAAAGCTGGTAACATGAAAATGTGCACGCACATTGCACAGACACAACCCAAATTAATACCCCCCGCCCGGATCGCAGATCCGGCGGGGGCTAATTAGCATAAATAATTTGAAATTGACCCAGGCATGCCTGCAAACCATGGGATTATTAGTTTTTAATGCACTGCCTAATAAACATGTCAAGTAAATAGACATGGTTCAATTTGAACTTGGGTCTTATAGCTGGCATTTCAAACATTGAGATATGAAAGTTGGATGCAGTGACATCTACCAAAACTATAGGCTATATTACATAGACATATCTTTTCATTCATGTTTCATAATAAATATAATAATATTCTGTAACATTGTAACTATGACAACACTTTGCATGATTTATAATAAATGCAATAACAAAACATACCTGTCAATATATTGCTGCATGTCTGGAGATAAACTGAATCTAGATCTAACTGCTGGTTCTGGTTCACCATCTTCACTTTGTACAAGTTCAGACGGTCCGAATATAAACCTTTGAGATAAACATGCAGAGACAGGAAAATAAAAAGTAAAATAACTTAATGTGCAGTGGTTATATGGGAGACTGGAAGTGTACATAACATATATATAAGCAAGTTTAGTAAAACTGAATATGTCACAAATATTGAAAGAAATTACTTGTGACTTACTTGAGAGCTGACTGAGAAGTGGAGTCTAGTCCATCTTTCATTCTGAAAATTATAGATATAAAATTATAATATCAATATCAGCTTCAAGTACCATTCCTACCAGTTGCCAATTTAGTTTACTTTAAAATTGACTCTAAAACCTTTTCAAACCGAACAGTGAAACCTTTCCAAACCGAACGGTGAACCTTTCCAAACTGAACACAGTGAAACCTTTCCAAACTGAACACAGTGAAACCTTTCCAAACTAAACACAGTGAAACCTTTCCAAACTAAACACAGTGAAACCTTTTCAAACCGAACAGTGAAACCTTTTCAAACCGAACAGTGAAACCTTTTCAAACCGAACAGTGAAACCTTTTCAAACCGAACAGTGAAACCTTTTCAAACCGAACAGTGAAACCTTTCCAAACCGAACAGTGAAACCTTTCCAAACTGAACACAGTGAAACCTTTCCAAACTGAACACAGTGAAACCTTTTCAAACCGAACAGTGAAACCTTTCCAAACCGAACAGTGAAACTTTTCTAAACTGAACACAGTGATACCTTTCCAAACTGAACACATTGAAACCTTTCCAAACCGAACACAGTGAAACCTTTCCAAACCGAACACAGTGAAACCTTTTCAAACTGAACACGGTGAAACCTTTCCAAACCCAACACAGTGATACCTTTCTAAGCAGAACACAGTGAAACCTTTCCAAACTGAACACAGTGAAACCTTTCCAAACTGAACACCGTGAAACCCTTCCAAACTGAACACAGTGATACCCTTCCAAACCGAACACAGTAAAACCTTTTCAAACCGAACACAGTGAAACCTTTTCAAACTGAACACAAACTGAACACGGTGAAACCTTTCCAAACCCAACACAGTGATACCTTTCCAAGCAGAACACAGTGAAACCTTTCCAAACTGAACACAGTGATACCTTTCCAAACTGAACATAGTGATACCTAATCCAAACCAAACAAGAAGCATTAAACATGCGGTGTGGTACAATACATTTTTCAAGTGAAATGTAAAGCAAATCTGATGGACTAACTATATAAGGGAAACTTTGAATTTGAATCCCCCCGTCCATTATTTACAAGTGTTATCGAATGTGTTTCTATGTGCTAACAGACACATTTACTTACACCAATGTCTACCTACCATGTATGTATTGTCACTATCAGTTTACAATAATGCATTTAAACATGTCATCTCATTCATTTTATGAGACTTATGCTTAAAATTACATCACAATTATATTCTACATATATTCGTAATTGCATATTACAGAATTATATATACTCCGTGCATTCTTATTGGTTGACTAGATTCATCACCATGCTGAAATAGGCTCACCATTTTTCTTATTTTACAACCAGAGCAGGGAAAGATTATGGTTTAATTTGAAAGAGCGCCCTCTGGTGTCAGGATATTATATTCAATATTGTAGTTGATGGCGCTATAACAAAAATTTGCTTATTTGGGATAGATGATCCAGCAGTTCTACATTAATCAGGTTTTCTCCATACTCCAAAACCAGATGTGTTTTTATAATCAAGGTGTGAAATGTTTTTGTTTGGTAGTGAAGAACTGCGAACGGGCATATGTGGATGAATTAGTGTTGAAAGTAGATATAATGGCAAATGTTGGCAAATACAAGACGACAAAACTGTGCTGGGAAATATGAGAGCAGTGAAACTACTTCAAATATCTATTTGTGTACACACACCAATTCATGATAATCCGTAGTGCCGATAATGGCAACACTGTAAAAAAAAAAATAATTGAAAATACGACAACTGCGGAGATGGAATGGTGGGATGAGGAGGCTCTGCTCACACTAGAAAGGTATCAAGGATTTCACATCGCCAGCTGCCAGGCAGCTTCACTACTAGCGATAAGGTCAAAGGTCATGGGGAAACCTACTTGAAGGTTGTTAACAGTGAGAATAAGAAAATCTTTTGTTGAAGTATTATACAGCCACTAGTAACCAAGCTGGTTTGGTTTCTCTGTCAGAAACAATCACAGCTACTTGTTAACTTGTGCTGCACAAGTGGAAAGAAATCTACAACATGTATGGCATTAGCAGTGGTAATGAGAGGCTGACATTTCATGGTATTCCCGGGGGGAGAATTAGGGGAGGAAATGATTTGAAAGAAGTGGAATGAAGAAATACGGGGAGATGTAAGGGTTTTAAATGTGAAGGCGAGGTGGGAAGAATTATCAACAGAGAAGAGGGGGTTGTGGGGAGGGTAGGAAGTTTAAAGTGATATGATGCGTGTTATTTGAATCTGTTCAACCACAATCACAGAACCAAATCTCCCAAGCACTTTTCCATGCACAATTTTGGACATACAAATGTACAAAGCAGATATGGAGCCTATGATTGTTTGTACGAGGTCTGATTTGTAATGAAGAAAAACAGTAGAACAAGAATAGTATATTTCCACAGGAAGGCCAGCAGTCTAAAGACAAGTACCTACTAATGATTCAATCTGCTGTGCCTAATTTTAATGGATTGCAAATTAAGACTACAAAAAATAATTGCCCTGCACTGTAAGGAGCCAACCCTGGCATTTGAAAGAAAGCAAGCCATTGATAAACAGAATGCGAACACATTGTTGAAATTAGTCTGCTAAGGAGGGAAATTTTCCAGTGAATACACTTGAAAAACTTTAATAAGACTGCATTAGCTCCTTTTTTGTAAACTTGCAAAGCATGATGGGTATACACACAAGTGCCCTGGAACATGTATTTTATAAGACGATTACCTGCACTGAACTATAAAAAGTCGGCAGCGACAGAAGTCTGAAATATTTCTACTTTTGTCTTAAAAGAATTAGAATGCATGCTTTGAAAGTTGGTAAGAATGGAATAAGAATGCTACATTTTAGTGAAAAGACGTGGCCATTCAAAGCAGTGTGTGTAGATTTCGGAACTCTTCTTTGAAGCTTTTCAGAGCTTTGTTCTTAGGGGATGTCATGTAAAGAATTTGGTCAGTGTCTATATTAGTGTATACTGTGTCAATTTTTGTAATGAAGCAGGCCATTGATGTCTTTGAAAGTTTCACCAAATTGCCACTGTCATAGTGTGAAGCCCACACCATAAAGACATTCATTTCAATTCAAAAGAGTGTGTTTACAGTGTCCAATCAACACAGTTTCCCTTTCTCATGTAGATAGGAGCCGCAGATCACTACAGAGAATTGGAAATTGTTATCCCCCAGGGAAAATAAGCACATAAACAAACAAATTAGCTGTGAAAAGGAGTGAGCATATACTACAGGGTATGTTTGTCAAAGAACGCTGGATTGAATAGTGTTCCATTGTGGTTACTACTGGTCTGTCAAGTAGACTTGTAGAACTAAACACTAACAGAAAACACTGTCTAAAGAAAAGTTTCAATCACTGTGGGGGTTATATAGTTATACAATAGTGACACCCTACATGCACTGAATTCTTTTGAAGGTTCACAATCCCTGTAAAGAAGACTCTGCCATTTTTGTACAACAAAGCATTTTCTACCTGATATTAAATTAATCGAGTTAACTTTAAACTACTGAGATAGCATAGCCCAGCCTAGGGTATATTAATTTTAGCTTTACTGCAAGGCTAGTCACCATGTTATCTCAAAGAGGGATATTATTATATAGAATAAATACTATATTACTATTCAGCCCAAGCAGTTTTTGTGCAGCAAATGGTTGTTCACTAATTGAAGAGTGGATAGAGCTGTATTACGTATACAATTTACTGGTAATCACTGACCAGCCACACAAATTGTACACCAAAAGTTCAATGAGAAAAAACCAGTTGTCATGGTGATGTGAAAATGTATTTAAATCTGATTATCTCTTTTAGTTTCTTTTATTCAAATTTAAAGAAAGCTGGCAATTATGGTGATAGTTTTCATTGAAGCAAACTTTATACTAAATTGGCGAGTCAATGCTTTCTGTGAAATAACTTATAAAATATTTTCAAAATTCACAAACTTTTGTTTTTAATTATGTTTCAAAGTCAAATGAAAAAATAATTTCTTTGCCATTTTATAGCTCTAAAGGTGCATGTAAAATATCAGAGGAAGGATTTTTAAAGATCAGAAGTTCACATGCCAGTGTAAGGCTTGTTTTATGCATGATTTGTAATGTGAGCCAGTCAAGATGGTTTACATGAGCCCTACATTAGCACTACTCTCACCTGAGTAATTGTACACCATACACAGGCATCCATCTCCCTTTCACTCATGACTTATTCACTTCCGTTTAACATTAAATCTACACTGGTTTCAGCACCAACATCTCCACTTTAATACTACACTGGTTTTAAAATAGCTTTCAACAAGTCACGATTAATTACACAGTCTCAGTCCATAATTAAATCTAACAATACAAAGTCACCGAGATACATAAAATGCATTTTGATCAATATCATTCACTGCCTAGGAAATATAATGAATAAATAAAAGTGGTAAAAGTTTTATTGAATTGGAGAAGTATCTAATGTACATCTATCATGAATGCTTGTTATGCTGAGTTTGAATAAAACTGGTGAAGTCAACACTGAGCAGTTGTGGGCGTACTAGGTGCATTAAATTGTAAATAGGAAAAGATAGCTACATGAACACAAATAAAATAATAATTATGAAAAACAAACTCCTGCCTATGTATATTGTTATCATTTGGTATCATAATAAAGTCTATTATTTGATTGAAATCAACCCAATCATCTCACAGAAATGATTGCAAGTAGGTATTAGAATTTAGATGAAATGTACATTAAAAAAAATGGCCATAATTAATCTAATCAAAACTTGATGTGCATGAGCATAAATGTCTTTGTACTAGGTATGAAACAATCGGTAGATGCATGCTTGAAAACAGCGCAGTGCAGACGGACATCATCAAATATATAGGCAAAGTTTTCAGAGTTTGTCAGAATGGCGGGCGAATAAAATTCAGATCAGCAAGTAACCATGAAGTCAATAAAATAAATAAGCGACATATTTCTTTTCAATTTACATCAGATGTATATTTTGTTACTTCGCTATATGGTAAATTAAGTGTAATTATTTTTCAAGAAACCAATAAAATGAAGCTTAATATATAGATAAAGTGTGTGCATGTGTCAGTGAAAGAGTACCATTCATTTCCTTCAGTTTTTGAAACAATTTTATATGACTGCACTACAATTAAATAATTATGAAATGGAAAAAGGGAAACCTAGCAAGTTTTGAAATGAGTACATCTACAGTGAGTAGCTCTGTCATTTTCAACATATGGAAGTACAGTATAAACTAATATATAAGGCTTCTCTACAAATGTTAATCATGGTTAATCACCTTGTTGGTTTTAAGTATAAGGACTTCATTTTAAAGTTTTTACAAATCAATATACAGAGCCTAATTGAGGTCCAAGACCTAAACAAATCTCAAAAAAGTTGACAACTATTGCCTGACTTAGGGAGTCTATTTTAAACAGCTGTTTTAAAAAGTGAATGTGGAACTTAGAAGACGCAGCCTATAACCACTTTACAGCCAATGTTTTTATAACCCCAAGGCAAGGCTAAGACAGCCTCTACTACATTATGTACCTTTGTTTTTTGTTCTCCAAACACACATTCCTGTTTTTTATTGAAATAAGTGCCGCGATGGAGTTGTGTAAACTTTACCAAGGATCGCAATTGTGGTACTGTTTAGATTCATACTGTCCTTTGTACTATACCTACTTCAAAAGCATGTACCATTTTGTGACTCCTCCTTGTTTTACCACCAAACCAAAAGATTTTAATTACAGTTCTACTCAATTCACAGGTAATTCACTTATAACAAACTGTACGAGTTCAGTGGTAAACACCAATGAGAGAAGTATCACTGGGTGTTAAACAAAATATATAGACTGCACAGCTGAGTTAATTAAGAAATATAGCTGGGTGTGTGGTACTCATTAAAGAAAAACATATTCAAATTTGTGTAAATAATGTATTTTGCCCACAGTGTATATAGCGTCATATTACATGGTGTGAGAACCACTTCACTTTACGTCAAGGTAAACTTTTATTGTTTGATTGATATATTCATGAATGTTTTTGCATTAATTCAGGATTTACATTAACTTACTGTATGATAAATTGTGAGTTTTTGAAAACAACAATCTAATACATACCATGTAGTTTTTACAATTTACATAATTATACTACTCGGGAAATATCAGGTAATATTTGTTGTACTTGATTGATTCTACTAGGGAAACTTATTAGTTGACCTACAAATGATGTTAGCGCAAAATAATTCAGTCAATTTACTGAGAAATTTCTCATGGTACTATCTTTCTGGTTGGGTAAAATCCTCCCATACTAGAGCCAGTAGTAGTTACACATAATCAGTAACTTAAAATTAGTTGAGAGTTGTGAAGTCAGGTGGTGAGAGTTGTGAAGTCAGGTGGTGAGAGTTGTGAAGTCAGGTGGTGAGAGTTGTGAAGTCAGGTGGTGAGAGTTGCGAAGTCAGGTGGTGAGAGTTGTGAAGTCAGGTGGTGAGAGTTGTGAAGTCAGGTGGTGAGAGTTGTGAAGTCAGATGGTGAGAGTTGTGAAGTCAGGTGGTGAGAGTTGTGAAGTCAGGTGATAAATATAGAGTCAGGTGATAAATATAGAGTCAGGTGATAAATATAGAGTCACCTGTGATAATTATAGAGTCAGGTGAGAGTTGTGAAGTCAGGTGAGAGTTGTGAAGTCAGGTGATAAATATAGAGTCAGGTGACTGAAGGCAAGAAGTGTTAGCAGGCCCAAGCCAACACTAGACGATCAATATTATATGGATGATTAACTTAAAATTGCCTTTAGCCATCCATATATCTTCAGTTGAATAAAAGTTCAGAACAGATCCTAATAATCACAACATCGTAAGTACCAAGACATCATATGAAGTTATGCTTCACAAAAATCCCTGACTTTTTGACTTGTAAACTAATTGCACCCATCAATGGAGTAGAAAGACCTTAATGGGTTTTAACTAACAAACTATAATGCTAACATTACTTCTAATTTAACTTAAGTTTCTGAATGCACGCCTAGGGCCATGTTATTAGCTTTACCACTACCATGTAGGTCTATTTAGTTTGCAGGCATTACTTAGGACTAAACATCGTGTTCCTGGACTTAGATAAGGAGACGATTTTAGGGATTAATTTGTAATTTCAGATTCCAAACTTTATTCTATGATAAGGATGTTGTGTATTAATTCTACTTTATATTAATCTTAGATTGGCTGAAGGCAGTCATGAAAATGGCTGGAGGCAGTCATGAAAATGGCAGTAAACAAGTCACAAAATAACACTAATAGTTTGGATCAATATCACTCTGAGAAGCAACACCACAACTCTCTATATAATCCTAAAGTTCCACTGTCAGAATATAACATATTTCTCAAAATACAAAAACATATCCATGGCATGTTAGGAGGTTCAGATACTCCATAAAAAGTTGAACTCTGAACTATAGGGTTATGATTAGTTTCTTCTTTTGCAAATTTAATGCATTTCAATGTTTTAAGCCAAATTATCATAATTGTGGCATCAGATGAGTTTGTTATAATGATAGGATATACATGCTATATATACATAAGGAAGATTAATTTACAGATTCGATTATAAATTGTTATATTTTGATTTTATTTCCCTATGATCAATATGCCCAAAATAAATAAATTATATTCATATTTTGTTACATACACTTGAAGAAAATTACAAACACAATTATTTATTTTCATTATTTTATTTTATTAAAATTCAACATTTTGTTTATGGTGTCAATTTACATGCTAGTTCTATTCTATTCTACAAAAACACATGTACTAACAGGACGAACTGGGTGTGTCGTCATCTTTGCGAGTTAAGGCAGTCTCTAATAGAGTCCAGACTTGCAAGTTTTGAGTTGGAAGAGGAGTGTTTAGTGCCACTGGCTTCTCAGTAGACATAAAAACACTCTTGTAAACAAAATGGCAGGAAAAGAGGATTAAAAAGAATGTTTAATACAGACTGAAGGCAACAGTTCAAGTTTATCCCTCTATCATTGGTAGGGGGATTACCTTGAATGTAATTAGTGGTATTTACTACTGGGGGTCGAGACTAACACTCAGGAAGTAGATGGGTGGAGAAATACTGTAACAAGGTGGCCAGATAAAAATTAGGGGAAAGCATACTGAGAGATGGTGATCATGAAATCATGGAAGAACTTGACAGAAAAGTAATGATTAAGCTACGTAATATGAGTTATGGCATCTGTACCTATATTCAGACACTCTGAAAGTGTATATTATGAATGTGAGTAAAGAGTATGATATAAAGAAATCAAAGTGTGGCAGCAAAAAGCAAAAAGGTTAGAGAAATAAATTTAAATCAAAGCAGAGAACAGTCTTGGGTAGAGACGTACTAGTAAAGTAGGGCATGAAAAGACATGGAATGTGTTCTATTTTTAATACAGTAAGCTTCTTTACTTCAGTCGTATTTGTATAGACCGAAGCGCAAGAACTGCCACGAAGAAGATCTTGGGTCTGCATTTAATCACTATTTTAGCCTACAGGAAGCAACAACTAAAGCTTGTAATGAGAAAATCATGGTGTGTGTGCCCATGTGCTTGCCTGCAGCAATTCTTTCACCAGTTGATCTGATCATCATAGTCACAATCTAGATTCACTATTTCCGACACAAAGAACACGGCAGAAAAGAATTTCTTTAAATCTGTCAACTTTACTCAAATCGAGATTTGATCAGCCTACAAGCTCTTCTCTAGCATAATAATCGATGTATTTTCCAGGGTCTCCAAGACCTTTACAATAAAAACATAGCATGGATGGTCAGATTAGATCATTGATCAGGTAAATGAATTCAGCCTAAATATACAACTGCAACATGATTGACAATGATTTTGATGATGGCATTTTCAATCTACTAATCAGGTATTCAGTAGAAAACAGTGGTTGTATTCATTGGTCACTGATGCAATGCATTGATTGAAAATTGCATATTAAAACTTTTAAGGACCCAATAATCCTGATATTGCAAGGTGTGTTTATAAACAACAAATCACAATGAACCAAAGAAGTATACAAGATCAACCAAATGAGGAAGACTTGTAAGAAAGTGATGATGACCTCTACAAACTAGTGTAACCATAGTTACATGAAGATTCAAATACTAGGTATCCCCTCTCAGATAAATCATTGCATACTTGGTATACATTGTTACATGGATTCTAGGAAGCAACAAGTGTATTATCACCAACATGCGGAAAATATCAAGCAAAAATTACTGATGTATTGTGCAATGTCTGTTTGATGATGTAAGCATGTCATTACCAATAATATATTATTGATCATGGTCTCTGCTAATGAACACACATGATTATTCAAAATAATACATGTTAATATTAGTGGGTTAAAATATATTATTATTCAATGTGAATGCACAGTGCAGCACTAAGCTGGTAATTACACTTCACACTTAGACGTTTTGTATTTACAATTTCAAATTAATATGTAAAACACTGATCACAGCATATCAAGTGGAACAATGACTGAGAAATCAAACTTAAATCAAAGAAAATACAACTTAGTAACAGTGACTATTGTATTATCCAACAGCAGTTGTAAATTAAGTTCATTAATGCAGGCTAGATAAAATTTAGTATTGTACATGTGTATTAAAGTGCGGTGGTCGTCGCGCAGCGTGTGTTCGAATTTCATGTAAATAAACAATGTATTTTACGCATGTTGTATACGTCACTATGAGTCCCATATTGAACAGGACACGGCGCGACGATTGCCGCCCTTTAAATTCACAAATCATGCACTTTAATGTGACTACACACTAAATGTGGATCATGCTGTTATTTGATGGCACTGAAAATTCACTGATTAAGTGCCGTTTCTCAGATTAATATATATTTAGTACCATCTAGAAACTTTTTCCAGGTCAATACATCCTACTATGTCAATGTAAGGATGCTGTGAACACCAAGACACATTATGCAATTATTAATGATTTTAAGTTCTTTGAATTACAAACATTTTTTTTTTTTTGTAAATGCTATAATGTAACATCAACCTCAAAGTCACACCGACACTTTGGTAAATAAAATTCTGAGTAACTGTACTTCAGATAACCATCACCAATTTGTTAAGATACAAAGCAAGACTTGAAATTAGATTAGATACACTACTAAGAAATATCACTGTGTTTAAAAAGTTGACAAAAATTAATGTCGAGTTTATATTTTACCAACCGTAGAAACTGTTATATTAACACATGGCCTGCTGAATGTCTGCACTGATTGTCAAAATGACTAGTATATATCAGTGTCAGCATGTTAACCATTCAGAAAAAGTGTAAGATCTCACTGTAAAGGCAATGACATGTGTAAGTACCAGTAAACTATTTTCTCGTTATGTCCATGGAATCATTCATTAGGTAAATAACTTTACAGCTTTATAGAGCAACTCATCCATATTTTAATCATAAAATGTTTTCACAAAAATTTCATCATCTTGGACTGTAAACTCAATTAAAAAGAAGACAAGAGAATTCCAGCCTGAGGATAAATTCTTTCTTATCTAAGTATCTTAAAAGAACATTGCAATTAGTGGGTGGTTATTTGTTTACTACGCTCTAATGGACACTCCACTTTATAGTGTGTTCTCTGTTTACATTATGTCTTGCAAGAATAAGTACATGTCATGACCACATCTTTAAGTACCTATACAGGATACAATGATGTAACAACACTTAAAGTCTCTAGCCAATCAGGTACACAATATGTAAGAATTTTCAATCTATTATTCTAAAACAATAAACAATTTGAAAGAGTGTGTTTTATGTTCAATGCATGCAGAAACCATCAAACCCAAGGAAAGCTAATTTAGAAACTCAACATCATTAATTTTTTTACATGACATGATGAAGGATCCTAATATGGGGAGCTACAAATACTTTGCAGTGTTTAGTCATGAAGACAAACACTTTGACATAGTAGCACAGGACAGCCAAACCCTGCCTGCACAGGATGATATTGATGAGTGAGACAGAGCGCGCAATGTTGTCATCGGTAAGACAGACATTGTGTGGAAGCTCTAGCAAAATACTACACCAAATGATCTGTACAACCACCAGTAACATCATTATTTTCAGCTTTTCACTTTCTGTCTCTGCATAACATCTTGGACTTAAAACCCAGTGGGCGTCTTGGTTATTCCCTAAGCCATTAATAGCTATCTCTATCTGCATATGTGAACAATACAGCTATCAACTGAGCCGAAAACAGGCACTGTTGTTAAAGTCATTATCTTAGAATAAGTATGAATCCCACACCATCAAACTATCATCAATTAAGTCTGAAAGACTGGATGGCATTTGTAACAATAGTCAAGTCGTCGAGACCTATTGATTAGACACAGGCAGGTTTATTTCAATTCAACCATTTTGTACAAATCTGAACTGGACTGTTTGGCACTGCTAAGTGCCCTTATTAGCCATCTTTAGAATCTAATGCCAATTTATCGATTCACATGTAAAACGGTGTGTCTCTGAGCTAAGCTGTTCTCAAGAGGAGCACACTGTGGTTTACACCTGGGTCAATGTACAGCTGCTTAGCACACAATCTATAATATTCTAACAATAGAGACAGCACCAGTATGAAGAAGACCATGCTCAACGCTTCCATAGAAATAATGACTGCCTCCACGTATAGCATTTCTCTCTGTCTAACATTCTAATCACATCTAAAATAACACATTACAAAAAATTTGGTTTACCATATTTTCTCTATTAGAAGTGCATATACATTTAATTATACTCACTCCATTAAAATATGTCCTACTTTGACCAGACATGCGTGTTTCTAATAAAGCAAATACAGTACCATTACATATTTTGCCAAATTATAGTAATTGAGATTTTGTCTACTGATCACAGAGCAAATAAGTACTGTAAAATCTGTATTAGAATCCGCGGCTTATAATAAAATGATACAATGCAACAGAGGGGATGCGGCTTCTATTAGAGCATCTACATATATGAGAAATGGTGAATTTTTTAGGGATGCAGCTCCTAATACAGATTTTACGGTAATCTTACTCTCGGTTGTAAGTGGCATCTCATGAAAACAAAGTTTGGTTTCAATTTGATAAAAATGATAACTGTTTTTGCCACTTGGTATTTACACAGTACATGAATCACTTTTTTTTTTCAAAAACTTTAATCAGACCTGAAACCAATTTTTATTTGATCCAGAATAAACAAAAAAAATCAGGAAAAATACAAAAAAATGTGCAAAATGTTGTACCAACCATTTTGGCGGGAAAAATAATAGCATTGAAAACGCTAATTTGCATTTACATTCCTTTGCTTTTAATTCAGCCCACTTTATAGTAGTGAAATTATAGAAGTTAAAACCCAGGGTACAATTACGGCTTTTACAGTACTTTTAATTCCACTTGTTCTATGACTGTCAACAACTACTTGACAGAGTTAATTACCCCTGTTTTAAGATCACAATTAGCTGTTATGAAGTCAGTTGTTGGAGACACCACTACTTAAACAGTAATTAAGAGACTTTTGTCTAGATGACAGATACTAAAAGGTTGCTTTGTTGGGTATTTAATGCATTGTATTGTGTTTCTGAAGGGAAGTACCTTGACTGCATTAGGACCATTTCACACCTACTTGTGAGCAATGCAAATAAAGAGCAGGTGATAAAACCACCAACCATCGTTAGCACATGATATGAATGAGAAACACATGAGAAGGCCATTATTGTATGCGTTTCATTGTCTAAAACCTATATTTGAACCAGTAGTAAAGAAATCATACAAAATGACATGGAGAGTGTTCAGGAATTCAAGTGTGATTGTGACAGAATTTTAAGTGTGCATTAGCATTCTCCAGAACACATGTACTCCAGATATTATCTTGATGTTCTGCATCTAATGGGTGTAGTTACCATGGCAGTCAACACATGTACACAACATCATAGTATGTGCAATGTGATGATCACTGATGGTGACAGCTATTAAAGCTATGATGTACACACAGTCTAATTACATTAAGGTACAACTACTAATGGTAATGCATACAGGGACCGATGTCATCCAATTCAATGCAACATACAACCAGTAGATTGTATTGACAGTAGTTGTATGCTATATAATGCTATAGTTTTAATGTGTACACTACTCCAGCTGTAATGCTTTATAAAAATATTATGTTTAATATGCAGTTTATTAAAAATCTGATGCGGATTTTAAAATATACTTTTAAAATGAACCTACAGGTCATCAAGGCATGATTTAAGACATGTTATGCGTGTGTTTTTACATCATTCACAAATTGTGTTTCTTGTAAAGAGACTTAATGTACAGCATGAATAGTGGAAATTACAATTTATATTATTTTAATTTAATACTCAAAAATAATCATGTGCAAATTCTGATTGCATGTGCAAATAAAAATATAACACTTGTCTATTTTTTCACTGAATTATAATATATTATACTGCAACAATAAGTCATTTTCCGTAGTTTGCGAGATCTCACATTATCTGATTCACGCACTTGACAACCAGGCATGGTCACGTGACTCAGGTCAAACTATCCTCGCTAAAGAATAGCACCGCCATTGTTACACGTGTGAAAGCAACAATATGGCTATTTACTTCTACAATGGGAATTAAAAGATGTGCCTATGGAAAACGCAATAGCGATTCCCGATATCCAGATAGATGTTCGATGGCTGGAATATATTTTATTTGATTCCCAAAGCTAAAAACGCTATAAGATAAATGCGACTAATGGATCACCGCCTGCTCCAGAGGACCCCCAGATGAACACCCAGACTCAATTCCTGCAATGGATCACCGCCTGCTCCAGAGGACCCCCAGATGAACACCCAGACTCAATTCCTGCAATGGATCACCGCCTGCTCCAGAGGACCCCCAGATGAACACCCAGACTCAATTCCTGCAATGGATCACCGCCTGCTCCAGAGGACCCCCAGATGAACACCCAGACTCAATTCCTGCAATGGATCACCGCCTGCTCCAGAGGACCCCCAGATGAACACCCAGACTCAATTCCTGCAATGGATCACCGCCTGCTCCAGAGGACCTCCAGATGAACACCCAGACTCAATTCCTGCAATGGATCACCGCCTGCTCCAGAGGACCCCCAGATGAACACCCAGACTCAATTCCTGCAATGGATCACCGCCTGCTCCAGAGTACCCCCAGATGAACACCCAGACTCAATTCCTGCAATGGATCACCGCCTGCTCCAGAGGACCCCCAGATGAACACCCAGACTCAATTCCTGCAATGGATCACCGCCTGCTCCAGAGTACCCCCAGATGAACACCCAGACTCAATTCCTGCAATGGATCACCGCCTGCTCCAGAGGACCCCCAGATGAACACCCAGACTCAATTCCTGCAATGGATCACCGCCTGCTCCAGAGGACCCCCAGATGAACACCCAGACTCAATTCCTGCAATGGATCACCGCCTGCTCCAGAGGACCCCCAGATGAACACCCAGACTCAATTCCTGCAATGGATCACCGCCTGCTCCAGAGGACCCCCAAATGAACACCCAGACTCAATTCCTGCAATGGATCACCGCCTGCTCCAGAGGACCCCCAGATGAACACCCAGACTCAATTCCTGCAATGGATCACCGCCTGCTCCAGAGTACCCCCAGATGAACACCCAGACTCAATTCCTGCAATGGATCACCGCCTGCTCCAGAGGACCCCCAGATGAACACCCAGACTCAATTCCTGCAACAGCAAGAGGTATAGCTCTTCAAATATTCAAAACAAGAAAAGTTCGACCACAACCGAAAGACAGATCCAGTATCCTATCTACTTCTCCTAACATCAATACAAGGCATAAAAACACACATCTGTAACTGTTTAGACTGCTAGTGTTCAGTCTGTGAAATTAAAATATGTTTTTTAATTATAATCATCGCTACTCAAGCTGATTTTAGGTAGACTAATCAAATGAATTTTATTATCAAACTTCATAAAAGTATTCCCTGATATTAATGGTGTATATTAGTCTCAGTCTCTATAAATATGAATTCCTATGGTAATTGCATACAAGCACACATAATAATAAATGAGAAAGATTTGAACTCTTTAATAATTAATTTTTTCTACTCCTCAAATAGTTTTGATTTTTTGCTTAACAATAATGATTTTGGTCTTAAAGTACTTGACTACCATTAAATTGATATTTCCAGTATGGATTCATTCAGAACCTAAATAAAAATATATGATCACCAAACCAACTTTTTGCACAACACACAGGTCAAGCATCCATGCCATCTATTATTGGTTTCTATGGCAACCAGTTCTCACATATTTCTGTTTGTTTACATATGGTAAAAAATTTGTATGTAGTGATAAGATGGGTAGTTATGATTGCCATGAATTATCAGGACATTTTTATGGTTATGATTATTTTTTTTTTCAGGCAGTTTTTCTTCATACAGGTATTTCATCATTAGAAAAACAAGCAGATTGTACATAGTGTTTATCCACATCTTGATTGCTGTGCAAATTCATTTCAACATAACTTATTATTTGCCATACCCCCTGTGTGTGACGTTCTTTGTACAGCAGTAACACTCAATTAATATTATGACATTTTGTTCAAATTAGTGTCTAAGGTAGTTAAGCTGACAGGCATTGAGTACATAGAAAGATATCATATTTTTAATCAGAGTTACAATTATTTACGTCAACCAATGTGACAGGTTATTGATAGGTAATTAATATAATGTATAATAACTACTAATGACATAGTGGTCTGTTATTGTGATAAGATATTGCAAGAATAAATATGACACATGTAATGATGAGAGAGTCTGGAGCAGTATCATCATATTCCTTAGTGAACTTTCAGAGGAGCAACTTAAGTGGACCAATCAGAAGGCTTGAATGAATCAAAGACAATTTGAGAATTAGCTGAATTGTTGTAAAAGAATAATGGATTGGTTATGTGCCTTGTCACAGTACTTGCCAGACTATCTGATGATACGTTAGAATGCACATGTAATTGAGTGCATCAACTTTAATTTATTATTTATTCAAAATTACATTTTCTGTACATTTCACATATTTATGTAATATTCAAATTCCAGCAATACTTGCAACATTAGTTTGGTCTCAAATTGAAAGACAACAACAAAAGTGGAAGTTAATTGTGGATATTGTATTTGCTTGATTAGAAGGGCTTGCTGAGTTTGAGTGTGTTTATACAATAAGGTATATAGAAAGCAGAATTTGATTGGTAGAAATAAACCTGACAATAAGTAAGCTGCTCTCTGATTGGCCTGACTGGTGTTGGGTAGCCAATCAGAAACAATCTTGTAAGTAGCTTTGCATTGGCTCTGATTTTAAGGTCCGGGGGCACACACAAATGTGTCTCAAGTATCTTAGGCTAATCTACCCAATTGTGAAAAACAAATTACAGAAATAGATCAAGAGAAATCAGTTTGCAAAAGATTCAGTAGGGAGAGTGTAAAGAAAGAGAAGATGAACTTAGGTTAATACGAGATTACTGCTAGGTAACTGCACTCAAACTCATCTAACAAAGGTGGGTTAAATTTCAAAGGTACAGATGAATATGAATGGATAAATCCAGATGTTATCTGAAACACCAAACTACAAAGCAGTCTTATTAGATTGACTACTTAACTTATCTAAACACAAACCAATTAAATCAGCTTTGAAATAATAATCACCTGAGAATTTATCCGATCAAATTTATGTAAATTTGGTAAATTATACTTAAAATCATATTGATCACGGAGAGATGAAGTAGGTTTCATATTGTGCACTTACAAACAATGAGCAAACTGTACATGCATGGACTTTGAAGACTTTTATAGTCATAGGACTGGAATTGTTGTGGTCAAAATATACAAGTGATCTATATAACACCACATGTACATTGTAGCTTGAATATCATGCATTCAATATATTAAAAGAAAGATACCTCAGACAAAGAAAATAACCACATTTATGTCATAGATATATCAATAACATATAATTGCATGTGGAACTTAGCCTTGTACATGTTAATCGTCTGACGTACTATTTACCAGTTTTGAGCAACATACCAATACACGTATGATCAAGAAAATATTTAGACTAATTGTAATCATTAACAATACATAACCTGTCATAACCTGTACAAGATAAAGTGAAGTTATTATTTAAATTATGAATTCAATTTAAAAATATTGACACTACAATAGATCTGCACATATTCAATGGCAAAATCTCATTCCATAAGTTACATACAGCGTGCAGTAATTCTGTGGTATTGCATGTACATGTAGTATCTGTATTCTACCATATTAGGAATTGCAGATCCCAAATATAGAATGATTTCCAAGATGAGACTTCTTGAAAACGAAAGTTCATAGAGAGTTCCAATAATTTTCTTCATTTTGCTTAGCTCTCGGCATCCCACACTAATTCTGAATGATATAATAGTATAATAATAGCCTGGGAACAATTCTAGGAGCATTTGGCTCCCAATAATTTACATTGACTCATGGAAATTGCAGTAAATCACATCACAATACTAAGTACATAAAACAACATGGCCACAAACTAGTGTTGTTTGATCACATATATAAAGATCTCATTCTGCATATGAACCAAATATGTGATCTAGTTCTGAAATTGTTACCACTAAAGTTAGATTATCAATTGAATAACTGATTATGTGCCCCAAGATCTCTAGGCACATCAGAGTACACGGTTGGCTCTAGCACAGTTCCAGAACAACAGAAAAGCTTTACTTTGATGCGAAAATGGTCACCAGTCAGCCATCTTGGATTGGATTGTGAAGAAAAGCGATGAGCAAATCTAGTCCTAATGTTATGAGAAATTGGTCAAACTGACAGAGATTCCATAATGACAATAATCCGCCTGATTGTCAACTATATTGAAAGAATATATTTATGAGACACACCAAAAAAAAAATCAACTCGGTTAGATTAAAGTAGTATTGATAAGCATATGTAAAAATATCAATAGAAAGAACACTGCACTTTTCACATTAGTGTAATGAACAACATGACCTTATACAGCTAGGTCTATGCAGATTACACACACCAGCTGTAAGCAAGACTATGTAGTGTTTAATCCCACCTTGAGGATGATCAATACACTTTCATAAAAACATTCAGAATTTTCTAACTTTTGATAGGATGGAGATTATTCTATTATAATCTATTAGCAATAATTAAAAACGGGGGTCACCGACCTTATTTTTGAGAAAATCAGATTTTATGCCACAGGATCGGAAAAAATATAATGTAAACACAGTTATGACAGGGCTTGTAGAGAACATCACTAGGTAATGGATAACCAACCTTTTCAAAATGGTATTCAAGTATTGAAATAGTTTGCTTCACACTACAGTAATACATGTACAAGATAACATTTACCCATGTGAAAACACCTCAAAGAAACAATCTTACTCAAATATGGTCAAACATTCCTTGAAAATATTTTGTATCATTTTGCACAGTGACTCGCAAAGTTATTTCTCAACATACATAATGAAAAAATCATAGCAACATAGCCACATACCAACAACCCTCTCCCCCGCAACATATTTTTGATATTGAAAATTAACTTTCTCTGAATTGAGCATTATGCACAACCTTGTATGAAACTACATGTATATTAAACCTAGCGGGATAGTGCATCCCATCGTGCACATCACGAAAGAGGAACTGTAATTATCATCCGCAAACCAAACTATATTATGGGAAAAATAAAATACAGATATATGAAACTACAATATACATATTGGTGGCCACAAATGAAACCAACCTGCAGGCATACTAATCACCTTCACGTATTACATCAAACTGTATTGGGATTTTTACCAAAAAATGCCAGAAGCAAAAAGAATTGAATGGAAATTACTTTCATTTGGATGCATTCAGTTCTACCTTCTGGGGTTTCAATACAGAAAAATGACTTGAAATATAATTCAAGATGATGTAATTTTTCTCTAGATTACGCCAACCACGTTCCTATAGTTACCTCTAACCTCACACAAGCCTTGCAGCAAAAATAGAACTGTAACCTAATAAGTGACAATTTGCAAGTATAATATTTATACTTGAAGCAACTACAGCTACAACATGTATATGTACCACTGGTAAGTGATAAGTGACTTCCACCATTAGCTACATGTGTGTGTACCACTGTGGTAAGTGATAAGTGATTTCCACCATTAGCTACATGTATGTGTACCACTGGTAAGTGATAAGTGACTTCCACCATTAGCTACATGTATGTGTATCACTGTGGTAAGTGATAAGTGACTTCCACCATTAGCTACATGTATGTGTATCACTGTGGTAAGTGATAAGTGATTTCCACCATTAGCTACATGTATGTGTACCACTGGTAAGTGATAAGTGACTTCCACCATTAGCTACATGTTTGTGTACCACTGTGGTAAGTGATAAGTGACTTCCACCATTAGCTACATGTATGTGTACCACTGTGGTAAGTGATAAGTGACTTCCACCATTAGCTACATGTAAAGTAACTAGTAAAGTGACTGTGGCTATACAAGACTCGGATATGTACTACATTCACAGCAGTCACTCTCCTAGTAGAGTGACTGTGGCTATACAAGACTCCGTATATGTACTACATCACAGCACAGTCACTCTCCTAGTAGAGTGACTGTGGCTATACAAGACTCAGTATATGTACTACATCACAGCACAGTCACTCTCCTAGTAGAGTGACTGTGGCCATACAAGACTCAGTATATGTACTACATCACAGCACAGTCACTCTCCTAGTAAAGTGACGGTGGATATACAAGACTCAGTATATGTATGTACTACATCACAGCACAGTTACTCTACTAGTAGAGTGACTGTGGCTATACAAGACTCAGTATATGTACTACATCACAGCACAGCCACTCTCCTAGTAGAGTGACTGCGGCAATACATTGAGGTTTCCAGGAAAATATCATACAAACATGAATAGATAATATTTAGACTGAGGACATGATGAAGCTTTCTACAAATCAAGATTCTAAAATCCAGGCATGAAATGTAATACTTGTACTTGTTAACATCTTATCCCTGCTACACTGCACATTTTAATAATGCAATGAACACATCTAAATATATAATTGGTGTAAAAATTGAAAAAGAATGGCACAGTTAAGATACAAATATATCTATTTATTTTAGTGGGTCGAAATTGATATTACCTGTTTTTGTATCAATAAACCACAGCCATATACTACATGATTCTTGTTAGGATGAAGGTCGCCATTTTATTTTGATAAGTGAACAATTTAGTACAACATCCTGCCAACTACTTTTACATTGATTTAACCAGATATTGACTGTATTAGAAGTGCATGCATCTCCAACAGAAGTGTTTATACCGTATTTGTTCTATGAGAAGTACATCTCCAACAGAAGTGTTTATACCGTATTTGTTCTATTAGAAGTACATCTCCAACAGAAGTGTTTATACCGTATTTGTTCTATTAGAAGTACATCTCCAAAAGAAGTGTTTATACCGTATTTGTTCTTTTAGAGGTGCATCTCCAACAGAAGTGTTTATACCGTATTTGTTCTATTAGAAGTACATCTCCAAAAGAAGTGTTTATACAGTATTTGTTCTTTTAGAGGTGCATCTCCAACAGAAGTGTTTATACTGTATTTGTTCTCATAAAAGTTTTAATTCTAGGTTGCTTTGCTTGGCAATCAGAACAAAATAACTATCATAACTTTGCAAAATGGTTATGATATTGCTTATTTGGACATCCACACACAGCAGTGAGATTGCGGAGATGAGATGAGGGACAGCAAATAGAAAATGGATTATTTATAGAGTAAAGTAATGCTCATGCATGCTTCAGTTCTTGATGATAGTAAATGAAATATTAACAATTAAACATCCAGCTACCCTATATATAAAAGAGCATTTTAGGTAATCCTTTTGGAGCTTGTAGATTAGCTTCTAGTGAGGATCGTTTCTTACGTGATTTTCCCAATGTTACTTATCGTCACTGAAACGAGGTGAACTATACATAGTCGTATACATAAACACATAGGCAAAGTAACTATGTAAAAAGTTTTCTACTGTAAAATATTTTATTTTAGCTGGAATTAATTTTCCCTGAAAAGACTTTTTAGGTGTTTTGTATGGAATTTATTTTCACTGATTTTTGAAAAGTTTAATTTCAAATATAGAGAAAAAGGTATATTCACTGGATCATTCAAGCGAAAATATAGTATTTTCCAGTATTAGGGGAAAACTGAAAGAGTTTGTTGTAGCACTAGACAATAACACATTGAAGGTCAACCCTGCTGCCACTCAGGATTATTTAAATTCCAATCTTGTTTCTCTTGTGTAATTATCATTGTTTATAATCCCTAAAATAAACAATGGTAGCATCTTTGTTGATTTTAGACTTACAGAAGCCACTCCTACAACAATGCAAGACAACAGTGGCCCACAGCACAGATGTAGTAACTGCCATTCACTACCACAGAAAAATGGGTGAGATTTACCAAAGCATCTGCATGATCAATATTGATAAACTGTTCCATATTATTAACAAAATTAAAGATTATTTATATATACACCAATCAGTTATTTATAAATATGTACTCCCCTGCATTATTGAACTGATTTTGAAATAACGCACATATTCATTTCAATATGAATCCGACTTCAGCCAGCATAGGATCTGAGAAGCAAGGACGAAACAAGGCAATAGGGAAGACAAACAGACAGATAGCCCTATGGAGATAAAATGCTTCAATGACAAAGACTGATAAAAGCATTGTCATTCAACGCAACTACTGTGATTGGTTGAGTAATCATTCATCATTTAGTGCCTACAAAATCTCTCTAAGGCACGTTTTTATGACGACTACACATCAAAAAAATATCAATGTTGAGAACGGTTGACTTTCATATGCATCACTGAAGTCGCCAGAAGGCACAGGTTTTGGAAAGATAAATTGCATGACGTTGTTCTTAATTTGGAGCATGCTGCATGTATCAGCATCAGCTTTTTAAGATATTCTTGTATTTTTTCAGACAGTACTCTAAGTTGTATTGTCTAAGTGTTAAAGCAATTACATTACATCACTGTCAGTTCTAACGATATCTTACCATACTCATGATTTTGTGATTGGTTCCACACAGTGATTCAATGAAATACCAATGTAATTTATAAGGCCATGTAAAATAAATCTTATGTTTCAGGTAACCCAGTTTTAGGGGATATTAAAAACATTTTTTTATGCAAATGAGCTCAGTATCATTAATTTCTATGCAAATTATCTTTGGTAATTTCACCAATTTATTTTTATTTTATTTCATTTCCTACATCTCCAAGTTTAGTGAATGACTTAGTTGTATGACATGCCATTTTTCACATCTGCATAAACTGCGTTCTAACAATACCAAACTGCAGTGTATTTTATCATGTGGATTGAGTCAAGACTCACAGCATAATCTACTTCACAAACAGTTATCAGTTATACTTTATATCCCTTATCAAGTATGTGTAATATAAACTTTCTAAAAGCACATTAAAAATAGTTTGTGAATTGGATAATTCACCGGAGACAAGAAGCAGATGAGCTGAATGTCACATGAGATTATATTCGCAGTAGGGTAACACAAAAGACATGTAGCATTACGTTGGATGGCTAGGGACTTCCAGCATTCAATGACACTAATGTAACCTTTCAGTCGTCAATGTGTCATATGTGAAAGTATCAAATTGTAGATAATTCTACATCTTGGCAAAATAAATGTGGTTTAAAAATAACAACCATCCTCCCCACACAGAAAACACCCATTCATACATGTAGCAAACATCTTCCCCTCCTATAGCTAAAACTTTAATAGCTACTGTTCTCTACATCGAAACAAGGTTCCAAATAGTAGCAATTCACAACAAAGCAACCATCCTTCATCTCATAGAAACTATCCTTTTCATAACAACTATGCTCCTTGTAGCAACTATGCTCCCCTCATAGAAACCATCTTCTCCTCATAGCAACCATTCTCTCATAGCAACCAACATGCCATCATAGCAACCACCCTCTCCTCATAGCGACCATCTTCTCTTCATGCAACTATCCTCTCTTCATAGCAACCATCCTCTCTTCGTAGCAACCATCCTTTCCTCATAGCAACCATCCTCTCCTAATAGCAACCATCTTCTCTTTATGCAACCATCCCCCCTCATAGCAACAATATTGGCCTCAAAGCAACCATACTGCCTTTATAGCAACCACCCCCTCACAGCAACCAACCTCTCTTCATCGCAACCATACTCCACATGAATTCAGATATGTTTATTTGCTATGACGAAAAATGCTGTGTAACAGAACACACAATATTTGTTTAATGACGGACTGAAGATTAGAATCCAACTGTGGATGCAGATCCAAAGTATTGTTGAGATACTGAGATAAAGCTAAATAATGTTATTGAGGAAAGTCATTCATGTGATTAACTATTATATGGCTGTGGATATAATATGCATGTGCATCTGCAACTCAATATATATGGCCACCAGTCAGCCATCTTAAATCCATTCAATATTTCAATATAACTCAATATTTGCAATCATTATACAATGTATAAAGTTAAAAAGACATGAATGTCATAGTCCCTGTCATTTAATTATAAAATACTCATGTTAAAATAATACATGGAACATCTTCAAACAGGAGAATTAATATGTACTCTATGTGAGTACAACTCATCATAAAGTGATTTCCTTTAATCTAGTATTGTACTAATAACTGAAAACTTCCATTGACCCATGTACACAATCTCAGAGTACACAAGTGCAACCAAACTACTGTGGAATACTTTATTTTTGCTGGAATTAATTTTCGCTGAAAAAGCTTTTTGGCGTTTTGTATGGAATTTATTTTCACTGATTTTTGATGAGTTTAATGTGAAATATAGGAAAAAAAGTATATTCGCTGGATTTTAATTTCACGGAATCATCCCTTCTGCAGAAATAGCGAAAAGAAATTCCAAGCGAAAATAAAGTATTCTACAGTATGTCTCATACATGTATACATGCTCAAGAAACTTCATTCATAAATCTGAGTAAACCTTGATGTACCTTTTATAACAACTTGACTTCTTTGTTAATTCCATTGAGATTCATAATGGTAAAACCCATTTATCCACTAGCCCTGACAACTGAAGCTATATTTAGACTACATGTGTCAATGTGCCTGGCCAAGATTTATAAACAGCAACTGCAAATTGTTTTCACTGATCTTCAACTTTGTGACCAGGTATTTCAATGATGGCTCTTTATAATGGAATACAATTTTTACAGTTTAAAGATATAATATACACTTTTTTTTCAAGATTTCAGCATTAATTATTTATTCTGAGCAAGCTCAGTTGTTCCCTCAGTGTTGTTGGGAGAGGTAATTGTGGATGAAAATCATGAAAAAGACCCACTTAGGATTTTCAGATCTGTAAAAAAAAATTCAACAGCATATTCAACAGACCAATTCATCAACCTGCCAAGTTTCATCGATATCTGCTGCAGAAATTCTAAAAAAATCTTAAAGATGTAAAGGAAACAGGACGGACAGAAACTGGAAATAAGAAACTATACTCCCCTTTTCAGGCTGCGCCTGAACAGAGACTAAAATTCAGCCAAATCAGTTGCAATGTTGAAGTAATTGGATATAAAGATCTCTTTGACAAAAATCAGGTGATCAAGATGAAGAGTTTAACAAGCCACTCTAAAAATAACTGGTCATTGAATGAGGGATAAGAACACAGCAAATAAAAGGAAATGGCCTCTAGTCGGCCATACTAAATCAAATCACTCGGTTGTTAAAAACAATATGCACAACGACATCGTCAGCTGTGTAGCTTGCTGTTTTGAATTCACACCATGAATGTAATCTGATCTGTAATTTAGAAGTGAACAGTAGTACTAACAGGAATATTATCATAAAATAAAATAATTTGTAATCCACCTAGGCAGCATATTACATACCAAGTAACTAAGCAAGATTAGCAGTTTTGAACAAATACAGGAAAATGTTCCCTGAAAGTAGTGAATCAACTACGAGTAAGAACATTTATTGAACATACACAGTTATTACGAATGTCTGATTGAAGGAAAATACAGGATTCAGCAGAAAATGTCAGGAATACAGTCAGCAAATCTGAGAGACGATCCTGCTTATATATTTTAAATAAAAAGTCAAGAATTTTTACCTGAACTGAAAAAAATAATTATTAAAAAAAGGAGAATGATGCAATGAATACAACTGATTAATTTTAATACATGATAACAAATGAATCAAACAGGTGGTTTTGGAGAAGTAGTCAAAAATAGTATTTTTTTTCAACTAAACATCCAAAATAATGTCCTGGTAAACATGAACGGTATAAATTTTAAGAAAGAAATTTGAAATATAAAGGCTGATGGATGACGACGGTAGACAATCGCTCAGTTGAGGCCACAACACCAATTTCACAAACAACATTAGTTTTCATTTCTCAAACTATCACTTACTTGTAAAAGTACATGTATCCAGCTAATGATGCAGCAAATATAAGCACCTGCAAAAAACAGACAGAGTTATTTAGTTCAATGATCAAGTGCATTGGATAGAGTGGAAATAATAATAGCCAGTCGTATATCTGAAACGTATATCCTGATTAGAGAATTGGTTGGCCAGGGGGATATACTACCAATAACCTCCGAGTGGAACGAAACAACCACTCGGAGTAGTCGCCAATGATGGCTACAGAGTGTAAACAAGCTCATTCAAAAACACCATCCTGCAAAGACCAGATCACGTTCACTCAAGATACTTCAAGACTATGGCCAGAAGGGAGAAGTAGAAACTAGAGTGTATGCATGGCCAAGTAACACTGTTTTGTTTTTTTCAAAACCAAAGTTGTAACTTTACACCAAACCTCAGCCTGAACGTTTCCTGCCCCATGCCTGACTGACGTATGGCGGCAGTTTTTCAAAATGAAAATGCAAACATCTGCACTATTGTAAACATCGTGTAGTGCTTATCGAGGAAACCTAATATTATTCCTTTACACTCACTGTAACCATCATTAATGAGTACACCAAGCAGTTGCATCACTCCTCCCAGGGGTTAGTGGTAATACAGACTAGGCATATAAAAACGTACATTATTATCAACTGTTCAGTTTTCAAAGGCATATGGCTAATAACCTGTTTACCACAATGACATATACTATCATGTTGTGCAAAGCAAAGAAAATCACATAGTTATAAAAAGGCATGTGATAATATTTTCCATGAATATTATAAATAAAAGACATGTATCATGCTAATAAGAAGAAATATTTTGCATTACAACTCATCAAAAGAAGATGATTTTTTGGGATAATTGAAGGATAACTTGAGTGAATACAATTAACACGCTAGCATGTTATTTGCACCATGACCATGTGTATATATCAAAGACTGCCGTTAATATGATGTGAACACATGAATGTAGTCTCTGAAATGTGAAGTAGGAACTACACACTATGTATGCTTTAGGTGAATATGTATAGTAATAAATGAAACATTCACAGGTTTAATGTATGTCCTTGAGGACTCTGATCATCTTGAAAATTGATTGGAATTTTGTCAATCTTGTCGGTGAAAAATGATCATAGGTGTGAATTCACATCTTATACTCACTCTCATTATCAGCGTGTACACTTACAAACTGCCTAGAGTACTTATTTTAAATTGGAAATAGGGAATGAGTATGTCTCAGCTGATGGAAAAACAAGTTGATTTGCACAACACAGCCACAATACTCTTCTCAGGTAGAAAGATGTAATTATTAATCAACACTATTAGAAATTATTTATGTTTTTTACTGCATGTACCGGTAGATTGTATTATTGGAAGCTACCAAGACAAAAACTTGATAATGAAACATACAGCTTATAGTCAGTCAATCAACATGCAAGGCAATGAATGAATGAATGAATCTTGATCTGTGTTTCATTTGCCATGCGATATGAGAATATACGAAAAATTGTTGACAGATTATAAGAAAGTAGTTAAATATTACATATTAATGTTAAAATACTCATTAGGTAATTATTTATGCAAGGCTATGAATCAAACAATAATTTCTCTAGTATTTACAATGCTGTATGTGTACATAAATCAACAATAAATTAACGACAGATCAAGTGGTCGAGTATTATATATAAATGCTAAATATGCTAATAGGCCAATTAATATGCAAGTAAATGAAATAAAAAACTAATCTGACAAGTTTTTCATTTACACACAATTTGCACGTACCAAAACTTGTTCAATATATTTGGTCAATTTTTGCTCATTAATATGCAAAAAAATGAACTAAAACCTCATTTATTAAAAATAAAAAAATAGAAATTCTCACTTTTAAAAAATCACTGCTTAAAATATTAGTAGAACATATGATAGTAATCAATATACAAGTCAGCCAATTCACTTGAGCAGAGTTGTACAAATATGCATTATACAACTTGCAAAATGAACAATACACTGTATATGCTTCACTCTGAGATGAGATGAACACTGTGAAAAGGCCTATGTTGCTTATTACAAAATTTAAACAATGAGGAACCACTATTGTCACAGGGTTGACTGACATGACATAAAAGCTTCTAAAACCTTTCACTCCTACCTAGATTGTTATTAGAGAAGACATGATGTCTTCATTTCAATATTTTATACATTAACTATTAGAATACATGGTAATACGAACCGACTGTTCAGAATCCAATGTAACTATAGCTGACACTTATTTTAAAGCACAGAAGATCACTAATTTTATTTGTTAGGAACTCCTGATATATTCTCAGTACATTTCGGTGAAACTAGTAAATATCACTGTAGTTCTATATCCAGGGAATCACTGTGACTTCCATGCAAGTATCACTGGGGTTCTATATCCAGGGAATCACTGTGACTTGCATGCAAGTATCACTGGGGTTCTATATCCAGGGAATCACTGTGACTTCCATGCAAGTATCACGGGGTTCTATATCCAGGGAATCACTGTGACTTGCATGCAAGTATCACTGGGGTTCTATATCCAGGGAATCACTGTGACTTCCATGTAAATATCACTATAGTTCTATATCCAGGGAATCACTGTGACTTGCATGCAAGTATCACTGGGGTTCTATATCCAGGGAATCACTGTGACTTCCATGTAAATATCACTGTAGTTCTATATCCAGGGAATCACTGTGACTTGCATGCAAGTATCACTGGGGTTCTATATCCAGGGAATCACTGTGACTTCCATGTAAATATCACTGGGGTTCTATATCCAGGGAATCACTGTGACTTGCATGCAAGTATCACTGGGGTTCTATATCCAGGGAATCACTGTGACTTCCATGTAAATATCACTGTAGTTCTATATCCAGGGAATCACTGTGACTTCCATGCAAGTATCACTGGGGTTCTATATCCAGGGAATCACTGTGACTTCCATGCAAGTTTCACTGGGATTCTATATCCAGGGAATCACTGTGACTTCCATGCAAGTATCACTGGGGTTCTATATCCAGGGAATCACTGTGACTTCCATGCAAGTATCACTGGGATTCTATATCCAGGGAATCACTGTGACTTCCATGCAAGTATCACTGGGGTTCTATATCCAGGGAATCACTGTGACTTGCATGCAAGTATCACTGGGATTCTATATCCAGGGAATCAATGTGACTTCCATGCAAGTATCACTGGGGTTCTATATCCAGGGAATCACTGTGACTTCCATGCAAATATCACTGTAGTTCTATATCCAGGGAATCACTGTGACTTCCATGCAAGTATCACTGTAGTTCTATATCCAGGGAATCACTGTGACTTCCATGCAAGTATCACTGGGGTTCTATATCCAGGGAATCACTGTGACTTCCATGCAAATATCACTGTAGTTCTATATCCAGGGAATCACTGTGACTTCCATGCAAGTATCACTGTAGTTCTATATCCAGGGAATCACTGTGACTTCCATGCAAGTATCACTGGGGTTCTATATCCAGGGAATCACTGTGACTTCCATGCAAGTATCACTGGGGTTCTATATCCAGGGAATCACTGTGACTTCCATGCAAGTTTCACTGGGATTCTATATCCAGGGAATCACTGTGACTTCCATGCAAGTATCACTGGGGTTCTATATCCAGGGAATCACTGTGACTTCCATGCAAGTATCACTGGGATTCTATATCCAGGGAATCACTGTGACTTCCATGCAAGTATCACTGTAGTTCTATATCCAGGGAATCACTGTGACTTCCATGCAAGTATCACTGGGGTTCTATATCCAGGAAATCACTGTGACTTCCATGCAAATATCACTGGGGTTCTATATCCAGGGAATCACTGTGACTTCCATGCAAGTATCACTGGGGTTCTATATCCAGGGAATCACTTTGACTTCCATGCAAGTATCACTGTAGTTCTATATCCAGGGAATCACTGTGACTTCCATGCAAGTATCACTGTAGTTCTATATCGAGGGAATCACTGTGACTTCCATGCAAGTATCACTGTAGTTCTATATCCAGGGAATCACTGTGACTTCCATGCAAGTATCACTGGGGTTCTATATCCAGGGAATCACTGTGACTTCCATGCAAGTTTCACTGGGATTCTATATCCAGGGAATCACTGTGACTTCCATGCAAGTATCACTGGGGTTCTATATCCAGGGAATCACTGTGACTTCCATGCAAGTATCACTGGGATTCTATATCCAGGGAATCACTGTGACTTCCATGCAAGTATCACTGGGGTTCTATATCCAGGGAATCACTGTGACTTGCATGCAAGTATCACTGGGATTCTATATCCAGGGAATCAATGTGACTTCCATGCAAGTATCACTGGGGTTCTATATCCAGGGAATCACTGTGACTTCCATGCAAATATCACTGTAGTTCTATATCCAGGGAATCACTGTGACTTCCATGCAAGTATCACTGTAGTTCTATATCCAGGGAATCACTGTGACTTCCATGCAAGTATCACTGGGGTTCTATATCCAGGGAATCACTGTGACTTCCATGCAAATATCACTGTAGTTCTATATCCAGGGAATCACTGTGACTTCCATGCAAGTATCACTGTAGTTCTATATCCAGGGAATCACTGTGACTTCCATGCAAGTATCACTGGGGTTCTATATCCAGGGAATCACTGTGACTTCCATGCAAGTATCACTGGGGTTCTATATCCAGGGAATCACTGTGACTTCCATGCAAGTTTCACTGGGATTCTATATCCAGGGAATCACTGTGACTTCCATGCAAGTATCACTGGGGTTCTATATCCAGGGAATCACTGTGACTTCCATGCAAGTATCACTGGGATTCTATATCCAGGGAATCACTGTGACTTCCATGCAAGTATCACTGTAGTTCTATATCCAGGGAATCACTGTGACTTCCATGCAAGTATCACTGGGGTTCTATATCCAGGAAATCACTGTGACTTCCATGCAAATATCACTGGGGTTCTATATCCAGGGAATCACTGTGACTTCCATGCAAGTATCACTGGGGTTCTATATCCAGGGAATCACTTTGACTTCCATGCAAGTATCACTGTAGTTCTATATCCAGGGAATCACTGTGACTTCCATGCAAGTATCACTGTAGTTCTATATCGAGGGAATCACTGTGACTTCCATGCAAGTATCACTGTAGTTCTATATCCAGGGAATCACTGTGACTTCCATGCAAGTATCACTGGGGTTCTATATCCAGGGAATCACTGTGACTTCCATGCAAGTATCACTGGGGTTCTATATCCAGGGAATCACTGTGACTTCCATGCAAGTTTCACTGGGGTTCTATATCCAGGGAATCACTGTGACTTGCATGCAAGTATCACTGGGGTTCTATATCCAGGGAATCACTGTGACTTCCATGTAAATATCACTGTAGTTCTATATCCAGGGAATCACTGTGACTTCCATGCAAGTATCACTGGGGTTCTATATCCAGGGAATCACTGTGACTTCCATGCAAGTTTCACTGGGATTCTATATCCAGGGAATCACTGTGACTTCCATGCAAGTATCACTGGGGTTCTATATCCAGGGAATCACTGTGACTTCCATGCAAGTATCACTGGGATTCTATATCCAGGGAATCACTGTGACTTCCATGCAAGTATCACTGGGGTTCTATATCCAGGGAATCACTGTGACTTGCATGCAAGTATCACTGGGATTCTATATCCAGGGAATCAATGTGACTTCCATGCAAGTATCACTGGGGTTCTATATCCAGGGAATCACTGTGACTTCCATGCAAATATCACTGTAGTTCTATATCCAGGGAATCACTGTGACTTCCATGCAAGTATCACTGTAGTTCTATATCCAAGGGAATCACTGTGACTTCCATGCAAGTATCACTGGGGTTCTATATCCAGGGAATCACTGTGACTTCCATGCAAATATCACTGTAGTTCTATATCCAGGGAATCACTGTGACTTCCATGCAAGTATCACTGTAGTTCTATATCCAGGGAATCACTGTGACTTCCATGCAAGTATCACTGGGATTCTATATCCAGGGAATCACTGTGACTTCCATGCAAGTATCACTGGGGTTCTATATCCAGGGAATCACTGTGACTTCCATGCAAGTTTCACTGGGATTCTATATCCAGGGAATCAATGTGACTTCCATGCAAGTATCACTGGGGTTCTATATCCAGGGAATCACTGTGACTTCCATGCAAATATCACTGTAGTTCTATATCCAGGGAATCACTGTGACTTCCATGCAAGTATCACTGTAGTTCTATATCCAGGGAATCACTGTGACTTCCATGCAAGTATCACTGGGGTTCTATATCCAGGGAATCACTGTGACTTCCATGCAAATATCACTGTAGTTCTATATCCAGGGAATCACTGTGACTTCCATGCAAGTATCACTGTAGTTCTATATCCAGGGAATCACTGTGACTTCCATGCAAGTATCACTGGGGTTCTATATCCAGGGAATCACTGTGACTTCCATGCAAGTATCACTGGGGTTCTATATCCAGGGAATCACTGTGACTTCCATGCAAGTTTCACTGGGATTCTATATCCAGGGAATCACTGTGACTTCCATGCAAGTATCACTGGGGTTCTATATCCAGGGAATCACTGTGACTTCCATGCAAGTATCACTGGGGTTCTATATCCAGGGAATCACTGTGACTTGCATGCAAGTATCACTGGGATTCTATATCCAGGGAATCAATGTGACTTCCATGCAAGTATCACTGGGGTTCTATATCCAGGGAATCACTGTGACTTCCATGCAAATATCACTGTAGTTCTATATCCAGGGAATCACTGTGACTTCCATGCAAGTATCACTGTAGTTCTATATCCAGGGAATCACTGTGACTTCCATGCAAGTATCACTGGGGTTCTATATCCAGGGAATCACTGTGACTTCCATGCAAGTATCACTGTAGTTCTATATCCAGGGAATCACTGTGACTTCCATGCAAGTATCACTGGGGTTCTATATCCAGGAAATCACTGTGACTTCCATGCAAATATCACTGGGGTTCTATATCCAGGGAATCACTGTGACTTCCATGCAAGTATCACTGGGATTCTATATCCAGGGAATCACTTTGACTTCCATGCAAGTATCACTGTAGTTCTATATCCAGGGAATCACTGTGACTTCCATGCAAGTATCACTGTAGTTCTATATCCAGGGAATCACTGTGACTTCCATGCAAGTTTCACTGGGATTCTATATCCAGGGAATCACTGTGACTTCCATGCAAGTATCACTGGGGTTCTATATCCAGGGAATCACTGTGACTTCCATGCAAGTATCACTGGGATTCTATATCCAGGGAATCACTGTGACTTCCATGCAAGTATCACTGTAGTTCTATATCCAGGGAATCACTGTGACTTCCATGCAAGTATCACTGGGGTTCTATATCCAGGAAATCACTGTGACTTCCATGCAAATATCACTGGGGTTCTATATCCAGGGAATCACTGTGACTTCCATGCAAGTATCACTGGGGTTCTATATCCAGGGAATCACTTTGACTTCCATGCAAGTATCACTGTAGTTCTATATCCAGGGAATCACTGTGACTTCCATGCAAGTATCACTGTAGTTCTATATCGAGGGAATCACTGTGACTTCCATGCAAGTATCACTGTAGTTCTATATCCAGGGAATCACTGTGACTTCCATGCAAGTATCACTGGGGTTCTATATCCAGGGAATCACTGTGACTTCCATGCAAGTATCACTGGGGTTCTATATCCAGGGAATCACTGTGACTTCCATGCAAGTTTCACTGGGGTTCTATATCCAGGGAATCACTGTGACTTGCATGCAAGTATCACTGGGGTTCTATATCCAGGGAATCACTGTGACTTCCATGTAAATATCACTGTAGTTCTATATCCAGGGAATCACTGTGACTTCCATGCAAGTATCACTGGGGTTCTATATCCAGGGAATCACTGTGACTTCCATGCAAGTTTCACTGGGATTCTATATCCAGGGAATCACTGTGACTTCCATGCAAGTATCACTGGGGTTCTATATCCAGGGAATCACTGTGACTTCCATGCAAGTATCACTGGGATTCTATATCCAGGGAATCACTGTGACTTCCATGCAAGTATCACTGGGGTTCTATATCCAGGGAATCACTGTGACTTGCATGCAAGTATCACTGGGATTCTATATCCAGGGAATCAATGTGACTTCCATGCAAGTATCACTGGGGTTCTATATCCAGGGAATCACTGTGACTTCCATGCAAATATCACTGTAGTTCTATATCCAGGGAATCACTGTGACTTCCATGCAAGTATCACTGTAGTTCTATATCCAGGGAATCACTGTGACTTCCATGCAAGTATCACTGGGGTTCTATATCCAGGGAATCACTGTGACTTCCATGCAAATATCACTGTAGTTCTATATCCAGGGAATCACTGTGACTTCCATGCAAGTATCACTGTAGTTCTATATCCAGGGAATCACTGTGACTTCCATGCAAGTATCACTGGGATTCTATATCCAGGGAATCACTGTGACTTCCATGCAAGTATCACTGGGGTTCTATATCCAGGGAATCACTGTGACTTCCATGCAAGTTTCACTGGGATTCTATATCCAGGGAATCAATGTGACTTCCATGCAAGTATCACTGGGGTTCTATATCCAGGGAATCACTGTGACTTCCATGCAAATATCACTGTAGTTCTATATCCAGGGAATCACTGTGACTTCCATGCAAGTATCACTGTAGTTCTATATCCAGGGAATCACTGTGACTTCCATGCAAGTATCACTGGGGTTCTATATCCAGGGAATCACTGTGACTTCCATGCAAATATCACTGTAGTTCTATATCCAGGGAATCACTGTGACTTCCATGCAAGTATCACTGTAGTTCTATATCCAGGGAATCACTGTGACTTCCATGCAAGTATCACTGGGGTTCTATATCCAGGGAATCACTGTGACTTCCATGCAAGTATCACTGGGGTTCTATATCCAGGGAATCACTGTGACTTCCATGCAAGTTTCACTGGGATTCTATATCCAGGGAATCACTGTGACTTCCATGCAAGTATCACTGGGGTTCTATATCCAGGGAATCACTGTGACTTCCATGCAAGTATCACTGGGGTTCTATATCCAGGGAATCACTGTGACTTGCATGCAAGTATCACTGGGATTCTATATCCAGGGAATCAATGTGACTTCCATGCAAGTATCACTGGGGTTCTATATCCAGGGAATCACTGTGACTTCCATGCAAATATCACTGTAGTTCTATATCCAGGGAATCACTGTGACTTCCATGCAAGTATCACTGTAGTTCTATATCCAGGGAATCACTGTGACTTCCATGCAAGTATCACTGGGGTTCTATATCCAGGGAATCACTGTGACTTCCATGCAAGTATCACTGTAGTTCTATATCCAGGGAATCACTGTGACTTCCATGCAAGTATCACTGGGGTTCTATATCCAGGAAATCACTGTGACTTCCATGCAAATATCACTGGGGTTCTATATCCAGGGAATCACTGTGACTTCCATGCAAGTATCACTGGGATTCTATATCCAGGGAATCACTTTGACTTCCATGCAAGTATCACTGTAGTTCTATATCCAGGGAATCACTGTGACTTCCATGCAAGTATCACTGTAGTTCTATATCCAGGGAATCACTGTGACTTCCATGCAAGTATCACTGTAGTTCTATATCCAGGGAATCACTGTGACTTCCATGCAAGTATCACTGGGGTTCTATATCCAGGGAATCACTGTGACTTCCATGCAAGTATCACTGGGGTTCTATATCCAGGGAATCACTGTGACTTCCATGCAAGTATCACTGGGGTTCTATATCCAGGGAATCACTGTGACTTCCATGTAAATATCACTGGGGTTCTATATCCAGGGAATCACTGTGACTTCCATGCAAGTACCACTGGGGTTCTATATCCAGGGAATCACTGTGACTTCCATGTAAATATCACTGTAGTTCTATATCCAGGGAATCACTGTGACTTCCATGCAAGTATCACTGTAGTTCTATATCCAGGGAATCACTGTGACTTCCATGCAAGTATCACTGTAGTTCTATATCCAGGGAATCACTGTGACTTCCATGCAAGTATCACTGGGGTTCTATATCCAGGGAATCACTGTGACTTCCATGCAAGTATCACTGTAGTTCTATATCCAGGGAATCACTGTGACTTCCATGCAAGTATCACTGGGGTTCTATATCCAGGGAATCACTGTGACTTCCATGCAAGTATCACTGTAGTTCTATATCCAGGGAATCACTGTGACTTGCATGCAAGTATCACTGGGGTTCTATATCCAGGGAATCACTGTGACTTCCATGCAAGTATCACTGTAGTTCTATATCCAGGGAATCACTGTGACTTCCATGCAAGTATCACTGTAGTTCTATATCCAGGGAATCACTGTGACTTCCATGCAAGTATCACTGGGGTTCTATATCCAGGGAATCACTTTGACTTCCATGCAAGTATCACTGGGATTCTATATCCAGGGAATCACTGTGACTTCCATGCAAGTATCACTGGGGTTCTATATCCAGGGAATCACTGTGACTTCCATGCAAGTATCACTGGGGTTCTATATCCAGGGAATCACTGTGACTTCCATGCAAGTATCACTGGGGTTCTATATCCAGGGAATCACTGTGACTTCCATGCAAGTATCACTGTAGTTCTATATCCAGGGAATCACTGTGACTTCCATGCAAGTATCACTGGGGTTCTATATCCAGGGAATCACTGTGACTTCCATGCAAGTATCACTGGGGTTCTATATCCAGGGAATCACTGTGACTTCCATGCAAGTATCACTGGGGTTCTATATCCAGGGAATCACTGTGACTTCCATGCAAGTATCACTGGGGTTCTATATCCAGGGAATCACTGTGACTTCCATGCAGGTATCACTGGGGTTCTATATCCAGGGAATCACTGTGACTTCCAAGCAGGTATCACTGTAGTTCTATATCCAGGGAATCACTGTGACTTCCATGCAAGTATCACTGGGGTTCTATATCCAGGGAATCACTGGGGTTCTATATCCAGGGAATCACTGTGACTTCCATGCAAGTATCACTGGGGTTCTATATCCAGGGAATCACTGTGACTTCCAAGCAGGTATCACTGTAGTTCTATATCCAGGGAATCACTGTGACTTCCATGCAAGTATCACTGGGGTTCTATATCCAGGGAATCACTGGGGTTCTATATCCAGGGAATCACTGGGGTTCTATATCCAGGGAATCACTGGGGTTCTATATCCAGGGAATCACTGTGACTTGCATGAAAATATCACTGGGATTCTATATCCAGGGAATCACTGTGACTGCCATGCAAGTATGACTGGGGTTCTATGTCCAGGGAATCACTGTGACTTCCAAGCAAGTATGACTGGGGTTCTATATCCAGGGAATCACTGTGACTTCCATGCAAGTATCACTGGGGTTCTATATCCAGGGAATCACTGTGACTTCCATGCAAGTATGACTGGGGTTCTATATCCAGGGAATCACTGTGACTGCCATGCAAGTATGACTGGGGTTCTATATCCAGGGAATCACTGTGACTTCCATGCAAGTATCACTGGGGTTCTATATCCAGGGAATCACTGTGACTTCCATGCAAGTATCACTGGGGTTCTATATCCAGGGAATCACCGTGACTTCCATGCAAGTATCACTGGGATTCTATATCCAGGGAATCACTGTGACTTCAATGCAAGTATCACTGGGATTCTATATCCAGGGAATCATTGTGACTTGCATGCAAGTATCACTGGGGTTCTATATCCAGGGAATCACTGTGACTTGCATGCAAGTATCACTGGGGTTCTATATCCAGGGAATCACTGTGACTTGCATGCAAGTATCACTGTAGTTCTATATCCAGGGAATCACTGTGACTTCCATGCAAGTATCACTGGGGTTCTATATGCAGGGAATCACTGTGACTTCCATGCAAGTATCACTGGGGTTCTTTTTCCAGGGAATCACTGTGACTTCCATGCAAGTATCACTGGGGTTCTATATCCAGGGAATCACTGTGACTTCCATGCAAGTATCACTGGGATTCTATATCCAGGGAATCACTGTGACTTCCATGCAAGTATCACTGGGGTTCTATATCCAGGGAATCACTGTGACTTCCATGCAAGTATCACTGGGGTTCTATATCCAGGGAATCACTGTGACTTCCATGCAAGTATCACTGGGATTCTATATCCAGGAAATCACTGTGACTTGCATGCAAGTATCACTGGGGTTCTATATCCAGGGAATCACTGTGACTTGCATGCAAGTATCACTGGGATTCTATATCCAGGGAATCACTGTGACTTGCATGCAAGTATCACTGAGGTTCTATATCCAGGGAATCACTGTGACTTCCATGCAAGTATCACTGGGGTTCTATATCCAGGGAATCACTGTGACTTCCATGCAAGTATCACTGGGGTTCTATATCCAGGGAATCACTGTGACTTCCATGCAAGTATCACTAGGGTTCTATATCCAGGGAATCACTGTGACTTGCATGCAAGTATCACTGGGGTTCTATATCCAGGGAATCACTGTGACTTCCATGCAAGTATCACTGGGGTTCTATATCCAGGGAATCACTGTGACTTCCGTGCAAGTATCACTGGGGTTCTATATCCAGGGAATCACTGTGATTTCCATGCAAGTATCACTGGGATTCTATATCCAGGGAATCACTGTGACTTCCATGCAAGTATCACTGTAGTTCTATATCCAGGGAATCACTGTGACTTCCATGCAAGTTTCACTGGGATTCTATATCCAGGGAATCACTGTGACTTCCATGCAAGTATCACTGGGGTTCTATATCCAGGGAATCACTGTGACTTCCATGCAAGTATCTCTGGGATTCTATATCCAGGGAATCACTGTGACTTCCATGCAAGTATCACTGGGGTTCTATATCCAGGGAATCACTGTGACTTGCATGCAAGTATCACAGAGGTTCTATATCCAGGGAATCACTGTGACTTCCATGCAAGTATCACTGTAGTTCTATATCCAGGGAATCACTGTGACTTCCATGCAAGTATCACTGTAGTTCTATATCCAGGGAATCACTGTGACTTCCATGCAAGTATCACTGTAGTTCTATATCTAGGGAATCACTGTGACTTTCATGCAAGTATCACTGGGATTCTATATCCAGGGAATCACTGTGACTTCCATGCAAGTACCACTGGGGTTCTATATCCAGGGAATCACTGTGACTTCCATGCAAGTACCACTGGGGTTCTATATCCAGGGAATCACTGTGACTTCCATGCAAGTATCACTGGGGTTCTATATCCAGGGAATCACTGTGACTTCCGTGCAAGTATCACTGGGGTTCTATATCCAGGGAATCACTGTGATTTCCATGCAAGTATCACTGGGATTCTATATCCAGGGAATCACTGTGACTTCCATGCAAGTATCACTGTAGTTCTATATCCAGGGAATCACTGTGACTTCCATGCAAGTTTCACTGGGATTCTATATCCAGGGAATCACTGTGACTTCCATGCAAGTATCACTGTAGTTCTATATCTAGGGAATCACTGTGACTTTCATGCAAGTATCACTGGGATTCTATATCCAGGGAATCACTGTGACTTCCATGCAAGTACCACTGGGGTTCTATATCCAGGGAATCACTGTGACTTCCATGCAAGTACCACTGGGGTTCTATATCCAGGGAATCACTGTGACTTGCATGCAGGTATCACTGGGGTTCTATATCCAGGGAATCACTGATTTCCATGCAAGTATCACTGGGGTTCTATATCCAGGGAATCACTGTGACTTCCATGCAAGTATGACTGGGGTTCTATATCCAGGGAATCACTGTGACTTCCATGCAAGTATCACTGGGGTTCTATATCCAGGGAATCACTGTGACTTCCATGCAAGTATCACTGTAGTTCTATATCCAGGGAATCACTGTGACTTCCATGCAAGTATCACTGTAGTTCTATATCCAGGGAATCACTGTGACTTCCATGCAAGTATCACTGGGGTTCTATATCCAGGGAATCACTGTGACTTGCATGCAAGTATCACTGGGGTTCTATATCCAGGGAATCACTGTGACTTCCATGCAAGTATGACTGGGGTTCTATATCCAGGGAATCACTGTGACTTCCATGCAAGTATCACTGGGGTTCTATATCCAGGGAATCACTGTGACTTCCATGCAAGTATCACTGGGGTTCTATATCCAGGGAATCACTGTAACTTCCATGCAAGTATCACTGGGGTTCTATATCCAGGGAATCACTGTGACTTCCATGCAAGTATCACTAGGATTCTATATCCAGGGAATCACTGTGACTTCCATGCAAGTATCACTGGGATTCTATATCCAGGGAATCACTGTGACTTCCATGCAAGTACCACTGGGGTTCTATATCCAGGGAATCACTGTGATTTCCATGCAAGTATCACTGGGATCCTATATCCAGGGAATCACTGTGACTTCCATGCAAGTATCACTGGGGTTCTATATTCAGGGAATCACTGTGACTTCCATGCAAGTATCACTGTAGTTCTATATCCAGGGAATCACTGTGACTTGCATGCAAGTATCACTGGGATTCTATATCCAGGGAATCACTGTGACTTCCATGCAAGTATCACTGGGATTCTATATCCAGGAAATCACTGTGACTTGCATGCAAGTATCACTGGGGTTCTATATCCAGGGAATCACTGTGACTTGCATGCAAGTATCACTGGGATTCTATATCCAGGGAATCACTGTGACTTGCATGCAAGTATCACTGAGGTTCTATATCCAGGGAATCACTGTGACTTCCATGCAAGTATCACTGGGGTTCTATATCCAGGGAATCACTGTGACTTCCATGCAAGTATCACTGGGGTTCTATATCCAGGGAATCACTGTGACTTCCATGCAAGTATCACTGGGGTTCTATATCCAGGGAATCACTGTGACTTGCATGCAAGTATCACTGGGGTTCTATATCCAGGGAATCACTGTGACTTCCATGCAAGTATCACTGGGGTTCTATATCCAGGGAATCACTGTGACTTCCGTGCAAGTATCACTGGGGTTCTATATCCAGGGAATCACTGTGATTTCCATGCAAGTATCACTGGGTTTCTATATCCAGGGAATCACTGTGACTTCCATGCAAGTATCACTGTAGTTCTATATCCAGGGAATCACTGTGACTTCCATGCAAGTTTCACTGGGATTCTATATCCAGGGAATCACTGTGACTTCCATGCAAGTATCACTGGGGTTCTATATCCAGGGAATCACTGTGACTTCCATGCAAGTATCACTGGGATTCTATATCCAGGGAATCACTGTGACTTCCATGCAAGTATCACTGGGGTTCTATATCCAGGGAATCACTGTGACTTGCATGCAAGTATCACTGAGGTTCTATATCCAGGGAATCACTGTGACTTCCATGCAAGTATCACTGTAGTTCTATATCTAGGGAATCACTGTGACTTTCATGCAAGTATCACTGGGATTCTATATCCAGGGAATCACTGTGACTTCCATGCAAGTACCACTGGGGTTCTATATCCAGGGAATCACTGTGACTTCCATGCAAGTACCACTGGGGTTCTATATCCAGGGAATCACTGTGACTTCCATGCAAGTATCACTGGGGTTCTATATCCAGGGAATCACTGTGACTTCCGTGCAAGTATCACTGGGGTTCTATATCCAGGGAATCACTGTGATTTCCATGCAAGTATCACTGGGATTCTATATCCAGGGAATCACTGTGACTTCCATGCAAGTGTCACTGTAGTTCTATATCCAGGGAATCACTGTGACTTCCATGCAAGTTTCACTGGGATTCTATATCCAGGGAATCACTGTGACTTCCATGCAAGTATCACTGTAGTTCTATATCTAGGGAATCACTGTGACTTTCATGCAAGTATCACTGGGATTCTATATCCAGGGAATCACTGTGACTTCCATGCAAGTACCACTGGGGTTCTATATCCAGGGAATCACTGTGACTTCCATGCAAGTACCACTGGGGTTCTATATCCAGGGAATCACTGTGACTTGCATGCAGGTATCACTGGGGTTCTATATCCAGGGAATCACTGATTTCCATGCAAGTATCACTGGGGTTCTATATCCAGGGAATCACTGTGACTTCCATGCAAGTATGACTGGGGTTCTATATCCAGGGAATCACTGTGACTTCCATGCAAGTATCACTGGGGTTCTATATCCAGGGAATCACTGTGACTTCCATGCAAGTATCACTGTAGTTCTATATCCAGGGAATCACTGTGACTTCCATGCAAGTATCACTGTAGTTCTATATCCAGGGAATCACTGTGACTTCCATGCAAGTATCACTGGGGTTCTATATCCAGGGAATCACTGTGACTTGCATGCAAGTATCACTGGGGTTCTATATCCAGGGAATCACTGTGACTTCCATGCAAGTATGACTGGGGTTCTATATCCAGGGAATCACTGTGACTTCCATGCAAGTATCACTGGGGTTCTATATCCAGGGAATCACTGTGACTTCCATGCAAGTATCACTGGGGTTCTATATCCAGGGAATCACTGTAACTTCCATGCAAGTATCACTGGGGTTCTATATCCAGGGAATCACTGTGACTTCCATGCAAGTATCACTGGGGTTCTATATCCAGGGAATCACTGTGATTTCCATGCAAGTATCACTGGGATCCTATATCCAGGGAATCACTGTGACTTCCATGCAAGTATCACTGGGGTTCTATATTCAGGGAATCACTGTGACTTCCATGCAAGTATCACTGTAGTTCTATATCCAGGGAATCACTGTGACTTGCATGCAAGTATCACTGGGATTCTATATCCAGGGAATCACTGTGACTTCCATGCAAGTATCACTGGGGTTCTATATCCAGGGAATCACTGTGACTTGCATGCAAGTATCACTGGGGTTCTATATCCAGGGAATCACTGTGACTTCCATGCAAGTATGACTGGGGTTCTATATCCAGGGAATCACTGTGACTTCCATGCAAGTATCACTGGGGTTCTATATCCAGGGAATCACTGTGACTTCCATGCAAGTATCACTGGGGTTCTATATCCAGGGAATCACTGTAACTTCCATGCAAGTATCACTGGGGTTCTATATCCAGGGAATCACTGTGACTTCCATGCAAGTATCACTGGGGTTCTATATCCAGGGAATCACTGTGATTTCCATGCAAGTATCACTGGGATCCTATATCCAGGGAATCACTGTGACTTCCATGCAAGTATCACTGGGGTTCTATATTCAGGGAAGCACTGTGACTTCCATGCAAGTATCACTGTAGTTCTATATCCAGGGAATCACTGTGACTTGCATGCAAGTATCACTGGGATTCTATATCCAGGGAATCACTGTGACTTCCATGCAAGTATCACTGGGGTTCTATATCCAGGGAATCAATGTGACTTCCATGCAAGTATCACTGGGGTTCTATATCCAGGGAATCACTGTGACTTGCATGCAAGTATCACTGGGGTTCTATATCCAGGGAATCACTGTGACTTGCATGCAAGTATCACTGGGGTTCTATATCCAGGGAATCACTGTGACTTCCGTGCAAATATCACTGGGGTTCTATATCCAGGGAATCACTGTGATTTCCATGCAAGTATCACTGGGATTCTATATCCAGGGAATCACTGTGACTTGCATGCAAGTATCACTGTAGTTCTATATCCAGGGAATCACTGTGACTTCCATGCAAGTATCACTGAGGTTCTATATCCAGGGAATCACTGTGACTTCCATGCAAGTATCACTGTAGTTCTATATCCAGGGAATCACTGTGACTTCCATGCAAGTATCACTGGGATTCTATGTCCAGGGAATCACTGTGACTTCCATGCAAGTATGACTGGGGTTCTATATCCAGGGAATCACTGTGACTTCCATGCAAGTATCACTGGGATTCTATATCCAGGGAATCACTGTGACTTCCATGCAAGTATCACTGGGGTTCTATATCCAGGGAATCACTGTGACTTCCATGCAAGTATCACTGGGGTTCTATATCCAGGGAATCACTGTGACTTGCATGCAAGTATCACTGGGATTCTATATCCAGGGAATCAATGTGACTTCCATGCAAGTATCACTGTAGTTCTATATCTAGGGAATCACTGTGACTTTCATGCAAGTATCACTGGGATTCTATATCCAGGGAATCACTGTGACTTCCATGCAAGTACCACTGGGGTTCTATATCCAGGGAATCACTGTGACTTCCATGCAAGTACCACTGGGGTTCTATATCCAGGGAATCACTGTGACTTGCATGCAGGTATCACTGGGGTTCTATATCCAGGGAATCACTGATTTCCATGCAAGTATCACTGGGGTTCTATATCCAGGGAATCACTGTGACTTCCATGCAAGTATGACTGGGGTTCTATATCCAGGGAATCACTGTGACTTCCATGCAAGTATCACTGGGGTTCTATATCCAGGGAATCACTGTGACTTCCATGCAAGTATCACTGTAGTTCTATATCCAGGGAATCACTGTGACTTCCATGCAAGTATCACTGTAGTTCTATATCCAGGGAATCACTGTGACTTCCATGCAAGTATCACTGGGGTTCTATATCCAGGGAATCACTGTGACTTGCATGCAAGTATCACTGGGGTTCTATGTCCAGGGAATCACTATGACTTCCATGCAAGTATGACTGGGGTTCTATATCCAGGGAATCACTGTGACTTCCATGCAAGTATCACTGGGGTTCTATATCCAGGGAATCACTGTGACTTCCATGCAAGTATGACTGGGGTTCTATATCCAGGGAATCACTGTGACTTCCATGCAAGTATCACTGGGGTTCTATATCCAGGGAATCACTGTGACTTCCATGCAAGTATCACTGTAGTTCTATATCCAGGGAATCACTATGACTTCCATGCAAGTATGACTGGGGTTCTATATCCAGGGAATCACTGATTTCCATGCAAGTATCACTGGGGTTCTATATCCAGGGAATCACTGTGACTTCCATGCAAGTATCACTGGGATTCTATATCCAGGGAATCACTGTGACTTCCATGCAAGTATCACTGGGGTTCTATATCCAGGGAATCACTGTGATTTCCATGCAAGTATCACTGGGATCCTATATCCAGGGAATCACTGTGACTTCCATGCAAGTATCACTGGGGTTCTATATTCAGGGAATCACTGTGACTTCCATGCAAGTATCACTGTAGTTCTATATCCAGGGAATCACTGTGACTTGCATGCAAGTATCACTGGGATTCTATATCCAGGGAATCACTGTGACTTCCATGCAAGTATCACTGGGGTTCTATATCCAGGGAATCAATGTGACTTCCATGCAAGTATCACTGGGGTTCTATATCCAGGGAATCACTGTGACTTGCATGCAAGTATCACTGGGGTTCTATATCCAGGGAATCACTGTGACTTGCATGCAAGTATCACTGGGGTTCTATATCCAGGGAATCACTGTGACTTCCGTGCAAATATCACTGGGGTTCTATATCCAGGGAATCACTGTGATTTCCATGCAAGTATCACTGGAATTCTATATCCAGGGAATCACTGTGACTTGCATGCAAGTATCACTGTAGTTCAATATCCAGGGAATCACTGTGACTTCCATGCAAGTATCACTGAGGTTCTATATCCAGGGAATCACTGTGACTTCCATGCAAGTATCACTGTAGTTCTATATCCAGGGAATCACTGTGACTTCCATGCAAGTATCACTGGGATTCTATGTCCAGGGAATCACTGTGACTTCCATGCAAGTATGACTGGGGTTCTATATCCAGGGAATCACTGTGACTTCCATGCAAGTATCACTGGGATTCTATATCCAGGGAATCACTGTGACTTCCATGCAAGTATCACTGGGGTTCTATATCCAGGGAATCACTGTGACTTCCATGCAAGTATCACTGGGATTCTATATCCAGGGAATCACTGTGACTTGCATGCAAGTATCACTGGGGTTCTATATCCAGGGAATCACTGTGACTTCCATGCAAGTATCACTGGGGTTCTATATCCAGGGAATCACTGTGACTTGCATGCAAGTTTCACTGGGATTCTATATCCAGGGAATCACTGTGACTTCCATGCAAGTATCACTGTAGTTCTATATCTAGGGAATCACTGTGACTTCCATGCAAGTATCACTGGGGTTCTATATCCAGGGAATCACTGTGACTTCCATGCAAGTATCACTGGGGTTCTATATCCAGGGAATCACTGTGACTTCCATGCAAGTACCACTGGGGTTCTATATCCAGGGAATCACTGTGACTTCCATGCAAGTATCACTGGGGTTCTATATCCAGGGAATCACTGTGACTTGCATGCAAGTATCACTGGGGTTCTATATCCAGGGAATCACTGTGACTTCCATGCAAGTATCACTGGGGTTCTATATCCAGGGAATCACTGTGACTTCCATGCAAGTATCACTGGGGTTCTATATCCAGGGAATCACTGTGACTTGCATGCAAGTATCACTGGGGTTCTATATCCAGGGAATCACTGTGACTTCCATGCAAGTATCACTGGGGTTCTATATCCAGGGAATCACTGTGACTTCCGTGCAAGTATCACTGGGGTTCTATATCCAGGGAATCACTGTGATTTCCATGCAAGTATCACTGGGATTCTATATCCAGGGAATCACTGTGACTTCCATGCAAGTATCACTGTAGTTCTATATCCAGGGAATCACTGTGACTTCCATGCAAGTTTCACTGGGTTTCTATATCCAGGGAATCACTGTGACTTCCATGCAAGTACCACTGGGGTTCTATATCCAGGGAATCACTGTGACTTCCATGCAAGTACCACTGGGGTTCTATATCCAGGGAATCACTGTGACTTGCATGCAGGTATCACTGGGGTTCTATATCCAGGGAATCACTGATTTCCATGCAAGTATCACTGGGGTTCTATATCCAGGGAATCACTGTGACTTCCATGCAAGTATGACTGGAGTTCTATATCCAGGGAATCACTGTGACTTCCATGCAAGTATGACTGGGGTTCTATATCCAGGGAATCACTGTGACTTCCATGCAAGTATGACTGGGGTTCTATATCCAGGGAATCACTGTGACTTCCATGCAAGTATGACTGGGGTTCTATATCCAGGGAATCACTGTGACTTCCATGCAAGTATCACTGGGGTTCTATATCCAGGGAATCACTGTGACTTCCATGCAAGTATCACTGGGGTTCTATATCCAGGGAATCACTGTAACTTCCATGCAAGTATCACTGGGGTTCTATATCCAGGGAATCACTGTGACTTCCATGCAAGTATCACTAGGATTCTATATCCAGGGAATCACTGTGACTTCCATGCAAGTATCACTGGGATTCTATATCCAGGGAATCACTGTGACTTCCATGCAAGTATCACTGGGGTTCTATATCCAGGGAATCACTGTGATTTCCATGCAAGTATCACTGGGATCCTATATCCAGGGAATCACTGTGACTTCCATGCAAGTATCACTGGGGTTCTATATTCAGGGAATCACTGTGACTTCCATGCAAGTATCACTGGGATTCTATATCCAGGGAATCACTGTGACTTCCATGCAAGTATCACTGGGGTTCTATATTCAGGGAATCACTGTGACTTCCATGCAAGTATCACTGGGATTCTATATCCAGGGAATCACTGTGACTTCCATGCAAGTATCACTGGGGTTCTATATCCAGGGAATCACTGTGATTTCCATGCAAGTATCACTGGGATCCTATATCCAGGGAATCACTGTGACTTCCATGCAAGTATCACTGTAGTTCTATATCCAGGGAATCACTGTGACTTGCATGCAAGTATCACTGGGGTTCTATATCCAGGGAATCACTGTGACTTCCATGCAAGTATCACTGGGGTTCTATATCCAGGGAATCACTGTGACTTCCATGCAAGTTTCACTGGGATTCTATATCCAGGGAATCACTGTGACTTCCATGCAAGTATCACTGGGGTTCTATATCCAGGGAATCACTGTGACTTCCATGCAAGTATCACTGGGGTTCTATATCCATGGAATCACTGTGACTTCCATGCAAGTACCACTGGGGTTTTATATCCAGGGAATCACTGTGACTTCCATGCAAGTATCACTGGGATTCTATATCCAGGGAATCACTGTGACTTCCATGCAAGTACCACTGGGGTTCTATATCCAGGGAATCACTGTGACTTCCATGCAAGTATCACTGGGGTTCTATATCCAGGGAATCACTGTGACTTCCATGCAAGTATCACTGGGGTTCTATATCCAGGGAATCACTGTGACTTCCATGCAAGTATCACTAGGATTCTATATCCAGGGAATCACTGTGACTTCCATGCAAGTATCACTGGGATTCTATATCCAGGGAATCACTGTGACTTCCATGCAAGTATCACTGGGGTTCTATATCCAGGGAATCACTGTGACTTCCATGCAAGTATCACTGGGGTTCTATATCCAGGGAATCACTGTGACTTCCATGCAAATATCACTGGGATTCTATATCCAGGGAATCACTGTGACTTGCATGCAAGTATCACTGGGGTTCTATATCCAGGGAATCACTGTGACTTCCATGCAAGTATCACTGGGGTTCTATATCCAGGGAATCACTGTGACTTGCATGCAAGTATCACTGGGGTTCTATATCCAGGGAATCACTGTGACTTGCATGCAAGTATCACTGGGGTTCTATATTCAGGGAATCACTGTGACTTGCATGCAAGTATCATTGGGGTTCTATATCTAGGGAATCACTGTGACTTGCATGCAAGTATCACTGGGATTCTATATCCAGGGAATCACTGTGACTTCCATGCAAGTATCACTGTAGTTCTATATCTAGGGAATCACTGTGACTTCCATGCAAGTATCACTGGGGTTCTATATCCAGGGAATCACTGTGACTTGCATGCAAGTATCACTGGGATTCTATATCCAGGGAATCACTGTGACTTCCATGCAAGTATCACTGGGGTTCTATATCCAGGGAATCACTGTGACTTCCATGCAAGTATCACTGGGGTTCTATATCCAGGGAATCACTGTGACTTCCATGCAAATATCACTGGGATTCTATATCCAGGGAATCACTGTGACTTGCATGCAAGTATCACTGGGGTTCTATATCCAGGGAATCACTGTGACTTCCATGCAAGTATCACTGGGGTTCTATATCCAGGGAATCACTGTGACTTGCATGCAAGTATCACTGGGGTTCTATATCCAGGAAATCACTGTGACTTCCATGCAAGTATCACTGGGGTTCTATATTCAGGGAATCACTGTGACTTGCATGCAAGTATCACTGGGGTTCTATATCCAGGGAATCACTGTGACTTCCATGCAAGTATCACTGTAGTTCTATATCCAGGGAATCACTGTGACTTGCATGCAAGTATCACTGGGGTTCTATATCCAGGGAATCACTGTGACTTCCATGCAAGTATCACTGGGGTTCTATATTCAGGGAATCACTGTGACTTGCATGCAAGTATCACTGGGGTTCTATATCCAGGGAATCACTGTGACTTCCATGCAAGTATCACTGTAGTTCTATATCCAGGGAATCACTGTGACTTCCATGCAAGTATCACTGGGGTTCTATATTCAGGGAATCACTGTGACTTGCATGCAAGTATCACTGGGATTCTATATCCAGGGAATCACTGTGACTTCCATGCAAGTATCACTGGGGTTCTATATCCAGGGAATCACTGTGACTTCCATGCAAGTATCACTGGGGTTCTATATCCAGGGAATCACTGTGACTTCCATGCAAATATCACTGGGATTCTATATCCAGGGAATCACTGTGACTTGCATGCAAGTATCACTGGGGTTCTATATCCAGGGAATCACTGTGACTTCCCTGCAAGTATCACTGGGGTTCTATATCCAGGGAATCACTGTGACTTCCATGCAAGTATCACTGGGATTCTATATCCAGGGAATCACTGTGACTTCCATGCAAGTATCACTGGGGTTCTATATCCAGGGAATCACTGTGACTTCCATGCAAGTATCACTGGGGTTCTATATCTAGGGAATCACTGTGACTTCCATGCAGGTATCACTGGGGTTCTATATCCAGGGAATCACTGTGACTTCCATGCAAGTATCACTGGGGTTCTATATCCAGGGAATCACTGTGACTTCCATGCAAGTATCACTGGGGTTCTATATCCAGGGAATCACTGTGACTTCCATGCAAGTATCACTGGGGTTCTATATCCAGGGAATCACTGTGACTTCCATGCAAGTATCACTGGGGTTCTATATCCAGGGAATCACTGTGACTTCCATGCAAGTATCACTGGGGTTCTATATCCAGGGAATCACTGTGACTTCCATGCAAGTATCACTGGGGTTCTATATCCAGGGAATCACTGTGACTTGCATGCAAGTATCACTGGGATTCTATATCCAGGGAATCACTGTGACTTCCATGCAAGTATCACTGGGATTCTATATCCAGGGAATCACTGTGACTTCCATGCAAGTATCACTGGGGTTCTATATCCAGGGAATCACTGTGACTTCCATGCAAGTATCACTGGGGTTCTATAACCAGGGAATCACTGTGACTTCCATACAAGTATCACTGGGGTTCTATATCCAGGGAATCACTGTGATTTCCATGCAAGTATCACTGGGATCCTATATCCAGGGAATCACTGTGACTTCCATGCAAGTATCACTGTAGTTCTATATCCAGGGAATCACTGTGACTTGCATGCAAGTATCACTGGGGTTCTATATCCAGGGAATCACTGTGACTTCCATGCAAGTATCACTGGGGTTCTATATCCAGGGAATCACTGTGACTTCCATGCAAGTATCACTAGGATTCTATATCCAGGGAATCACTGTGACTTCCATGCAAGTATCACTGGGATTCTATATCCAGGGAATCACTGTGACTTCCATGCAAGTATCACTGGGGTTCTATATCCAGGGAATCACTGTGACTTCCATGCAAGTATCACTGGGGTTCTATATCCAGGGAATCACTGTGACTTCCATGCAAATATCACTGGGATTCTATATCCAGGGAATCACTGTGACTTGCATGCAAGTATCACTGGGGTTCTATATCCAGGGAATCACTGTGACTTCCATGCAAGTATCACTGGGGTTCTATATCCAGGGAATCACTGTGACTTGCATGCAAGTATCACTGGGGTTCTATATCCAGGGAATCACTGTGACTTGCATGCAAGTATCACTGGGGTTCTATATCCAGGGAATCACTGTGACTTCCATGCAAGTATCACTGGGGTTCTATATTCAGGGAATCACTGTGACTTGCATGCAAGTATCATTGGGGTTCTATATCTAGGGAATCACTGTGACTTGCATGCAAGTATCACTGGGATTCTATATCCAGGGAATCACTGTGACTTCCATGCAAGTATCACTGTAGTTCTATATCTAGGGAATCACTGTGACTTCCATGCAAGTATCACTGGGGTTCTATATCCAGGGAATCACTGTGACTTGCATGCAAGTATCACTGGGATTCTATATCCAGGGAATCACTGTGACTTCCATGCAAGTATCACTGGGGTTCTATATCCAGGGAATCACTGTGACTTCCATGCAAGTATCACTGGGGTTCTATATCCAGGGAATCACTGTGACTTCCATGCAAATATCACTGGGATTCTATATCCAGGGAATCACTGTGACTTGCATGCAAGTATCACTGGGGTTCTATATCCAGGGAATCACTGTGACTTCCATGCAAGTATCACTGGGGTTCTATATCCAGGGAATCACTGTGACTTGCATGCAAGTATCACTGGGGTTCTATATCCAGGAAATCACTGTGACTTCCATGCAAGTATCACTGGGGTTCTATATTCAGGGAATCACTGTGACTTGCATGCAAGTATCACTGGGGTTCTATATCCAGGGAATCACTGTGACTTCCATGCAAGTATCACTGAAGTTCTATATCCAGGGAATCACTGTGACTTGCATGCAAGTATCACTGGGGTTCTATATCCAGGGAATCACTGTGACTTCCATGCAAGTATCACTGGGGTTCTATATTCAGGGAATCACTGTGACTTGCATGCAAGTATCACTGGGGTTCTATATCCAGGGAATCACTGTGACTTCCATGCAAGTATCACTGTAGTTCTATATCCAGGGAATCACTGTGACTTCCATGCAAGTATCACTGGGGTTCTATATTCAGGGAATCACTGTGACTTGCATGCAAGTATCACTGGGATTCTATATCCAGGGAATCACTGTGACTTCCATGCAAGTATCACTGGGGTTCTATATCCAGGGAATCACTGTGACTTCCATGCAAGTATCACTGGGGTTCTATATCCAGGGAATCACTGTGACTTCCATGCAAATATCACTGGGATTCTATATCCAGGGAATCACTGTGACTTGCATGCAAGTATCACTGGGGTTCTATATCCAGGGAATCACTGTGACTTCCCTGCAAGTATCACTGGGGTTCTATATCCAGGGAATCACTGTGACTTCCATGCAAGTATCACTGGGATTCTATATCCAGGGAATCACTGTGACTTCCATGCAAGTATCACTGGGGTTCTATATCCAGGGAATCACTGTGACTTCCATGCAAGTATCACTGGGGTTCTATATCTAGGGAATCACTGTGACTTCCATGCAGGTATCACTGGGGTTCTATATCCAGGGAATCACTGTGACTTCCATGCAAGTATCACTGGGGTTCTATATCCAGGGAATCACTGTGACTTCCATGCAAGTATCACTGGGGTTCTATATCCAGGGAATCACTGTGACTTCCATGCAAGTATCACTGGGGTTCTATATCCAGGGAATCACTGTGACTTCCATGCAAGTATCACTGGGGTTCTATATCCAGGGAATCACTGTGACTTCCATGCAAGTATCACTGGGGTTCTATATCCAGGGAATCACTGTGACTTCCATGCAAGTATCACTGGGGTTCTATATCCAGGGAATCACTGTGACTTGCATGCAAGTATCACTGGGATTCTATATCCAGGGAATCACTGTGACTTCCATGCAAGTATCACTGGGATTCTATATCCAGGGAATCACTGTGACTTCCATGCAAGTATCACTGGGGTTCTATATCCAGGGAATCACTGTGACTTCCATGCAAGTATCACTGGGGTTCTATAACCAGGGAATCACTGTGACTTCCATACAAGTATCACTGGGGTTCTATATCCAGGGAATCACTGTGATTTCCATGCAAGTATCACTGGGATCCTATATCCAGGGAATCACTGTGACTTCCATGCAAGTATCACTGTAGTTCTATATCCAGGGAATCACTGTGACTTGCATGCAAGTATCACTGGGGTTCTATATCCAGGGAATCACTGTGACTTCCATGCAAGTATCACTGGGGTTCTATATCCAGGGAATCACTGTGACTTCCATGCAAGTTTCACTGGGATTCTATATCCAAGGAATCACTGTGACTTCCATGCAAGTATCACTGGGGTTCTATATCCAGGGAATCACTGTGACTTCCATGCAAGTATCACTGGGGTTCTATATCCATGGAATCACTGTGACTTCCATGCAAGTACCACTGGGGTTTTATATCCAGGGAATCACTGTGACTTCCATGCAAGTATCACTGGGATTCTATATCCAGGGAATCACTGTGACTTCCATGCAAGTACCACTGGGGTTCTATATCCAGGGAATCACTGTGACTTCCATGCAAGTATCACTGGGGTTCTATATCCAGGGAATCACTGTGACTTCCATGCAAGTATCACTGGGGTTCTATATCCAGGGAATCACTGTGACTTCCATGCAAGTATCACTAGGATTCTATATCCAGGGAATCACTGTGACTTCCATGCAAGTATCACTGGGATTCTATATCCAGGGAATCACTGTGACTTCCATGCAAGTATCACTGGGGTTCTATATCCAGGGAATCACTGTGACTTCCATGCAAGTATCACTGGGGTTCTATATCCAGGGAATCACTGTGACTTCCATGCAAATATCACTGGGATTCTATATCCAGGGAATCACTGTGACTTGCATGCAAGTATCACTGGGGTTCTATATCCAGGGAATCACTGTGACTTCCATGCAAGTATCACTGGGGTTCTATATCCAGGGAATCACTGTGACTTGCATGCAAGTATCACTGGGGTTCTATATCCAGGGAATCACTGTGACTTGCATGCAAGTATCACTGGGGTTCTATATCCAGGGAATCACTGTGACTTCCATGCAAGTATCACTGGGGTTCTATATTCAGGGAATCACTGTGACTTGCATGCAAGTATCACTGGGGTTCTATATCTAGGGAATCACTGTGACTTGCATGCAAGTATCACTGGGATTCTATATCCAGGGAATCACTGTGACTTCCATGCAAGTATCACTGTAGTTCTATATCTAGGGAATCACTGTGACTTCCATGCAAGTATCACTGGGGTTCTATATCCAGGGAATCACTGTGACTTGCATGCAAGTATCACTGGGATTCTATATCCAGGGAATCACTGTGACTTCCATGCAAGTATCACTGGGGTTCTATATCCAGGGAATCACTGTGACTTCCATGCAAGTATCACTGGGGTTCTATATCCAGGGAATCACTGTGACTTCCATGCAAATATCACTGGGATTCTATATCCAGGGAATCACTGTGACTTGCATGCAAGTATCACTGGGGTTCTATATCCAGGGAATCACTGTGACTTCCATGCAAGTATCACTGGGGTTCTATATCCAGGGAATCACTGTGACTTGCATGCAAGTATCACTGGGGTTCTATATCCAGGAAATCACTGTGACTTCCATGCAAGTATCACTGGGGTTCTATATTCAGGGAATCACTGTGACTTGCATGCAAGTATCACTGGGGTTCTATATCCAGGGAATCACTGTGACTTCCATGCAAGTATCACTGTAGTTCTATATCCAGGGAATCACTGTGACTTGCATGCAAGTATCACTGGGGTTCTATATCCAGGGAATCACTGTGACTTCCATGCAAGTATCACTGGGGTTCTATATTCAGGGAATCACTGTGACTTGCATGCAAGTATCACTGGGGTTCTATATCCAGGGAATCACTGTGACTTCCATGCAAGTATCACTGTAGTTCTATATCCAGGGAATCACTGTGACTTCCATGCAAGTATCACTGGGGTTCTATATTCAGGGAATCACTGTGACTTGCATGCAAGTATCACTGGGATTCTATATCCAGGGAATCACTGTGACTTCCATGCAAGTATCACTGGGGTTCTATATCCAGGGAATCACTGTGACTTCCATGCAAGTATCACTGGGGTTCTATATCCAGGGAATCACTGTGACTTCCATGCAAATATCACTGGGATTCTATATCCAGGGAATCACTGTGACTTGCATGCAAGTATCACTGGGGTTCTATATCCAGGGAATCACTGTGACTTCCATGCAAGTATCACTGGGGTTCTATATCCAGGGAATCACTGTGACTTCCATGCAAGTATCACTGGGATTCTATATCCAGGGAATCACTGTGACTTCCATGCAAGTATCACTGGGGTTCTATATCCAGGGAATCACTGTGACTTCCATGCAAGTATCACTGGGGTTCTATATCTAGGGAATCACTGTGACTTCCATGCAGGTATCACTGGGGTTCTATATCCAGGGAATCACTGTGACTTCCATGCAAGTATCACTGGGGTTCTATATCCAGGGAATCACTGTGACTTCCATGCAAGTATCACTGGGGTTCTATATCCAGGGAATCACTGTGACTTCCATGCAAGTATCACTGGGGTTCTATATCCAGGGAATCACTGTGACTTCCATGCAAGTATCACTGGGGTTCTATATCCAGGGAATCACTGTGACTTCCATGCAAGTATCACTGGGGTTCTATATCCAGGGAATCACTGTGACTTCCATGCAAGTATCACTGGGGTTCTATATCCAGGGAATCACTGTGACTTGCATGCAAGTATCACTGGGATTCTATATCCAGGGAATCACTGTGACTTCCATGCAAGTATCACTGGGATTCTATATCCAGGGAATCACTGTGACTTCCATGCAAGTATCACTGGGGTTCTATATCCAGGGAATCACTGTGACTTCCATGCAAGTATCACTGGGGTTCTATAACCAGGGAATCACTGTGACTTCCATACAAGTATCACTGTAGTTCTATATCCAGGGAATCACTGTGACTTCCATACAAGTATCACTGTAGTTCTATATCCAGGGAATCACTGTGACTTGCATGCAAGTATCACTGTAGTTCTATATCCAGGGAATCACTGTGACTTCCATGCAAGTATCACTGGGATTCTATATCCAGGGAATCACTGTGACTTCCATGCAAGTATCACTGGGGTTCTATATCCAGGGAATCACTGTGACTTCCATGCAAGTATCACTGGGGTTCTATATCCAGGGAATCACTGTGACTTCCATGCAAGTAACACTGGGATTCTATATCCAGGGAATCACTGTGACTTCCATGCAAGTATCACTGGGGTTCTATATCCAGGGAATCACTGTGACTTCCATGCAAGTATGACTGGGGTTCTATATCCAGGGAATCACTGTGACTTCCATGCAAGTATCACTGTAGTTCTATATCCAGGGAATCACTGTGACTTCCATGCAAGTATCACTGGGTTTCTATATCCAGGGAATCACTGTGACTTCCATGCAAGTATCACTGGGGTTCTATATCCAGGGAATCACTGTGACTGCCATGCAAGTATCACTGGGATTCTATATCCAGGGAATCACTGTGACTTCCATGCAAGTATCACTGGGGTTCTATATCCAGGGAATCATTGTGACTTGCATGCAAGTATCACTGGGGTTCTATATCCAGGGAATCACTGTGACTTGCATGCAAGTATCACTGGGGTTCTATATCCAGGGAATCACTGTGACTTCCATGCAAGTATCACTGGGGTTCTATATCCAGGGAATCACTGTGACTTCCATGCAAGTATCACTGGGGTTCTATATCCAGGGAATCACTGTGACTTCCATGCAAGTATCACTGGGGTTCTATATCCAGGGAATCACTGTGACTTCCATGCAAGTATCACTGGGGTTCTATATCCAGGGAATCACTGTGACTTCCATGCAAGTATCACTGGGGTTCTATATCCAGGGAATCACTGTGACTTCCATGCAAGTATCACTGGGGTTCTATATCTAGGGAATCACTGTGACTTCCATGCAGGTATCACTGGGGTTCTATATCCAGGGAATCACTGTGACTTCCATGCAAGTATCACTGGGGTTCTATATCCAGGGAATCACTGTGACTTCCATGCAAGTATCACTGGGGTTCTATATCCAGGGAATCACTGTGACTTCCATGCAAGTATCACTGGGGTTCTATATCCAGGGAATCACTGTGACTTCCATGCAAGTATCACTGGGGTTCTATATCCAGGGAATCACTGTGACTTCCATGCAAGTATCACTGGGGTTCTATATCCAGGGAATCACTGTGACTTCCATGCAAGTATCACTGGGGTTCTATATCCAGGGAATCACTGTGACTTGCATGCAAGTATCACTGGGATTCTATATCCAGGGAATCACTGTGACTTCCATGCAAGTATCACTGGGATTCTATATCCAGGGAATCACTGTGACTTCCATGCAAGTATCACTGGGGTTCTATATCCAGGGAATCACTGTGACTTCCATGCAAGTATCACTGGGGTTCTATAACCAGGGAATCACTGTGACTTCCATACAAGTATCACTGTAGTTCTATATCCAGGGAATCACTGTGACTTCCATACAAGTATCACTGTAGTTCTATATCCAGGGAATCACTGTGACTTGCATGCAAGTATCACTGTAGTTCTATATCCAGGGAATCACTGTGACTTCCATGCAAGTATCACTGGGATTCTATATCCAGGGAATCACTGTGACTTCCATGCAAGTATCACTGGGGTTCTATATCCAGGGAATCACTGTGACTTCCATGCAAGTATCACTGGGGTTCTATATCCAGGGAATCACTGTGACTTCCATGCAAGTAACACTGGGATTCTATATCCAGGGAATCACTGTGACTTCCATGCAAGTATCACTGGGGTTCTATATCCAGGGAATCACTGTGACTTCCATGCAAGTATGACTGGGGTTCTATATCCAGGGAATCACTGTGACTTCCATGCAAGTATCACTGTAGTTCTATATCCAGGGAATCACTGTGACTTCCATGCAAGTATCACTGGGTTTCTATATCCAGGGAATCACTGTGACTTCCATGCAAGTATCACTGGGGTTCTATATCCAGGGAATCACTGTGACTGCCATGCAAGTATCACTGGGATTCTATATCCAGGGAATCACTGTGACTTCCATGCAAGTATCACTGGGGTTCTATATCCAGGGAATCATTGTGACTTGCATGCAAGTATCACTGGGGTTCTATATCCAGGGAATCACTGTGACTTGCATGCAAGTATCACTGGGGTTCTATATCCAGGGAATCACTGTGACTTCCATGCAAGTATCACTGGGGTTCTATATCCAGGGAATCACTGTGACTTCCATGCAAGTATCACTGGGGTTCTATATCCAGGGAATCACTGTGACTTCCATGCAAGTATCACTGGGGTTCTATATCCAGGGAATCACTGTGACTTGCATGCAAGTATCACTGGGATTCTATATCCAGGGAATCACTGTGACTTCCATGCAAGTATCACTGGGATTCTATATCCAGGGAATCACTGTGACTTCCATGCAAGTATCACTGGGGTTCTATATCCAGGGAATCACTGTGACTTCCATGCAAGTATCACTGGGGTTCTATAACCAGGGAATCACTGTGACTTCCATACAAGTATCACTGTAGTTCTATATCCAGGGAATCACTGTGACTTCCATACAAGTATCACTGTAGTTCTATATCCAGGGAATCACTGTGACTTCCATACAAGTATCACTGTAGTTCTATATCCAGGGAATCACTGTGACTTGCATGCAAGTATCACTGTAGTTCTATATCCAGGGAATCACTGTGACTTCCATGCAAGTATCACTGGGGTTCTATATCCAGGGAATCACTGTGACTTCCATGCAAGTATCACTGGGGTTCTATATCCAGGGAATCACTGTGACTTCCATGCAAGTAACACTGGGATTCTATATCCAGGGAATCACTGTGACTTCCATGCAAGTAACACTGGGATTCTATATCCAGGGAATCACTGTGACTTCCATGCAAGTATCACTGGGGTTCTATATCCAGGGAATCACTGTGACTTCCATGCAAGTATGACTGTAGTTCTATATCCAGGGAATCACTGTGACTTCCATGCAAGTATCACTGGGTTTCTATATCCAGGGAATCACTGTGACTTCCATGCAAGTATCACTGGGTTTCTATATCCAGGGAATCACTGTGACTTCCATGCAAGTATCACTGGGGTTCTATATCCAGGGAATCACTGTGACTGCCATGCAAGTATCACTGGGGTTCTATATCCAGGGAATCATTGTGACTTGCATGCAAGTATCACTGGGGTTCTATATCCAGGGAATCATTGTGACTTGCATGCAAGTATCACTGGGGTTCTATATCCAGGGAATCACTGTGACTTGCATGCAAGTATCACTGGGGTTCTATATCCAGGGAATCACTGTGACTTGCATGCAAGTATCACTGGGGTTCTATATCCAGGGAATCACTGTGACTTGCATGCAAGTATCACTGGGGTTCTATATCCAGGGAATCACTGTGACTTGCATGCAAGTATCACTGGGGTTCTATATCCAGGGAATCATTGTGACTTGCATGCAAGTATCACTGGGGTTCTATATCCAGGGAATCACTGTGACTTGCATGCAAGTATCACTGGGGTTCTATATCCAGGGAATCACTGTGACTTCCATGCAAGTATCACTGGGGTTCTATAGCCAGGGAATCATTGTGACTTGCATGCAAGTATCACTGGGGTTCTATATCCAGGGAATCACTGTGACTTGCATGCAAGTATCACTGGGGTTCTATATCCAGGGAATCACTGTGACTTCCATGCAAGTATCACTGGGGTTCTATAGCCAGGGAATCATTGTGACTTGCATGCAAGTATCACTGGGGTTCTATATCCAGGGAATCACTGTGACTTCCATGCAAGTATCACTGTAGTTCTATATCCAGGGAATCACTGTGACTTGCATGCAAGTACCACTGGGGTTCTATATCCAGGGAATCACTGTGACTTCCATGCAAGTATCACTGGGGTTCTATATCCAGGGAATCACTGTGACTTCCATGCAGGTATCACTGGGGTTCTATATCCAAGGAATCATTGTGACTTGCATGCAAGTATCACTGGGGTTCTATATCCAGGGAATCACTGTGACTTCCATGCAAGTATCACTGTAGTTCTATATCCAGGGAATCACTGTGACTTCCATGCAGGTATCACTGGGGTTCTATATCCAGGGAATCACTGTGACTTCCATGCAAGTACCACTGGGGTTCTATATCCAGGGAATCACTGTGACTTCCATGCAAGTATCACTGTAGTTCTATATCCAGGGAATCACTGTGACTTCCATGCAGGTATCACTGGGGTTCTATATCCAGGGAATCACTGTGACTTCCATGCAAGTACCACTGGGGTTCTATATCCAGGGAATCACTGTGACTTCCATGCAGGTATCACTGTAGTTCTATATCCAGGGAATCACTGTGACTTCCATGCAGGTATCACTGTAGTTCTATATCCAGGGAATCACTGTGACTTCCATGCAAGTATCACTGTAGTTCTATATCCAGGGAATCACTGTGACTTCCATGCAGGTATCACTGGGGTTCTATATCCAGGGAATCACTGTGACTTCCATGCAGGTATCACTGGGGTTCTATATCCAGGGAATCATTGTGACTTGCATGCAAGTATCACTGGTGTTCTATATCCAGGGAATCACTGTGACTTCCATGCAAGTATCACTGTAGTTCTATATCCAGGGAATCACTGTGACTTCCATGCAGGTATCACTGGGGTTCTATATCCAGGGAATCACTGTGACTTCCATGCAAGTACCACTGGGGTTCTATATCCAGGGAATCACTGTGACTTCCATGCAAGTATCACTGTAGTTCTATATCCAGGGAATCACTGTGACTTCCATGCAGGTATCACTGGGGTTCTATATCCAGGGAATCACTGTGACTTCCATGCAGGTATCACTGGGGTTCTATATCCAGGGAATCACTGTGACTTCCATGCAAGTATCACTGGGGTTCTATATCCAGGGAATCACTGTGACTTCCATGCAAGTTTCACTGGGATTCTATATCCAGGGAATCACTGTGACTTCCATGCAAGTATCACTGGGGTTCTATATCCAGGGAATCACTGTGACTTCCATGCAAGTATCACTGGGGTTCTATATCCATGGAATCACTGTGACTTCCATGCAAGTACCACTGGGGTTTTATATCCAGGGAATCACTGTGACTTCCATGCAAGTATCACTGGGATTCTATATCCAGGGAATCACTGTGACTTCCATGCAAGTACCACTGGGGTTCTATATCCAGGGAATCACTGTGACTTCCATGCAAGTATCACTGGGGTTCTATATCCAGGGAATCACTGTGACTTCCATGCAAGTATCACTGGGGTTCTATATCCAGGGAATCACTGTGACTTCCATGCAAGTATCACTAGGATTCTATATCCAGGGAATCACTGTGACTTCCATGCAAGTATCACTGGGATTCTATATCCAGGGAATCACTGTGACTTCCATGCAAGTATCACTGGGGTTCTATATCCAGGGAATCACTGTGACTTCCATGCAAGTATCACTGGGGTTCTATATCCAGGGAATCACTGTGACTTCCATGCAAATATCACTGGGATTCTATATCCAGGGAATCACTGTGACTTCCATGCAAGTATCACTGGGGTTCTATATCCAGGGAATCACTGTGACTTCCATGCAAGTATCACTGGGGTTCTATATCCAGGGAATCACTGTGACTTGCATGCAAGTATCACTGGGGTTCTATATCCAGGGAATCACTGTGACTTGCATGCAAGTATCACTGGGGTTCTATATCCAGGGAATCACTGTGACTTCCATGCAAGTATCACTGGGGTTCTATATTCAGGGAAACACTGTGACTTGCATGCAAGTATCACTGGGGTTCTATATCTAGGGAATCACTGTGACTTGCATGCAAGTATCACTGGGATTCTATATCCAGGGAATCACTGTGACTTCCATGCAAGTATCACTGTAGTTCTATATCTAGGGAATCACTGTGACTTCCATGCAAGTATCACTGGGGTTCTATATCCAGGGAATCACTGTGACTTGCATGCAAGTATCACTGGGATTCTATATCCAGGGAATCACTGTGACTTCCATGCAAGTATCACTGGGGTTCTATATCCAGGGAATCACTGTGACTTCCATGCAAGTATCACTGGGGTTCTATATCCAGGGAATCACTGTGACTTCCATGCAAATATCACTGGGATTCTATATCCAGGGAATCACTGTGACTTGCATGCAAGTATCACTGGGGTTCTATATCCAGGGAATCACTGTGACTTCCATGCAAGTATCACTGGGGTTCTATATCCAGGGAATCACTGTGACTTGCATGCAAGTATCACTGGGGTTCTATATCCAGGAAATCACTGTGACTTCCATGCAAGTATCACTGGGGTTCTATATTCAGGGAATCACTGTGACTTGCATGCAAGTATCACTGGGGTTCTATATCCAGGGAATCACTGTGACTTCCATGCAAGTATCACTGTAGTTCTATATCCAGGGAATCACTGTGACTTGCATGCAAGTATCACTGGGGTTCTATATCCAGGGAATCACTGTGACTTCCATGCAAGTATCACTGGGGTTCTATATTCAGGGAATCACTGTGACTTGCATGCAAGTATCACTGGGGTTCTATATCCAGGGAATCACTGTGACTTCCATGCAAGTATCACTGTAGTTCTATATCCAGGGAATCACTGTGACTTCCATGCAAGTATCACTGGGGTTCTATATTCAGGGAATCACTGTGACTTGCATGCAAGTATCACTGGGATTCTATATCCAGGGAATCACTGTGACTTCCATGCAAGTATCACTGGGGTTCTATATCCAGGGAATCACTGTGACTTCCATGCAAGTATCACTGGGGTTCTATATCCAGGGAATCACTGTGACTTCCATGCAAATATCACTGGGATTCTATATCCAGGGAATCACTGTGACTTGCATGCAAGTATCACTGGGGTTCTATATCCAGGGAATCACTGTGACTTCCATGCAAGTATCACTGGGGTTCTATATCCAGGGAATCACTGTGACTTCCATGCAAGTATCACTGGGATTCTATATCCAGGGAATCACTGTGACTTCCATGCAAGTATCACTGGGGTTCTATATCCAGGGAATCACTGTGACTTCCATGCAAGTATCACTGGGGTTCTATATCTAGGGAATCACTGTGACTTCCATGCAGGTATCACTGGGGTTCTATATCCAGGGAATCACTGTGACTTCCATGCAAGTATCACTGGGGTTCTATATCCAGGGAATCACTGTGACTTCCATGCAAGTATCACTGGGGTTCTATATCCAGGGAATCACTGTGACTTCCATGCAAGTATCACTGGGGTTCTATATCCAGGGAATCACTGTGACTTCCATGCAAGTATCACTGGGGTTCTATATCCAGGGAATCACTGTGACTTCCATGCAAGTATCACTGGGGTTCTATATCCAGGGAATCACTGTGACTTCCATGCAAGTATCACTGGGGTTCTATATCCAGGGAATCACTGTGACTTGCATGCAAGTATCACTGGGATTCTATATCCAGGGAATCACTGTGACTTCCATGCAAGTATCACTGGGATTCTATATCCAGGGAATCACTGTGACTTCCATGCAAGTATCACTGGGGTTCTATATCCAGGGAATCACTGTGACTTCCATGCAAGTATCACTGGGGTTCTATAACCAGGGAATCACTGTGACTTCCATACAAGTATCACTGTAGTTCTATATCCAGGGAATCACTGTGACTTCCATACAAGTATCACTGTAGTTCTATATCCAGGGAATCACTGTGACTTGCATGCAAGTATCACTGTAGTTCTATATCCAGGGAATCACTGTGACTTCCATGCAAGTATCACTGGGATTCTATATCCAGGGAATCACTGTGACTTCCATGCAAGTATCACTGGGGTTCTATATCCAGGGAATCACTGTGACTTCCATGCAAGTATCACTGGGGTTCTATATCCAGGGAATCACTGTGACTTCCATGCAAGTAACACTGGGATTCTATATCCAGGGAATCACTGTGACTTCCATGCAAGTATCACTGGGGTTCTATATCCAGGGAATCACTGTGACTTCCATGCAAGTATGACTGGGGTTCTATATCCAGGGAATCACTGTGACTTCCATGCAAGTATCACTGTAGTTCTATATCCAGGGAATCACTGTGACTTCCATGCAAGTATCACTGGGTTTCTATATCCAGGGAATCACTGTGACTTCCATGCAAGTATCACTGGGGTTCTATATCCAGGGAATCACTGTGACTGCCATGCAAGTATCACTGGGATTCTATATCCAGGGAATCACTGTGACTTCCATGCAAGTATCACTGGGGTTCTATATCCAGGGAATCATTGTGACTTGCATGCAAGTATCACTGGGGTTCTATATCCAGGGAATCACTGTGACTTGCATGCAAGTATCACTGGGGTTCTATATCCAGGGAATCACTGTGACTTGCATGCAAGTATCACTGGGGTTCTATATCCAGGGAATCACTGTGACTTGCATGCAAGTATCACTGGGGTTCTATATCCAGGGAATCACTGTGACTTGCATGCAAGTATCACTGGGGTTCTATATCCAGGGAATCATTGTGACTTGCATGCAAGTATCACTGGGGTTCTATATCCAGGGAATCACTGTGACTTGCATGCAAGTATCACTGGGGTTCTATATCCAGGGAATCACTGTGACTTCCATGCAAGTATCACTGGGGTTCTATAGCCAGGGAATCATTGTGACTTGCATGCAAGTATCACTGGGGTTCTATATCCAGGGAATCACTGTGACTTGCATGCAAGTATCACTGGGGTTCTATATCCAGGGAATCACTGTGACTTCCATGCAAGTATCACTGGGGTTCTATAGCCAGGGAATCATTGTGACTTGCATGCAAGTATCACTGGGGTTCTATATCCAGGGAATCACTGTGACTTCCATGCAAGTATCACTGTAGTTCTATATCCAGGGAATCACTGTGACTTGCATGCAAGTACCACTGGGGTTCTATATCCAGGGAATCACTGTGACTTCCATGCAAGTATCACTGGGGTTCTATATCCAGGGAATCACTGTGACTTCCATGCAGGTATCACTGGGGTTCTATATCCAGGGAATCATTGTGACTTGCATGCAAGTATCACTGGGGTTCTATATCCAGGGAATCACTGTGACTTCCATGCAAGTATCACTGTAGTTCTATATCCAGGGAATCACTGTGACTTCCATGCAGGTATCACTGGGGTTCTATATCCAGGGAATCACTGTGACTTCCATGCAAGTACCACTGGGGTTCTATATCCAGGGAATCACTGTGACTTCCATGCAAGTATCACTGTAGTTCTATATCCAGGGAATCACTGTGACTTCCATGCAGGTATCACTGGGGTTCTATATCCAGGGAATCACTGTGACTTCCATGCAAGTACCACTGGGGTTCTATATCCAGGGAATCACTGTGACTTCCATGCAAGTATCACTGGGGTTCTATATCCAGGGAATCACTGTGACTTCCATGCAGGTATCACTGTAGTTCTATATCCAGGGAATCACTGTGACTTCCATGCAGGTATCACTGTAGTTCTATATCCAGGGAATCACTGTGACTTCCATGCAAGTATCACTGTAGTTCTATATCCAGGGAATCACTGTGACTTCCATGCAGGTATCACTGGGGTTCTATATCCAGGGAATCACTGTGACTTCCATGCAGGTATCACTGGGGTTCTATATCCAGGGAATCATTGTGACTTGCATGCAAGTATCACTGGGGTTCTATATCCAGGGAATCACTGTGACTTCCATGCAAGTATCACTGTAGTTCTATATCCAGGGAATCACTGTGACTTCCATGCAGGTATCACTGGGGTTCTATATCCAGGGAATCACTGTGACTTCCATGCAAGTACCACTGGGGTTCTATATCCAGGGAATCACTGTGACTTCCATGCAAGTATCACTGTAGTTCTATATCCAGGGAATCACTGTGACTTCCATGCAGGTATCACTGGGGTTCTATATCCAGGGAATCACTGTGACTTCCATGCAGGTATCACTGGGGTTCTATATCCAGGGAATCACTTTGACTTCCATGCAAGTATCACTGGGGTTCTATATCCAGGGAATCATTGTGACTTGCATGCAAGTATCACTGTAGTTCTATATCCAGGGAATCACTGTGACTTCCATGCAAGTATCACTGGGGTTCTATATCCAGGGAATCACTGTGACTTCCATGCAAGTATCACTGGGGTTCTATATCCAGGGAATCACTGTGACTTCCATGCAAGTATGACTGGGGTTCTATATCCAGGGAATCACTGTGACTTCCATGCAAGTATGACTGGGGTTCTATATCCAGGGAATCACTGTGACTTCCATGCAAGTATCACTGGGGTTCTATATCCAGGGAATCACTGTGACTTGCATGCAAGTATCACTGGGGTTCAATATCCAGGGAATCCCTGACTTCTATGAAATTTATTTCAGGTGAATGTGCTTAAATAATCACATCAAGAAATTAACGGCGACAAAAGGAGTTTTCAGTAAATTTACAATGGTTGCGGGCTTAAAAACACAAATTAATCATCCCCAGAGAGCATTAACATATGCTATTAGGCACCCAGCACAATAATGTGATAATAGACATACAAGGTTCTCTGCGAACCGAGTTTGTAATTCAAACTCAGGAAATACATTTATTGATTATAGAATAAATGTCTAACATTTTATGTACAGCAGCAGGCCATTGGACATACTTAGATGAAAAACAGCATATTACTACAAAATGATGGAGTATAGTTTCAGGTATCCCTGGTAACCTTATCCTCCCTCTGGGATGCTCTTGCCTAACTCAATGCTCTCCCAATTCCCCTGGCTATTATGCTGTTTCCATGACAGCCAGACACACTATATACTGCTAGATAATAAAGCAAACAATGTTAATGGGAAGAAAGTTCGCCTTCAACTCAGGGGAGATCACAAGCTGTTAATAGCACCATGGGTATTATTGCATGGTGACTCCCATGTGATTTGTACGAATAAACTGTTTTCAGTTGGTCAGCTCTCATGCTTGACTACATGGTTAATGAAAGGGAAATTAAACTACTTAAAAAGAAATTACAATATTATTACTAATGTTTTAATACAACAACAACACCCCCCCTCCCCCCGAAAAAAAAAAAAACGAAAACAAACTAAAGACAAATTATTATTTTATTTCTAACCATTTATGAAGGTTACAATGGCGAAATTCTGGATATGCATGTAGCTAGTATTCTTGGTACCTCAAATACAATGTATGATTCTGACTTTAGAACAATATCACTGCTGGAATACGTTCTAGAAAAATTATAACACATTTTATCTAGATTACCTTTGAAACTTCATAACTCATGAAAAACTTATGGTTTTATTCATGCACAAAGCATGGCATAACATTTTGGTATACGTATGTACTTACAAATATAAGATATCTCTGGGGGACAACATACAAGTATGTATATTCAACTTATGAATCGACCAAAGGCAAACAGGATGATGAGTTGACTGCTTAAAAAATGTTCCCCTTTTCATCACAGACATGTGCTTGGTAATGTTGCAACCAAGGAACTCAAAACTCATCTGTGGATGATAGTGGTGAAGACAAAAACGGAGTTTGTGCATAGAAATTTTTTTAACAGAGTATGACATAAAATGAACTCAAGGTATGCACAGTCTACAAAACATTATTGAATATATGGCATGATATTGCTTGAACTAGAATATTAAAGCCAATGCTTTTACGTGAATAGCAATTTTCTGAAGTAATCTGATACATGCCAAATACAGACACATGGTTATCAGCTTTAATGAACAAACTGTCAAAACCATATTTGATGAACTAATTGCATTTAATCAACTGCAATTCCTGCCTTACAAACCAAGATATACATTACATACATAACCACCACACTCATCATCACAGTTATTCACAGCACGCATGTCAACTGACAATTATACAAAAAAATACAAGTAATGAAACTATTTTGACTGGACAATACCTGCACGTGGTAACAATTTCCATACTGATTTGCATAATTTGCATATTTATTCCACACAGAAATTGTGATGATTAAACATACACGTTATAACCACTTACGAGTAACTGCACAATGTACACAATTATTTTTTTTACAAGACTTATGTGACTACACAAGTTTTCAGCAATCTATCAATTTGATGTAAAAAATCTGGAATAGCACAGTGGAAATAAACCACAGCACTGTCGTGGTAGCACCACTAATGTATCCTTGGGAGAAAATTGCAAATACCGGTACTGTAAAACATGTTTTTTTAGTTTGCATGTTATTTTAGCTAATTTAGCTAAACTGTAATTTTGGTAATTCAAGATGTAGCAAATTTAACAGAAGGTTTATTCTCACAGGGAGATAGTCAACACTTTAGCTAAATTAAGATTCTGTTAATTCATACCAAGAGTAAAATCTGCTAAAATTGAATGCAGATATTTCAACATGTTCTACAGTAGATATGACAATAAAGATTTTCATTGGAATGGTATACATGTAAACAATACCTGGTTACAAGTTAACACATTGCCTAATGACTTCACTTTTGCTATCTGTGCTGGTTTTAATTCAGCTGGCAATGTGTATTTACTATATTGTAAATCAAATGCACACATTTGATGTGACTGGGTTAAAACATTTATTTAATTCACTGAATGTATTATTAATGATATAACAAATCATGGGTTTAGAATTGATAAAAAAAAAAAATAATGAGAGCAGTCTGGCAACAATTTTTCTATAAGAAAACAATAATGGGGGAAGCTAATGTACAAGAGGTGACTAACAGTGGCTGGAATAGTTTCACTAATGTGTTGACTATTTATATACTGGAAGAGGAGATTTCCTTTTTTCTTTCACATAATTTAGAATTGAAATGTGTTTTTTTCCTAAAATTTCCCATCTACTTTGTTTTTCCAACCATACTGCCACCCTAATTCAATAATGCATCATAGAATGTTCTATCTTACATTCAGAGTAAGCAGATAATCTATAATACAAAGTTTATACTGAATGTATAATTGCTAACATACTTTATGGGTATTGCATCATTTCCTGAACATGCCTTGAGATGTACATGTATATGCAACCATTTGACACAGCCTGTGAAGCTGAACTACCAGGTATTTCGGTAAATTGCATCATGGGAAAATATTCAAAGAGAACTAGCCCATTACTATACATGCATTCATGAAATTATTGTAGTATCGGTCACAGATAATGTATAATATCAAGTGCATTTCCTGTCCTAAATATGGAAAGAACATTATTTAGCTTCTAAAATTACAATTATTCAGTTTCAATGACACAGCTCCACTGAATATTTCAACTTCACTGATAACTCATAATTTTCAGTAACTTGGCTACAAAGGTGTATCACTACAATGTACACATGCATATAATTGTTCATGTCCATGTGAAGTATGATCTTTTGGTAAAAATAATAAAAAAGTGTCATTTTCACCCCATTTTTTTTTTACCAGAAACTGCACATTCAAGACAATCCTACATAGACTTTGGTTGTGAAATTAAGTCAATATATGTAATGTATTATAAATGTAAAGATTGAATGAAATGGAATATCATTTTCATTTTATTTTTTGCAATCAGAAATGACATATTTTCACCAAAAATACACTTATGATTGTGTAATTGTGTATAAACAGGCAAATTTTTTGACCAAATAATTACATATTTTAACCTAACAAGAGCCCTTTAATAGATTGTGAAATGGTGAATGTTGTGAAAGTGTGTACCTCAACAAATGTCATGTATTTTGTATCGCATATATGTGAAGTTTGAATATAAATTGAAAATTACAATGTCAATAACAGTCAAAAACAACAATTTCACCCTATTTTTCAACTAAATACTTTGCATTTTGCCCAAAATCTTACTTAAAATGTACAGATTCAAAAACAAAATGCATGTGCATGTGTACATTTTAGTGATACATATTTATATAGCAAATTGCCTGAAAATTGGTCGAAGCATTCCAGAATTCGGTGCTACGCATTTATTTGACCAAAAAAGATTGACTATAAATGGCCGAAGACATACAGAACCAAAGCACATGCGTGTCCAACAGAACTAATGATACAGTATTTTGGAATTATATATCTACAATGTATATCCACAAAATTTGCAAACAAATAAAAAGAGGTTGAATTTTTCACATGTCTTACTAAATAGCAGTTGACATGTAATATGCGATTGATTTCGTGAGCAAAAACATACCCACTTCTATTAGGTGTACAATATCAGGAACTAAACAAAAAAGAAAATACTACTACTACTTCACCTTGCTTACACATGTAACAACAATCATTTTTGAAATTATCTGAGAACAATACATATGCATGAAAGCAGCATAATAATTACACAGGGCTGAGCATAAAAAGCCATATTATCCATTTAAAAAAATACAAGTATTAGTGCCATATGACACCCTGCTGAGTATCAAATAACACACAATGACAGGTATCATTCACACTCTAGATTTTGTAACATGCTTTTATGTTATCTACAGCTGTCATCACTAGATATTCCTCATACCGCATACTCATCATTGAATTGAATTCACCCCCTCTCCCCCAAATCCATCAGTGTCGCCAAATCCAGTTCCCCAAAACACAGCTACCAGGTTTGTTAAAAGATGTACCATTATCTCTGATGCATACATCTCCATCTTCCCCAAATCCTCACTGTGGCCAAATCACAGCATGAAATCCAACCCCTGAAAACACCTTCAACCTATGTTGGGGAATGTAATATTATTTCTGCCCAATTATATGGACTACTGTAGAATACTTTATTTTAGCTGGATTTAAATTTTGCTGAAGAGACGTTTTGGATGTTTTGTATGGAATTTATTTTCACTGATCTTTGATGAGTTGAATGTGAAAAAAGTTATTTTATTTTTTTTATTTTATTTTAAAGCTAAATTTTATTTTCACTGAATCATCCCCTTCAGCGAAAATAGCGAATATTAATTCCAAGCGAAAATAAAGTATTTTACAGTATATTGTTTCTGTTAGTAGTATGTGTGCAAGCGAGCTTACAGGACTGGTGTTTCCATAGTCAAGATAAGTAATATTACACAATAAATGTGATTTGGGGTTTAAATGCATATTACTGTTGCGCATCTAGTAGAGCAATATGATACATAATATTGAGGGTATCTAATTTGTATAAATATAATCTTATCTACATCCACAAGACATCACACCAAAAACAATCCGGTCATTGCTACAGTTTGGGAAAGATGTCACCAGTGGTGGCTTGACCAATTGACAGACTCTGGATGCAGCAGTTTTAATTCATTGCAACGTTACATTTTTTACTAAGCAAAGTGAACAAGTAATGTTTTTATGTATTACAAGGGCATCCCTAATGCAAGTTCACAAAAACAAAAAAAATGCAATTATCGACCATTAATATGACATAGTGTAGATATACATCTCTGCTATTTACATAAACAAGTCATTGTCAATGACACGTCCCCGTTCCGTTCATATTTGAGTGACATATACATTCAAAGCAGATCATGACCAAAATGCACCTGCATATGTACAACACATTGTGCTAAATCTGAACAAAATCCATCCATGCATGACTGAGATCCGGTTCTGGAATTGTGAAAATACGTGATTTTGATGCATTTTCGGCCTTAAAATGGCCATCATTTCGCTATTGTTAAGCAGATCATGAAACAAAGGCACATATCTATTTGTGACATGATGTACCATGTGTGTGTGAAGTTTGAACTTGATCAATCCAGACATGTCTTGGATACGGATCCAGAACTGAATTCTTTAACAAAATGGCCGCCAGTCGGCCATTTCGAACTTGATCCGAAAAAAAAAAAAAGACGTGCATCAAGGTCCTATTATGTTTAATGTATGTACCAAATTTGAACAAAATCCATCCATGCATAACTGAGATACGGGTCCGGAATGGTGAAAATGTGCGATTTCAATGCATTTTCGGCCTTAAAGCGGCCGCCATTTGGCTATCGTTAATGAGATCATGATACAAATGCACATACATATTTGTGACATGATGTACCTTGTGTGTGTGAAGTTTGAACTCGATCAATCCAAGCATGTCTCGGATACGGATCCAGAACTGAATTCTTTAAAACAAAATGGCCGCCAGTCGGCTATTTCGAACTTGATCGAAAAAAAAATGATGTGCATCAAGGTCCTATTATGTTTAATGTATGTACCAAGTTTGAATGAAATCCGTCCATGCATAACTGAGATCCGGGTCCGGAATGGTGAAAATGTGCGATTTCAATGCAGTTTCGGCCTTAAAGCGGCCGCCATTTGGCTATCGTTAATGAGATCATGAAACAAATACACATACATATTTGTGACATGATGTACCTTGTGTGTGTGAAGTTTGAACTTGATCAATCCAGACATGTCTCGGATACGGATCCAGAACTGAATTCTTTAAAACAAAATGGCCGCCAGTCGGCTATTTCGAACTTGATCCGAAAAAAAAAATGACGTGCATCAAGGTCCTATTATGTTTAATGTATGTACCAAATTTGAATGAAATCCGTCCATGCATAACTGAGATCCGGGTCCGGAATGGTGAAAATGTGCGATTTCAATGCATTTTCGGCCTTAAAGCGGCCGCCATTTGGCTATCGTTAATGAGATCATGAAACAAATGCACATACATATTTGTGACATGATGTACCTTGTGTGTGTGAAGTTTGAACTCGATCAATCCAAGCATGTCTCAGATACGGATCCAGAACTGAATTCTTTAAAACAAAATGGCCGCCAGTCGGCCATTTCGAACCCGATCCAAAAAAAAAAATGACGTGCATCAAGGTCCTATTATGTTTAATGTATGTACCAAATTTGAACAAAATCCGTCCATGCATAACTGAGATTCGGGTCCGGAATGGTGAAAATGTGCGATTTTGATGCATTTTCGGCCTTAAAATGGCCGCTATTCGGCTATCGTTAATCGGATCATGAAAAAAATGCATGTGCATATGTCCCATATAATGTGTGATGTATGAGTAAAGTTTGAACTCAATCGGTCCATGCATGTTCGAGATACAGGTGATCACGGACGCACGGACGCACGGAAGCACGGACGCACGGACGGACGGACGCACACAGGGCAAAACATAAGTCCCCGTTTTTGGACTGCGTCCGAACGGGGACTAAAAAGCAAATACGGTATTTGAAAATAAAAGCTTTTCCCTCTAAAATATTAGGGAACAGAAATTATTATTTTGACATTTTAAATTAATATTATCAATTAAGTTTAACTGTACACGTATGATTTCTAATTACAATATTAATGAATTATTAATTTCCATATGTCTATCTGTGTGATGTCATCACTGGTGAAAACTAGATTTCATGCTGGACTGAAGATTTGACAAGCAGATATCAAGAACTGACATGCTCATTAGTCTACTTCAAAGAACCATCAGTATATTAGACTTTCTTTCTATAAAAGAACATGAACCAAGGGAATAAAATAATATGAAAAAGATTCAGAATAAAAGACTATTGTGCTGTACAGAATCTATAAAAGCTTTGTGTCCTTTTTCACATCACCGGATTTAGCTACGGAATAGAGTATTGCACAAAACATGTAATATAATATTAAGATGATATCTGATAAGGATAAAAGACATGAAGCCTTTGATGCACCAAAAGATATCAAATTGGCGTAAAGGAAAGCATAGTAGTAACAAAGAACCCCTTGCTATGCTTCAGAATTCGGAAACGCTTTTCCTTAACAATGAACCAATTATTTACTTGTAGGGATCATTTTACAGAAATAAACTCGCACAATGGGCGAGTATGTACTTCTAATCAAATGTACTTAAGTGTGTAATGTACAAGGCTGCATAACAAATATGTGTGTATTAGTTGGCAGTACATCATTTTCTATAGAATAGGTTTGTAGTTGTAAACATGTACATGTACCTTCTAGATTATATTTCATTTTTTCGTAATGCCTTTGTCGTAAACACTACTACTACTACCTTGGAACTGAATAACAGTATGTACAGTACATACTCTCATAGTAAAAGTGTTTTAATAGTGAACGTGTAGGTACATGAACAGTATATGTAAAGAGTCAGAACTTCAGGGTTAAGAGAAAACCCATTTTGAAGGCCAAATTTGATAAAATAGCCTTGCCATATAGTGATAGTATAGGAAAAAACTGTATCTTTCGAAGGGAACCAAGGCAATTGTCTTTGATGCCTCTGAAGTTCTAGCTGAAAACGTGCTGTAATGGCTCAATACCATTAGTATATGTATTAAAAACTGAGCACGGGAAAACCAAGCAAAGTAATACATCTAAACATACATATTTTGTTAGTAACTAAACTGATTTACAATGAGTTCCTAGTGAGATAGAATATAGTGCCCTCCACTTCACTGCATTGCTGGGAAAGAATCCATTAAACTTGGCTCTAATTTCAAAGCAATAAATTCCACAAAGACCATCACAGACGAAAATAGATTGCATTGTTTTATTATGATTTCAGTTAGTGTGGGTTTACATTGTAGTATGATAGCCTTGTAGTTTACACAGTTGTCCAGTATTTTAACAAGACATTAACAACAATCCATAGACTCAAGTTACCCTCTCTCAAGTTCACTGATGATTGTTCCCATCATCAACAACTGGTGAAAAGTTTGATTTTGACAGTTCCATAAACAATTACTGTTTGGTTTTAAGGTGATAAATTGTATTACATATAACAGACATACAGATATAACTTTGATGTGCACTTCCAAGCACTGACAACAGGATCATAAGATTTGGATTTGTCCATTATTTTAGAATAATAAATGGTAATAAAGGTACATGTATAACTACAGGAAAATAAATTATCTGCCTCTTGATATATTTCCACACCCCATTAAACATAACATTAAGTAACATTCCTCATAACAAGGTGCCAGGGAAAGCCATGCATAAAAAAATTAATTGAAGTCCTATTTATAGCCAGTATTCAGTTCACCTTTGTCACATATATTTAGCAGTCCAGTAATTCATGGCAAATAAGCTGTTGTGTATGTACACAATACAATGAACCAGGCATATAGTTGCCCAAGCGTTATTGGATTAATACTTTTCTACTACTTTGTCCATTTCAGTTTGCTATACTGCTGATAATTATACAATGCAAGTTCATGCATAAATATAACGTTACTATGTCAACGAGTTGGACATGAACAATTCTTCTGTCACAAGACAGGCATCACAGGAATTTTTTTTTTTTTTAAATATTTTATAATTCAAGTACAAATGTATACAAAAAGACAGCACAATAATATGTTCCCATTTCCTTTCTCATTCTCGCCCCTTGGATAAACTGATAAGTGAAAAGCCAATCTGCCAACTTTGAGTACAAATCCATTACTTTCTGATATATTAATGGAACCTTCTAACTGTCAATGCTACACTCTCCACACTGAAGACCTTCCATTAGTGGAAAAAAGTTTGATATGAACTCCTGGATAGATTTTGATATGTTTGGTGAGAAAATAGGCAGCATGCAAATACCTAATGGATATGAATTACGGGGTAGTCTATAAAGTTCTCACTCAGTACAGACCAATAATCTGATTCAAATGTTGAAACCAATAAATGAGAAAGCACTATTTATAATCCTATCATTGATAAACCCAAAACACCAACTATGAAAAGCACACTTTTATTTACTAACCTTAGAGGGAACAACACTTAATTACAAAATAAACTTTGTTATTAACCTGGGAGGAAACACCACTTTCTACAAAGTAGACTTCCATTTACTAACCAGAATAGAAAACACCACTTCCAACAAAGTAGACTTTCATTTACTAACCTGAGAGGAAACACCACTTCCTACAAAGTAGACTTTCATTTACTAACCAGAATAGAAAACACCACTTCTTACAAAGAAGACTTTTATTTACTAACCTGAGAGAAAACACCACTTCCTACAAAGTAGACTTTCATTTACTAACCAGAATAGAAAACACCACTTCCTACAAAGTAGACTGTCATCTACTAACCAGAATAGAAAACACCACTTCCTACAAAGTAGACTTTTATTTACTAACCTGAGAGGAAACACCACTTCCTACAAAGTAGACTTTCATTTACTAACCAGAATAGAAAACACCACTTCCTACAAAGTAGACTTTCATTTACTAACCAGAATAGAAAACACCACTTCCAACAAAGTAGACTTTCATTTACTAACCAGAATAGAAAACACCACTTCCTACAAAGTAGATTTTCATTTACTAACCAGAATAGAAAACACCACTTCCTACAAAGTAGACTTTCATTTACTAACCAGAATAGAAAACACCACTTCCTACAAAGTGGACTTTTATTTACTAACCTGAGAGGAAACACCACTTCCTACAAAGTAGACTTTCATTTACTAACCAGAATAGAAAACACCACTTCCTACAAAGTAGACTTTCATTTACTAACCAGAATAGAAAACACCACTTCCTACAAAGTAGACTTTTATTTACTAACCTGAGAGGAAACACCACTTCCTACAAAGTAGACTTTCATTTACTAACCAGAATAGAAAACATCACTTCCAACAAAGTAGACTTTTATTTACTAACCAGAATAGAAAACACCACTTCCTACAAAGTAGACTTTCATTTACTAACCAGAATAGAAAACACCACTTCCTACAAAGTAGACTTTCATTTACTAACCTGAGTAGAAAACACCACTTCCTACAAAGTAGACTTTCATTTACTAACCAGAATAGAAAACACCACTTCCTACAAAGTAGACTTTCATTTACTGACCAGAATAGAAAACACCACTTCCAACAAAGTAGACTTTCATTTACTAACCAGAATAGAAAACACCACTTCCTACAAAGTAGACTTTCATTTACTGACCAGAATAGAAAACACCACTTCCTACAAAGTAGACTTTCATTTACTAACCAGAATAGAAAACACCACTTCCTACAAAGTAGACTTTCATTTACTAACCAGAATAGAAAACATCACTTCCAACAAAGTAGACTTTTATTTACTGACCAGAATAGAAAACACCACTTCCTACAAAGTAGACTTTCATTTACTAACCTGAGTAGAAAACACCACTTCCAACAAAGTAGACTTTCATTTACTAATCAGAATAGAAAACACCACTTCCTACAAAGTATACTTTCATTTACTAACCAGAATAGAAAACACCACTTCCTACAAAGTATACTTTCATTTACTAACCAGAATAGAAAACACCACTTCCTACAAAGTAGACTTTCATTTACTAACCAGAATAGAAAACACCACTTCCAACAAAGTAGACTTGTATTTACTAACCTGAGAGGAAACACCACTTCCTACAAAATAGACTTTCATTTACGAACCAGAATAGAAAACACCACTTCCTACAAAGTAGACTTTCATTTACTAACCAGAATAGAAAACACCACTTCCTACAAAGTAGACTGTCATTTACTAATCAGAATAGAAAGCACCACTTCCTACAAAGTAGACTGTCATTTACTAACCTGTAAGGAAATGCCTTCTCCTACAAAGTAGATTTTCATTTACAAACCTGAAAGGAAACACCACTTCCTACAAAGTAAACTGTTTTACCAACCTCAGAGGAAACACTGCGTACTTCAAAGCAGATTTTCTTTCACTAACATGGCAGTAAAAGTACATGATAATTTCTAGCAGTTAAATATGAGAAGATCCCTAAAGCAATTGTCCATAAAAGACCCTGGGAAGTATTTGAATTGGATTTCTTGTCAATGTGTATATTTTAAGTAGCAGTTAGACATCGACGCCAGGCTTAACTTGTTCTAGGATACACCCCCAAACGCATGGTCATTGTGTACATTTTAGTCTTTGGTGTACATGTGTTTATCTTAATTGTGCCAAGCATTGAATGCATAGATTAGGTTGCAAGACTGCAGAGTGAAATGTATATACTTCTGTCATTGTACTTGTTTTCGGGCCTCTTCTAAATGGGTATACATACATTTATAAAATATTCTGAAATCATCACAAGTTTTCCTGACATTTGCCAAATTGGAGATTATATTCTTCTTCATGCTTTGGATATCATGGGTAATGCCATGCCAGAATAAAGTAAATAAAAGTAGAAAAATATTCAAGAAACAAAAGTCACAAAACAGAGTCAAAAATGTTGTGAAAAATGGTCAAAATGTTTGCGCTGGGCTCCATGGAATAATTATTCCTCCATATTTAAAAATTTTGCTTGGTGACATTATTATTGATAAAAATTATATTGTTTTAAACATGCTGAAAAGTTTAGATTCCAAGTGAGATATATACATGGGAGGTTCCCCCCCCCCCTCCTTAATGCATTGGGTATCTACTCAGTAGCCCAACATCCTTGATTGGCCAAGGTATTATACAAATTCTTTACATGAAAACAGTGAATGTCTCCCTCTTGATAGAAGAATGTAAAAATATAACCCCTTGGGTTGACAGAGATGTGACCTGATGTGAGAACATAAAAACACACTTGCCACAGTTCACCAATTTCAAACAAACCGCAAAAGTTATAATAAATGTAGCAATATGTAGCATGTAGCAGTCACATTACCCCCCCCCCCCCCGCCCCACACACACACACACCCACAGAAAGACTGTAAGAGTACACATTAAAAAATCAGGCTGTGAAACAAAAAATATTTGCTTTACAAGGACATAGAGGCACATGTGTTCAAAACATGTTTGCTTTGGAGGATCTGATCATGAAGCTACTACAAAGGTTCTGGCACTGATTGATTATTTGTAACTGTTTTAAGTATTTACATATTACAATATCTTGAAATAGAGTAAATACAGTAACTGGTGGCAATCAAATTGTTTAATGCCAGTGTCAACTTTTATAATCTTTTACCAATGCGTCATTTTCTCTGACCATGGCAGGAGTAATGGCCTTCAAAGTATACCAATGTTTCTTCACTACATGTATGATAATCAACTTACAAAAATATCAGAAACTAGTCACATCATCATTCAACTTTTACTATTAGTAGTATACTCAATAAAAACAGTTTGCAATCAGACTCCACACTGAGTTCAAGCATACAGACTTTCACAGAACCACTCACTCCATATGTGAATAATCTCAAACAATGATACAGACTGCATAACATTTTTGAGAGAAACATGTAGTTTGCCCTCGGATATTGAGAATGACTAGCCATTTGTGGTCTGTGAAACACATGTTGCTATCTAAATACACCATGTTTTCCATTCTTGCCTAATTAATGATCTAAACCAATGGGTGGTAGCGTCATCTGAACAATACCAGAAAAGTTTTCTTATTGTTAATGAGCAGTAAAGTTTGGAATATTTAAGCAATAGCTATTATATTATACCAGTATGTTGACAATTCGATGTAACTAGTAAAAAAAGAGTTTGCTTACATCCACCCCCCCCCCCCCTGGTACTATAAGATCGTGATTATCATGATTGAACATGAATATTTATAAAAATAGTATGTAGGTGTACACTGAATGCATTCAAAAAATACATACACAACACAGTTCAAATTAAATACAAACTTCATTTATTCCGCGTGAAAACGAAAAGTATCCACAGTGAATAGAACAGCGTACACACAAAATTAGCATAACAAAAGATGACCTTCCTGACCTTTTACTGACGACGTCAACGCCATTTGAAATACAGGGTCGTGTTTAATTTGGATCATAAAAACAACTGATTTTCCACATTTTCATTTTTGTACAATTTGGATTGAAAGTACAGTTGTGAAATAAACCAGTTTTGTGACTCATCATACTACTTGTAACTGTGGATATTTGACGTTCAGCGGTATTCAGTTCAACCAACGTTTGAGACATGGCGGGACGCGGTTGTGTATCATGTACGATGACTGGGACGTGACCGTCATGGCGACCTCAGTCCCAACATATGACCTGGATACATCGATGGTATAACCAAAATTTTGTGACGGTATGCCTGACAAGTTTTTTCGTTGTTCTAAGGTAAGTTTGTTGGTGTTAAATCGGATTCTCGCATCGTTTTTGTGACACGTACATGATATGCCTTGTCTCAACTCTGGCCGAATGAAGGACTTTGCACGCCGTTGCTCTAATACAGTGGATGGTGTACACTCGGCACAAATCTGCAGCTTTCGAGACTACTTTCATCATCTCGTGTAATTTATTTACCCATAGTCAAGAATTACAATAATATATATCGTCATCGAATTCTGCGTTATCCCGTGGTCTTTGATACAGATGGCAATTACCCAGGTACAATTTCACTGCAATTCTGTCAGCTAGAAACTACGGGACACAGATTGTTATTGGTGGCATACATATTTGTCCTTCAATCCCATAATCTCATCTAGTTAGTCACCGGTTAAACCTAAAGATCATGTTTTCTTTGTTGGAAGTTTGCAATCTATTTCAAAGTCACAACAGGAAGAACACAGCGTTCTGGCGTTCGCTTAGGCACCGTCCCTCATGGTGTTGAGGGACGGTGGTTTAGGTTTGTATGGCAAACGACGATCACCCAACGACCAATGTTCAGAACTTGGATCCTGCCATTAACTAGTAAACTTTTTTTACTAGTTTTATCGAATTGTCAGTATACTGGTATATAATAGCAATAACTTGATATGTGGTATACTGTACTCGTGGTATACTGTACACTGTACTCGTGGTATTGGGGGGGGGGGGGGTTATTGCTTAAATATATCATTAATTGCATATGTTAATTTTGTGTTTGTACCGATCAAATCAATGGATTAACGCATCAATATACTGGTATAATATAGTTGGTGCGTAATGCAAGATGTATATGTACCATTCTGCACATCAAACCATATGGAGATAGATACACAAGCCATACTGAACAACGCCACACTATATACTGCACCATACATAATGTGATATACCACACTGCACACATCGAATATATGTATCATTCTTCCACACTATATCGTGCCATATGTGCTGCAACATACCACACAGAAATGTGCTCTTCCACACGATATTGCACCATATTTACTGCAACATACTGCACAGAAATGTGCTCTTCCACACAATATTGCACCATCTGTACTGCAACATACTACACAGAAATGTGCTCTTCCACACAATATTGCACCATATGTACTGCAACATACTGCACAGAAATGTACTCGTCCACACGATATTGTACCATATGTACTGCAACATACTGCACAGAAATGTGCTCTTCCACACAATGTTGCATCATATGTACTGCACCATACTGCACAGAAATGTGCTCTTCCACACAATGTTGCACCATATGTACTGCAACATACTACACAGAAATGTGCTCTTCCACACAATATTGCGTCATATGTACTGCAACATACTATACAGAAATGTGCTCTTCCACACTATATTGTGCCATATGTACTGCAACATACTGCACAGAAATGTGCTCTTCCACACAATATTGCACCATATGTACTACAACATACTGCACAGAAATGTGCTCTCCCACACAATGTTGCACCATATGTACTGCAACATAATACACAGAAATGTGCTCTTCCACACTATATTGTGCCATATGTACTGCAACATACTGCACAGAAATGTGCTCTTCCATACAGTACTGCAACATACTACACAGAAATGTACTCTTCCACACAATATTGCACCATATGTACTGCAACATACTATACAGAAATGTGCTCTTCCACACTATATTGTGCCATATGTACTGCAACATACTACACAGAAATGTGCTCTTCCACACAATATTGCACCATATGTACTGCAACATACTGCACAGAAATGTACTCGTCCACACAATATTGTACCATATGTACTGCAACATACTGCACAGAAATGTGCTCTTCCACACAATATTGCATCATATGTACTGCACCATACTGCACAGAAATGTGCTCTTCCACACAATGTTGCATCATATGTACTGTACAGAAATGTGCTCTTCCACACAATGTTGCACCATATGTACTGCAACATACTACACAGAAATGTGCTCTTCCACACAATATTGCGTCATATGTACTGCAACATACTATACAGAAATGTGCTCTTCCACACTATATTGTGCCATATGTACTGCAACATACTGCACAGAAATGTGCTCTTCCACACAATATTGCACCATATGTACTGCACCATACTGCACAGAAATGTGCTCTTCCACACAATATTGCACCATCTGTACTGCAACATACTACACAGAAATGTGCTCTTCCACACAATATCGCACCATATGTACTGCAACATACTACACAGAAATGTACTCGTCCACATGATATTGTACCATATGTACTGCAACATACTGCACAGAAATGTGCTCTTCCACACAATATTGCATCATATGTACTGCACCATACTGCACAGAAATGTGCTCTTCCACACAATGTTGCATCATATGTACTGCACCATACTGCACAGAAATGTGCTCTTCCACACAATGTTGCACCATATGTACTGCAACATACTACACAGAAATGTGCTCTTCCACACAATATTGCGTCATATGTACTGCAACATACTATACAGAAATGTGCTCTTCCACACTATATTGTGCCATATGTACTGCAACATACTGCACAGAAATGTGCTCTTCCACACAATATTGCACCATATGTACTGCACCATACTGCACAGAAATGTGCTCTTCCACACAATGTTGCACCATATGTACTGCAACATACTACACAGAAATGTGCTCTTCCACACAATATTGCGTCATATGTACTGCAACATACTATACAGAAATGTGCTCTTCCACACTATATTGTGCCATATGTACTGCAACATACTGCACAGAAATGTGCTCTTCCACACAATATTGCACCATATGTACTACAACATACTGCACAGAAATGTGCTCTCCCACACAATGTTGCACCATATGTACTGCAACATAATACACAGAAATGTGCTCTTCCACACTATATTGTGCCATATGTACTGCAACATACTGCACAGAAATGTGCTCTTCCATACAGTACTGCAACATACTACACAGAAATGTACTCTTCCACACAATATTGCACCATATGTACTGCACCATACTGCACAGAAATGTGCTCTTCCACACAATATTGCATCATATGTACTGCACCATACTGCACAGAAATGTGCTCTTCCACACAATATTGCATATGTCCTGCACCATACTGCACAGAAATGTGCTCTTCCACACAATGTTGCACCATATGTACTGCAACATACTACACAGAAATGTGCTCTTCCACACAATATTGCGTCATATGTACTGCAACATACTATACAGAAATGTGCTCTTCCACACTATATTGTGCTATATGTACTGCAACATACTGCACAGAAATGTGCTCTTCCACACAATGTTGCACCATATGTACTGCAACATAATACACAGAAATATGCTCTTCCACACTATATTGTGCCAAATGTACTGCAACATACTGCACAGAAATGTGCTCTTCCATACAGTACTGCAACATACTACACAGAAATGTGCTCTTCCACACAATATTGCACCATATGTACTGCAACATACTGCACAGAAATGTGCTCTTCCACACAATATTGCACCATATTTACTGCAACATACTGCACAGAAATGTGCTCTTCCACACTATATTGTCGGAAAATCTGTGTAGTTGTTGTATTATCTCAAACGCTGCCGCCATCAAACAGACTGGATTACGCAACATCCTGTGTGTAGATAGTTTTAATGCCGCCTTTCATGTCTGACTTTATATTTAGTATTAGTAGTAGTTGATTACTTCATCTGTATAAACAACACGTGTTAATTATCTCTGTATTACTGAGAAATAAATCAGTGCTTCTTTAGGTTTGAAACAGTCAACATCGCCTTGTTTTACTCTCTCGCACACACACATACGTCAAACCTTTTCCCACATTAGAATTTTTGGTGCTGAGACCAGGATCTTGAACTGAAACAGAGAGTAAACCAAGACATCATCGATATGGCAGAAACTGACGGCCAGAAAGCAAGCAAGAAGCGTAAGGGCAACAGAGGACAGATGACCAAACAGATTCACAAAGCCGAAGAACTCATGCAAAAAGACGAATACCTGACATCCGATAAAGATTTAATGACTGCAACAATACAAGATATAAGGCAACGTCTAAAGACCATTCAAGAATGTGATGACAAAATTCTGGATGAAGCCGAAAACGATGAAGTATACGCCAAATTATTCGAAGAAGCAGATGACTATGGAATCAAGATAAACGAAACTTTGGTGCATTTTCAAAGCTTTCTAGAGAGAAACACTGGACAAAGACCGATAACAGAGACACCCAAATCACCCGATACTTCAATGACAACAAGAACAACAAGAACGGTCAACCTACCCAAGTTACAGTTACCAACGTTTGAAGGTAACATTCTGAAATGGACCACGTTCATAATTAGATAATAACTCTAGTCTGGAAAACATCCAAAAATTCCAGTACTTGATGACACAACTAAGTGGTGAAGCAGCAAGAACTGTCGAAGGTCTGCAGTTAACCAACGCAAACTACTCAGAAACACTAACACTCTTAAAACAAAGGTATGGTCAACCACATAAAATTATTTCTAGCTACATGAAGGCATTATGGGAGCTACAACCACCCCATAATTCTTTATCTAGTGTGACCAATTTTTACGACAATCTAGAAACCTACATTCGTGGATTGTGATCTCTTGGTAAAAAGGAGGATTCCTATGGTGATCTACTTGTTCCGATTATTTTCAAGAAGTTGCCTGCAAATACAAGAACCCAGATTTCACGCGAACATGGTAATAACGCCTGGTCGATAACAGAATTGAAGAAAGCCATACACAGAGAAATCCAAGCTAGACAAGCGGGTAATCCAATAGAACAATTCAATGAACAACACGCCACTGAAAGATATTCACCCTCTACAACATCCTTTCATGTTGGATACAAGTCAAACAGATCTTCTGATTTCAAGCCTAGACCCATCAAATGCGCATACTGCAAAGCCGCCCACTCAGCACATGCTTGTGAAATCATAATTGGACCTGATAAACGTATGGCTATAGTGAAAAGAGACAGATTGAGCTTTAATTGTATAGGACACCATAAAGTACACGAGTGCAAGTCTAAATATCGCTGAAAATTCTGTCACGGGAAACACCATTCTATGCTCTGCGACAATGCTAAGAAGACACCCGTGAAATCACAAACTTCCGGTATTGAAGACACACACGTCAGACTGACACCAACTACCAGTCCGGTATTACTTAAAACTGTCTCTGCGACTATCTCCAGTTCAAGAAAGGGAACTTCTGTCAACATGTTACTAGATGAAGGCGCCCAGCGTACGTTTATTACCCAAGATATTGCGGACAGACTTCAGATTGACACCCGGAAATGCCGAACAGAAAACCTAAATCTTGCTACATTTGGTGCTAACAAGACGGCGGTTCAAGCAAGGCCTATTGTTCATATCACCCTACAAACAAAGCAAGGACCGGTTTCCATTGACGACCTGGTTGTACCAAGAATTTCCACTCCAGTCACTAATTACGTGAGTGTTACTGTTTCTAAATACGAGTATCTACAAAAACTACTACTCGCACCTCATGTCGAAAAGGACACTTTTGAAATAGGGCTTTTGATAGGTGCCGACTACTATTGGTCCATTGTGCAAGATAATGTGATTCGGGGTCCTGGGCCAACTGCAGTTCAGTCGAAATTGGGCTATCTTCTATCTGGACCGACCAACATACATAACAATGCACCAGTTATGAACGCAACATGTTTAAAGGTTATGGCAGACAGTACTAACGACGAACTCAATTTCTCGCGATATTGGGACTTAGAAGCCATCGGTATTTCTCACAAAGAACACTCCCGTCAGACTGATTTCGAAGAGCTCAAAGAAAATAATTTGACCCGCACCAGGGATGGCAAATATGTAGCTAGTCTACCATGGAAAGAAAATCATAAAACTGTACCCCCTTGAAGTACAAGATGTTAGTTCTAACAGTTCGTCCGTCAGCGATACAATTTCAGCGACTCAACGAACAATAGACAATGTGAAAACAACGCATCCAAAAAGAATGGCTGCACTCAATGCAAAGGAATTTATTAGACTCTCGAGTTAAGACAATATGTAATCTGTATATCGTACTGTACTGTAAACAGTGTGCTTGACATTAGTTCGTTTGTTGTATACATGTATATACATTCGTTTATTTTCAGTTTATATTTTCAATTTACACATTCTCTATGTACTTATATTCACATACGTATTGAATTTAATACTACTTTTCTTGGGTTACCGCGTAGACGTTCGAATTGTTATTATATTTTTCTCATGTTATTGTTTTGATAATTGTATTAATGCTTAATTTTTACTTTGATCGTTTATTATCTCGCCGGCCCGGAATGTCGGAAAATCTGTGTAGTTGTTGTATTATCTCAAACGCTGCCGCCATCAAACAGACTGGATTACGCAACATCCTGTGTGTAGATAGTTTTAATGTTGCCTTTCATATCTGACTTTATATTTAGTACTACACAGAAATGTGCTCTTCCACACAATATTGCACCATATGTACTGCAACATACTGCACAGAAATGTGCTCTTCCACACAATATTGTGTCATATGTACTGCAACATACTACACAGAAATGTGCTCTTACACACAATATTGCACCATATGTACTGCAACATACTGCACAGAAATGTGCTCTTTCACACTACATTGCACCATATGTACTGCAACATACTACACAGAAATGTGCTCTTCCACACTATATTGTGCCATATGTACTGAAACATACCACACAGAAGTGTGCTCTTCCACACTATATTGCACATTTACTGTAACATACTACACAGAAATGTGCTTTTCCACACCAAGCAGTATGAACTGCAACACACTACACAGAAATGTGCTCTTCCATACGATATTGTGCCATATGTACTGCAACATGCCACACAGAAATGCGCTCTTCCACATGATATTGCACCATATGTACTGCAACATACCACACAGAAATGTACTCTTTCACACGAATTTGCACCATATGTACTGCAACATACTGCACAGACATGTACTTTTCCACACTATATTGCACCATGTGTACTGCAACATACTACAGATATGTACTCTTCCACACTATATTGCACCATATGTACTGCAACATACTACACAGAAATGTGCTCTTCCACACTATATTGCACCATATTTACTGCAACATACCACACAGTAATGTGCTTTTAAACACTAGAGCAGTATGAACTGCAATGCACCACACAGAAATGTGCTTTTCCACACTATATTGCACCATATTTACTGCAACATACCACACAGAAATGTGCTTTTCCACACTCGAGCAGTATGAACTGCAACATACCACACAGAAATGTACTCTTTCACACAATATTCAGCAATATACACTATGAACTAAACAATGTGTTGCACAATGTTTTTGTATTGAGTTCATTCACAGACAACCTGGGATAACATGTGGCAATAATCAAATATGGGTATGGGTTTCTGCTGATAGGTTTTGTTCCTATATTTCAGCCATCATTTTAACCTTTAAATCATTTTCTAAATTATGTGTTGTTCAGACTGGGATGCTGTCATTCAACAAAGTGCCTTTTACATATTCAGCTGATGATATACACTACAGAAGACTGCCATTTTCATGGTATCCATCAATTTAGTGGGAAAGCTCAGTGAACTTCAATGTAAACATCATGAGATCCTTCAATAACAGTTTCTGATTGATCTACAGACATCATGTGACCCTTCAATAACAATATATGATTGGTCTATAAACATGATATATTTAGCAGTGCCTCAGGGATGGATTTAATTAATGAACTCACACCTTAGTGTGTTAGTTTGTTTGGTAACATTATCCAAAACACAGAGACTAAAAACGTCTTAGCATTTGCAGTTGAACTTTACAATACCGCCCGTTCGCCTTGACCGCACAGTTTGAGAGCCAACACTGATGTAGAGCCAGAAGGCAAATTCCAAAATGACAAGTACATTTGGAGGTCTCCAGACAATATGTACCCCCTTAATATAAATCATTTTGCAAATCTTATTCACTTTGTTCAAAGTGACAAAGCAGTTTTACTTTTTCCCTGCGGGTAAGATACTAATCGATGTGGTTGTAAACTGGGTTAGTTTCTAAATAATGCTTGCATACAAGCCTACATTTTATAGCAAAATCTGTCATTTACAAAATTTCTCTTCATTAGAGAACAAAAATTGGACAAACATTTATAACAGTGAATTCTGAATACATATTTAATAATGTTGAAAATAGACTGGCACAGGTGATGGCAAAAGCATTATTAGGGGCATTATTCTTAAAATTGCTCTAAAATTTCCAAATTGGGTATTAAAATTAATGTATTTTCACCAATGTATTTTTACCAAAGCTATCTGTCTTAAGGAGTCTGTTTTCTCATACTTGCTTTTTTGTAAAATGGAATAATGATAAGGCACAGTATACAGTGTACCTTTCCGATGGCTATAATCCCACACCAACCATATGTAAATAGATATGAATAAAGCCAGGGATAGACCCCCACCACATCTATATTACAGAGTACAAAGCTCTTAGAAATGTGATCGTCCACTAGATTACAGGCTTCATCACCAACTTATACATCTGAATCAAGACAATTTGGACTTAACATATTCACAAGAGAGTTAGTATGAACTGAACACTATTTTTTGACTAAAAGAGAGAGAGTAAAGCCTGATCCAAATTTTAACTTAATCAAAATAATAAGTCATTGACATGATAGTCTCCTTTGTGCAAGCAGTAAACAAAACTAAGACCAGTCACACATTATGAATCAGAAATTAACCTATGTAAAAATAATTTGTAAAGTTTGATTTGAACTGATTACGGAATGGCTGAAAAGCATGATTTGATTGACTTTCTGGCACCAACATGACTGCCATTTAGTCATGTTGAATATAGCAAATGTACATACATATGTACTTCAAGTGGTTTTATGTGTGTTTGAAGCTTGATTGTACATGTAATCTGTCAAGACTCATCAAGACATGACTCCCAACCAGTGAATAGAGTATCAGCTAATTTGTTTTTTTAATCATGAGCAAATTACATGATGTATAATGTAGTTGTAAAGTTTTATTGTGACAATTGTATGCCAGAGAAATGGATATAGAACAGCATTTGCATTCAGAAATTATGGTCCTGTTATATTTATGTTTGATGTATCTACAAAGATAGACAATAGCTATGTATAACCAAGATCTGGCTTCATATTGGCAGAAGGGCTTGATATTGATGCATTTTTAACATTAAAATGGCCACCATTCAGCCATTTTCAATCGGTCAAACAAATTAATGTGCATTTGTGTGTCATCAAGTTTGAACACGATTGGTGCAATTGGCAAAATACAAGTAACATTCATCCAAGTCTCACAATGACAAGAATATGTTATTAATTATCATCCCCCCAAGAGGGTGTTATTGAGGCTGGCTGGGGTTGAGGCCAATAACAGCCATTTGGGGAACGATAATTCTTGATATTGGTCGAAGACAAAGGCAATAACTGTTTTATTATAAGCAAATTAAAAAAGTATGTGCCAAAACACAGACTTCCTAAGTTAAAATCAAAATTAGAAAGTGTCATCCATCCTTTTATTGTCTGTAAAAATGTTAGTGTTTCGGATGTTATGACTTCAGGAGCCAGTAACATAGAAAATGACATCAAAGGCAAGAAATACACTGGGAGAGGCCTAATATCAATATTTATCAAATGATCATGTGACTGCTTTTGTCCAATAACATTGGCTGTCCTTTATTTGAAGGATATTATTATATACATACCAAGTTAGAACAAAATCTGAAAATGATTGTTCTAGGCATGTCCTAGATACATGTGTGGACAGACGACAAATCATAATCTATTATTTCCAGCGAGATAGAATATCGAACAAACAAATTTTAACATGATCAAAAATACTGAAAGTTATGCATACTGTAAAACCATTTATATTCATTGACATTTAATTTTACTATTTTGATGTTTTGAGCATATTCATTCTGTTTGAATTTCATGAATTTGTCAGGGAAACGATGAGTTTTATGTTCATCAATTAAAATCCAGTGAATAATTAACGCATTTACGGTATTGTGTCTCTTAGTTACACTTGAGTCTCTTATTGTCAACAATTACTGATTTTATGACAAAGTAAGCCAATCTATTTTGAATGAATATTTCAGTCAAAACAGGAACAGTTAAATAAATTAAATTTAAATATGAAGAAAACAAGTAATATCTTTACATAGTCCCTGTGAGTTTGAGAATTTGTGAGTTTGAGAATTATATAAGTTTGAACATGAACAGTCAGAGAATGTCAGAAAAGTGGCTCAAAGACTACATTTACTAACAAAATGACCACCAATCGGTTATTTTGAGTCACATCTGAAAAACGAGGTGCAATAAGGTGCTATAAAGAATTATACAAGTTTGAACATGAACAGTCAGAGAATGTCAGAAAAGTGGCTCAAAGACTACATTTACTAAAACAAAATGGCCGCTAATCAGCTATTTTGAGTGCAATAAGGTGCTATAAAGTTCAATGTACATTTATAGTTTGAACAAAATCTGTTTATGCATGACTGACATCCAGACCAGGAATTTTAGAAATGCTTGATTTTGATGAATTTTTAACTTTAAAACAACCGCAATTCAGACACCATGAATCGGATAACCCAATGAAAGATATGCACATGAGTGTCATGATGCATATATTACGTTTCAACAAGGCACGTCACAATAATGGCTCTGGAACAGCATTTATTAAAACAAAATGGCCACCAGTTGCCCATTTTGAATATGATCAAGGTCCCATAATGTCCGATGTTTGTACCACATTTAAACAAAATCCATTCATACACAACCAAGAGATGGTTCTGGAAAGACAAAAATGCTTGATTTTGATGAATTTTCTATATTAAAATGGTCATTTTGAATCTGATCGCCAAGCAATTATATGTGCGACATGATGTATGACAAATATTTAAAGTTTGACCATGATTTGTCAAGGCGTGTAAAAGATATGGCTCTTGAACAACATTCATTAAAGCAAAATGGTCAACAGTCAGTCATTTTGAATCAGATTTGAAAAAACAAAACCTACTTGCATTAAGGTCACATAATGTCTAATGTATGTATAGAGAAAAAAAATACTAGAAGACTTTTACGTTCCTGGTGTTTCTTTCCTCTATAGGTAATGACAGCATACCACCCAGCATGTCGAGTTTGTTTAGAGATTCCCATTTAAGCGTGTAGCCTCAAATGCTTATACACGTATGGTTGCTAGTTTTTGGATACATTCTCTCCCAAAGGGCCATGTCTGGGTATTATTATACACAGACATGAAGCTGTAAGGCAATTTACTAATGAAGCCTTCCACATTTCACTTTAAGTAACAAACTGGCAAATGTCTACGGAATGTTCTACTCCTTTAATAAAATGCATTACCTTGTACGCTGCCTTAGGAAATACGTTGCATGCATTTCTAGTGCAGCGATTAGGTGAAACTTGATCAATCTAGACCATAAAGTCGTTTAGTTGAACAAATAACACCTGTATCGGATAGCCACTTTTAAAACTGACTTTTTTTTGCGGTCAACATAGTCTGAATTGAAAAAGGAAGAGAATTCTCTAAATTTGTCAATGCTACATAATTTCGTTGGTGCTATAAATGTCATCTCAATCGCACCATACTGGCAGCAAATATGCAAACTGCCCATAGTATTGCCTACTTTCAAGGATTTGCAAATTTCTTTAAATTCTAGTAGGTGAGAGCCACTGCTAAGGACCAATACATTTTTTTGTTTGTAACACCACCAATCAATTTTTTTTTTTTTTTTTGCTGCATTTCATGATTTTGATGATGAGCTACACCAACGATAAGTACTGCAAACTAAAGTTTTCAAAATAAACTAAAAATCATCATTAAGCTACATCAACTTCTCCTAATATTAATATTATCAACTCTATCTGATATTATCACCACATCAGATATTATCTCTTAAATTATTCTAAATCTAATATATATTACAACTACATTGTAGATCCAATTATATCAACCATATCAAATTAACTACATAAAATATTATCAACTACATTCATATATATATATTATACCAGTCAATCAGTGAACAACATGATTAAATTGGTTGGTCAGATTATAGTCACTGCACCATGTACAGTTAGCACTTATCCCAGGATTTGTTGACGTTGTATACCAGCCTGTAGTATTCCTATTTATTTCAACATAGTACATACAATAGACCATTTTCCGTACACTGCGAGAATCACGCATTATGTGTGAAATCGAACGTAAAAACAGGACAAACAAAGGTCATAGCGTCGTAGTCGCGTCAAACATTGCGTGGGATTCGACAAACGCGAAAGTATTTCGGGGACATTTCCATGCTTAATAATGTGCTGTCCACATTTGATGACAGGCAATTTCGATTAAGTGAGGGTATTCGGAAGCAATATTCCTCTGTCGAAGATCGGCCGGTCAATGTAAGCTGCGAAATAAAGAAATTCTAGTTCAAAATCAAATCGTTCGATTTTTGAAGCAGACGTTCGACGCGTGTCTTTCATGCATCTCGCGAGATCTCGCAATTGTTCGGAAAATCACCTATTGTGTTTCATTAAATTGTTCATTTAACTGGAAATTTGTTGTTATATTGCGTTTTATTTAGGACTGATCAGGGTCTGATTGACCCCAATATAGTGTGTTGTTTTTGTTTGTGTACACGCAAGTAATGTATAAACTTTGTGGCTTCTGAAATATCCATTGTTAGTTGATACATACAAAAATCATAAATGTAATTTTGAAAGGGATTATTAAATATAAATACATACAATCCATTGATGTGATGAAACAACTACTTGTGAATGGAGAACATTCTGGAGAGATCTTGTAATACAGCCTTTTACAAAATGTTTGTTTCGGTATAATAATACAACTATTGACTCTAGGCTCGGTCAATATAAATATTTGTTGATCCTCAGAGAGCATTGTTGACCTCGGCTTTGACTCAGTCAACAACGTTCTATTTTAGTTGACAACTCTGTATATCAACCTTGGCCCAGGTCAATATTTCTATATTATTAACTAATTCTGATATTATGAACTACATTGTATATCCAATTATACCAACTATATCCAATTAACTACATACAATATTATCAACTATATTCAATATTATTAACTAAATCTGATATTATCAACTACATTGTATATCCGATTATATCAACTATATCCAAATAACTACATACAATATTATTAACTATATTCATATATTATTAACTTAATCTGATATTATCAACTACATTGTATATCCGATTATATCAACTATATCCAATTAACTACATACAATATTATCAACTATATTCAATATTATTAACTAAATCTGATATTATCAACTACATTGTATATCCGATGATATCAATTATATCCAAATAACTACATACAATATTATCAACTATATTCATATATTATTAACTAAATCTGATATTATCAACTACATTGTACATCCGATTATATCAACTATATGCAAATAACTACATACAATATTATCAACTATATTCATATATTATTAACTTAATCTGATATTATCAACTACATTGTATATCCGATTATATCAACTATATGCAAATAACTACATACAATATTATCAACTATATTCATATATTATTAACTTAATCTGATATTATCAACTACATTGTATTATCCGATGATATCAATTATATCCAAATAACTACATACAATATTATCAACTATATTCATATATTATTAACTAAATCTGATATTATCAACTACATTGTATATTTGATTATATCAACTATATCCAATTAACTACATACAATTCTATCAACTATATTCATATCTTATTAACTTAATCTGATATTATAAACTACATTGTACAACCAATTACTGTGGAATACTTTATTTTCGCTGGAATTAATTTTCGCTGAAAAAGTTTTTTGGGCATTCTTTCTGGAATTTATTTTCACTGATTTTTGATGAGTTGAATGTGAAATATAGAAAAAAAAGTATATTCGCTGGATTGTATTTTCACGGAATCATCCCTTCAGCGAAAATAGCGAAAATAAATTCCAAGCGAAAATAAAGTATTCTACAGTATATCAACTATATCCAAATAACTACATACAATATTATCAACTATATTCATATATTATTAACTTAATCTGATATTATCAACTACATTGTACAACCAATTATATCAACTATATTCAAATAACTACATACAATATTATCAACTATATTCATATTTTATTAACTAAATCTGATATTATCAACTACATTGTATATCCGATTATATCAACTATATCCAATTAACTACATACAATATTATCAACTATATTCATATATTATTAACTTAATCTGATATTATCAACTACATTGTATATCCGATTATATCAACTATATCCAATTAACAACATACAATATTATCAACTATATTCATTTATTATTAACTTAATCTGATATTATCAACTACATTGTATATTTGATTATATCAACTATATCCAATTAACAACATACAATATTATCAACTATATTCATATATTATTAACTAAATCTGATATTATCAACTACATTGTATATCCGATTATATCAACTATATCCAATTAACTACATACAATATTATCAACTACATTCAATATTATTAACTAAATCTGATATTATCAACTACATTGTATATTTGATTATATCAACTATATCCAATTAACTACATACAATATTATCAACTATATTCAATATTATTAACTAAATCTGATATTATCAACTACATTGTATATCCGATTATATCAACTATATCCAATTAACTACATACAATATTATCAACTATATTCAATATTATTAACTTAATCTGATATTATCAACTACATTGTATATTTGATTATATCAACTATATCCAATTAACTACATACAATTCTATCAACTATATTCATATCTTATTAACTTAATCTGATATTATAAACTACATTGTACAACCAATTACTGTGGAATACTTTATTTTCGCTGGAATTAATTTTCGCTGAAAAAGTTTTTTGGGCATTCTTTCTGGAATTTATTTTCACTGATTTTTGATGAGTTGAATGTGAAATATAAAAAAAAAAGTATATTCGCTGGATTTTATTTTCACGGAATCATCCCTTCAGCGAAAATAGCGAAAATAAATTCCAAGCGAAAATAAAGTATTCTACAGTATATCAACTATATCCAAATAACTACATACAATATTATCAACTATATTCATATATTATTAACTTAATTTGATATTATCAACTACATTGTACAACCAATTATATCAACTATATTCAAATAACTACATACAATATTATCAACTATATTCATATTTTATTAACTAAATCTGATATTATCAACTACATTGTATATCCGATTATATCAACTATATCCAAATAACTACATACAATATTATCAACTATATTCATATATTATTAACTTAATCTGATATTATCAACTACATTGTATATCCGATTATATCAACTATATCCAATTAACAACATACAATATTATCAACTATATTCATATATTATTAACTTAATCTGATATTATCAACTACATTGTATATTTGATTATATCAACTATATCCAATTAACTACATACAATATTATCAACTATATTCATATATTATTAACTTAATCTGATATTATCAACTACATTGTATATTTGATTATATCAACTATATCCAATTAACAACATACAATTCTATCAACTATATTCATATATTATTAACTTAATCTGATATTATCAACCACATCCAATATCATCAACTACACCTGATATTATTAACTAATTCTAATATTATCAACTAAATCCAGCATTATCAACATCCTTTAATACTATCAACTACACCATCAACTATACAACTCTCAAAAACATCAATTACCAATTCCCTTAGTTGTTATAGTTATTATGGTGTCAAACACAAAACCATCACCAATGCTTATGACAAGTCAACTAGGGGAAACACCTAGTTTAATTTCTCCCTATGTTTAATACAAATGTACATCCAAAGATGGTAATCTGAATACAGTGCTCAATTCAAAAAGACAGGATGATATATCAGGCGTGGCAGTGTTCCAAGATGGTCAATGCATTACACCTACAAAAATGCATGTTACTTGCTCAACAAACATCTAGAGAGACCCTGTAGACTTTGTTAACCTCTGATCATATCACAACTATAGTACCTTAACTTTCAGCAGCTAATTGAGGTGGGATGGTGTAAGTTTATTATTGTTAGGCAGTACCACTGTAATGTGATCCCTAAAGTGAGTGTTGGCTGCATTCACTATGTAGGCTATACCATTACAAATAGGGGGTGCAACATCTATACATCAACATCATGTAGATTAAACCAATTTGCAAATAGGGGTGTTGACTGTTTCTATTTACTCAAACTCTCCCTTCATTCCTGCAAAAAAGAAAGTGTACATATGCGGCCTTCAATAAATAATGCGCACTGCTTGTGCAGGATATGCTGGACTACTGAGAACATTACCATTGTTCCTAAGTTTTATTTTATTTATGTGTGTGTACATGTGTGTAGCCTATACTATGCATTTGAGATTCAAACTATCAGATTTATAACAAGATTTACGCTGGTGACTATTCCTATATAGGCAGCAAGTGCATTAGAAAGTCTCTTTGGTTTTGAAAATTAATTTACAGTCCTCCAATGTTCCTAAAACTTATACAGACAAAATTACAAAAACATTACCCAGGTGAAGACTTACTGTCCACCATTTAAAATTATTCCAGTATCACAATTAAATTAAATTAAAAATACACTCTGAAAAAAAAAGTTGTTTTAAAATTACAATGGTGGGTGGGTACAAAAGTGACCTCATGCTTCCATACAAGTTTTAATAGTAGTGTGAAACCAAAAAGATTGTGATCATGTTGGTTTTCATATTTCAACTTGAAGATATTTAACAGCTGTAATACCAGCATAATTCAGCACATACTGCCTAATTCCCAAGTTGAACATCACAATTAGTAGAGGTATGGTGAAGGTGTTGACAGCTGTGTCACTGGAGCCAATGGTGCAGCAGACAGCTGATTAATGGGTACCTGTCAGTTTACTTTGAAAAGTGACATTCCATTTCTGCTTAGAAATGCCCAAATATTCCTATATATTGTTTGCACATTACATACTGAAATGCATGGTAGTTCATGGAATAACTAACTACTAAGGTATGTATCAGTATTGCTCTAACACATGTATATAGGATATACAAGTTATAATGTGAGTTGATGAATTGTGACATTTGCACAGGTCTCAGGTCAAATAGTGTATTAGTCAAGAAAACATGGCACAGTGTAGAAATCTCACAAGCAGAGCTGTATGGTTCCTCTAGGTATTGGGTTTACAGTAAAGGTTTCAGTTTGTGGGGTGTAAGATTTGTGTAGAAATCTCACAAGCAGAGCTGCATGGCTTCTCTAGGTTTTTGGTTTACAGTAAAGGTTTCAGTTTGTGGGGTGTAAGATTTGTGTAAAGATCTCACAAGCAGAGCTGCATGGCTTCTCTAGGTATTTGGTTTACAGTAAAGGTTTCAGTTTGTGGGGTGTAAGATTTGTGTAAAGATCTCACAAGCAGAGCTGTATGGCTCCTCAACGTGTTGGGTTTACAGTAAAGGTTTTAGTTTGTGGGGTGTAAGATTTGTGTAGAAATCCCACAAGCAGAGCTGTATGGCTCCTCTAGGTGTTGGGTTTGCAGTAAAGGTTTCAGTTTGTGGGGTGTAAGATTTGTGTAGAAATCTCACAAGCCGAGCTGTATGGCTCCTCTAGGTGTTGGGTTTACAGTAAAGGTTTCAGTTTGTGGGGTGTAAGATTTGTGTAAAAATCTCACAAGCAGAGCTGTATGGCTCCTCTAGGTATTGGATTTACAGTATAGGTTTCAGTTTGTGGGGTGTAAGATTTGTGTTGAAATCTCACAAGCGGAGCCGTATGGCTCCTCTAGGTATTGGGTTTACAGTAAAGGTTTCAGTTTGTGGGGTGTAAGATTTGTGTAGAAATCTCACAAGCAGAGCTGTATGGCTCCTCTAGGTGTTGGGTTTACAGTAAAGGTTTCAGTTTGTGGGGTGTAAGATTTGTGTTGAAATTTCACAAGCAGAGCTGTATGGCTCCTCTGGGTATTGGGTTTACAGTAAAGGTTTCAGTTGGTGGGGTATAAGATTTGTGTAGAAATCTCACAAGCAGAGCTGTATGGCTCCTCTAGGTATTGGGTTTACAGTAAAGGTTTCAGTTTGTGGGGTGTAAGATTTGTGTAGAAATCTCACAAGCAGAGCTGCATGGCTTCTCTAGGTATTTGGTTTACAGTAAAGGTTTCAGTTTGTGGGGTGTAAGATTTGTGTAAAGATCTCACAAGCAGAGCTGCATGGCTTCTCTAGCTATTTGGTTTACAGTAAAGGTTTCAGTTTGTGGGGTGTAAGATTTGTGTAAAGATCTCACAAGCAGAGCTGTATGGCTCCTCTAGGTGTTGGGTTTACAGTAAAGGTTTTAGTTTGTGGGGTGTAAGATTTGTGTAGAAATCCCACAAGCAGAGCTGTATGGCTCATCTAGGTGTTGGGTTTGCAGTAAAGGTTTCAGTTTGTGGGGTGTAAGATTTGTGTAGAAATCTCACAAGCAGAGCTGTATGGCTCCTCTAGGTGTTGGGTTTACAGTAAAGGTTTCAGTTTGTAGGGTGTAAGATTTGTGTAAAAATCTCACAAGCAGAGCTGTATGGCTCCTCTGGGTATTGGATTTACAGTAAAGGTTTCAGTTTGTGGGGTGTAAGATTTGTGTTGAAATCTCACAAGCGGAGCCGTATGGCTCCTCTTGGTATTGGGTTTACAGTAAAGGTTTCAGTTTGTGGGGTGTAAGATTTGTGTAGAAATCTCACAAGCAGAGCTGTATGGCTCCTCTAGGTGTTGGGTTTACAGTAAAGGTTTCAGTTTGTGGGGTGTAAGATTTGTGTTGAAATTTCACAAGCAGAGCTGTATGGCTCCTCTAGGTATTGGGTTTACAGTAAAGGTTTCAGTTGGTGGGGTATAAGATTTGTGTAGAAATCTCACAAGCAGAGCTGTATGGCTCCTCTAGGTGTTGGGTTTACAGTAAAGGTTTCAGTTTGTGGGGTATAAGATTTGTGTAGAAATCTCACAAGCAGAGCTGTATGGCTCCTCTAGGTGTTGGGTTTACAGTAAAGGTTTCAGTTGGTGGGGCATAAGATTTGTGTAGAAATCTCACAAGCAGAGCTGTATGGCTCCTCTAGGTGTTGGGTTTACAGTAAAGGTTTCAGTTTGTGGGGTGTAAGATTTGTGTTGAAATCTCACAAGCAGAGCTGTATGGCTCCTCTAGGTATTGGGTTTACAGTAAAGGTTCATGGTAAATATGATCTTGACCTATTTATGGTTATAGTTTAACATTTTCACCACCAATTCCCTCTTTTCATCACAAATTCACAAGATAGTTCTGTTTATAGTCTGCATTTTCCTTCAGAAGATTGGGACAAAAATAGCCATATTTTTTGAGGCAAAACTGAAAATTTACACAAATTTTGTATGTTGTCTCCAAAACTAGGGTTCATTTCCAGAAATATTGCAGAATATAAGAAAAAAGTGCAGGGCGAAAAAGTACGATGATGAAAAGTTTAATAGTTTAATTCACAAATATATATCACCATTACATTCTACAAGTAGTAGTGAACCATTTTAATCATGGTACAATACACTGTAGTTTTGAACATAAAAATCCATATTTGGACACTGCAACAGTCATTGATACAAATTATCAGCCAGCAGAGTTTTGCTTGATAGCATTCTCTTAATTGGCCCTGAAACTGTTTATGTTAAGTAGAATTCTTCAACAAAAACTCAACAAACATTATTTCCGGTGTGTGGAATATTTGTGGTTATGTGTGGTTTGTGCTTGCAAGGCACCTCCTTGATTTAACCAATCAAATTGCATTAATTTTGACCATTCACAAGGTTGCTTTATGAGCCAATCATGGCACTTCACATAAAGAATGTATCAGCTTGAAATGTTTGTCTATGATCGACTCAGTGCGTTGTTTGCATGTCTTAGGGCGTTGTCTGTGCGTCTTAGTGCGTCATCTGCACATAACAGTGTGTCGTCTGTGCATCTTAGTGCGCTGTCTGCATGTCTCAGTGCGTTGTCTACATGTCTCAGTGCACTGTCTGTGTGTCTCAGTGTGTCGTTTGCGCGTCTCAGTGTGTCGTTTGCGCGTCTCAGTGTGTCGTCTGCGTGTCGTTTACATTTTACACTGTGTTGTCTGCATGTTTCAGTGCATCGTCTGCACGTATCAGTGCGTCGTCTGTGCATCTTAGTGCGTTGAATGCATGTCTCAGTGGGTTGTCTGTGTGTCTCAGTGTGTCGTCTGCATGTCGTTTACATTTTACACTGTGTTGTCTGCATGTTTCAGTGCATCATCTGCACGTGTCAGTACATCGTCTGCATGTCTCAGTTTATCATCTGTGTAGTACCTCGGTGCGTCGTCTGTGTGTCTCAGTTTATCATCTGTGCACCTCGGTGGGTCTTCTGTGTGTTGTTTATGGTTGACTCAGTGTGTCACCTGTGTGTCTCAGTGTAGAGTAATATGTACATGCATGTTCCAGGGCCACAAACCAGCCATGGTTTGGACTTAAAACAGAGAAAAATATATATATATTAAAGGTTTGTCATAATGGCACTAATGAATGACCCACAGTGTTGTATAGGATTCAACTCAATGCTCAGTAGAGTACTCGCCTGTGGCTCACATACTATCTCATGTAGAACTTCTCATTCAATATGACATTTTGGTTCATTATTAATTGTTATATTAGAAAATACTTACAATTCATTAGAATTTATCATTCCTAATTGAATAATCAGACCAGGTGTCCGATAATGCTTTTCATGCAAGATTCAATATTAGTGTTTTTTACACTTTGTTTCAGAAAAGCATAAATGGCTTTCACAGAAATTTATTAAATATTTTTATAAGACATTAAAGCGTCTCTCGCTTCATTTAAACTCAAAGAATATGTTTTCATTAGCTACAGAAGTCTTTGCAGGTTTCAACAGCCATTGGCTGATTTACTGACATGCATGCATCCAAAAACACATTGTGATTGGTCAATTTGCTTTTAACTGTAAACATTTATAATAAATATCACACCTTCATGAAATGTGTCTTACATCATTTTTTTTTACTTACATGAGGTTGTTAAAAGCATAGCATTCAATTAAAACTTAAAATTGATGTACTGTCAATCAAGAGATGTTAAGTGAATCGTAAATGAGTTTGGAAAGCATGGATAATACATGTTGTAAACAAATAAGTGTCAGCAGTAACTTACTACATTTCAATTTCACTAGTAATAGCATTATTGAATTGTGTTTAGGACTTATTACAAAATTAGCATAATGATAAAATATTCTCTTGTTGCTAGGCAACAGCAGGGATGCTCACAGCAAGAAATGATCATTATATTTTGAATTAGAATGTGGTGGTGTTTCCTATCTACCTAATGACTGTCATTATTTTACTTTAACTTCGCTTCGCTTCAAGCGTTTTTTTTCTCCATTCCACTCAAACGTCTTAAGTTGGAGTGCATCATTTATGTCAGAGAAATAGAAAAACTGTCAACAGAAACCTTCTACAGGCATTTATAACCTGAAGAAACATTTAGTCTTAAAAATAAAGTTATAGCGGTTGTTTAATTCCTTATTGGAGGAAATAAGCAGCACACATTAAGTTTTTCTGTGATTCATGCATAACTAAATCAGGTTTTCAATACACCATTGATTTTCAACCAATCTCACACATAGGAATGAAATTAGAAGACAGTCAGACATTGGTAATTACTGATGAATCCAATAAAAACTGTATGAACATTTATGCAAATAATCTGTCAGTGGATAACATTTTTAAAATTCATCACATACAGAAAATTGTATGGCAGATTAATAGAATAGCCGAGTGGCAGATTGGTGGAATAGCCGAGTGGCAGATTGGTGGAATAGCCAAGTGGCAGATTGGTGGAATAGCCAAGTGGCAGATTGGTGGAATAGCCAAGTGGCAGATTGGTGGAATAGCCAAGCGGCAGATTATTGATGAGAATAGCCAACTTCCTACACGTCTTAAAAACTTTTAAATTGAATTGAAATAATATTATACTTCATATAATTATGCTTCAACCCATGTACCAAGTTTAACAGAAAGCTGAAATGATGCTAATTAAAATGATTTTTAAATTTAGTTTCTTTAGGGTAGAATCAAACATAGATCTAAATCGCTGCTTCTTTCTTGATGAGAAGCAAAATACATGAATTGAAAATAATTGTCATCTCAAACGAGTTATAAAGAATTTAGTAGACATGCAGAACAAATTTCTTTAATCGCTTATTGAACATCTGCCGGTGCTTGGGTAATCATAGATTCTCTCGTTTTCCCTTCAGTGGACTACATCTGGTGTCAAATTTCCAGCTATATACCCACAACACACTGCAGTAGGAAAACTACTCGGCCTATCAAATTGATTACATGCATGTCTGGTTTTTAAATTATCAAATCACCATGTCTAATAGACAGGGTTAGGAATTCTCTGATAAATTCGGTGTTGATTTCTGTTAGTGGCATTTTTTTAGTTTTAAAACATAACATGTGTTTTATATATAAAATAAACCCAGGTTTTGGGGTTATCAATGGAAAGTATGTTTTGGTCTACAAAAAATGAACAGAGACAACCAGGATTAGTTTTCACACACACACAGCAGTACATGAACAATTCTTGAATATTAATGATTTTATTTAAATTCTGATTGCATAGTATGATAGAATATTGTAACCCACTTTTATTTCCTGTGAGACAAACTTCCATGAATGCTATGAGTCAGGAAAAATCAAGAAATATTGTAGCAGTGAAGACTGCACTCCTGAAAACAGTGAATTTCACAAAATTTCAAATCTTACAATCTATAGCAGATATTTAACAGTAAACTGTACTTTACCCTGTTGGAAGTAGATTTGCAATAATAAAATTCTCAGTTATTACATGTACACTTGTACAACAAATGTTACTGATAAAGTAAAAATGGGTAACAATATTATTGAGCCCTATATAACTATAACTATGCACATTTTCCGTTCTAATTTAATGCAAATTCCATCACAAGCAGTGATCAAGAACTGTAGGTATACATTTTGCTGAAAAGTGCTATGATGCTATCAGTAGTTGTTGGCAATGTACTATAATGGGATGAGCATATTTGGTTGATTCACAAAAAAATATAATGTTTAACCAAAATCCAATATATAGCATCATTGTTCTATGTTTCATGCAAGCCATGAGAAACAGTTGTTAAAATGACATGCACCAGTAACCCAGTAAATATGATCCTGCAACAAAGCCCTGTTTATGTGACATGATTCCAAATACATATACAGACTACAAATTCTGTCAATTTTCAAATTTGATCAAGTCACACAAAATAACACAACCTATGGTATTACCTCAGAGTATAGTACTTGTATGCACACTTTCAACTGAATCAGGCAATACATTATTGAGTGATCAGTATGGATAAGAATTAAATATGATGTGCACCTGTAATTTTTTGAATAACATCACTCTATTTATCTCTGAGGAGTTGTCCCATACACATCTACATGTAACCATCAGAATTTAGAAATTTTGAGGACCAAAATGGCTGCCAGTCAGCCATACTTGATTATAAATGGTATTAATGAAAATTGTGCATAATTAAGCCATCATACATGGTCTGTCTTTTAATTTTGAATGTGACGAAGCATGTCTGAGAAAGATGGACAGAATGAAACCCAAACTAATAGTCCCCATTTTCAAACAGGAACTAAAAATTCCCACTACATGCAAAAATTGTAAAAGTCTACAGAGAACAGAAAAGAATTAAATATTTAATCGTAATTGTTGTCCAAAGTAACTCTTCAAAATACATGTATCTAGACATTTCGAGCAATGGCTCTTCTTTGATAGCATTCAGGAATAGACTAGGTAGAACACAAGAACGTACATCATGTATGAACACACAACAAATCTGTTTGTTATTAAGTTCACAAAACTTCAATTCCAGAAGAAGTAGATTTTAGAATTAGAAGTACTGCAGACACTGAGAATTGATATCCAACGAACGAACGTCTTAGCCTCATCCACTCATCTGTTACTGCTGTTGCCTGGAGACCATCAACCCATCAACAACTTGTACACAATGTTGAGAAATCTGAAACAGATTCTCTCAATACAAGTTGGTATCAGTCCCCATGGGATACGTTTTTATCTCATCCAGAAGACAGATTAGCTATTATGGTGATTTATAGCTCACTTGTCATAGGATGCCCTTTATACTTTCTGTCTATTAGCTGCCATATGTACCAAATCAAAACAAACTTGTCAACTTATCTAGCCACTTGAGGTCACAAGGCTTTACCCATAATGCACCAATAGGATACATGGCAGACTCAGTATATATATTTTAAGGATAGATATGAGTAATGAACTATTAGTAACCATAGTTTGGAAACAGAAAATAGGAAAGAAACACAAAACCTGAAATATCAGTAAAAAATAAAAAATGTGATGAAAATCAAATCGAAGATGTAGAATACTTCCTAATGCCCTGTCAAAAATATAATACGCGAAAAAGTAAACTACAAAATCTGTGAGAAAAAAAAAAGTACAAAATATTCACATTATTTACTTTCAAGTAGAGGAACAATTATATAAAAAAAGCTGAATATATATCTGTTACATTGAGACATCTATTATTTATATTTATTGTAAATGTTTTTTTACTACAATTACATTATTTTTAATGTATTTATAAATAACCACTTTTATACACGTATCTTTTATAGAACCATTTATGCAGTACATCATAGCTCTCTGTTGTGTACGAACTAATGTGAATAAATTATTCATTGTTTCCAATTTATTGTTGAAATTCATACAAATATGTTTTGTTATAGCCAAATGGTAAAATTTATCACTAATTTTGATGTTAATTAATGTTTCCTTCTAAAATGTTTTCCAACATTTCCCACATTTTCTATAATTTCTCTTACGGTTTGTTACAACGAACATAATTTTCCATTGTCTACACTACTGTAATAACAAAAAATATGCTGATTTATAGTTGACTTTGATGTTAAAGTCAAATTTAGTGTAAAGATTACTGTTGTCAAGGTTACTGAACATGTTGACAGATGAACAGATTAGAAATACATGTATTTCATCAATAAAAACTTGTTTTAAATTAGTTCTTCATAGAGAGTGATTAATGTACCCTCCAATATTAATATTGATGTAAATTTCTGATTGCTAAACAAAGTTGCAACATTTTGGTATCAAGTGAGCCTTTTAAACAAAGATTAGGCAATCAAATTCTAGTTTTTTACATTCTTTTATAATGCTGTATGCAGCCTGTCTGTATATAAAAACTAATAGACAATACAGAAAACCAACTAGATACTAGCAATTTTTAGCACTCATTGAGGTTACCGCCTTTTGAAAGAGTTCACCTAAAGACATAAATTATTAAATTTATTTCCTTAGGATACTATTTATTCCAAGTCCCTGCCTGCCGTGAAAGCTGTATTTCATCATCCATGCCCCAAGCCTAAATTTTACCATTTCAATAAATTGTTGCCTCCCAGCATTTACTTCCAATCTAGTAGCTTTAAGCCACTATTAATTCCATCAATGCAGTTCTATAATTTGTACAAATTGTTTCCTATTTTCAATCATTAAACTGAATAAAATCAATATTTGGCTAATTTTATGAGAAGAAATGAGCAAGGAGTAGGTTTGAAGAGTTATAAGTAAGATTGTTAAGGTTCTTACATGCCGCACACAAAATAACAGTATTTGCATGTTGGTCGTGAGTTGTAATATTCAAAAAAAACACTTCAAAATAAAAAATAGAAGAACCTTTTTTTTTTATTATTATAATATTTTTGTGCCAGGGACATTTCACTGTTATCTCTAACATGTGCAAATTAAAAGGGATGATATAAGACTGCATGAGAGGGATGAAACCATTTTATTAAAATTGTCATTATTGCAATACTGTACTACAGTACTCATTTCGCCGAACCTCCCGCCCGCTTCCGGATTTCGATCGCTTTTTTTTCGCTCGCTTTGTTCAATCCGACCGCGCAATTTCCGCTTTTTTTTCGACCGCGCAAATCTGGAAGTATCCGCTCGCGCAATCGCTCGCTCGCTCGCTCGCTCGCCTGACAGCACAACCGCCCGCATTTACAGTTCATTACCTACTGTTTCATGTACAAGTGTGTCATTTTTGTTTTTATGATGTTAAAATAAGAATAAATACAATTAGAAATTTATAGAACGACCGTTGAAAAAAATACGGTGGATCACACGGCCATATAAAATTGGTGATAATAATGTACACCATAAACAAGATCGAACCAAACATGTGAAATCAAATACGACACTGACACAGACACAACTAATATGAAATAAAACCATTCTATTTTTGGTGGAGAGCGAAAAATGTCTACTGTAGAGAACGGTATTCGTTGAGTTAAACCGTGTGTAGGGTGACGGTTGTCATGCACGCATGGTTTGGGTTTAACACGGGTCAAGTTGTAGTTATGTTAAAATCCGTGGCACCTATAACAATTGAAGAATATCTGCAGGAATAGTAAGACTGTGAAAAAAACGACTGATCGATTGTTATAGAATGACCGTAGTGTACAATTTGTCAAACAAATACAATACTTGCAAATGTAATGTCGGCCAGCGCCCATCTTACTTGTCCGAAGTTGTCGACACCGACTTCACTGGAGATCGCGTTTTCTAACTAGGCGGCTGGCAAGCGGACTAACACGTTACATAAATCTGTTGAATTACAATTACGGTTTTTATGTTTGCGCCCAATGTCTCGTTATAAAATAAAGGATTCAAATTTTGCAGGGTATTCCGTTTTTTTGCGAACTCTGGGCGAAATACTTTCATGAGCTGTACGTAGTTCACTTACAGCCAAAACAAAGTCAGCTTGGACATTAAGTTGTGAGACGCGAAAAAACAAACGCTGCCAGTGATAGATTACGTTCACTGAATAAAAGAACAAAATAAACGCAATCAAAGGCGCCGACCACACGCTTTGAAAATAAATAGAACGCGTTGCTAAGAGGAATCGCATCTGCATCTCGACGACGTCTCCGGTCATGAGCAGGGTTTGCCGCGTCTTAGAAAAAATTAAAGTTAAAAAGGAATCAGTGTCGGGGAACCATTCACAATGTTTGCATGAAAAATCCCACGCGAAAGCGTTTTTTTTCTTCCTGTTACAAACACTATGATACCTGAATCCCGATTAATTCATAAATATGAATCGGTAAGGGTCAATTTCCTGCAATCCTTCAAGATTAAATTTGCCTCCTAAAATCTTTCTAACGATGAGCTGGAAGATTGCCATAATTGAGTGCCACCATTTCTGTTCTAAGATTTATTCAGTATAATAATACAAATGTTCACCCCAACAGAAGTGGACATACAGTTTTAGCGACCCGAAGAGCTCATTGTCAACCGAGGCGAAGCTCTACGATAAAGACTTTCCGTTCCCAAAAAATAATAAGAAGAAAAAAACTTCTCGTTCCCGACATTACGAAATTCTTTCGTTTTGGGGAAAAACCTATAAAAAAAACCGATTTTGACAAAATAATTTAGAAATTGATATTAAGAATAATTCATAACGAAATCTATTTCATATGTACCCATATTTTTTTTCATAATTACTGATTACACACGAATATTACAGAAAAAAATAATTTGCTATATTATCTATATTTGTGCCTTTTATTTGTTTTGAATCGTGACTGAAAGGAGCTAGATGAAATTACAAACTATGTAGTGTGTTCGACAACTCGTGTATGAACAACAATTTTAATAAATATGATTTTACTTGGTAAAATTACTGTATTTTTCTACATAAAAACAAATGAATTTCACAATGTCTTTGTTATCATAGCGTTGTTGGTAATAGTTGAAAATGATACATCCACGTGAACTTGCTTATATGAGATCTAAGGAGTCTGTTTTCAACAGCCGTATACATCTAACTGCGTCATCGCTAAGTTTCCTTGTGGACCACGAGTTCTGTTCCTTGTTTGCACGTTTTCATGTTCACACAATCGCAGACATTATTTGTAAGGGTGCCCTTTGAAATGGCACATTTTCTCGATGTTTTAGCGAGTACTCCGCGAGTATATGGCTTGTTCTCACATCAGCATAATTTTCCTCGAGTTCACTCATCGCTTTCCCACATGCACTTCTCGTTCTTTGCTGCTAACTTTTTTTGCACTCTAATATGGTGTTGTTTTTGTCTTTCTAAACATCGAGTTTATTTTTGACATTCAACGAGATCGCTTGAATTTTGAATTTGATGACGGTTCGAATTTATCCACTTTTACAGTGATCAACATTGCGTTCGAGTAGTAATTACAAGCCTGATTTACATTTTTCTTGCGGTGTTTTTCGTCAATGTATTAAATATAAGTGCTTTGGGAAATAACATAATTATATTGTGCGAGTGAAAGAGTTTGGTGAGACTGTCACAACACGTTTTATTTATTTCCAACGCGCGTGGTCGGCGCCTCTGATTGCGATTATTTTGTATTTTTGTTTTCAAAATGTATCACTGGCTGCGTTTGTTTTGTTTTCCTCAACAAAAACTGTTCCGAGATCTCTTTCATTTTTCGTCCGGCTGCTGCCAATCCAATAATTCGTCGCCGCATGTACTCAGACAAGCGATTAATCGTCACAATCATTATACTAGTAGTTTAAGTCCAATTGATTTGTAGAAATTCAGCTATGCGATAATTATATGTGCAGTTTTGTTTTGCGCACCCAGACACGAGCAAAAGTTAACCAATAGATTTTCTGAACTACAGCATTCGTATTACTTATGCAAATTGAGTAAGGGTCATAGTGCGAGTTGCGTTCAAAAATAACAAAGTGTCAAATTATTTTGAGCGCCGTTCGGAATAAATTTAGTCAAAATCACACACAGAAACACACACACAACACACAAATACTAGTACTCAATACATATCGCGATTGACCAGTTATATAGCTGCTTGAACTACACACACAAGGACGTAAATATGTAAATACAGGTCACAGTTCGACTTGCGTAGCAAACGTTACAATGTGTCAAGTGATTTGAAGGCGTCTTTGTTCCAAAACAGAGAAGCAATAGGCGTTGTGTTTTGAATCGTCATTAAAACCTAAATTTATTACGAATACAAACTTAAGTTGATACATACAATGTACGATCATTGTTACTCCAGCGGTCGGCTGGCAAGCGGATGTTTCTGAAGCCAGCCATAGCAGGAGTGAGCGAGCGAACAAAAGCGAGCGAGCGAGCGAACAAAAGCGAACGCGAGCGAGCGGAAAAAAAGCGGTCGGTTTCCGGTCGGAAAGCAGCGAGCGGTCGGAAATTAAGCGATAAGCGGTCGGAAAAAAAGCGATAAAAGCGGGAGGTTGGGCGGAATGAGTACTGTATTTTATTATTACAACTATTAATGAATAAATCTTAGTCAGTGGCCTCCCTATTGTAAATGTAAAACCCACCCAGAATATGAGTCAACCTGTTTTTTAGTGTTCAAACCCAGGTAGGATTTGGTGGCTTCTCTGTCATACCCAACCAGGGTTAAGATCAATCAAAATTATCGTTTGTTAATGTATCATCTAATGTAAAATTATTAAAAAATATGCAATATTATTCTAAGTTGTCATGAATTTATAATATTATCAGAATTTTGACTGATATGATGTCTGACAATAACAAGTACTTCAAAACATATACATTCAGGCAATACACATGTTCATATTGACGTCGCAACGACCTCGCACCTATGACGCCGAGTAGCTGAATGGAGGGATTCTCTACAATAACAAATAATGTGTTAAAAGTGACTAAACGGTGTAGTTCACTATGTTCTTGACTAAAGTTGAGAATAAAATCTCATCAGAAATACTAATCAATGCACATATAATAGAAACAACTATACTAGCATTACACATGTAGCCTGGCCTTTATGGTTTTAATGACTATTTCCAGGAAGATAATAATGTGACTGTTTCTAGCAGGTGAATACTGTAGAATACTTTATTTTCGCTAGGAATTTATTTTCGCTGAAGGGATGATTCCGTGAAAATAAAATCCAGTGAATATACTTTTTTTCCTATATTTCACATTAAACTCGTCAAAAATCAGTGAAAATAAATTCCATACAAAATTCCCAAAAAGCCTTTTCAGCAAAAATTAATTCTAGCGAAAATAAAGTATTCCACAGTACTTTATTTTCGCTTGGAATTTATTTTAGCTATTTTCGCTGAAGGGATGATTCTGTGAAAATAAAATCCAGCAAATGTTTTACATTCAACTCATCAAAAATCAGTGAAAAATAAATTCCATAATGAGTGCCCAGAAAGCTTTTTCAGCTAAAATTTATTCCAGCAAAAATAAAGTATTCCACAGTAACAGACAAAAAGTCTAGTTTTTAAAAACCTGTTACAGCACTTCAAATGTTACTGTAGTCAGTCAAAACAATTTCTTATTTATTCTCAATAGCCAGGATTGCAGTCATGGCACATCATGGTTTACAATATGAAATGAGGCTATAATTTCCACTGCCAACATTTGCACATGTTTACGTATTTTACTGTAATTTCTTTCCTAATTTTGGACTGAATCCACATAATTTACTATTGGGGTACACAAATTGTTCAACATTTATGGAAAAATACAAAAAAAAATGATGCAGGTGTATTTTTGTGAAAGGTGACACAAGTTGGCTTTGGTGATCAAAGGGTTAATCTTTGTTTGCCATGGTAATATAGCATTTGTCACGAATGTGAGATCTTGCTAACAAAAGAACTGACGTAATTACACAGTACAGTGCATAAAAGAGATCAAATACTGTAAAGACAACATGTGCAGACAAAGACATTTTCAACCTAAACTGCATTACATTGCTGTGACTTTCAGTGATTTGTTGTGATTTCAAGGAAGTTTATTGCTTTAAAGCTCTCAAAAAATTACTTCAATATGATCATAAATATGTCTGTGGTTATTTTAGTTTGTATTTAATCATTTGTTTGCTTTAAACAAACATCCCCATGAATAAATATTGATGATGTAATGCGTAGTGACATCATTAGAAACAAAGCTATTATTGATGATGTAATGCGTAGTGACATCATTAGAAACAAAGCTATTATTGATGATGTAATGCGTAGTGACATCATTAGAAACAAAGCTATTATTGATGATGTAATGCGTAGTGACATCATTAGAAACAAAGCTATTATTGCAGCATATGTAAAGAGTTAAAGTCGTCTGACACGTGGTATGTGGGTCTCATGAAATGTACACAAGGCACGTAAAATAGGTTAGCTGCACCACGATTGTGATAATGACTACAGTGCTTTAGCTGTAAAATGGGTTAGCTGCACCACGATTGTGATAATGACTACAGTGCTTTAGCCGTAAAATGGGTTAGCTGCACACCGATTGTGATAATGACTACAGTGCTTTAGCCGTAAAATGGGTTAGCTGCACCACGATTGTGATAATGACTACAGTGCTTTAGCCGTAAAATGGGTTAGCTGCACCACGATTGTGATAATGACTACAGTGCTTTAGCCGTAAAATGGGTTAGCTGCACCACGATTGTGATAATGACTACAGTGCTTTAGCCGTAAAATGGGTTAGCTGCACCACGATTGTGATAATGACTACAGTGCTTTAGCCGTAAAATGGGTTAGCTGCACCATGATTGTGATAATGACTACAGTGCTTTAGCCGTAAAATGGGTTAGCTGCACACCGATTGTGATAATGACTACAGTGCTTTAGCCGTAAAATGGGTTAGCTGCACCACGATTGTGATAATGACTACAGTGCTTTAGCCGTAAAATGGGTTAGCTGCACACCGATTGTGATAATGACTACAGTGCTTTAGCCGTAAAATGGGTTAGCTGCACACCGATTGTGATAATGACTACAGTGCTTTAGCCGTAAAATGGGTTTGCTGCACCACGATTGTGATAATGACTACAGTGCTTTAGCCGTAAAATGGGTTAGCTGCACCACGATTGTGATAATGACTACAGTGCTTTAGCCGTAAAATGGGTTAGCTGCACACCGATTGTGATAATGACTACAGTGCTTTAGCCGTAAAATGGGTTAGCTGCACACCGATTGTGATAATGACTACAGTGCTTTAGCCGTAAAATGGGTTAGCTGCACCACGATTGTGATAATGACTACAGTGCTTTAGCCGTAAAATGGGTTAGCTGCACCATGATTGTGATAATGACTACAGTGCTTTAGCCGTAAAATGGGTTAGCTGCACCACGATTGTGATAATGACTACAGTGCTTTAGCCGTAAAATGGGTTAGCTGCACACCGATTGTGATAATGACTACAGTGCTTTAGCCGTAAAATGGGTTAGCTGCACCACGATTGTGATAATGACTACAGTGCTTTAGCCGTAAAATGGGTTAGCTGCACACCGATTGTGATAATGACTACAGTGCTTTAGCCGTAAAATGGGTTAGCTGCACCACGATTGTGATAATGCCTACAGTGCTTTAGCCGTAAAATGGGTTAGCTGCACCACGATTGTGATAATGACTACAGTGCTTTAGCCGTAAAATGGGTTAGCTGCACCATGATTGTGATAATGACTACAGTGCTTTAGCCGTAAAATGGGTTAGCTGCACCACGATTGTGATAATGACTACAGTGCTTTAGCCGTAAAATGGGTTAGCTGCACACCGATTGTGATAATGACTACAGTGCTTTAGCCGTAAAATGGGTTAGCTGCACACCGATTGTGATAATGACTACAGTGCTTTAGCCGTAAAATGGGTTAGCTGCACCACGATTGTGATAATGACTACAGTGCTTTAGCCGTAAAATGGGTTAGCTGCACCACGATTGTGATAATGACTACAGTGCTTTAGCCGTAAAATGGGTTAGCTGCACCACGATTGTGATAATGACTACAGTGCTTTAGCCGTAAAATGGGTTAGCTGCACCACGATTGTGATAATGACTACAGTGCTTTAGCCGTAAAATGGGTTAGCTGCACACCGATTGTGATAATGACTACAGTGCTTTAGCCGTAAAATGGGTTAGCTGCACCACGATTGTGATAATGAATACAGAGCTTTAGTCGTAAAATGGGTTAGCTGCACACCGATTGTGATAATGACTACAGTGCTTTAGCCGTAAAATGGGTTAGCTGCACCACGATTGTGATAATGACTACAGTGTCATAGCTAAACCAACTCATGTACAGTGGTTTTGTATGGAGCAGGGTATTTGACTTGGTTAGCAATGAAAATAGGGAATTTCAGTTAAAATATATTTTCCACAAATGGGGAGGAGGCTATCATTTTAAACAAAGTACGCTAATAAGGCTCAGAAGAAAAACATTCATGTTCTGGTTATCATGTGTGTCAGGTTTTTTCAGATATATCAGAATGTTAGAACAAATAAAAAATAATTAAATTCTCATGAAAATAAAATGCTAGCACAACATATATTGATCTTGGAAAATAAATTGAACCCATAAATTGGATCAGAAACTTTCTTTTTTTTCCCTGAGCCTAAGATTGATCATCCTAATGAATAAAAATCAGCATCAAAACAGACACTCAAGGAATACATGATAGAAAGGTTGCTAGACATGATATAGGAACTTACTGATAAGGTCTACTAGTAAGATTGATGAATGAGCATTCCTCTATCTATAATGGAGGATTACATTCATTGGAATTGCATGAATGATGATGGAATCATCCCCATATCGTTTAAAGTACTGAAATTATACAATCTAGCCATCGACATGTCTATAATATTAACATGTGTAAAGATACTCCCGGATAATGCCAGCTGATGTTTTCTGTGTCTGTCAACAAGGTTGTAACAATTGTCTGTTGCCATCATCATCGTTGTCGTCATCACTCCCATTATCGCTATGGTCCCCTAGCTATATTTTATTTGATATAGCTCCCATGCCACATACACAATGTGTATAAAATATGTTTTTGTTGGCACAAATTCAAATGCAGCGCACAAAGACTGAAGTGCTTTCTCGATATACTAACACACAGATATTTTCTGAAAGTTCAACTGACTATACATGAAAGTGAAAAAAAAATATGTGCTACCCAAACAAAAATACTGATATTATAAATTCATGACAACTTAGAATAATATTGCATATTTTAAACTTAAATTAAGAGTCCTAGTTAGTATGAGTAGGCAATAATAAGTATGACAAAATCACAAAATTATTGTTACCAAGGAAACAAACTCCAGTACCCTATTTTTTTATTTGCATATATTTTCATCCACAATTTGATGCAGCCTTTCTCACTCAGGAAATATCAAGAATTGAAATTCCGTTCCAGTTTTCTACATTTTTCTTCATTAGCAGTATACCACTTTTAGGAGACTGGTATACAGTGTTTCCTCTTTTAGAAACAAACCTCAAAGTCATTACTTTGACTCAAGTAGAATTGCAACCATGCAAAACAGTCTTTTTAATTTCTAGTTGTGAAACGTTTACACCAACAAATTTTCAACAAAATTAATATACCCTTGATGCAAATTTGCCATGATCTTGTTAATGAGCATGAATCTTTTTATCTGACAAGTAGTTTCCCATTTTATTCTTTCATTGTGTTCACTGATTTATGAAGCCATGTTATTTGAAATAGCAATTGTAATGACACTAGACATGGTCAAAAACAAAGTCACTCAACTGCTATTTGCATTTAAGTTCTAACCCTGTTTGTGGATCAGAAAATAAAGAATACAAATATGAAAAAAGGTGTATGCAAGAGCATCTATTAATACAACAAATACAATACTGTATGTTTTTCTACACAAGTCATAACTGTGATTTAACCAAATAATCTTTCTCTTAAATTTAATTTTAGAAAACCTAAATTTAAAGAAGCATTACCTTCACTGAATATCCCATTTAATAATTTAAATAATTCTATATGCTGGTGAATATTGCAAAGGTCAATATTACTATAAAACACAAAGAACAAGGGAGGTTATCAATGAAAAGAGCGGACACAATAGAGTAGGACATCCTATTGTGAGTTGTTAAGTCCCCTATTGTTATCTGCCTTAATTGGTAGAAAATGATCCCTAACCTGTCATTTAAATTGGGTAAATCTCTATATAGAACAAGAATTGTTAATCCCTGTATACATCCATGGACGATCAGGCTAAGAATTCATTGAAATGAAACAAGGGAACCTCTAAAAAAAGAAAGATATAAAAAAAAAAAAAGATTTATAAAAAAAAAAATTGGAGACCCAGTCATGCTTTTCAGGTGATATATTTATAAACAAATGATCAAGTTTTGAAAGCATCCAGTATATATCACAAATATTGCATTTCAAAGTAATCAATTGTCTCAATAGTATGGGAGTAATCCTATTTGATGAACTCATTCCGTTTGGTGCTCTCATTAGTCAGGTTCACAGTATAGATTTGTTATGAATAAACTATAGATGAATGTACAAACATGAAATAGACTAGTTTATAGTCATAGAGTATAATTAACTCATTTTTAGCAAGAAATTACTCTTTCTGTACTTAGTTACACTCCATACATCCAGGTCTCGTAACATATTACAGTACAAGCAATAATAATAGTCAAATGACAGCTATATATCACCAGCTGAACTATTAGAGTTTTATTGGATCCAAATAACTACAGGACAATGTCACCAATTCATCAGGTGTTGAGTATTGTTTGTTCTCAAAGTCCAATTAATTACTTCTATTGCCCCTATAGGAACTGGCTGTCTATTCTTTCAGCCTCCAGGGAGACATGTTACACTTGAGTTGAAATGACATATTGTGCAAGTCTTTTTATATAGATTTGGGTGTATACAAGGTACATGTATGATATGTACTCAAGGTCAAGGACAGTGTTACCTTCCAAATAGGTAGCAAAGTGGGTCTGGGCCTATGATGGATAGGTCTTAATTAGAGTTGAATATCAAAGACAAACTGACCCGTACCATGGGTGAATGTAAGTGTGCTAAAAGCAACAGGAAGGCCAAAGCCACAGAATGAGATTGCAGATTCACTAATGAATATTCTAAGATTGACCACAGATTAAAGCTTGGTGGTCGCCGTGCTGCGCATGTGCAACATTTGTGTTGATAAACATTGATTTTCCCATAATCCAATGCGCTTTTCTAATGAAATCACAAGTATGAGTTTTAACCCGGGCTCGACATGCACTGATTACTGCCAGTGACTCGTTCGATATCTTCCAATCACCTAAAAATTACCTAATTAAAGCTTGGAAACGTCTCAGTTCATACTTGTTGATCTGCGCAACAGTCAAAGTCACCGTCTTTGTTTATACGAGACCCAAATATCTGGCGTATGCATGGCGCGACGACTACCACCCTTTATTTTCACACATGGAATATGGTTTCCATTTCAAAATATCCACCATATCAGCATGCACTTGCAAAACTTTTTTCAACTTACCCATAATAAAATGTGACACAAACAGTGAGATCAATCAGTCTGGTAAGCCTACATCAACTCACTTATAATTTCAAACCCCTATAATTATAAAATCCTACATGTATCTAACTACTGTAAAATACTTTATTTTAGCTGGAATTATTTTTTGGAAAATATTTTCACTGATTTTTGACGAGTTGAATATAAAATTTAGAAAAAAAAGTTTATTCACTGGATTTTATATTCACTGAATTATGCCTTTAATAAAAATAAAGCGAAAATGATGTATTTACAGTAATCTTTTCATATATTATATTATTCATGATAGTCATAAATCATATTCCACATATATGAGAAAATGTCACTGCAGGTAACAATCTGAAACATTTTTAATATAAAAGTAAATGCTTTTCAGTGTAGAGAATAGTAACAGGCTGGATAGAAGATATTTTTTTCACACAGCACACAGTTGGTACAATCCTTCCAGTGTCATCAACTCTACAGGGCTTAGACGAACCCATAACAAACTACTAGTTATGCTAATATTTGATCAAACTGTACGTTTGTTTTTCTTTTGTGTTATTAAATACGTTATTATATTATTATTCCAAAGGTTGCAGCCAGTAAATCAATAGAATTATTTCAAGAGTGTAGTAGAGGTTTTCTGAAATTTAATTCACAATTTTTATCAAAGAATCCTTTTGAACCATACCAACGTATATATTTTATAAAAACCCTACTTCATACTAATTAAAAATCAATGTTATGTCAGGTGACAATTGATGTGGACATGTGATTGCTAAGTAAATAAATCCTTCATTAAATAATTAAATGAGTAACGTGAACAAGTCAAAAGTGAAACCCAAAATTTTTTGTCTCAACAAATTTAAAATAAAACACCAAAAATATAACCTTTAGATATTGCATAGTTTTGTTTGTAATTACAACAAAAGCCAAGAAAAGAAACTTTTATAAGGGTCTCATTTGCACATTTTTTATTCTATTGTTCAAGTAACAACCATGAAATAACAAGGTCATGTATACAATGTTTCATTACTAAATAGTATTAGATTGAGTTTGCAATGGGATTTTCAATTTGACCCTGAATTACATCGTCATACCCATCCAACATCCCTACCATTCTACCTCATACATCACAATACCTTCCAACAATCCTACCATTCTACCTCATACATCACCATACCCTACCACAACCCTACCATTCTACCTCATACATCACCATACCCTCCCACAACCCTACCATTCTACCTCATACATCACCATACCCATCCAACAATCCTACCATTCTACCTCATACATCACCATACACATTCAACAACACTACCATTCTACCTCATACATTACCATACCCATCCAACAACCCTACCATTCTACCTCATACATCACCATACCCATCCAACAACGCTACCATTCTACCTCATACATCACCATACCCTCCCAACAACCCTACCATTCTACCTCATACATCACCATACCCTTCAACAACCCTACCATTCTACCTCATACATCACCATACCCATCCAACAACCCTACCATTCTACCTCATACATCACCATACCCATTCAACAACCCTACCATTCTACCTCACACATTACCATACCCATTCAACAACCCTACCATTCTACCTCATACATTACCATACCCTCCAACAACCCTACCATTCTACCTCATACATCACCATACCCTCCAACAGTCCTACCATTCTACCTCATACATCACCATACCCATCCAACAACCCTACCATTCTACCTCATACATCACCATACCCATCCAACAATCCTACCATTCTACCTCATACATCACCATACCCTCCCACCTCATACATCACCATACCCATCCAACAATCCTACCATTCTACCTCATACATTACCATACCCATCCAACAACCCTACCATTCTACCTCATACATCACCATACCCATCCAACAACCCTACCATTCTACCTCATACATTACCATACCCGTCCAACAACCCTACCGATCTACCTCATACATCACCATACCATCCAACAACCCTACCATTCTACCTCATACATAACCATACCCATCCAACAAACCCACCGATCTACCTCATACATCACCATACCCATCCAACAACCCTACCATCCTACCTCATACATAACCATACCCATCCAACAATTCTACCATTCTACCTCATACATAACCATACCCATCCAACAATTCTACCATTCATTTTGAAATTGTAAATTGTCCTGCCCCATCTTATCTACATTAAACTAGTAGTGCATAATTGGTACATTTGAAAGGAGTGAGAGGAAATAACGATAGGTAAAAAGAAATATCTGATAATTAGAGGTGAGTGATTTTACTAATGAGTCGTTAATGAGTGAATCAACTGATAAGTAAGACTGTTCAGCTAAGACCAGGGATAAGTGTAGACACACCCGATTTCAATAATAAATAGTGTCACAGTCTAAGCTGTTTGTGAAATGGCCGAATTGGGATTATGGTGAGAAAATTAACCTTATGATTGATAACATAACTAAAGACAGACCAGTTGATATATTGGCAAAACAGTGACTTGATTTATGCAAATCAGAAATCATATCAATGTACTGAAATATTATCTACATAGAAATTATTGAAAAAAAACATAATTGGCAACAGATATGTTACTGTTTTAACAGTACAATGAATCATTACAATAAAATTTCAACTTTTCTATTTACAAGTACTCGTAGTGTAATTAATATATCACTATTGAGGAAGTGAATTTATTAATGTAAGTGCAAGGGTCTTCGCAAATCAATAAGCAATGACATCAAGCAGACCGATACGGTTTATTTCTAGACTTCCTGTCACAACGGTTTTAAGTGCTATTCAGATGACAAGTGACTTTAAAGACAGCTGCATCTTGGCTTGCCAAAAAAAAGTGATATTTATGCAAAAAGCTGCAGTAGTATTTCAAGTGCATATGTGTATTCCGAACGTACATGTTGTTGACATATTGATTGGAACTAGACCTGCAACGTTTAACCAAAACATTTTTTTGTATGTAAACTCCCTTAAGTAATGCATGGAAAAACCTGTATTTCAAAATTAAAATATAATGTGATTTCCTTGTCCAAGCACTTAAATATGTAATCACTCATTCATATGTATGTATCCCCGAGGTTGTTGTTATCTTGACACCCTCATTTTTAACATCCTCCTCCCTACATAAAAATGATTCGTCCCTAATACTGCTTCCATGAGTTATTACATTGTATCCTGGCCCCTGAATGTGAATATTGCATTGTGAGGAGGCAAAAAGTATTTACCCTGAGTAGCCAGACAGCTTACAGACAAGCCATGTTTTTGCTATCTCATGGGAGAATTATGTGCCATTTTTCAAACTTGACAGATATTGGTGTCTAGCAACTCCAGGCACTATAGCTGATAAAATATGTCGCTCCCTACATCATCTGATTTACTACTGTAATTTATAGAGCAAGTCAGAGAGCCAAGTATGCTGCAAATTGGCACTCACTTCAACAAACCATAACTCATGATGATCCATGTGCCATGCACTCAGTCATCTCAGCTCTCTGAATCCCTACCATGAGGTGTAATTAATATAAAGTTGATAAGCAAATAGTGCGTCACATGGGATCCCCAGACATATGCATATATACCAAGGATTAATACTTGATAGATGGGTCTGCAGTGATGCATATCTGAGACAACAGTATTACAAGGTATGATGTAATTGACTTAGATTGTACACAACATACAGTACAGTACAGTTTCCATGACATTGTACTCAGCCAGGGGGTGGGGTATGGATGTGTTAGGGTTGGGTCTGTAATATTGCATATCTGAGACAACAGTATTACAAGGTATGATGTAATTGACTTAGATTGTACACAACATACAGTACAGTATTCATAACATTGTACTCAGCCAGGGGGTGGGGTACGGATGTGTTAGGGTTGGGTCTGTAATATTGCATATCTGAGACAACAGTATTACAAGGTATGATGTAATTGACTTAGATTGTACACAACATACAGTACAGTATTCATAACATTGTACTCAGCCAGGGGGTGGGGTACGGATGTGTTAGCGTTGGGCTTGTAATATTGCATATCTGAGACAACAGTATTACAAGGTATGATGTAATTGACTTAGATTGTACACAACATACAGTACAGTATCCATGACATTGTACTCAGCCAGGGGGTGGGGTATTGATGTGTTAGGGTTGGGCCTGTAATATTGCATATCTGAGACAACAGTATTACAAGGTATGATGTAATTGACTTAGATTGTACACAATATACAGTACAGTACAGTTTCCATGACATTGTACTCAGCCAGGGGGTGGGGTATTGATGTGTTAGGGTTGGGCCTGTAATATTGCATATCTGAAACAACAATATTACAAGGTATGATGTAATTGACTTAGATTGTACACAACATACAGTACAGTACAGTTTCCATGACATTGTACTCAGCCAGGGGGTGGGGTATTGATGTGTTAGGGTTGGGCTTGTAATATTGCATATCTGAGACAACAGTATTACAAGGTATGATGTAATTGACTTAGATTGTACACAACATACAGTACAGTATTCATAACATTGTACTCAGCCAGGGGGTGGGGTATGGATGTGTTAGGGTTGGGCCTGTAATATTGCATATCTGAGACAACAGTATTACAAGGTATGATGTAATTGACTTAGATTGTACACAACATACAGTACAGTATTCATAACATTGTACTCAGCCAGGGGGTGGGGTACGGATGTGTTAGGGTTGGGTCTGTAATATTGCATATCTGAGACAACAGTATTACAAGGTATGATGTAATTGACTTAGATTGTACACAACATACAGTACAGTATTCATAACATTGTACTCAGCCAGGGGGTGGGGTACGGATGTGTTAGGGTTGGGTCTGTAATATTGTATATCTGAGACAACAGTATTACAAGGTATGATGTAATTGACTTAGATTGTACACAACATACAGTACAGTATTCATAACATTGTACTCAGCCAGGGGGTGGGGTATGGATGTGTTAGGGTTGGGCTTGTAATATTGCATATCTGAGACAACAGTATTACAAGGTATGATGTAATTGACTTAGATTGTACACAACATACAGTACAGTACAGTTTCCATGACATTGTACTCAGCCAGGGGGTGGGGTATTGATGTGTTAGGGTTGGGCTTGTAATATTGCATATCTGAGACAACAGTATTACAAGGTATGATGTAATTGACTTAGATTGTACACAACATACAGTACAGTATTCATAACATTGTACTCAGCCAGGGGGTGGGGTATTGATGTGTTAGGGTTGGGCCTGTAATATTGCATATCTGAAACAACAGTATTACAAGGTATGATGTAATTGACTTAGATTGTACACAACATACAGTACAGTACAGTTTCCATGACATTGTACTCAGCCAGGGGGTGGGGTATGGATGTGTTAGGGTTGGGCTTGTAATATTGCATATCTGAGACAACAGTATTACAAGGTATGATGTAATTGACTTAGATTGTACACAACATACAGTACAGTTTCCATGACATTGTACTCAGCCAGGGGGTGGGGTATTGATGTGTTAGGGTTGGGTCTGTAATATTGCATATCTGAAACAACAATATTACAAGGTATGATGTAATTGACTTAGATTGTACACAACATACAGTACAGTACAGTTTCCATGACATTGTACTCAGCCAGGGGGTGGGGTATTGATGTGTTAGGGTTGGGCTTGTAATATTGCATATCTGAGACAACAGTATTACAAGGTATGATGTAATTGACTTAGATTGTACACAATATACAGTACAGTATTCATAACATTGTACTCAGCCAGGGGGTGGGGTATGGATGTGTTAGGGTTGGGCTTGTAATATTGCATATCTGAGACAACAGTATTACAAGGTATGATGTAATTGACTTAGATTGTACACCACATACAGTACAGTATTCATAACATTGTACTCAGCCAGGGGGTGGGGTACGGATGTGTTAGGGTTGGGCTTGTAATATTGCATATCTGAGACAACAGTATTACAAGGTATGATGTAATTGACTTAGATTGTACACAACATACAGTACAGTATTCATAACATTGTACTCAGCCAGGGGGTGGGGTACGGATGTGTTGGGGTTGGGCTTGTAATATTGCATATCTGAGACAACAGTATTACAAGGTATGATGTAATTGACTTAGATTGTACACAACATACAGTACAGTATTCATAACATTGTACTCAGCCAGGGGGTGGGGTACGGATGTGTTAGCGTTGGGCTTGTAATATTGCATATCTGAGACAACAGTATTACAAGGTATGATGTAATTGACTTAGATTGTACACCACATACAGTACAGTACAGTTTCCATGACATTGTACTCAGCCAGGGGGTGGGGTATGGATGTGTTAGGGTTGGGTCTGTAATATTGCACATCTGAGACAACAGTATTACAAGGTATGATGTAATTGACTTAGATTGTACACAACATACAGTACAGTATTCATAACATTGTACTCAGCCAGGGGGTGGGGTACGGATGTGTTAGCGTTGGGCTTGTAATATTGCATATCTGAGACAACAGTATTACAAGGTATGATGTAATTGACTTAGATTGTACACAACATACAGTACAGTACAGTTTCCATGACATTGTACTCAGCCAGGGGGTGGGGTATGGATGTGTTAGGGTTGGGTCTGTAATATTGCACATCTGAGACAACAGTATTACAAGGTATGATGTAATTGACTTAGATTGTACACAACATACAGTACAGTATCCATGACATTGTACTCAGCCAGGGGGTGGGGTACGGATGTGTTAGCGTTGGGCTTGTAATATTGCATATCTGAGACAACAGTATTACAAGGTATGATGTAATTGACTTAGATTGTACACAACATACAGTACAGTATTCATAACATTGTACTCAGCCAGGGGGTGGGGTATTGATGTGTTAGGGTTGGGCTTGTAATATTGCATATCTGAAACAACAATATTACAAGGTATGATGTAATTGACTTAGATTGTACACAACATACAGTACAGTACAGTTTCCATGACATTGTACTCAGCCAGGGGGTGGGGTATGGATGTGTTAGGGTTGGGTCTGTAATATTGCACATCTGAGACAACAGTATTACAAGGTATGATGTAATTGACTTAGATTGTACACAACATACAGTACAGTATCCATGACATTGTACTCAGCCAGGGGGTGGGGTACGGATGTGTTAGGGTTGGGCTTGTAATATTGCATATCTGAGACAACAGTATTACAAGGTATGATGTAATTGACTTAGATTGTACACAACATACAGTACAGTATCCATGACATTGTACTCAGCCAGGGGGTGGGGTACGGATGTGTTGGGGTTAGGCTTGTAATATTGCATATCTGAGACAACAGTATTACAAGGTATGATGTAATTGACTTAGATTGTACACAACATACAGTACAGTATCCATGACATTGTACTCAACCAGGGGGTGGGGTACGGATGTGTTAGGGTTGGGCTTGTAATATTGCATATCTGAGACAACAGTATTACAAGGTATGATGTAATTGACTTAGATTGTACACAATATACAGTACAGTATCCATGACATTGTACTCAGCCAGGGGGTGGGGTACGGATGTGTTAGGGTTGGGCTTGTAATATTGCATATCTGAGACAACAGTATTAAAAGGAATGATGTAATTGACTTAGATTGTACACAACATACAGTACAGTATTCATGACATTGTACTTAGCCAGGGGGTGGGGTATTGATGTGTTAGGGTTGGGCCTGTAATATTGCATATCTGAGACAACAGTATTACAAGGTATGATGTAATTGACTTAGATTGTACACAACATACAGTACAGTATTCATAACATTGTACTCAGCCAGGGGGTGGGGTATGGATGTGTTAGGGTTGGGCTTGTAATATTGCATATCTGAGACAACAGTATTACAAGGTATGATGTAATTGACTTAGATTGTACACAACATACAGTACAGTATCCATGACATTGTACTCAGCCAGGGGGTGGGGTACGGATGTGTTAGGGTTGGGCTTGTAATATTGCATATCTGAGACAACAGTATTACAAGGTATGATGTAATTGACTTAGATTGTACACAACATACAGTACAGTATTCATGACATTGTACTTAGCCAGGGGGTGGGGTATTGATGTGTTAGGGTTGGGCCTGTAATATTGCATATCTGAGACAACAGTATTACAAGGTATGATGTAATTGACTTAGATTGTACACAACATACAGTACAGTATTCATAACATTGTACTCAGCCAGGGGGTGGGGTATGGATGTGTTAGGGTTGGGCTTGTAATATTGCATATCTGAGACAACAGTATTACAAGGTATGATGTAATTGATATAGATTGTACACAACATACAGTACAGTATCCATGACATTGTACTCAGCCAGGGGGTGGGGTACGGATGTGTTAGGGTTGGGCCTGTAATATTGCATATCTGAGACAACAGTATTACAAGGTATGATGTAATTGACTTAGATTGTACACAACATACAGTACAGTATTCATAACATTGTACTCAGCCAGGGGGTGGGGTATGGATGTGTTAGGGTTGGGCTTGTAATATTGCATATCTGAGACAACAGTATTACAAGGTATGATGTAATTGACTTAGATTGTACACAACATACAGTACAGTACAGTTTCCATGACATTGTACTCAGCCAGGGGGTGGGGTATGGATGTGTTAGGGTTGGGTCTGTAATATTGCACATCTGAGACAACAGTATTACAAGGTATGATGTAATTGACTTAGATTGTACACAACATACAGTACAGTATCCATGACATTGTACTCAGCCAGGGGGTGGGGTATGGATGTGTTAGGGTTGGGTCTGTAATATTGCACATCTGAGACAACAATATTACAAGGTATGATGTAATTGACTTAGATTGTACACAACATACAGTACAGTATTCATGACATTGTACTCAGCCAGGGGGTGGGGTATTGATGTGTTAGGGTTGGGCTTGTAATATTGCATATCTGAGACAACAGTATTACAAGGTATGATGTAATTGACTTAGATTGTACACAACATACAGTACAGTATTCATAACATTGTACTCAGCCAGGGGGTGGGGTACGGATGTGTTAGGGTTGGGCTTGTAATATTGCATATCTGAGACAACAGTATTACAAGGTATGATGTAATTGACTTAGATTGTACACAACATACAGTACAGTACAGTTTCCATGACATTGTACTCAGCCAGGGGGTGGGGTATGGATGTGTTAGGGTTGGGTCTGTAATATTGCACATCTGAGACAACAGTATTACAAGGTATGATGTAATTGACTTAGATTGTACACAACATACAGTACAGTATTCATAACATTGTACTCAGCCAGGGGGTGGGGTATTGATGTGTTAGGGTTGGGTCTGTAATATTGCATATCTGAGACAACAGTATTACAAGGTATGATGTAATTGACTTAGATTGTACACAACATACAGTACAGTACAGTTTCCATGACATTGTACTCAGCCAGGGGGTGGGGTATGGATGTGTTAGGGTTGGGTCTGTAATATTGCATATCTGAGACAACAGTATTACAAGGTATGATGTAATTGACTTAGATTGTACACAACATACAGTACAGTATTCATAACATTGTACTCAGCCAGGGGGTGGGGTACGGATGTGTTAGCGTTGGGCTTGTAATATTGCATATCTGAGACAACAGTATTACAAGGTATGATGTAATTGACTTAGATTGTACACAACATACAGTACAGTATCCATGACATTGTACTCAGCCAGGGGGTGGGGTACGGATGTGTTAGCGTTGGGCTTGTAATATTGCATATCTGAGACAACAGTATTACAAGGTATGATGTAATTGACTTAGATTGTACACAACATACAGTACAGTATTCATGACATTGTACTTAGCCAGGGGGTGGGGTATTGATGTGTTAGGGTTGGGCCTGTAATATTGCATATCTGAGACAACAGTATTACAAGGTATGATGTAATTGACTTAGATTGTACACAACATACAGTACAGTATCCATGACATTGTACTCAGCCAGGGGGTGGGGTACGGATGTGTTGGGGTTAGGCTTGTAATATTGCATATCTGAAACAGTATTACAAGGTATGATGTAATTGACTTAGATTGTATACAACATACAGTACAGTTTCCATGACATTGTACTCAGCCAGGGGGTGGGGTATGGATGTGTTAGGGTTGGGTCTGTAATATTGCATATCTGAGACAACAGTATTACAAGGTATGATGTAATTGACTTAGATTGTAAACAACATACAGTACAGTATCCATGACATTGTACTCAGCCAGGGGGTGGGGTATGGATGTGTTAGGGTTGGGTCTGTAATATTGCATATCTGAGACAACAGTATTACAAGGTATGATGTAATTGACTTAGATTGTACACAACATACAGTACAGTATCCATGACATTGTACTCAGCCAGGGGGTGGGGTATGGATGTGTTAGTGTTTGGTCTGTAATATTGCATATCTGAGACAACAGTATTACAAGGTATGATGTAATTGACTTAGATTGTACACAACATACAGTACAGTACAGTTTTCATGACATTGTACTCAGCCAGGGGGTGGGTCATAATGATGCAGTTCTGAATGATACAGTTTTGATTTACGCAGTTCAGGTTTCCAATCCAAAGTGCAGAGGAGTTCAATTTTCACGACAATTATAATCAAAACTTAATTTCCATTAGTGAAATTGCATAATTTCTTAGAGGCAAGCCAAACCATGTTCTTGTCAAACTACCATATTTTTGTTGGTCTCTCATTTAATTTTTTTTAGTTTTATTAAAAGAATATGCATTTATTCATTCCTGAAAAAAAGTACCAAGCCATTTTTCACAGATTTGTAAAACTGTATTGCATGATAACTGCAGCAAATATTGAAATAAAATGCAACCCGTTACGTGGAATTTGTACTATCTGTCATCAACCTAAAGTCAAATATATGTGATGCGCCTTAACATGATTGCAGCCAACTAATTAGAATAAAGTTCTGCTTAAAAGGCCTGGGGAGAACACTGGTTTGCAGTCATTCTGTGGATAGCAATAATGGGCTCTTTGTCTTCTGTTCTAGTATGTATAGCAGAATTTAATATATATGTGTCTGTCAGTGGAACATGTCATGTATGCAAGTCTTTCTAATAATGATAGTAAGACTCAGTATACCTATTACCTCATTCAAGGTGATTAGTGTGCTCTATATCATCATTATCTTTATCAATGTGTGGCAGAGAAATACAAAAGAACCTAGATATCTTATTTATCTAGGTTTATTTTTGTGATTATAATAACCTGACATGTCTTTCATATAGTAACAAGTCTGGTGTGAAATTTATTGCAAATTAACAAATCCAATTATGGCAACAAGATATTTATTACGCAAAGGTTGATGATTATATCAGTTTCTATAGCAACAACCTCTGTCAAGAACAGAATTTTGTGTTGCAGACATTGTGCACACACTTTTTGATACAGGCTGGCAAGCAAGAAAATTACCTGGCAACTGAAACCAGAGAAGCGATATTTAGTAGACTGATTTATAGTTCACATAATCACTGAATACATCACAGGCAATATCCCATTAATTTCAACTGCTTGATGAAAGTCTGAATGCATTCATTAATTTCTTTTCTACCCTGTGACTGTTTACCATACATTGAAGTGAATATACACAACTCTCCTCTCAGTGAAAGTTACTCTGACAAATATACAATTCAAACTTAGCCTGTTTGTTTTTTTACACATATTTGGTGTGACAGTTGTGAACTGTTAAAGTGACTGTTGTCTTCATGTGTGGGCGTGTACACCCTAGTACAAACATACATAGTCTGATAAATAAAATATCACATGTAGATACAGAACGTTGTGAACTCAAAGTGGGAGATTGAGATACAAACAGAAAACAAACGCACAAAATCTCCCCTGCACTTTATACAGTCATTTTCCTTTAAAAGAGGTCCATGGTTGGAGATATTGCAATTTAATTCACTAAATACTGTGGATTGCTTTATTTAAACTAGATTTTTTTTTCTCAAAAGAAACAGTCATTTGTGTTTTTACATGTAGTTTATTTTCACTGATCTGAATTACATGTAAACTGCATTTTGTACATTTACAAAGAAAAACAGCAAAACTAAATTCAGAATAAAAGCTATTTCACAGTAATTGAATTGTTGGAAGCTATCACTACAATATGTTAGATTGGGTTGTATATAACACTAAGAGGTGTAAATTACATTTTTGTTTACTTTGCATCGGCCTGAATACCAGGATAAGCCTAATTATTTTAGTTTTGAATTATTCACTGGGTTTTAATTTCTCTATTTCTAAGTAAAATCCACTAAATTAAATCTACATAAACATAACAATAAAACTCATTGATTGCATGACAAATGTGATAAACTAAAACCCAGTGAATAATATATAAATGATTTTACAGTATTTAGAAAAATACTAATCCATTTAGGCGGCACATCACATACACCATTCCTATGTGAGCCCCCGACCACCCCATCCCACCCCACCACACCCCAGCTTATACTAAACACATTGACCTACACCTAAATATTGAACATCAACCATGCAATGCAATAAACAAGTTAATTGAGAGGGACAGGTATGTGGTTTAGACAGATTTATTTGGCTGTCCTGTAATCCATTTTGAACTTGACATTCAATAATCACCTGCCATGTTAGACTAATTGACCTTCCAAGACACTTAAGTCAAAGTCCATTACTTTCATAATGCTAGACCATATACAAACCATTTACTACTGTCTATCAAAGATATAAATCTATCTCAATATTTAAAGTAAGTTGTTTTTATATAGATAATTAAGTACATATTGTCTTAATTGGTTACTAAAGACTTAAATCTCATTAGGAAATGATTGACATGTAGCAAGCTTCAATATAGAATGTGAAAATTGCTGACAGGCATTTGTATTCATACACTGTCAGTAGATTCTGGATCGATCATTGTAATGAATCTACAAGCCCAATGTGGGTTATTCCCACTAGATGTAATGAATGATTGATGTGTCAACCCATGTATGAATTGTAGTGTTATGTAACCAGTATTACCATAACATAGATCCACAGTAAATGGAAAATGCAAACTCTTAGGGACAATGTCAAAAGATCTATGTCGGATAAAAAAACTTATTTGCTTTAGTTTGGGGGGGGGGGGTTGACCTCGAAAAGTTTCCATTTTACAAAAACGATTTAATTTTTTAATGAAGTCAAAACAAATCTTGAAGTGTTTGTAGTTCGTTATTTTTCTATCCAATCATGCAATTTTGATTTGTATTAAAATATAAGAAAGGTAATAGTGCCATTTACTACATGAGAACATGCATACAATGTGTAATGACAATTTCATTGTACTACCTACCTTTGTAAATTAAATGTACTTCTTAAGAGAATGGTACAAATAAAGCTTGTTTTTCTTTGTTATTAATGCATTTGTAAAGTGATTTTACATCCACCCGACAACCAACTGCTATGTCATACTACTGTCTGATTATCAATTTGTATTAAATGGTGAATGTAGTCTGACGCCATGATCAATATTTATCAATTAAGTTTCAGTGGGGGGTGAAACTAAAGGAATTAAGTTTTTTTATACATTGAACTTTTGATGTTGTCCCTTAATCATTTGGTACATTCACACTGCAGGCTCACCACATCAGCCAATCAAAGCCCGGCAATAGTTAAAACTTTTTCAAACGACTTGTACCGGTACATCTATAGTAGCAGCAGTGATTAAATTATCATAGTAAAACCACTGCAAACATGATTTGGATTACCAATATGTAGATATGATTTGGAGAAGTTCCTTAATGTCAGGCTTCACATAGTAAATTGTCAATAAGCTGGCATGGTTTGGAGTAATCCCTTAATGTCAGGTTTGGAATAGTAAATTGTCAATATGCTGACATGATTTGGAGAAATCCCTTAATGTCAGGTTTGAAATAGTAAATTGTCAATAAGCTGGCATGGTTTGGAGTAATCCCTTAATGTCAGGTTTGGAATAGTAAATTGTCAATATGCTGACATGATTTGGAGAAATCCCTAAATATCAGGTTTGGAATAGTAAATTGTCAATATGCTGACATGATTTGGAGAAATCCCTTAATGTCAGGCTTGAAATAGTAAATTGTCAATAAGCTGGCATGGTTTGGAGTAATCCCTTAATGTCAGGTTTGGAATAGTAAATTGTCAATATGCTGACATGATTTGGAGAAATCCCTAAATATCAGGTTTGGAATAGTAAATTGTCAATATGCTGACATGATTTGGAGAAATCCCTTAATGTCAGGCTTGAAATAGTAAATTGTCAATAAGCTGGCATGGTTTGGAGTAATCCCTTAATGTCAGGTTTGGAATAGTAAATTGTCAATATGCTGACATGATTTGGAGATATCCCTAAATATCAGGTTTGGAAGAGTAAATTGTCAATATGCTGACATGATTTGGAGAAATCCCTTAATGTCAGGTTTGAAATAGTAAATTGTCAATATGCTGACATGATTTGGAGATATCCCTAAATATCAGGTTTGGAAGAGTAAATTGTCAATATGCTGACATGATTTGGAGAAATCCCTTAATGTCAGGTTTGAAATAGTAAATTGTCAATATGCTGACATGATTTGGAGAAATCCCTTAATGTCAGGTTTGAAATAGTAAATTGTCAATATGCTGACATGATTTGGAGAAATCCCTTAATGTCAGGTTTGAAATAGTAAATTGTCAATATGCTGACATGATTTGGAGAAATCCCTTAATGTCAGGTTTGAAATAGTAAATTGTCAATATGCTGACACGATTTGGAGAAATCCCTAGATTTTAAACCATATTAGAGCATAATTAATTAACCTATCCGCTAGGTTATAAATCAATAAATCACAGTTCATTTAATAACCAATCAATCAATTAATTTGTGATTGGTCAATCAAATTCTAGGCTACACTAATTTCAACAATAAATCAATCATAATCAACAATCTCAGTTGGAACGTAATTGTACATCAACAACTAGAATGCAGATCAAACAAAAGATCAGTAGCTTAGAGCTTACAGCAAAGCCAAACACAATAGGATATTAAAACATTATGCAAAATTGTTCATTCAGGTAGAGTAGATGTGAAAGATGGTGCGATACACCCATTCAGAACCATGGACAGATTTAAAATGAAATAACATGAAGCCATGTAACATATGAATAATTATTAAAGACTAATATATATATTTTAATTACATGAGCGAACTGGTTTTCTATCAAATAAATCATTCTGTTTGACACACTAAATGGTGATAAAGACAAATGCAAATCAAAATAAATAAAGTTATTATTATCATAATAAAATATACTAATTTGAATTGTGAACTGCATATTTAGTTGTGTGTAAACCAGTATTTACCCCATTTTATATGATTTTTAAAACGGGTATATAAATTTGAGTGTCGGTTTATTGATGGAGTGTCAGTAAATGTGTGACAAATTACAATGTTTACGTATAAACCATCCAAACTTATCCTGGAAACACCCGCTGGGTGTCATAATCTATAAATTACATTCGAAAACTTCAAATGAATCAGTGTTGGTGATTTGAAAACTAATGATATAATCATTTCCTGAGACTATTTTTCATACTGAGTTTACTTTGTTCTAGTTCTGACTTTGAGAGCTGTATTCCGAGATCATTCCTATTACAGCTTTATTAGTATCATGGGAAGGTTATATAAAATATTTAGTGCCATGTCTTTGCACAAATTGAGATATATTTGAGTATTTGCTGATAGGTTAGCAGTAAATAATTTCTAAAACAGAGATGAATTTCCTCGATTCCAGACACATCAAAGGAAAACAAACAATGGGAAACAGAATTGATCTACGAAAATATTTGCTGTTCTTCCATATTTCTGAGGTAAGCAGTAAATAATTTCTAAAACAGAGATGAATCCAGACACATCGAAACAAACAATGGGAAACAGAATCAATCTATGAAAATGAAATCATTAGTATATACTTCTGAAAGATTATCAAATATTTCACAATATCATAACTCCCAAGACCGCAAGTTTGACATATGATTTTATACAGATGAGTCCTTGTCTTTAACCAAATACTAACCAAAAATGTGAAAACAAAAGGTGGAACAAAATAAAATGTACACAACTTTAATGTTCATGTAAGTTCTTTACATATCAATGAAGAGTAGGAAATGGAGACCCTTTGAATACCTTGCATTGTGCATTTTAGATAATAATTACTGTCAATGCGTGTACAATGCACTTTGACAATCATCAAGGAAATGGAACAAATAGTACATGCTACAGCGTGTTTGAAGGCCCATAACTCTGAATAATCATCTACTTGTTTGCTGAAATTGATTTAGACTTTCACAAAAATGTAGCACCATCAAAACAAAAACTATTTTCAAGAACTAAAACAATAAACTATGTTGTGACAAAAATTTGAATGCCTATTGTGGCTTTGTTTATTTATACTATGAAAATGTATAAATTCGACGATACAATTGTCCAATTCCGGGGTTGATTTAATCTTTCTCAATTTGATATAAATTTGTCAGAAAATTAAAAAACAATTCTCACAAAATTAAAATAGTTCGTCATAAATTGTCATCATGGTGAATGTTTATATTATCTCCTTTGAAGGTGATCCTGGAGACTAATGGCATCAACATGTCGCTAAAGCCACATGGGAAATTACAGTTTATTCTTTCATGCAATATTTTCAACTTTTTTTTTAATTTTCTTTTTTCTGTCTTAAGTTTTCAATGTGGATTTGAATGGAGACTTTTGTACAATTTAAAAAACTGCACTATAATCCTATGAGGTTTCTTTACAAAAAAGTTTCCCATTATTTTTTTTGGAGGTTCAATATTATTATAATTTCCTCTGGATGGTGATGCATCTATGTTTGAAACTCACTTGTGAAGTACTTGTGCAGTCCAAAACATTCCCATTTTAACTACTCAGAGTCATTGTGTAAATAGATGTCACATGGAAATAACAATCCAGTTATTATTTTGAATATTAACACTGCACCATATGGGGGAAAATCTATAAGAAATCTATAATACCATAATAATAAAAATAGCTAATGTATAAATACAGACTGTTATGCCAACCACTTGAAAGTAGTTATGTAATCCAATTTAATAGGGTCAAAGGTCAACAAGGATCCATTAATCATGTAGAATGACACTGATTCATACAGGGGGGGGGGGCAAACTTTTACACACAATGTCGCTAATGACGGGGGGTGCCACTTCTAAAACATCAATAACTCAGTGGGAAATTACATAGTACCATATACAGAATAGTAAACAAATTAAAACTTTCTTTGGAATTTGTGTAATGCATTTTCTTTATTGTACATACTTTCAACTATTATCTGTCTTGCCTTTAAAACTTACTGTAAAACAACTAATTTTCACTGGGTTTAAATTTCGCTGATTTACCATTTCAGGCATATTCAGTAGGTTTTAAATTCACGGTTTTATCATTTCGATAATGTGTTCTATGCTAAATTGTACATATTCACTGGGTTTCAATTTAGCGCATTTTCCAGTCAGCGAAATAAGCAAAATTAAAACCCACTGAATAATTAACTCCTTTACAGGACCTTACTAATGCTTTGTACATGTAATACATATTTTGTGCAAAGCTTTAACCTAATCAGCCTGTCCTTAAGTATAGAGAAAACCTGCAGTTATTTTAAATGTCAATTATACTTACAATAAATAACATTTATAACATATTAAACCAGAAACAACTAATTTATGGGATCAGTTAGATACAGTCAACTCAACACCACATTAACACATTGGATTCCACACAAATAATAAATTATAGTCTAGGATTTTGGTATAGCAGTATTTAGAAGTTCACCATAGTAGAATAGTCTAGGAATTCAGTATGGATTTATAGGAAACTCATTGTCATATGTGAAGTACTAATAGGGAATGTTACTGCTCAAGACTGGCACACATACAAAACATGAATGAACACACAACACTAGCCACTTTATGCAAACCTAGAACAGACTCTTACCTCTCCATTGCTGATAGGCTTTACAAGTCCTCTTGATTTCAGCATATTATATATCGCTTCAACTGCCTACAAGTAAAGTTATATAACAACTATAAGTCAGACATAAACAACCTATGTACAAGACTGGTAAGGATGACTGCTCCAGTCTACTGGACAAGGAGACTGGTAAGGATGACTGCTCCAGTCTACTGGACAAAAGACTGGTAAGGATGACTGATCCAGTCTACTGGACAAAAAGACTGGTAAGGATGACTGCTCCAGCCTACTGGACAAGGAGACTGGTAAAGATGACTGCTCCAGTTAACTGGACAAGGAGACTGGTAAGGATGACTGCTCCAGTCTACTGGACAAGGAGACTGGTAAGGATGACTGCTCCAGTCTACTGGACAAAAGACTGGTAAGGATGACTGATCCAGTCTACTGGACAAAAAGACTGGTAAGGATGACTGCTCCAGCCTACTGGACAAGGAGACTGGTAAAGATGACTGCTCCAGTTAACTGGACAAGGAGACTGGTAAGGATGACTGCTCAAGTCTACTAAAAAGAGACTGGGAAGGATGCCTGCTGAAGTCTACTGGACAAGGAGACTGGTAAGGATGACTGCTCCAGTCTACTGGACAAAAGAGACTAGTAAGGATGACTGCTCCAGTCTACTAGACAAGGAGACTGGTAAGGATGACTGCTCCAGTCTACTGGACAAAAAGACTGGTAAGGATGACTGCTCCAGTCTACTAAAAAGAGACTGGGAAGGATGCCTGCTGAAGTCTACTGGACAAGGAGACTGGTAAGGATGACTGCTCCAGTCTACTGGACAAAAGAGACTAGTAAGGATGACTGCTCCAGTCTACTAGACAAGGAGACTGGTAAGGATGACTGCTCCAGTCTACTGGACAAAAAGACTGGTAAGGATGACTGCTCCAGTCTACTGGACAAAAGAGACTAGTAAGGATGACTGCTCCAGTCTACTAGACAAGGAGACTGGTAAGGATGACTGCTCCAGTCTACTGGACAAAAAGACTGGTAAGGATGACTGCTCCAGTCTACTGGACAAAAAGACTGGTAAGGATGACTGCTCCAGTTAACTGGACAAGGAGACTGGTAAGGATGACTGCTCCAGTTAACTGGACAAAAAGACTGGTAAGGATGGCTGCTCCAGTTAACTGAACAAGGAGACTGGTAAAGATGACTGCTCCAGTCTACTGGACAAAAAGACTGGTAAGGATGACTGCTCCAGTCTACTGGACAAAAGAGACTAGTAAGGATGACTGCTCCAGTCTACTAGACAAGGAGACTGGTAAGGATGACTGCTCCAGTCTACTGGACAAAAAGACTGGTAAGGATGGCTGCTCCAGTCTACTAGACAAGGAGACTGGTAAGGATGACTGCTCCAGTCTACTGGACAAAAAGACTGGTAAGGATGACTGCTCCAGTCTACTGGACAAGGAGACTGGTAAGGATGACTGCTCCAGTCTACTGGACAAAAAGACTGGTAAGGATGACTGCTCCAGTCTACTGGACAAAAAGACTGGTAAGGATGACTGCTCCAGTCTACTGGACAAAAAGACTGGTAAGGATGACTGCTCCAGTCTACTGCACAAAAAGACTGGTAAGGATGACTGCTCCAGCCTACTGGACAAGGAGACTGGTAAGGATGACTGCTTCAGTCTACTGGACAAGGAGGCTGGTAAGGATGCCTGCTCCAGTCTACTGGACAAGGAGACTGGTAAGGATGCCTGCTCCAGTCTACTGGACAAGAAGACTGGTAAGGATGACTGCTCCAGTCTACTGGACAAGAAGACTGGTAAGGATGACTGCTCCAGCCTACTGGACAAGAAGACTGGTAAGGATGACTGCTCCAGTCTACTAGACAAGGAGACTGGTAAGGATGACTGCTCCAGTCTACTGGACAAGGAGACTGGTAAGGATGACTGCTCCAGTCTACTGGGAAGGATGCCTGCTGAAGTCTACTGGACAAGGAGACTGGTAAGGATGACTGCTCCAGTCTACTGGACAAAAGACTGGTAAGGATGACTGCTCCAGTCTACTGGACAAAGAGACTGGTAAGGATGACTGCTCCAGTCTACTAGACAAGGAGACTGGTAAGGATGACTGCTCCAGTCTACTGGACAAAAAGACTGGTAAGGATGACTGCTCCAGTCTACTGGACAAAAAGACTGGTAAGGATGACTGCTCCAGTCTACTGGACAAAAAGACGGTAAGGATAACTGCTCCAGTCTACTGCACAAAAAGACTGGTATAGATGACTGCTCCAGCCTACTGGACAAGGAGACTGGTAAGTATGACTGCTTCAGTCTACTGGACAAGGAGGCTGGTAGGGATGCCTGCTCCAGTCTACTGAACAAGGAGACTGGTAAGGATGCCTGCTCCAGTCTACTAAAAAGAGACTGGGAAGGATGCCTGCTGAAGTCTACTGGACAAGGAGACTGGTAAGGATGACTGCTCCAGTCTACTGGACAAAAGAGACTGGTAAGAATGACTGCTCCAGCCTACTGGACAAGAAGACTGGTAAGGGTGACTGCTCCAGTCTACTGGACAAGGAGGCTGGTAGGGATGACTGCTCCAGTCTACTGGACAAGGAGACTGGTAAGGATGACTGCTCCAGTCTACTGGACAAGGAGACAGGTAAGACAATGAAAGGGAAATAATAACTTACCAAATTACTGACGTACAGGGCAAGAATTCCTCTCCTATTCAAAAATAAAAATCACATTGAAGAGGAAATATTACAGAAAGTGCATTAACTAGAGGCCTACATGTATTCAACTTCTGCTTGAGTCCACATAAATGACAGGATACAGCCAGTGATTCAAAACTAACCAAATATGAATAGGCTAAAAGACCTATTCATCAAAAATAGAAAATAACTGACATGTCTTCACAAATACCAAGACAAGAACATCTTGAAGAGTACATGTTAATAAAAAAAAATCCAGTTAGAAAAAATGAAAGATGCATAGTCAGTATTCCTTACCTACTTTTTCGTTCTATACTTATGGCTATATAACTTGCTGGTATACCAGACAACAAAAAACAGGACCAGTAATAAAAAGCACCTAGTAAATTCCTATGAATATACATAATAAATCAAATTATAATACATAGTAAACTATATAACACTACAGTAAATTATGACTATATTTGACGACTCAAATATTATGACAGAAAAATATTTTTACTGTTTTGTTATCACACACTATACATGTTAAAAACTTGAGTCTGTTTCAGTGTTGTTCTTACAACCGTTTATGTTTATGACAAATGTATATTTGGTGACTGAAAATAAGAAATCAAACAGAAAACGTGGCAACATTGAACAGTGCAAATTATCACATCACATTTGGAATGTTACAACTTTATATCCCACTTTCACCCAAACATTCCATTTATCCAGATTTCCAGATATATCCAAACTGTATATCTATATATATTAAACTATGTGCAAAGTTATTCCAAAATTATTGAAATAATAGCTATGAGGTGATCCACAAACCTTTACTAAGAGCATACTAGTTGTCTATGTATCATTCACAGTACACTTTCTGTGCACGCATCTAATTCCAAACTCAAAATACCACGATCATATGTAAATGAGATGATATTATCAAGGGTTTTCATTTAATAATATCTAAATAAATTTGTATTCCATTTAGTCATGATATGACAAAGTGAGTTTTTATTTTACTTTAATTTTTTTTTTTATTTATTTCAAAAATGATAAATGGGCTCTAGCCCAATCAGGTAAGTTTTAATAATCCTGTGGTGACCCTCTGCTCATTGTGCTGTGATTTTTCACATGCACAGAGAACATGGGATATCCATCCGTGAATGTCGCAAGCCCAGCAAGTGGGCAAAAGTAGTTTCCTTTCACTGTTGAGTGGGCAGCCAATCACAGGTGTCAAATCTGCAATATCCCTGATACTTTGCGTACACACCATTGTGTCACACATCAGGTTAAAATTACAGGAGTATATATGCACATATGTTCCATGACATGTACTTATGAATTCAGTCAAGACAGACATACACAAAGTTCTGACAAACTTTCTTGGTAATGTACATGCCTGAAATCTAGTTTCAGAAAGGCAGAAAGCTAGGATTTGGTGTACTATTGCACAAAAATGGCTACCAGTCAGCCATCTTGAGTCAGGTTTAATTTATTTAATATGTTCATCACATACAAAATACACAATACTAGTATTAAATAGATTAGGATCCTCTAGTTTGATGTGATTTCATAATACAACACATCAATGGCTGACATAAAACATAAAAGTTGAAGATCACAAATATTTTATGTAAACAACTATAAATTTGTTTGACAAATTTAGGAAATTTTATGAGTCAGTGAAAATCACAAAAATGGTCTAAAGACGTCAATTAAGTCATCAAGTCATAACAACTTTAAATCATCAAATCTAAAACAAATCTCGGCAGTAGGAATTAAATGGTTTACATGCATGCATCTTAAGTAGTATTATCAGTGCACAGTCAGCTGGCGCACACGTGACAATAAAATAAATACGATATTTACGATATTTACACACAGATTTATTTATCGGTTTCTGAAGATGATCAAATTCGCGCCCGGATGATACTTCAGACATGTATTCGATTGGATGTCTTGTAATTTCCTACTTTTGAATGTGTCGAAAACTGAATTTGTGTGCATGTCGTCTCGGAGATTCTCACAAGACTTGTGTCCTTTGTCTAGTATCACAATTGGTGAAGAATTGGTTAGTGCTTCGTCAAGTGCTAGAAACTTAGGTGTCTTGTTTGATTCGCAGCTATCTATGGAAACACACATTTCTACTATTTGTAGATCTGGATATTCCCATCTAAGAAATATTAATCGTATTCGTAAATCATTATCCCAATCTGATACTGAAAAGTTGGTACATGCTTTCATATCTTCTCGCTTAGACAGCTGTAATTCATTATTGTCTGGTCTCCCTGTAACTAAGATAAAACCTCTTATTCGTGTACAAAATGCAGCAGCCCGCCTTGTCACTCGTGCTCGAAAATATGACCACATTACAGACATTTTTATTAAACTTCATTGGTTACCAGTTGTACAAAGAATCAATTTCAAATTACGTTTACTAGTGTATAAATCTTTGTATGGTTTTGCCCCAAATTATCTATGTGAATTAATCGAATTTTATGTACCGAGTCGTAGTTTAAGATCTGAATCGAAGTTTCTTAATAAAACTCGTCAGATGTGTAGTAAAAAGTCCAAGGTGTTATACAAAGACCGTGCTTTTGAAAATTTAGGTCCTAAACTTTTTACTGAATTACCTCTGTCTGTTCGTTCTAGTCCTTCAGTAGACATTTTTAAATCCAGACTGAAAACGCACTTATTTAAATGTGCTTTTAATATTTGACTGATTGTTTATTGTATCAGCGCCTTTGATCTTCATATGTTGGAATTGTTGCGCTTAATTAAATAAAGTTATTATTATTATATGTGGGCCGCCATCTTGAATGACGCATAAAACTAAATAAGAGACAAGTTGTGAAATTGTCATCTAAGCATCTAAGCTGGAATGCCAATTTTTAGTTTTAAATACCCCAGGAAAGTGTTATAGGTTCTTCGTGTAATTAGGTGTTCGTATGCAAGGGATTTTTCCACACAAAAACGCCGAATTCGGACGAATTTTGTTATCGGTTGGCTTAATATAACCCCAATGGGCCGTATTTTTGTGAAAGATTGGTATTTTTGTCCTGATTTGTAGGAATCTGAAAAACGCGTTTCACAACTTGTCTCTTATTTAGTTTTATACGTCATTCAAGATGGCAGCCCCCATATAGTAAATATCATATTTATTTTATTATCACGTGTGCGCCAGCTGACTGTGTATCAGTGCATATGTCAGAGATATGGCTCTAGAACTGCATTCTTAAAAACAAAATGCATGCAATTGAATTGACTTTTGGGAAGAGAAAATTATAAAATGTATAAATTACCTTGCAACACAAAAAAAACCCAAATAGAGTGTTCCATTTGTAGAAAGAAATAAACTAGATTGCAATATTTCCAGTATCATTTTCTTTGTGAAATACCCAGCATCTCGTTTTCGTATGAGTGCAGTAAGCTGAAATATAAAATATAGAATGTCTCATCCTAAAAGACTGTACATGTGTGTAGTTCTAAAGCTTCACCGCTGGCCACTCAAGATCAGCATGTTGTTTATCCCACATCAGTGATCAGTCAAACCATGCATAGATATGCACAACAAAGAAATTGATAATTGTGTTCAAACAGTACATACAAACAATGAAGATTAAAACCAATAAACAGGGCTTGCATCTTCTCTACATAAATTACTTTTACAACTTTCTCTGAATTTCAGGTAATAGCACTCACAATTTGCTAAAACGGGGCATTTAGTTTTCACCATACAACATTGAATTGAGGGATATAGTGGTAATAAGTGAAGCAATAAAACTACATGAACTGATAAAGTTGAATAAAAGAATATACCTTTTGATTATAAGAATGTAGTCACTCAAGTTTCTTTCATTATTGAATGTGTATTATGAAAGAGTACCATGGAGCCTAACTTCTTTGTTGCAATTTCAATCAAATCATTTTTTTTAAAGAATGCTTTTTTGCCAACATTTTATTAATTAATAATCCATGCAACACTGAGGCCAAAAAAGCCATGGCCAATAACACATGGCAACATCACATGGTTAGAAAATGTGAGTAATAATTAACACAAAGGTCATTTCAGTATTACATGGATTTATGAAAAAAACAATATACGCTCTAATCAAATGTACCGTAATTAGTAACGCAAGGGTTTACATAAATGACAGAGGTGTGTCTATGGTAAAAATAAGACATATTTAATTGATCCAGCATACAGCACATGCAACTGTTGGTTTACAGCACTTCTATTGAAGAGGTGTCACAAATAGAATGAAACGTGTATTCATCAGCATGGGCAACATGGGCTCTAATCAAATGTACCGTAATTAGTAACGCAAGGGTTTACACAAATGACAGAGGTGTGTCTATAGTCAAAATAAGACATATTTTAACTAATCCAGCCACAGTCCCTCTATAGACAGAGGGACTGTGATCCAGCATACAACACATGCAACTGTTGGTTTACAGCACTTATATTTGAGAGGTGTCACAAATAGAATGGTACATGTATTCATCAGCATTTAAATATAGATTATGTAAATGTAAAATCGAGTTGATCAACTCTTAAGCAGGAAAAATGAAGAATTCAATAATAAAAGTAAGCAGATGTAATATTGGAAATTATTCTGGTTATAAACATTTATTCTGCACATATGTATTTTCTCAGTAGCAGCAGAACTATTACAATTTAGTTGGCAGCCTGCCATGAGGATGATTTATAAACATTATACACATATAAAAATAATGCAACAAAAACAATAAAATGAAAAATAAACAAAACTGGTGCAAGACTGCTTTGTTTTTATTATTGTTATTATTTTAGAACAGTTGCCCTAAGTTTAGTTAGTTTTTCACCAGTTAGGTTGTTTGTTTTTATTTGTTAGCACAATAATACTGAACAGATTTCTGATGTGTATTGCAGTGATTGCTTGTACAACATATTAAAAAACATGATATTTTTTCAAAAAAACATTTTATCTGTGATTGAGATAGTGACACAAATAACCTTTATTTTCATAACTTGCAGATAACTTCGGATGATCCATAAAACTCACCTTTGATATTAAACCAAAGGTCAAATAAAAGATAAAAACTCCAAGTGGAATCAAAGGGGAACGACCTTTGACCTAACAAAACAAAATACTCTTGTATGTTTCTTGCATGTATACAGGAAGGCCAGGAAATAATATTTTTCTATATTACATGTTGAAAATATATTACATCTAAGATAAGGACGGTATGCAAGGTATGCAACATGACAAACAATTAAAAGGACTTCAAACGCATATTGATGACAAGTACCAAAAATAAGATGTAAACAATGCACAGTACTTGGAATTGAATACGTTACATGGTACTTAAAGTTCAATGCTCCGATGACGATACGTTTCTTTGCCAACACATCAGAATTATATCCGGTGGTATCCAGTATCTGAATATCAAGCTCATACACCACCTAAACTTTTATAGTTCTATCGTATAATTTAAAACCGGGACGATCGTCATGGGACGACCGTCCAACGAACCGACCGAGGCGGTATACTTACAATATAGAGAGGAGCATATATTTCCACAGAACGTTTGAAAGTCTTGTTTGCGATGTGAAAAAATGCTCCCCAGCACGACGGTGTCCATGTGTGACCAAGTTCATAGCAAGTACAATGCAATTTTGCACAGAACAACTTGCTGATACCCGCCATCTTTAATCTTCAAAATGTCGTATATTTGTTTGTTGACTATTTCTTCCAGTGCATTATCAATTCCAATATAACATCTCGAAGGAATATATTGACCAGCACAAGTATACTTACTTTACACTGTAATCAATTTCTGTACATATTCCTGCACTGAATCGTCTGTGATATCACCCAGTACACTAAAACTCGTTGTCTCGTCTTTTGCAGTAGACAATGCTCTGTATGTTTAATCCCCATACGACAATCTTCCTCTTCATTTACCTCGTATAACATTTTATTTTAGTTTAGTTTATTTATTGGAGAAATTTGTAGTACTTCTCGTTTGTACTTATGCAATATTCTTACGTAATCAATATTTTTACAATTTAAGAACACAGTCCTGAGGGTTTAGTACGCTGATACAGCGGTAATCCACCAGGTGATTATACCAAATGTCCAAATCTTTAAGTTTGACAGATTAGATCCCATGCACGCAGTGCAAGTCATATGACATTTCCTCGTATCATGGCAACGACAAAATCTAACAATTCAACGCATTGTCGAAAGCAAGCTTGTGTCGGCGGTTTCCAAGGAAACCAATAAGATCGCTAATATCGAATGTACCCCTTCGAGGAAAGCACTCATACTGAGCAATATTGATGTTATGCGGTTAAACTGATCAAAATCAGAACAGAAAAGTCAGACGATCATGTGATCACCCAGACGCCGACTAATAATATTTGAGAAAATTGATAAAATGCATGACGATATCACATTCAAATGAAGTCAACCCATGTGCTGTATAGGATGACACATATTTTGATTATTTTACGTCAATATCTTCACATTGACTGGATATTCTCAATCCCCAAAAAAGCTTCCAAATCCTATAAGCTGCGTATTTTGTCTATTATCGCATCCAAGCAACACAAGCAAAGTGACATTTACAGTACCAAATGAGCACACATATTGTACATACAGTGTTGAGAAGTTCATGCTATATATATGCATACAACATATGGAAAATGAATTCATGGTGGACCCAGACAATAACTGTGTCAACTGTTTTGTTTGTTATCATCATAAATATAGACTACGTCATATGATATACCATCATGTGTTACTAAATTTGATATCAAAAAAGCAGTTTGGGCTCTTTATTTATATATAAAATACAGGCACATCTCGTAAATGGAAGTCTCTCATCTCGGACACGCGAGTTTTAATAATTCTAACCTTTTCTGTATTAATTTCGAATACTTTCTATGTGACACAATAATATGTCTAATGGCCACAACGCGACACTCCATAATCAGATATTGATTTGGATATGACATTCACAGGGTGTAATTAATAACACGCTACTTTATGCTTTCACTTCGCTCTCTTTTTCACAAACTTTTAATATCTAAGGCACCTTAAAAGTAAAATCAGTATAAAGTAATTAAATATTGATTTTGCAGTTGTACTAAACTGACTTCAATCGTTATTGTTCTTCTTTTTAATTTATATATTTAGAATATAACTTAAGGGCACAGGATAAATAGAGCACAGGTCTCATAGTGGGGTAATATTTACTTGTATTGTGTCGAGGATGTTCGAAGTGAATTCAAATGTTGCGCTACTGAGCATATGTACATTATTTTCAGTTGGAAACTAACTAAATTAAATTTGTAACACTATTAGGATACATGCGAATAACGAATTATAGTCGACCCATGCGGCCGACACGATGACTTTCTAGAAATGTATAAATACTTCCACTATTATATATAAACCAAAGCAATAAAGATTAATACGTGAAAATGTTATCAACTAGACATAAAATGACCACTAACGCCACCTTTGTTATCATTGTGTGATTGTCTGTATCATAATGGCTCCGGTCCATATCGCCAAAATTAAATTTAATATTCAATACGTAATTTGTATGGGGGGGTTACATACTTAGTATGTTTATGTCGAGAAGCGATCCAGCCCCGATATGTGCTGTACTTGGTTCAGGAATTTGAATCTTTGTAAACACATAAAATGCGCACCTATATACCTTATGAATATACTGTAAAAGGATTAATTATTCACTGGGTTTCAAATTTGCTTATTTTGCTGACTGGAAAATGCGCTAAATTAAAACCCAGTGAATATGTAAAATTTAGCATAGAACACATTATCTAAATGATAAAACCGTGAAGTTAAAACCCCCTAAATATGCCTGAAATGGTAAATCAGCAAAATTTAAACCCAGTGAAAACTAGTCATTTTACAGTACACAAATTTAAATAACTCTGACTCAAGGACCTGGAAAAAACACTTGTCAAAGATTTGGCACATATTTGAATTCACACATTATTTTACTGGATGAATTCACCTCCACGACTGACTTCTATTCTACAGTCACATTTCCTAAAATTGTCTCTGTGCGTATGTGTTCATTATTAATAACATACTCAGTATGTGTTATAGAATTATCACTCAATACATACACGCCTGGCTAAATGATTTGTCTTGCTTGGTTCTATTGACTTCCGAAATTCCATCCTCACCCACTCTGACGTCATCATGATAAGAATATACCAAGATTAATATATATATATATATATACATATATATATATAATTATACAAAATCTTTATTGCAATATGAAATTGTATTATTTATCAAAAACGTATAAGTTGTTTCAACACACTTTGATTAAGAACACGTGTATTACTACTAGTATATGCATGGCGTGTATTTTGTATTTTTGCTTCATATATTATGTTTTATTTGTAGTATATTTTTTATTATCTTGTTTTGCTTTTAATATGTACATCTATCACTAAAACTTTTAAAAACTACCAGCGAATGATTAATAAATTAAAATAATATATATATTAATATATGAATAAATAAATGAATGAATAAATATTTAAAAAATGAAAAACCAAATGTTATTTTAATCAGATTGCTTACGTATATGGAGACTAGCATTTGTAGGCACGCACGGGAATAAAGTACTCACCAACATGCAAATGTTATAAAAAAAAAGTTCAATTTCCAAAAAAATATATGGTTCGTATTTGCAGATTTTAGCGGGAAGAGAGTTAATTTACAAGTCATCTGCCTGCGTCGTGTATTGAAATAGAAACGTCACTGATCAACGCGTAGATCTTGAGTTAATCCCACTTTCAGAATAGAAACATATCGTCACACCGATAGCTAGTCACAAAATACAATCATGTACGTGATCAAATCGCGTTTCTTGTCAACAGCAATACCAAATCGATCACGTTTCCATGGCAATGTATTTCAACAAACCAACTTTGAGCTGCATTGCATATTTCATCGTTATTGGCTCTAAGATCTTAGTGGAACATTGCATTATATAACAGGGGGGACAAACCAGTGAAAATACGGCGTATACACACTACGTATAATTGGGAACGGGAGATAGGCCTGTCGACTCAGGGTAATTAAATTCCGATGCACGTACCATGCCGTCTGTCACTTCTGTAAAACGCGACAAAGTGATTTTATCATTTATTTCCATTGTCGATTTCATGTTGGGAATGAATAATACAAATCCAACTATCGACTCATACAATAGCTTATATGAACATCTTGTCTGTATCTGCTGCTACTTGCTGTATTCGACTGCTTTATTTAAATTCTTCGGATGTGACGTCGCGTCTTGCGTTTTGGAAGTGTATACTACCATACATCTCCCGCACAGAACTCGCTGGGAGCTGCATTAATCCTCTCACATGGCGTGAGTGATCTAGTATGCACCCCGTATAACTGAGCCGCCACTATTGTATTAATTCAGCGCTAAAGAGCTGAAGAAAAATCTTTGTACAGGACAGGATGGGACAATAGGACAGTTTTCCAAGTTACTCAGGAATGATAAACAACTGAAGTTATTTAATAATGTGCCGTTCTTTTTCCGATATGACTGGAACGATTTAAATGTGATTGTCTATAACCTAACTGTTATACAGTTTGTTTTAATTTCATTACACTATTTAACCCTTAAATAAAGCCTCGCTATTGTCACGCATGTCCGCTTCCTTAGTAGTCCGATTGTAAATCGTGTTCGCCGTGATATGCAATCGACACGCTCCGCTAAACATAGCCCGGAACATAGCGGGCAAACTAGGCAGTAAAAAGCAAATGGGGGGTTTGCATGTGAACACAGAATCCATATGCGTCGTCTACTAATTATTTTCAAAACACAGAGCGATTCGGTATGCCCTATGCAAACTACCAACAGTTCCGACCAATACGTGTACACACACTGAGTTAACATTTGAAAAGCTACCTTTAACCTCATGGCCCCGGAATGAGCATGACATATGAGAGCGATAAGAGATTGATCAAAGCACACGGAACGGTTCAAGGCAACAGAGGTTTTCTGCATGTTCCCAGCGTACGCAGTGCTGCAGTGCCAATGGTAAGGCATTTATCTTGAATCTAAATTTAGCAACAGGGTCCCGTTTTGGTAATTTATATCACGTTTTATGGTGTTTATTCAGGAACGGAGTGTTCAGATTCCGCGCGTAGTGTATGAATAAGTATGTTGTTATTTTTTAAATAACCAGTATCACCAGTTTGTAGTCTTATCTCGCCAAATTAGAGTCATAACAATTGTTCGGAACTTTGGGTTATTTGCTCAGTTGATCGCAGCCCATAAACGGGACATTATGAAGCATCGAGTGGACATTAGCAAGGCCTATAATACGGTGAAGTTGACCCATCAATGTCCCAAGAATAATACCTCGTAAATTCATACTACTACTGTTTGTTCTAACGAGCGTAAAATTTGGTGGTGTATGGGTTTAGCAGTACATGCTGTCGACAGTTTAACACGTGCCGTACGGATTTTTACGACCGAGTCGAGTCACACCAACGGCTGTATCTATCGCACCCATACAGTTTAAATATACGCGTCCAAACTCCATTCAACCAGATCTGGGCCACGAGGGTGATTTGGCGTCCCGTTCTGTTTTAATAAGAGGCGAGCATTTCAACGAGCTCGGGGCTTTTTCAAAGTCTGATCTAGAAATCTGACCAGCTTGAAGCGGGACACGTAACCCCCGTAATTTATTGGCTTATTGCGCGTACTTGTGTTGACAGCATCTATATATCAAAGCGAGTTGTCAGACTAGGGCAAACCAAAAGAAAAGAGAGTCGGCTAACTGCCTGCCAGTGGCTGCCTACTAGACTGGGTGCTTGTATACCGGTCTATCTATCATGATCCAATTCTTCTACTGTCAGCTTGAGGGTGACAGAATATCTTGTGTTTTTCTCGCTTACTTATTCAGAACCCAAGAAAAACATTATCGCACCGTGCACAATGTTAGTCGTACTGCCTGAGGGGTCCGGGGAGTAAAAGCTCGGTGGCATGTTTCCATCGCTTGGATACCATTTCCCGCTATTAAACACACTGGCATGACTGAGGTATACTTTGCCGTAAACGTTAAAGGTGGCTGGCTGACTTGATATACACAACAGCTGGGGTTTTCACTTCAATGCTCACTTTTGTAACGTTAAATCGGTGTGGCCGAGCAGACGGGGAAATGAATATTAAAAAACTGTACATGTCCCGCTAATGAGATGGGCCGAGCTTCGTCAAAAGTCGAAATCAGACCCACTGAAGCAGAACGCGTCCTTTTTACTTCCCCTATCCTTTTAACGGCGGTATACTCTTAGCATATATCCACACAATTGCGTGTTCTGCGACCTAATTTCCCGTCATCATTTTCTTTCGTTGCAAGGCTTAAATTGACACTAGTTGATGGAGTTTTACACAATTTATGCCCGCAGCCAGCCGTATTTCCGATAACACCCCATTCAAACGTGTAAGCTGCGAGCAAGATTAATCAGAAACTAGATTTTAAGTGAAACACCATATAATTCCGCATTGGTGAATTTATGTGCCTTTCGTTGTAAAATTCTTTAAGATTCCTTTTTTGGAAAATACCATGAAAAACATCGTTAAACATAACTACGATAATCACATCGAAATTTCGATCAGGTGTTATTCTCGAGCAGATGAAATAGCGAGTAGCTCTTCACGGAGGGTAAAAGCGTACCCACTCATACAGACAAATGGAATTAATGTCGTTCTTTATTGTCTCTGTGAAATTACTCAACGTGTCTGTAAATTACTGACGAAACCCGTGGTTGCAATATACAGTGCTGTTTCGGAAAGGGAAAGTAGCTTGGATTTAATAGCCAGGGGAAAATATAGATAATATCTGGTATTATTGAGATAATCATTTCTCATCTGTTTCTCATTGTCCTCGGTGAATTCGTGTTCCAGTGCCTATTCTTGTGTAGCAATTAGACTTGTTCACTATTCACATGAAATTCCCTCCATTTCCATTGAAGCTTTACCAGCTCTTCGTACTTCGCGTTCTTTGTTGTCCTATTCAAATTACGCTCGGTACATATTGCTTGATGGCCGTCTTACTGCCACTAACGTCGCGAGTAACGATATGAATTAAATTAAAGATGTGTTTATTATCTTTACAAGATTTAATTCACCGCCACGGATTGCAAATTCACGGCTGAGCATCAACACAAAATAGCTCAATTACCACGATCCGGGCTGTGGCAGTCGTTTTTGGTCATTTTGAATTTGGACACAATTTTCCTTCGTAAACGATCAAGGCGATTCCTTGATGTCATTCATGGCAGTGTTCCCGCGTCAATCGTCGTCTAGTCACGCGCCTGTCCCCAGAGAACTTTACCCATTTCATAACATTGCGGCTCATGTAATACCACGCGCATAAACGTTTTAAACTAAATATAATAATTATTACAACAACAACAATTATCTCAACTCGAACCGTTGCCATGGTTATTTCTGAAAATGGCTTGCGCGTCTATGTTTGCTTAATAATTTTCTTTTGAGGTTAATAGTGATAAGTTTTGAGATATCGGTATCTCGCTAACAAAGCTCATGGCAACAAATTATAGACGATTGGGCCAATGCCACATAACCGAGGCCAAAAACAAAAATACATGTAGTTAGAATGACACATTCTCCTGTCGCGATTTGTTGATAAGTTGACTTATTCGTCGCATTGAAGTGACGGAGTTAATTTTTTACTACAAAAGTTTTGCTCATTATTAATACAATGCGTTATTTGATGGTTACCACGGAGTTGTCAGTTATATAATCGTAATTTAGTATATTTGGCACAATATTAGGCCGTTGTAATTAATAGGTTTGAATACGTATGTGTCAACCGATGTTCACTTGTTGATGAGCTCAGAAGCGACCATTTCCTCGAGACCTGTGGAAATTGTTTTCTCATCAACTGTTAATATCCGAGTGTTTTATTACAAGGCAATAAACCTTATCAGGTTAATGACAGCTTGCGTGTTCTGTCCGGGGTTTTATCAGCCAGCGTACAACTCGTATCTACCTGTCACAGAAGGTGTTATTATGTGATAGCCTGCGGAGCCTTAAATTGATTGAGGTGTTCACAAATTAATCCCAAAGTAGGTGTCATCTGCGTCATATCGTCCAACCAATGCAAATCTACCAGCATGGGCTAAGTTCTGTCTGATGACTTTGGTTGAAACGCTCTGTGCTACATGTATATTTTATATATAACGGGATTCATATGTTCCCGAATAGATGTGCTGTCAAATTATGAAGCCTGGTTGGTAGAATAGAAATAAGCTGTGTTTATATGTGTGAACATGGGGGTTCTGTATGTTTATGTTCCAATAGAGGTATCTTGTAGTGTCTGACACTGTGGCCCAAGGTATATTCAAACAGACAGGGATTAGTGTTGTAATAGTTATGCTTTGGCAGTAATATCACGAGAAGGGGCATGTACAAATGACATCATGCATGTATACATTGGTTAGAGTTACACCTAACAATGGACGACGACAACTAAGGCTAAATATAGCCTTGTCGGATGTTGGTAGGGATATCTAACGTGGAGCTCCACTCGTTTACAACGTAAACACTCGCTTTTCAAAAGTAAAGTTTTCTGCAAGCACTAGAATGTATAACATGTCAAGTGATGTGGGAAATGCTATCTACGCCATGCAAAATTATATTTATAGCGTGTTTTTTGCGATCAAGACACTGTGTTTGTATTTTGACTCACAACAGCTTTATAGGAAAGCTTGTTCTGATTTATAGTCATGTGATTTATCAATAACACTGTTGGATGGGATATGTTTGAGAAAAGAAATATTTTATATACTTAAAGAAAGACACCGTAAAAACATTGATTGAAAAAGTATTACTAAAGGATGGAGATCGTCATGGAAATCAATGACTGGAAATTAGCTAAAGGGTGACTAGTCAAGTCGGTTTCCCGTGAACAGTTAACATAACATTTAGGATTAAACATGTGGAACAAACCGACTATGATGTAGAGCGATAAAAGTAAACATGATGTAAATGTATTTTACTCTGTGTATATAGAGGATTCAATATTATAGTATTATCATTGCTTCAACAACAATATTAAAAAGAAATTAAAATTTCGCAACGACCATTTTTTTACGTTTATTGTGAAATATTGTTACAGTACAATAAAACGTTGGTTTTAACTGTTCCCGTCAACTTGAGCACATATACAAGGTTTGACACAGTTCATGACCCCAAGATATGCATAGTTACTCAGCCAAGAAAATAAACTTAAACGTGAGCAAATCAGATATTGAAAGGCGAGATAGCGTGAATCAATGACCTCATTGCGATCCTAAAAATAAAAAAAATAAAAATATTGTTGGCTTTTCAAATATGTCATGCTTGTCATAATGAACATACGCCCGATATTCTGTACCTCAATTTTGTATATATTATATTACAACCCTCTATTTCCATGCAACCGTGGTTCTTAAATTGAATTCAAGTTGAAAAGCGAAGTTACGACATGATTATAGTTATTTCACCGCTTTAGGGTAATCCTGTTCTGTCTGACTCGCGGCTACGGATTGTTGGCAATAACCAAGTAAAAAAATTCACCGTGGTTACACCTTCAATTTCTACAATTTTTCTTTAAAGAAATTACAGACGGGACAAAACGTCATTTCCGTCAGAGTAGCATTTTTCTTATTATTATAAACGTATTTTACCGCCATGGTTCATATAATTAATAATAAGCACGTTTAAATGGTTAGCTCGGGCGTAGTTTGGTTATATCAGAATACTGAGACACGTATTAATAAATGGCATTTCAAAATAGGAGTACCCTGTACCGTAATCTTGATCAACTTTTCTAATAAATGCGAAATGTTTTTTTTTTTAATTTTCTGGCCTATTAGTTTTGGTGTAAGTATATATTGTATTACAGCAACATAGATTAAAAGCGTTTACAAGGACCGACAATGTAACCTTGTGGGTACATAATAGAACAGTTTCGACGTTGACGATTTCAGTTCAGTCAATCAGTGGATATATTGTCAAAAAGTTCCAAACTAACATTCGTATGTCCTAACAAATTTGACATGTCATGGCAGAATACGGAAAACTCTCTGACACATTACAGCAAGCTACACTGCATAAATATGACAGAAAATACAATTTGACATGTCATGGCAGAATACGGAAAACTCTCTGACACATTACAGCAAGCCAGACTGCATAAATAGGACAGGAAATACAATTTGACATGTCATGGCAGAATACGGCAAACTCTCTGACACATTACAGCAAGCCAGACTGCATAAATATGACAGGAAATACAATTTGACATGTCATGGCAGAATACGGAAAACTCTCTGACACATTACAGCAAGCCAGACTGCATAACTATGAGAGGAAATACAATTTGACATGTCATGGCAGAATACGGCAAACTCTCTGACACATTACAGCAAGCCAGACTGCATAAATATGACAGGAAATACAATTTGACATGTCATGACAGAATACGGCAAACTCTCTGACACATTACAGCAAGCCAGACTGCATAAATATGACAGGGAATACAATTTGACATGTCATGACAGAATACGGAAAACTCTACACATTACAGCAAGCTACACTGCATAAATAGGACAGGAAATACAATTTGACATGTCATGACAGGAGTACATTTTACATATAAAATTGACATTACACGGAAAGAATATTTGACATATCATAGCAAAAAATACAATCTGACATATGAAAAGTAATATAATTTGACAGATGGCAGGAAATGAAATTTGAAAGGACAGGAATACAATTTGACATATCATGATAAAATATACAGTTTAACATAGCCATGGAAATAGTCATGTCAAATAAATTAGTCAATGTGCTCACAAGAACCTGACATATGGCAGAATGTCTATCAAATGATAGTTCATTTTCATGACAGGGAACACTTCAAAGTATTGGGCATGTGTCAGGGAGCACTGCGAAGAATTGGACATATGGGGTGTGCATTTTATCACTACATCTTAGATAGCTATTAGGCGAGAATGTGGATGACACGTTGCTGTATTGGTATTCTCGTGGCGGCAATGAAATGATTAATAGAATGTTATATTTTCTGACTGTGTGTTTCGTTTCCTGTCTTAAGATTCTCTTTGCTAACAATTCCCGGATTTGTAAACCACACAGATACTCCAGTGAACTACGTTATAATGTATCGGTAAATCAATGGTTGGTGCAAAAGACGCACTAACATATTGTTACGATCGATGTTTACATGTTTGTAGGTATCTGTGGTGAACAACAGTTGGCTTTTAACAGCTTATTTACATCTCACTCGATGGTAATTGGTTTTATTCATTCCCGTTTAATTGTACCCCTATTGTTTTCAGCTTTATTGTCCCATGCTGTGGAAACAGAAGAAAACGCCCATTCAATTAGCACTTCAATGTATTGAAATCATCATTTTATCCAGGTCTCTCATATCATTACGTTTTAGGCTAGCGTAGGATAAATGTACTTATAAGACAGCATGTTTCCAACTGAAGTCATCATAGCGCTTAACACTCATACTAGAGTTGCCCAGTCGTGAGGTCCACAGCAAAGTGGCCCAGTCGTGACGCCCATAGCAAAGTGGCTCGGTCGTGACGCCCACATCAAAGTGGCCCTGTCGAGAAACCTTGTTTATACAAACTGCACCTTTAATAATCATAGTACTGATGCCAACTCAATCATCGCAGTCAAGAAACGCTAATTCTTCGTTGCCCTTTTCAACTTGTACTTCTATTGGCTAACAACTATAGTCTGACTCGTGTTACAGCCGAAGTTAAGCCACGCAATCGGCAGCTAGCTAAAACAGAACACGTAATGATCGGAACGTGCCGGTTTCATTAATTGATTGATAATGCGCGATGAACGCGGTATCTGGCGTGTTTACGACATTGGCCATGAAATAAACAAAACGTTGTATAAATCGTGCCATATACAGTCAACTGGACATAAAATACTAGTACATAGCCGGGAACAAAGAGTCTTGATTGTGGATTGAACTGGGATTGTTTTTGATATACGAGACCTTTAAAATGGCATAGCAAGTAATTCGATCGCTTACTGCTACCGCCTACCTTATCAAATAGTAATTAAATTGAATAGGGCCTGTGAAAGCAGTAAAGAGGCATTTAGCAAGAAACTTGGTATAGTGCTGGGGAAATTTCATACGCTGCTTTGGAAAGTTTGTGACTGTAGATTTTTGGTGAAGCGAAGCCTGGTATTTCCCTTCACGTTTCATTAAACACTGCTGTACACTGAGTACAAAATTCCTATCTATCAATTCTGTCACCATACATACTATATGATAGCATGCTAAAAGCCCCATTCGACCGCGATTTGCTGTTTGTTTGTGTTTTCTAAGGGAATGACAGTCATGCCAAAAAAAGCAAAGATAAATGAACTCGTAGATTACAGTTAGAGTATTCCACCGACTGGTTAAATCTAAGTGAACGTATCCATTTCACACGGTGTTATAACCGGACAAAGAAACAACTTGTCAACTTTCCAGTGGAGTATAATTTTAGAGCAGAGCTGAGCCGGCGGATAGCACAAGAGTTTGCCAGTTGGGGTTTGGCCCAATTTGTCACGAGTTTTGTTTACGTTGTTTAACCGAAAACACGCAGTAAGTGTGTGGTGTTGTAATATCACCTTCCAGTTCCAGACCATCCATCATCACGAGATACACACCACCATGACCAGAGTAAAGTATCGGGCTACACTGACTGGCTGCATCGAAACATACACACTCTAATATTAGTATTAACACTGGTAAAAACTAATTTTGCGATTTAAATGAATTAAAACTATTCATACACAGACCTCACATTATTGTAGAATCTATGGTTCAAAGAATTAATACAATTTCGGTTGTTTGTCCATTTGATTTCGACTATGGTGGCGCAATTTGCGAGGAACGCAACAAATTGAAAGTGACGTCTGGTGATATTGTACAGTAGGCGGGTCTTCGTGACATATACCTGACAATAGGGACAATTAAAAGATAGCATAATTTGCGCCATAAATAAGAAGCAACACATGGACTACAGGGCTCCATGCATGGGCCTACATTTTAAAATTCATACCAGACGTAAACCGCGGGAAACCAAGAGGATATAAGGGGGGTATAATCCAATCTGGTTATCACTAACGGGGTGAGGCGGATTATCGAGAACTTGGCACAAAATACAAGACAATGTGAGCAATTAGACAGTGTAGAATACGTTTCGGCTGGCGGGGAGTAGGGATAAGGCTATCTTTACCACAGAAAATACATCCCTTCGCCGCATGCAGCTCACATAGCAAGAGAGACAGGCTTGTCTAAACGCCTAGAGTGTAAACTTAGACAGGGCTCTTGGTGTGCCCGTTAAGCGATCGTCAGTGTTCTATTTCGCTTGATGAGAAGCAAAGCTTTGCATTGTTGGAATAATTTACAGACAGGCTAGTGTAAACCGAGATGGAATAGCTTCTGTAATGGATTAAAACAACCGAGAACGTGAATTTTTAAGTAACTATATTGGAGTGAGCGTTGATGTGTGTAATGACAGACCGAGTCGGGGATTTTTGACAACAGATGCGTACAAATATTGTTTATTTGTAGTTTCGCTGAAATTCGATCTTTATCAATACATTTGTAATTGGGTTTTCTCACACGCTGGTATAACGGTGTTTCCGCTCTGCAGTCTCTCTGTGATTTACCGATCGTTTGTCTGTAATTTACGATCGGAATAACTGCAAACGTCCCGCTGAGTTTAGGCGCACAAAACTTAACAAGGTGTGAAAAATATGTGTGCCTAGTCAAGGGCTTGTTGTTATGAAAATATGATGTCGACCAATGAGCTGTTGATGCCAAGCGCGTGTTTCACAATCCGTTTTCGTCTGTCTAGCATGTAGGTGGCTGGCGACGCCGCCTTGGACTTAAAAGCGTGCTAAAGTATAAAAAGGAATGTTGTATGCTCAGAATGACAGACTTGCAGGAAGAAACAATCACATTAATCGTTGAGAATGGATTAGAAAGGGGCTCAAGTTTAATTTAATTGATGCAGTCTTTTGATGGTATATTAGCCAATAGGAGCAGGCTGCGAGATGTCAGACAGTAAGCACTAGGCGGAGTGGGAGGGGCAAGAGTACCTGAACAAACCAATGGTTCGCTAAACCATGACACAAAACTAAATACTGGGGTGATTAGAGAGGACTTCCATTTTGTAAAGCCTCACAAAACTATGACGGCTAAGAGAAGTGATCGAATGCAGCTCAAGTGACCGGGTTGTCTTTGGGGTATTTTATTGGCAGCGCTGCAGGGCCTGTGGTGGTTTCGCTAGAGCTAACAGCGAGTTGACGACATGGCCACTACTAACTGTTTGTCTATTTGTTCGGCAGGTGAACCGGTGAGTGTGGACCCCTAATATACTAGAGATCAGGTCAACGTTACAGGGCTACAGTTCACATATCAACTGACGTTCACAAAACCCCTACAAGGATGGGGGTCATCTCTGTTTACGTTGTACGTCTAACGTGCTACATGCTAGTATTAGTAATGAACTCGCCTCCATCTACCTACTCGCAGAATTTAGACATGGAACTGGAACTTAACCAGCCTCACTGTGAACCCATCAAGATATCAATGTGCAAGGATCTGGGCTACAATATCACACAGATGCCCAATTTAGTTGGACACGAACTACAGCAGGACGCTGAACTCCAGCTCCAAACCTTTACACCGTTGGTACAATACGGCTGTTCTGAACAACTTCATTTCTTTCTTTGTTCGGTCTACGTCCCAATGTGCGACGAGAAAGTACTTACGCCGATCGGAGCCTGCAGACCTATGTGTGAGCTTGTGAAATCGCAATGTGAACCGGTATTAAACGAGTTCGGTTTCCCCTGGCCGGCCGCTCTCAACTGTTCCAAGTTTCCAGCACGGAATGACCAGGACAGTATGTGCATGGAAGGACCAGGAGTGGGGCCAACGGGGAATCCACCAGTCGGACATATAACTTCAAACCACGTGTACTATGAAACAGACGAATCTGGATTACATCCCGGTAAAAATTGTGAGGATATGGGGAGTCCTGAAAGTTATTACTACGTTAAACGATCCGAGAAATGTGCCTTAATTTGTGACAAGGACCACGTCTTTATGCAAGATGAAAAACAGTTCGCCGATATTTGGATGGCTGTATGGGCTGGCTTGTGTTTTGTATCAACCGCTATTACTGTGTTAACATTTTTAATCGACTCAGCCAGGTTTAAGTATCCAGAGAGACCAATTATATTTTTATCTATGTGTTATAATATTTATAGTATTGCCTACATCATCCGACTTATCGCCGGAAAGCCAGTTATCGCCTGTGATGACGATGGCGTACAGAAGTTCCTCATATTGGAAGGCCTCGAAAATACAGGCTGTGCCATAGTGTTTCTACTACTTTATTTCTTCGGTATGGCCAGTTCCATTTGGTGGGTGATTTTGGCATTTACGTGGTTCTTGGCGGCCGGACTCAAATGGGGACATGAGGCGATTGAAATGCACAGCAGTTATTTCCATCTCGCTGCCTGGGCAATCCCCGCTGTCAAAACTATTATAATCTTGGTTATGCGGGTTGTAGACGCCGACGAACTTACGGGACTTTGCTATGTGGGCAACCAAAACTTAGATGCACTGACAGGGTTTGTCTTAGCGCCTTTGTTTACATATCTCGCTATCGGTACGCTGTTCCTCTTTGCTGGCTTTGTTTCCCTCTTCAAGATAAGAAACATAATGCAAAAGGATGGTACAAAAACTGATAAATTAGAAAGACTGATGGTAAAAATTGGCGTGTTCTCAGTACTTTATACAGTGCCTGCCACTATCGTTATAGCATGTTATTTTTACGAACATTCGAACAGACAAGCTTGGCTCCATGATGAGGTGAGACCGAATATTGAAGTGTTCATGGTTAAGATGTTCATGCTTTTAGTCATAGGCATCACAAGCGGTATGTGGATATGGTCATCAAAAACTTTATCGTCGTGGAGAAAGTTTTCGCAGAGGATTCTGCCACATGCTAAGTCCAAATACGAGATCAGAGCCAACGGGGTCCATAGGGGAAATGAGACTGCTGTGTGAACAATATTGTTAACAGTTAAACTAGTTAGCGAGCTGATGGAAACATTCAAACACTATGAAAAAAATTGAATGAGTAAAGTGAAAACCTAGGTGCTTTGTTTGCATAGGCTGTAGATAGAACACGGCGTTTTGTCAGGTGACCAACAAAGTAATTATCACCTACAAATTGTCACTTGTTTGCGAATTGTCTTTTGGCACATTCGGCAAACAATTGGGCGGCCTAATTGTGTTTGGTCTGGATCGGTCATAAGTGTCAAACTCAGACCCCCCCCCCGTATGTCACAAATGACCTAAAACGTCAACACTAAAACCGACTAAAGCAAAGTGAATTTAACCATTGCGGAGCCAACAGCTGGGAACTTTTGAGTCGAATAGATTAGAGACGGATTATAGACAACCTATTCACCAACGCGTTGAGATCTTTCCATTTTAATTATATCATATGGGTCCCATTCCAAAATTTCACTCGTCTATTATGGAATAATCGAAACGTAACGACAAATAAGAACGAACCATGTTTGTACATTTCAAGAGGGGTGCAAGGTACAATTGTCTACCTACTAGCTAGAAGCAACAACTGAACACCTATAACAAGAGAATATATTATTTTTGTTGGAAGAACACTACATTTTTTATGAGTCGTTTCTTCGAGAGTTATCTTTTTACGTGAATGTAAAGAGTCCTAATTATAAGTGTATCTATGTATATTAAAATACAGTAACATTTTACTATTTTTATGCCTAATTCTATAGATCTCTAGTGCTATTATTTTATTGGGGTATTTCACATGACAAAGGTGGCCAATCTTGATAATTTCCTCATGTGGCAACAATTGCGGTACAATCAGGTCGCACCGCTCTAGAAATTGCGAGTTGCACACAGCATTGTCAAATTAAGACACCGTTTTCACGCTATTATTTTGACCCTGAAAGAAAGCTGATAATATTAAGCCGAGTTCACTCTCCCCTGCTTAAATTCTCTTATTTTCTCCAGTCGGAATAGAATTTTGACAACAAAAAGACGGCTTTCTACAATACATAGCATTTTCTGCCAATTTAGTTTACGTGCAACTGGTCATTCATAGGAAAACTACAAATGTCTTTTATTGCCTTTGTGGCTGCCACTCTCAGGCATATGATACTATCGGGCTGACTAACATGCCACTGACTACTTGTAAATCAAAAAAAGTAAGGGAACACAAAAACGAGGCTTTTCTTTTGCCCTCAATACTCGTGCTTTTAACCAAAAACTAAGTATTGAATTGCAGAGAATAGAAGAAAGTTGTATTATGCGCCATGCAAGCTTAATATAATTAAGGCTTTGAACAGTGAAAGAGTCTCAAAAACGCACAGAGCTGGCCGACACTATGCGTACGCGGTTCAATCCATTTACAGTGATTCTGGTTAGACTATATTTATACTGTGAATATACAAACATAACTAAACACACTTGCCAGCAGGAAGTCTTCTCATCACGGCAGTGGACGATTTTAACGAGTTACCTAAGCCGTTTGTCAGCGCGACGTACTGCGCTCCCCTACCGAAGGCCACCTAAGTCTGTCCATGTGAGTGAGTGCACATTTTATTCTTAGCTGAACTCAGTAGAAAAAAAGGCAGCCCTGCCGCGTCATTACCCAAATCCAATCGAAAAAAAAGTCATTGTTGGGGATAAAAAGGCACCAGGCTGTCCGATAAGCAAATTCATTAGCTATGAAGACTTCCATAGAATAGAGCTCTCAAACAACCCAAATAGAGCCAATGCTTTAAAAATTGCCAACCATGTAGGTACTCCTGTTTTTATTTCGGGAACACAAGAATGAAAATAGACGCGACTATTTTCCTTTCTTTCAAGACATGAATAGAATATACTGTCGATGTGTTTGTAATAGTGTTTCATTGTGAGACGTACAGAGGAGCAATTAGCGAACATAGCTTTATACCCAACCCCGTGTATTAGCGCCTCACTGACGTACATAAGGCAACCATCTATTACAAATTATGCAAATCAGAAGGCCACTTAGCCATTTCCAAAGCTACTTGCACCCACAATCACCAATTGGATGACCACAGTAGTAAACAAAATACACTATTTACAAAATATTGATAGACAAATTAGTATATTATTAGTACCGGTGTTGTATGATTGTGTTCATTATACACACGTTTGTGAACAATGTACGTAAGTTACTACAGGCCCTTGTCTAACTTGCTCTCGCCAAATTCTTGTCTTCTTAAATTCCGAGTGTATCCGCCGTGAATATTAGAAATAGTTGATCTTTATGGTTTGAACACGGTGGTTTACATTAAATGTTTATTTTTTCCTAAGTTAGGGGGTCTCGTAGAGAAGCTTTCAGTGTGAGTAGCCTGGCCTACAAAAGAGTGGCTGTTCCGCTTGACTCGCGCTCATTATTCTGTTATTGTTCTAACAGCCTACTGCGACAAATTCTTTCTTTACGCCTGCATTCTATCAAATGGCCAAATACTCGCCCTAATGAAAACAAATGCGCCCGTCTCATTACTATTTACTTACAGAATGCAAATCACTACGGAATCGGGGTGATGGTCTGTCACCCTTCCTCAATGACGAATGACTTTGAATAATACCATCATTAATAAACGTTGTTCAATGCATTTGCGTCATTTCCCTTGCCACTTCAGTATTTGCCGCTGCCGAACACATCGACGCTTGCAGAAGTGGCACGCATAGTTTTGTTACTCACTGCTCTTTGTACCTCTTGATGACAAACGATGCCGTCGGCAAAGTGCACAGACCTTCGAAAGAAACTGGTACCAGTTCTGAGATTCACGTGACCACTCTTTCTACACTATTTCTGTTTTTCTTCACTTTTGGGAATAATTTTACTATCACATTCAAATACTCCCACATGGCCGGAAATGACACGAAAACCCCGGGAATAATAATTAAATTAACCAGATTTTCAGAAAGTTGTAGAAATATAGCTAATAGTGTCAAGTCCTGTGATAATACTTTTGAATAACTTTCATATGGGCATGAGAGTCCGTGCCCGGACAGTGTAGGGTTCGTGTGCAAAATCACTAAGTCTTGCTCTTCGGTTTATGCAGCTATACCGTGCAGCTTACCCGCCACAGCAAACTAGTGATGGCCATAGCGCATTTTCCGAAACCAGACAAAGGGTTTCCCATATCACCATGCGTGATATCAGTTAACACATTGACAGGGATTCCTTGCCAAGTGGTTTATTTTCAATTTGTAGTATGTTTGCAGCACTGTACCATTGTTAGTCACTCTTGTTAGTAAACACACCGCCGCACAATGTTCTGATCACAGCTTTACAAAAGACCTTTTCCCACAAGGATTCTCGTGTATTCACTCCAATATGCTTTCTACTGGTACAATACAGTTGTTCGGTATTGATTATTTCAGGTATACATGTATACACACCACACTGTAATTTACAAATGACAGTCATACACTACAATCGCCTACGGTCATACAGAATATAAACACTTACAACTATAAACCCTTCCTCAATTTTAAACATTGCCGGTTTATGATGACCACGCCCCTGTAATGCATTATGTAAAAATAACACATTGCATAGAGTCGATGTCGAAATTTTTCGGTACTGCATATTTACTTCGTTTCCCGCATATATCGATTTTATTCTCTTCTAAAATTGAATTTCCTGCAAGCTACAATGTTTCCATTCACTCACAGCTGTGAATCACGTGACAAAATTGAAAGAAAGGTAGAATTCCACCGTGATAGAATCTGACTCTAGAAATACCACTCAGACCCGTGTACCGATTTGCCACACGTAATAGTGACAGTCTATAATGAATCATTTTTATATTGGTCAAAAACGGACTTTTTTAGTTAACTATAAAACTGCCAGATACAATTACATATAGCATACTGCTTTTTTTTTTTATCAACGACTATTAAATCTCACAAAATAACTATTTCCGGGTTTTGAATGACGTGATATTTTTCAAATCACCCATCTTCCTCATCCGAGCTCATAGCTAGTCATATAATGACTAAATTGGGCATCAAATAAAATCTATCACTCCATTACTTGATAAGTAAATCTTTGATTTCAAGTACCTCTGAATGTGAACAAACTTTTAGTTACGTGATGCGACCCCGTGCCGGTTAGCGAGAACAATTTCGGAACAAGTCTACAATTTGATGACGTAATACACTTTAAATGCAACACCGAAATCACGCTGAGAGCAAGTAAAGCTTTGGGTCCGTCGTCATGACCACTGCTTCAAATACCATGGTTGTTGAGAATGGAACCCTATTTGAGGGGAAAGAAAGTCTCGAGACTCTCTGGCGCTCAGCCAATCAGAACCCAGCGTACAACTATGGGACCAATAAGCACACAGCGTACGTCTACGGGACCAATCATAACCCAGCGTACCAGAGTATCTTTCATTTCCCGCAGGCAAAATAGATGCATCAAGGTTGTTCGTAATGAATTGTATTTTAATTGCAAGGAAATATAAACTTGCTTTAAAGATATTATCAGCTGCATTTTAAAGACTATATGTTTAGATAGATCATGGAAAATCACTATCGTGGGATTCTGGCAATACAATTATGGAGTGCAGTTATCATGATCTATATTAACAATTATATAATCTACAGTAATATATGTTTGCTCTGTTTATTGACCATTGGTACATTATATAAGATAGTACAACACATCAACAAATAAATATTTTCTTTTTAAAATATTGTTTGTATTAGAAAATAATATCCATAGAATTCCATGTTTTTTTGTTGTTGATTTTTTTTGGCCATAGAAACCAACAGAAAAATTAAATTAAAAATTTTCGTGGGAGAAGTAGTTCGGTGATCATATATTTTTATTTGTTATTTGTGAAAATAGCATAACATAAACAAAAATTGAGGAAATCTGATCATCTGATTTAGTTGTAGCCGACTTCTTTTATTACTTTAAACAATTAGAAATACCCCTCTATATTTAGACTACATAGTAAATTAGGACGGGCAACTAATGTTTACGGTTGGAAAAAGGGGTGGACAACCCAGGTTTACGGAGGGTCAACGTTCATGAATACGCAGGGGAAGAGGGGCAGACAACCCAAGAACACAGAGGGGTAGAATAGTTAGCAACCCGGGGTTATGGAGAGAAGACGAAGGCTGACAACCCCGAGATAATGTCTTTGGTGACGCACAATGGATCAGACGAGTGGAGATGCATGGAAACGTTGACCTTCTGACGACCTCTACTTCAATTTGGTTTAACGGATATTGCATATGTCAAGAAATGGATTTGTTTACTATATATATATATTGATGTTTTCAGGTCACTCAATACCATCAGTTTATCAAAGCAGTATATACTACTTCAAACACTTTTACATCACTTTCAAAGTATGACGTCATAGACACACTTATTATTTTTAAAATAATCAGTCTACTGGAAATTCAAAGCTGACAGAAAGGTGGTATTCATCAGCTAATTTCATTTCACTTATAGAGTTCTGAAAACGCCGGTATAATGGCGGCAATATCGACTTTGTTCAACTCCGCTTCCGTAATCTAATTTGAATGGGCAACCCCGCCTTCAACTCTGCCGTCTGCTTTTCATAGCGATTGGGTAGTTTGTAATACTGATGCACAATCCCTGGATACTCCCAATCTTTTTAGTATACGCCAGGCTGTCCGACATCAATGACACCGTCATCTCCCAATGTATATAGTGCATTATCACGATCATTGACCATTAGAAACTCTGGCAGGAAAGATAGATGACAGGCTCTGTAAACACATTGAGATTTCTGAAGTAATTATTGTTTTGTTTTCAAATATGTATGTTTTATTTCTTCTTTTTTTACTTTTAATTTTGTTTCGAAATTTTCCATTTGCAGATTTTCTTCGCAAAATCTCCCACAGTTTCTAAAACATTTTGTTCAATAATAATTTTTCCACTATGGACAATACTCAAAAACGTATTTACACTCAAGTCAATTATTCAAAATAAACAATCGAAAACTTGAAGAAAATGTACAATAGATGGAATGTAAAACGAGATTACGAAACATTTATGCCTCCTTGTCTTTTAAAAAGGCAAGAAACACAATTTTACCCAAATTTCTAATATAAACGAGTTTTTGAAATTGTAATATACTTTTTATCAGTTTTTCTTGAATATAAAATTCGTGAAAGTTTAATAGGATATGCTTTTAACTTAGATCGGCATATAAAGGTACTTGACTTCTATAGACATATTATTGCAAGTGCACACCCTTAATGGATGAATATTTTGGCGCCAAACGAATAATATTTGACTTTAACTAAACTACATTTGCCAATGACAGCGTGCGATGTAGTACAGGCTAAGTAATCAGTGATACGACGCTTGTTATCGCTTCTGCCAAAATTCTTGTCATATCCATTTTTGGCGAAAAATCGCAATATCGGCGGACCGGAATTACTGATGCGTCATATTGTTCGGCGCACCGTGTTCATGTCCGTGTAGTAAATCGCACCGGTTGTCGACTTGGGAACGTTTTAATGCTTATAAGACGAATCCGTCGAGGTTTGGTTATTAATCATTAAAGCCATTTTTTGCATTTCTGTCCAACATTATGGTTTGTACATTGACAGAAATGTATTCACTTTTTCGCGAATTTATAACTTCATTACATCAAACTGCGATGAAATACTTTGAGTTCAATGTGCATACACTATATTTGCAGAGTATAGAATGTGCCAATCGACCTTTCAGTCAGCATTCAGAGCTAACTGAAATAGTTGAAAGAATGCCGAAATCCCAGATAGCATTTTTGAGTGGGCTCTCGTGGTCTCAAGATACCGCCACATCTTCCATTTACGGCTACCGACCTTTTATCCCCAACACATCCACCAAACTCAATTTATATCAAAGAGAATTTCATTTGCATTTTGTTGGATTCAATAATGAGTACACACAAACCGTATTCATGCCTGGCAACCAGCCAATCAAATGCTAACAAACAGTATCCACGCTATGTCCACAGCCAATTAGATGCTAACAAACAGTATCCACGCTATGTCCACAGCCAATCAGAAGCTTTTTTTCGAAATTAATTGCCCTACTATAGAAATGCTTTCGCAACCAGTAACAGCAATGTTGACCAACGACACCTTCAGTTAAAATCCACCGACAATTTCTTTTCGTAAAGAGAATGTACTTGAGTGAGTGCTCGTCTTTTCCCCATCCGATCGTATTTTCTTAAATATCGCTGTTGCGTCCCACAAAATAAAATATATAATTATTTGATGGAATCGTTTGCTCATTATAATATTACGAGCTCGAAGTACAGAGACCCTTTCTAAGAAGAAATTTACCAAGTACTGCTAATAGCGAATTCCTTTCGATAGCTACAGAAACACAGAACAACCTCTCGCTTTAGAAAGTTCGCATTTTCGAAAATAATACAGAAAAACACACATTTCCAACGACATTGTTTAGTAAATAAATGGTGAGCAAATGACACCGCTAAAAGTGAGCAAATGACCTCTTTCTATGTCTTTGCTCAGAGTAAATGAATGAAAACTGTCAATGATAGAGTAAGTAAATGACAGCGTTTAATGATACTATTCAAAGTAAATAAATGACGGGGTCCAATATCACTGTTCAGTAAAAATAAATGACAGCGTTATATGTCACTATTCGTAAATAAATAAGTAAATAACTGCCATTGTTGAATGTAACACACCAACATGAATCAATGATAGTATTTATTCTGTGTCACTACTCAAAGTGAATAAATTACAGTGTTTATTATCACTGCTCACAGTAAATGAATGACAGCGTTAAATGTCGCCGGTCAAAGTAAATAAATGACGGTGTCCAATGTCGCAATTGAAAATAAATACATGGAAAGGTTAAATGTTATTTTTCAAAGTAAATAAATGACAGCCCTCAATATCGCTGAGTAAATAAGTGAAAGCGTTCAATTTCATTGTTCAAAATGAATAAGTCACAGTGTTCAATGCCATTGTGCAGAGTAAATGAATGACAGCGTGCAATGTCACAATTCAAAATGAATAAATAGCAGCGTTCAATGTCGTTGTGCAGAGTAAATAAATGACTGCGTTCAATGTCATTGCTCAGAGTAAATAAATGACTGTGTTCAATGTCGTTGTTCAGAGTAAATTAATGACTGCGTTCAATGTCACAATTCAAAATGAATAAATAGCAGCGTTCAATGTCGTTGTGCAGAGTAAATAAATGACAGCGTGCAATGTCACAATTCAAAATGAATAAATAGCAGCGTTCAATGTCGTTGTGCAGAGTAAATAAATGACTGCGTTTATTGTCATTGCTCAGAGTAAATAAATGACTGTGTTCAATGTCGTTGTTCAGAGTAAATTAATGACTGCGTTCAATGTCACAATTCAAAATGAATAAATAGCAGCGTTCAATGCCGTTGTGCAGAGTAAATAAATGACTGCGTTCAATGTCATTGCTCAGAGTAAATAAATGACTGTGTTCAATGTCGTTGTGCAGAGTAAATAAATGACTGCGTTCAATGTCATTGCTCAGAGTAAATAAATGACTGTGTTCAATGTCGTTGTTCAGAGTAAATTAATGACTGCGTTCAATGTCACAATTCAAAATGATAAATGACTGCGTTCAGTGTCGTTGTGCAGAGTAAATAAATGACTGCGTTTAATGCCACTGTTCAGAGTAAATAAATGACTGTGTTCAATGTCACAATTCAAAATGAATAAATGACTGCGTTCAATGTCGTTGTGCAGAGTAAATAAATGACTGCCTTAAATGTCACAATTCAAAATGAATAAATAGCAGCGTTCAATGTCGCTGTGCAGAGTAAATAAATGACTGCGTTCAATGTCGTTGTTCAGAGTAAATAAATGACTGCGCTCAATGTCGTTGTTCAGAGTAAAGGAATGACTGCGTTCAATGTCGTTGTTCAGCGTAAATAAATGACTGTGTTCAATGTCGTTGTTCAGAGTAAATAAATGACTGTGTTCAATGTCGTTGTTCAGAGTAAATAAATGACTGCGTTCAATGTCGTTGTTCAGCGTAAATAAATGACTGTGTTCAATGTCGTTGTTCAGAGTAAATAAATGACTGTGTTCAATGTCGTTGTTCAGAGTAAATAAATGACTGCGTTCAATGTCGTTGTTCAGAGTAAATGAATGACTGCGTTCATGTCGTTGTTCAGAGTAAATAAATGACTGCGTTCAATGTCGTTGTTCAGAGTAAATAAATGACTGCGTTCAATGTCGTTGTTCAGAGTAAATAAATGACTGCGTTCAATGTCGTTGTGCAGAGTAAATAAATGACTGCATTCAATGTCGTTGTTCAGAGTAAATAAATGACTGCGTTCAATGCAGTTGTTCAGAGTAAATAAATGACTGCGTTCATAATCATTGTTCAGAGTAAATAACAGACAGCGTTCCGTGCAAGACGCTTAATTAGGTATATAGGAAAGGGACAATATATGCTTATCCCATGCATTTAATTATTGTTATCTTGCACAGTTTTAATTGTTCAATTTAAATTTAATAGCAATTATAGTCATATATATATATTGCTTGGCCAATTGATTGAACAAGCGAATTAAATCGTTCTATTTTCCTATTCTCATCGTGCTATATTGGCTACCTTTCATTACTCATTTTGTATCAGAATATTACAAAGGGATAATTACAGTGTCCTGAGGAGACAAAGTTCTTTTTATCCAAGGTTCCAATTCCACTATCGATTGGTACATTGAAAGCGGAAGTGATCAATGTAGTCGCCATTTGTAATAACACCAGTCATAATTAAAGGTTTATTATGATAACGAACACGTGCAATATGAATTACCAATGACGTTCGTGATCTGACCAACACATTTTACCGTATCGGGCACGCACGTACGAAGTATTCTCGGGTTGGCACTGATATAATGGTTAACCTGGAAGCTGATACGTGCATCAAGCGACAAAGCATTGTTCAAAAATTATAATATTTTCCCGACAATTTGTTTTCTCTATGCTATGAAGTGCCAATGGATAACTGCCCGATTGTTATTGTACATGTGAGAAAGACAATCTGTAGCATCAATTGAACTGAAGATGAGGGTTGCCATTGAATGACAAACTTAGAAAAAAAAAGGAATTTTGAAGTTGCAGAACTGACATTGAATTTAACTGTAATTGTACTTGGCCTGAACTATTGATTGATCGACACACATGCCACTCACTGTGGTGAACTTGCAAGGGTCAATACACTGAATGGACAAAGTGTTGAGTGTCTAGTTCAAATAGTGATTTTACAAGTAAAATGGTCACATATGTTACTATAACTAGACCAACCATTTTCTTGTTAACAACTTTATACTTTTTAATAGGTGAGAATATATATCAACAGTGTTGGCAGTTGTTTGCTGTATGACAAGTCAATACTTCTTATCCACACGCTTTGCAACTGTACAAACATTTCAAAACCAATACATAAATAGGCAGGCAGTGCGTGCTCGCCCATGCTTATTAGCAGCTTTCAAGGAGGCCTATCCCCTACAAACTACAAATTGTCATTTTGATTTTTTTTTGTTCTCGCAACAAATTTCGAAGTGTCTGCCTACAATGGGGACGGATGTTGGTTTGTCACGTGTCACACACGACTGAAAGATGTTACAACTTAAACATTGTGATCGTTGTTGGCATCAATTCAAGGCCGGTAACCTTTGACCCCAAATGTTCTGAAATGGTTCCCGTGAATTATGTCGAAAGATAACAGTTCTGCACCTCACTGCATTTGTCAATGAAGGGGTTAAACACATGATTTAAGTGTATCAAGTTCACTTCCAACAATACGTAGGAACGTATGACGAAGAAATGTTCTAGCCAGGTTGTTTCCCCTCTGAAGTCGTTATGCTGTAATATTTATTCAACCCATAGTTTGCTGCTTAGCAATACCATATGATGACTATCAGCTTTGTTTGCGAACACTCAGGTGAGTAAACACACCTGCTAGAATCGCTAATTTACATATAACCATTGCCCTCTCATACGCCACCAAGTGTCAACACAAGGTGTGTGGGGGAAATAGTTACCGACAGAGTGCGATGTAGTACATAACTGCGCTATAATGCAATGCAGCTTGAAAAAGTATCTTTCACAAAACACGCCATATAATATCCGCTGTGTATAGAACAATTATTCATAAATATACTAAAATATTGTATTGTATATAAAACTGGATATTTACAACAAACTCTACAAAATATTTAAAAATCACAACAAATACAAAATGTACTATGTTACTATGTAGTTATACTATGTGACTATGTAATTATACTACGTGACTATGTAATTATACTATGTTACTATGTAGTTATACTATGTTACTATGTAATTATGCTATGTGACTATGTAGTTATACTATGTGACTATGTAATTATACTACGTGACTATGTAATTATACTATGTGACTATGTAATTATACTATGTTACTATGTAGTTATACTATGTTACTATGTAATTATGCTATGTGACTATGTAGTTATACTATGTGACTATGTAATTATACTACGTGACTATGTAATTATACTATGTGACTATGTAATTATACTATGTTACTATGCAGTTATACTATGTGACTATGTAATTATACTACGTGACTATGTAATTATACTATGTTACTATGTAGTTATACTATGTTACTATGTAATTATGCTATGTGACTATGTAGTTATACTATGTGACTATGTAATTATACTACGTGACTATGTAATTATACTATGTGACTATGTAATTATACTATGTTACTATGTAGTTATACTATGTTACTATGTAATTATGCTATGTGACTATGTAGTTATACTATGTGACTATGTAATTATACTATGTTACTATGCAGTTATACTATGTGACTATGTAGTTATACTATGTTACTATGTAATTATGCTATGTGACTATGTAGTTATACTATGTGACTATGTAATTATACTACGTGACTATGTAATTATACTATGTGACTATGTAATTATACTACGTGACTATGTAATTATACTATGTGACTATGTAATTATACTATGTTACTATGCAGTTATACTATGTGACTATGTAGTTATACTATGTGACTATGTAATTATACTATGTGACTATGTAATTATACTACGTGACTATGTAATTATACTATGTGACTATGTAATTATACTATGTGACTATGTAATTATACTATGTTACTATGTAGTTATACTATGTTACTATGTAATTATGCTATGTGACTATGTAGTTATACTATGTGACTATGTAATTATACTACGTGACTATGTAATTATACTATGTGACTATGTAATTATACTATGTTACTATGTAGTTATACTATGTGACTATGTAATTATACTATGTTACTATGCAGTTATACTATGTGACTATGTAATTATACTACGTGACTATGTAATTATACTATGTTACTATGTAGTTATACTATGTTACTATGTAATTATGCTATGTGACTATGTAGTTATACTATGTGACTATGTAATTATACTACGTGACTATGTAATTATACTATGTGACTATGTAATTATACTATGTTACTATGTAGTTATACTATGTTACTATGTAATTATGCTATGTGACTATGTAGTTATACTATGTGACTATGTAATTATACTATGTTACTATGCAGTTATACTATGTGACTATGTAGTTATACTATGTTACTATGTAATTATGCTATGTGACTATGTAGTTATACTATGTGACTATGTAATTATACTACGTGACTATGTAATTATACTATGTGACTATGTAATTATACTACGTGACTATGTAATTATACTATGTGACTATGTAATTATACTATGTTACTATGCAGTTATACTATGTGACTATGTAGTTATACTATGTGACTATGTAATTATACTATGTGACTATGTAATTATACTACGTGACTATGTAATTATACTATGTGACTATGTAATTATACTATGTGACTATGTAATTATACTATGTTACTATGTAGTTATACTATGTTACTATGTAATTATGCTATGTGACTATGTAGTTATACTATGTGACTATGTAATTATACTACGTGACTATGTAATTATACTATGTGACTATGTAATTATACTATGTTACTATGTAGTTATACTATGTTACTATGTAATTATGCTATGTGACTATGTAGTTATACTATGTGACTATGTAATTATACTATGTTACTATGCAGTTATACTATGTGACTATGTAGTTATACTATGTTACTATGTAATTATGCTATGTGACTATGTAGTTATACTATGTGACTATGTAATTATACTACGTGACTATGTAATTATACTATGTGACTATGTAATTATACTACGTGACTATGTAATTATACTATGTGACTATGTAATTATACTATGTTACTATGCAGTTATACTATGTGACTATGTAGTTATACTATGTGACTATGTAATTATACTATGTGACTATGTAATTATACTACGTGACTATGTAATTATACTATGTGACTATGTAATTATACTATGTTACTATGTAGTTATACTATGTTACTATGTAATTATACTATGTGACTATGTAATTATACTATGTTACTATGTAGTTATACTATGTTACTATGTAATTATGCTATGTTACTATGTAGTTATACTATGTTACTATGTAATTATACTATGTGACTATGTAATTATACTATGTTACTATGTAGTTATACTATGTTACTATGTAATTATGCTATGTGACTATGTAGTTATACTATGTGACTATGTAGTTATACTACGTGACTATGTAATTATACTATGTGACTATGTAATTATACTATGTTACTATGCAGTTATACTATGTGACTATGTAATTATACTACGTGACTATGTAATTATACTATGTGACTATGTAATTATACTACGTGACTATGTAATTATACTATGTGACTATGTAATTATACTATGTTACTATGCAGTTATACTATGTGACTATGTAATTATGCTATGTGACTATGTAGTTATACTATGTGACTATGTAATTATACTACGTGACTATGTAATTATACTATGTGACTATGTAATTATACTATATTACTATGCAGTTATACTATGTGACTATGTAATTATGCTATGTGACTATGTAGTTATACTATGTGACTATGTAACTATACTATGTGACTATGTAATTATACTATGTGACTATGTAATTATACTATGTTACTATGCAGTTATACTATGTTACTATGTAATTATGCTATGTGACTATGTAGTTATACTATGTGACTATGTAATTATACTACGTGACTATGTAATTATACTATGTGACTATGTAATTATACTACGTGACTATGTAATTATACTATGTGACTATGTAATTATACTATGTTACTATGCAGTTATACTATGTGACTATGTAGTTATACTATGTGACTATGTAATTATACTATGTGACTATGTAATTATACTACGTGACTATGTAATTATACTATGTGACTATGTAATTATACTATGTTACTATGTAGTTATACTATGTTACTATGTAATTATACTATGTGACTATGTAATTATACTAAGTTACTATGTAGTTATACTATGTTACTATGTAATTATGCTATGTTACTATGTAGTTATACTATGTTACTATGTAATTATACTATGTGACTATGTAATTATACTATGTTACTATGTAGTTATACTATGTTACTATGTAATTATGCTATGTGACTATGTAGTTATACTATGTTACTATGCAGTTATACTATGTGACTATGTAATTATACTACGTGACTATGTAATTATACTATGTGACTATGTAATTATACTACGTGACTATGTAATTATACTATGTGACTATGTAATTATACTACGTGACTATGTAATTATACTATGTGACTATGTAATTATACTACGTGACTATGTAATTATACTATGTGACTATATTAATTATACTATGTTACTATGCAGTTATACTATGTGACTATGTAATTATGCTATGTGACTATGTAGTTATACTATGTGACTATGTAATTATACTACGTGACTATGTAATTATACTATGTGACTATGTAATTATACTATGCTACTATGCAGTTATACTATGTGACTATGTAATTATGCTATGTGACTATGTAGTTATACTATGTGACTATGTAATTATACTATGTGACTATGTAATTATACTATGTGACTATGTAATTATACTATGTGACTATGTAATTATACTATGTGACTATGCAGTTATACTAAGTGACTATGTAATTATGCTATGTGACTATGTAGTTATACTATGTGACTATGTAATTATACTACGTGACTATGTAATTATACTATGTGACTATGTAATTATACTATGTTACTATGCAGTTATACTATGTGACTATGTAATTATGCTATGTGACTATGTAGTTATACTATGTGACTATGTAATTATACTATGTGACTATGTAATTATACTATGTGAATATGTAGTTATACTATGTGACTATGTAATTATACTATGTTACTATGCAGTTATACCATGTGACTATGTAATTATACTATGTGACTATATAGTTATACTATGTGCCTATTTGGTTATACTATATGACTATGTAATTATACTATGTGACTATGTAATTACACTATGTGACTATGTAGTTATACTATGTTACTATGTAATTATACTATGTGACTATGTAGTTATACTATGTTACTATGCAGTTATACTATGTGACTATGTAGTTATACTATGTTACTATGCAGTTATACTATGTGACTATGTAATTATACTATGTGACTATGTAATTATACTATGTGACTATGTAGTTATACTATGTGACTATGCAGTTATACTATGTGACTATGTAATTATACTATGTGACTATGTAATTATACTATGTGACTATGTAGTTATACTATGTGACTATGTAATTATACTATGTGACTATGTAGTTATACTATGTGACTATGCAGTTATACTATATGACTATGTAATTATACTATGTGACTATGTAGTTATACTATGTGACTATGCAGTTATACTATATGACTATGTAATTATACTATGTGACTATGTAATTACACTATGTGACTATGTAGTTATACTATGTGAATATGTAGTTATACTACGTTACTATGTAATTATACTATGTGACTATGTAATTATACTATGTGACTATGTAGTTATACTATGTGACTATGTAATTATACTATGTGACTATGTAGTTATACTATGTGACTATGCAGTTATACTATATGACTATGTAATTATACTATGTGACTATGTAGTTATACTATGTGACTATGCAGTTATACTATATGACTATGTAATTATACTATGTGACTATGTAATTACACTATGTGACTATGTAGTTATACTATGTGAATATGTAGTTATACTACGTTACTATGTAATTATACTATGTGACTATGTAGTTATACTATGTTACTATGCAGTTATACTATGTGACTATGCAGTTATAGTCTGAAGACGAAGTTATACTATGTGAATATGTAGTTATACTATGTGACTATGTAATTATACTATGTGACTATGTAGTTATACTATGTGACTATGTAATTATACTATGTGAATATGTAGTTATACTATGTGACTGTAGTTATACTATGTTACTATGCGGTTATACTATGTGACTATGTAATTATACTATGTGACTGTGCAGTTATACTATGTGACTATGTAATTATACTATGTGACTATGTAGTCATACTATGTGACTATGTAATTATACCATGTGACTATGTAGTTATACTATGTGACTATGTAATTATACTATGTGACTATGTAGTTATACTATGTGACTATGTAATTACACTATGTGCCTATGTAGTTATAATATGTGACTATGTAATTATACCATATGACTATGTAAATTTACTATGCGACTATGCAGTTATACTATGTGACTATGTAATTATACTATGTGACTATGCAGTTATACTATGTGACTATGTAATTATACTATGTGACTTTGCAGTTATACTATGTGACTATGTAATTATACTATGTGACTATGTAGTTATACTATGTGACTATGAAATTGTACTATGTGACTATGTAGTTATACTATGTGACTATATAGTTATACTATGTGCCTATTTAGTTATTCTATGTGACTATGTAATTATACTATGTGACTATGTAATTATACTATGTGACTATATAGTTATACTATGTGACTATGTAATTATACTATGTGACTATGTAATTATACTATGTGCCTATGTAATTATACTATGTGTCTATGTAATTATACTATGTTACTATGTAGTTATACTATGTGACTATGTAATTATGCTATGTGACTATGTAGTTATACTATGTGACTATGTAATTATACTATGTGACTATGTAATTATACTATGTGAATATGTAGTTATACTATGTGACTATGTAATTATACTGTTACTATGCAGTTATACTATGTGACTATGTAATTATACTATGTGACTATGTAGTTATACTATGTGACTATGCAGTTATACTATATGACTATGTAATTATACTATGTGACTATGTAGTTATACTATGTGCCTATTTGGTTATACTATATGACTATGTAATTATACTATGTGACTATGTAATTACACTCTGTGACTATGTAGTTATACTATGTTACTATGTAATTATACTATGTGACTATGTAATTATACTATGTGACTATGTAATTATACTATGTGACTATGTAGTTATACTATGTGACTATGTAATTATACTATGTGACTATGTAGTTATACTATGTGACTATGTAGTTATACTACGTTACTATGTAATTATACTATGAGACTATGTAGTTATACTATGTTACTATGCAGTTATACTATGTGACTATGCAGTTATAGTCTGAAGACGAAGTTATACTATGTGAATATGTAGTTATACTATGTGACTATGTAATTATACTATGTAACTATGTAGTTATACTATGTGACTATGTAATTATACTAAATGAATATGTAGTTATACTATGTGACTATGTAGTTATACTATGTTACTATGCGGTTATACTATGTGACTATGTAATTATACTATGTGACTATGCAGTTATACTATGTGACTATGTAATTATACTATGTGACTATGTAGTCATACTATGTGACTATGTAATTATACTATGTGACTATGTAGTTATACTATGTGACTATGTAATTATGCTATGTGACTATGTGGTTATACTATGTGACTATGTAATTACACTATGTGCCTATGTAGTTATAATATGTGACTATGTAATTATACCATATGACTATGTAAATTTACTATGCGACTATGCAGTTATACTATGCGACTATGTAATTATACTATGTGACTATGCAGTTATACTATGTGACTATGTAATTATACCATGTGACTTTGCAGTTATACTATGTGACTATGTAATTATACTATGTGACTATGTAGTTATACTATGTGACTATGAAATTGTACTATGTGACTATGTAGTTATACTATGTGACTATATAGTTATACTATGTGCCTGTTTAGTTATTCTATGTGACTATGTAATTATACTATGTGACTATGTAATTATACTATGTGACTATATAGTTATACTATGTGACTATGTAATTATACTATGTGACTATGTAATTATACTATGTGCCTATGTAGTTATACTATGTGACTATGTAATTATACTATATGACTATGTAATTTTACTATAAGCCTATGTAGTTATACTATGTGACAATGAAATTATACTATGTGACTATGTAGTTATACTATGTGACTATGTAATTATGCTATGTGACTATGTAGTTATACTATGTGACTATGTAATTATACTACGTGACTATGTAATTATACTATGTGACTATGTAATTATACTATGCTACTATGCAGTTATACTATGTGACTATGTAATTATGCTATGTGACTATGTAGTTATACTATGTAACTATGTAATTATACTATGTGACTATGTAATTATACTATGTGACTATGTAATTATACTATGTGACTATGCAGTTATACTAAGTGACTATGTAATTATGCTATGTGACTATGTAGTTATACTATGTGACTATGTAATTATACTACGTGACTATGTAATTATACTATGTGACTATGTAATTATACTATGTTACTATGCAGTTATACTATGTGACTATGTAATTATGCTATGTGACTATGTAGTTATACTATGTGACTATGTAATTATACTATGTGGCTATGTAATTATACTATGTGAATATGTAGTTATACTATGTGACTATGTAATTATACTATGTTACTATGCAGTTATACCATGTGACTATGTAATTATACTATGTGACTATATAGTTATACTATGTGACTATGTAATTACACTATGTGACTATGTAGTTATACTATGTGAATATGTAGTTATACTACGTTACTATGTAATTATACTATGTGACTATGTAGTTATACTATGTTACTATGCAGTTATACTATGTGACTATGCAGTTATAGTCTGAAGACGAAGTTATACTATGTGAATATGTAGTTTTACTATGTGACTATGTAATTATACTATGTGACTATGTAGTTATACTATGTGACTATGTAATTATACTATGTGAATATGTAGTTATACTATGTGACTGTAGTTATACTATGTTACTATGCGGTTATACTATGTGACTATGTAATTATACTATGTGACTGTGCAGTTATACTATGTGACTATGTAATTATACTATGTGACTATGTAGTCATACTATGTGACTATGTAATTATACCATGTGACTATGTAGTTATACTATGTGACTATGTAATTATACTATGTGACTATGTAGTTATACTATGTGACTATGTAATTACACTATGTGCCTATGTAGTTATAATATGTGACTATGTAATTATACCATATGACTATGTAAATTTACTATGCGACTATGCAGTTATACTATGTGACTATGTAATTATACTATGTGACTATGCAGTTATACTATGTGACTATGTAATTATACTATGTGACTTTGCAGTTATACTATGTGACTATGTAATTATACTATGTGACTATGTAGTTATACTATGTGACTATGAAATTGTACTATGTGACTATGTAGTTATACTATGTGACTATATAGTTATACTATGTGCCTATTTAGTTATTCTATGTGACTATGTAATTATACTATGTGACTATGTAATTATACTATGTGACTATATAGTTATACTATGTGACTATGTAATTATACTATGTGACTATGTAATTATACTATGTGCCTATGTAATTATACTATGTGACTATGTAATTATACTATGTTACTATGTAGTTATACTATGTGACTATGTAATTATGCTATGTGACTATGTAGTTATACTATGTGACTATGTAATTATACTATGTGACTATGTAATTATACTATGTGAATATGTAGTTATACTATGTGACTATGTAATTATACTGTTACTATGCAGTTATACTATGTGACTATGTAATTATACTATGTGACTATGTAGTTATACTATGTGACTATGCAGTTATACTATATGACTATGTAATTATACTATGTGACTATGTAGTTATACTATGTGCCTATTTGGTTATACTATATGACTATGTAATTATACTATGTGACTATGTAATTACACTCTGTGACTATGTAGTTATACTATGTTACTATGTAATTATACTATGTGACTATGTAATTATACTATGTGACTATGTAATTATACTATGTGACTATGTAGTTATACTATGTGACTATGTAATTATACTATGTGACTATGTAGTTATACTATGTGACTATGTAATTATACCATGTGACTATGTAGTTATACTATGTGACTATGCAGTTATACTATATGACTATGTAATTATACTATGTGACTATGTAGTTATACTATGTGACTATGCAGTTATACTATATGACTATGTAGTTATACTACGTTACTATGTAATTATACTATGAGACTATGTAGTTATACTATGTTACTATGCAGTTATACTATGTGACTATGCAGTTATAGTCTGAAGACGAAGTTATACTATGTGAATATGTAGTTATACTATGTGACTATGTAATTATACTATGTAACTATGTAGTTATACTATGTGACTATGTAATTATACTAAATGAATATGTAGTTATACTATGTGACTATGTAGTTATACTATGTTACTATGCGGTTATACTATGTGACTATGTAATTATACTATGTGACTATGCAGTTATACTATGTGACTATGTAATTATACTATGTGACTATGTAGTCATACTATGTGACTATGTAATTATACTATGTGACTATGTAGTTATACTATGTGACTATGTAATTATGCTATGTGACTATGTGGTTATACTATGTGACTATGTAATTACACTATGTGCCTATGTAGTTATAATATGTGACTATGTAATTATACCATATGACTATGTAAATTTACTATGCGACTATGCAGTTATACTATGCGACTATGTAATTATACTATGTGACTATGCAGTTATACTATGTGACTATGTAATTATACCATGTGACTTTGCAGTTATACTATGTGGCTATGTAATTATACTATGTGACTATGTAGTTATACTATGTGACTATGAAATTGTACTATGTGACTATGTAGTTATACTATGTGACTATATAGTTATACTATGTGCCTGTTTAGTTATTCTATGTGACTATGTAATTATACTATGTGACTATGTAATTATACTATGTGACTATATAGTTATACTATGTGACTATGTAATTATACTATGTGACTATGTAATTATACTATGTGCCTATGTAGTTATACTATGTGACTATGTAATTATACTATATGACTATGTAATTTTACTATGTGCCTATGTAGTTATACTATGTGACTATGAAATTATACTATGTGACTATGTAGTTATACTATGTGACTATTTAGTTATACTATGTGCCTATTTAGTTATTCTATGTGACTATGTAATTATACTATGTGACTATGTAATTATACTATGTGACTATATAGTTATACTATGTGACTATGTAATTATACTATGTGACTATGTAATTATACTATGTGCCTATGTAGTTATACTATGTGCCTATGTAGTTATACTATGTGACTATGTGATTATACTATGTGACTATGCAGTTATAGTCTGAAGATTAAGTTATACTATGTGAATATGTAGTTATACTATGTGACTATGTAATTATACTATGTGACTATGTAGTTATACTATGTGACTATGTAATTATACTATATGACTATGTAATTTTTACTATGTGCCTATGTAGTTATACTATGTGACTATGTAATTATACTATGTGACTATGCAGTTATAGTCTGAAGACGAAGTTATACTATGTGAATATGTAGTTATACTATGTGACTATGTAATTATACTATGTGACTATGTAGTTATACTATGTGACTATGTAATTATACTATTTGACTATGTAGTTATAGTCTGAAGATGAATTTATACTATGTGAATATGTAGTTATACTATGTGACTATGTAATTATACTATGTGACTATGTAGTTATACTATGTGACTATGTAATTATACTATGTGACTATGTAGTTATACTATGTGACTATGCAGTTATACTCTGAAGATGAAGTTATAGCATGTGATGATGATGTTATTTACTGTGTGACGATGTACAGTATAAGGAGGAGGAAGTTATACTATGTATCGCTGCAGTTATACTATGTTACTATACAGATGTACTCCGAAGTTATACTGTGTGAGTATGAAATCATTTTTTTGGAGAAGGATGTAACGCTGCATTTGTAGCATGTGAGGATACTATTATACCATATGTGAAAATGCTGTTATACTGTGCGAGGATGCAGTTATACTATTTAATAATGCAGTTATTAAATGACTATGTCAGTCATACTAAGAATCGACAATAGTTAAATAATACAAAACACCTCCTAGTTATACACTATAATATATCGCACTTTTCAATTGATCACTGGTATACAATACACCTCCCAATAGAACACTATAAGACAAAACACCTCTCAATTAAACACCATAATATAACACCCCTCCCAATTGGACACTATAGTATAACCCACCTACCAATTAAACATTATAGTATATTGCACTCCCCAATTGAACACTATAGTATAAAAACACTCCGCAATAAAATACTATAGTATATCGCATCTCCCAATTGAACACTATAGTTGCAATAATACAAAACACCACCTAATTAACACTACAGTATATTGCACTTCCCAATTGAACACTATAGTATATTGCACTTCCCAATTGAACACTATATTATATAACACCACCTGATTGAACACTTTAGGTTCAATAATACAAAACACCTCTCAATTAAACACTATAGTGTATCGCACTTCCCAATTGAACACGACAGTATAAAACACCTTCCAATTGAACACTATAGTATATCGCATCTTCCAATTGAACACTATAGGTGCAATATTAAAAAAACACCACTCAATTAACATTATAGTATATCGCACTTTCTAATAGAACACTGTTGTATAAAATACCCCCTAATTGAACACTATAATACAAAACACCTCCCTATTAAACACCATAGTATATCGCACCCCCCAATTGAACACTATATTACACAACACCTCCATATTAAACACCATAGTATATCGCACCCCCAATTGAACACTATATTACACAACACCTCCCTATTAAACACCATAGTATATCGCACCCCCCAATTGAACACTATAGTATAAAACACCTCCCTATTAAACACCATAGTATATCGCACCCCCAATTGAACACTATAGTATAAAACACCATAGTATATCGCACCCCCAATTGAATACTATAGTATAAAACACCTCCCTATTAAACACCATAGTATATCGCACCCCCCAATTGAACACTATAGTATAAAACACCTCCCTATTAAACACCATAGTATATCGCACCCCCAATTGAACACTATAGTATAAAACACCTCCCTATTAAACACCATAGTATATCGCACCCCCAATTGAACACTATAGTATAAAACACCTCCCTATTAAACACCATAGTATATCGCACCCCCAATTGAACACTATAGTATAAAACACCTCCCTATTAAACACCATAGTATATCGCACCCCCAAATTGAACACTATAGTATAAAACACTTCCCTATTAAACACCATAGTATATCGCACCCCCAATTGAACACTATAGTATAAAACACCTCCCTATTAAACACCATAGTATATCACACTTCCCAATTGAGCACTATAGTATAAAACACCTTCCAATTAAACAATATAGTATATCGCACTTTCCAATAAAATACTGTAGTATAAAATACCCCCTAATTGAACACTATAATATAAAACACCTCCCAGTTAAACACCAGTCGCACTTCTAAATTGAACACTGTATTACACAACACCTCCCTATTAAACGCCATAGTATATCGCACTACCCAATCGAACACTATGGCATAAAACACTTTCCAATTAAACAATATAGTATATCGCATCTCTCAATTGAACACAATAGTATATCACATCTCGAAAATGAACACTACAGTATATTGCACTTCCCAATTGAACACTATAGATTCAATAATACAAAACACCACCCAATTTAAACACCATAGTATATCGCACTTTCTAATAGAACACTATAGAACACAATAATTCCCAATTGAACACTATAGGCTATCGCACCTCCCAATTAAACACTATAGGGTATCGGGTTACTCCTAATTGGGAAATATAGTATATGAACGCAAACTAAAGTTAAGTGACCATAAGTTGATTAAAATAACAGTTTATATGACCCATTTTGTGTCCGTATCGGAATAGAAGTAATAAATATTGCATTAACATTATTGGTATGTTTTTTGGTTTATATTTTTCTACAAATATTCCAATTAATTTGATGAGTTGATTTGTCCCACCTAACTATACAACGTTAATTATACATGTATATATCCAAAACAAAATATGAAAATCTGCATTTGACGCTGAGAACTGTAATGCGTTTAATGTAAAGACACAGCAAAAATGGTTATTATGCAAATCACCTAAATCACGGATTGGTATCAACATTTATTCTGGTATGGTGTTCATAATATAGTAGCTATGCACCGCATTTTTGTCACTCAAGCCCGTGGCTCTAAAGATGTCGTTAAGACAAGATTTGACACATACACATACGTACGAACCGACGGCAGACAGGCGCAACAATACCTCCAGTCACGTTTGTCATTTCAGTGTCGGCGGCACAGGGGGGGGGGGACGTAAAAATTTTTTTGGTAGGGGCGTCGCCCCTACAATCAAGTTGAAACCCTTTATTTCAGCAACATTTCCCCCTCAAAATGCAGGGAATAGAGTTTCAGAGGGTCTAGACAGTTTATATTTCAAAATGTTTAAGGTGAGCATGCCCGGACCCCCTAGTCAGGTCGTGCCTTCGGCGCGAGGAATGGTGAGCAGATCGCACCCCTCCATGCAAAATTTCGTGCCGCCGCCTCTTTATTTGCGTACATGATCACATAAAAGATGATAATTATGATTGCAGAGGCCAATTGCGCCCGCAAACAAGTAAACCGTAATATCTTTGTCAAAAAAAACACGATAGTGCGCCCTCACAGTGCTATTCTTAAAACCTTGAATACAATGCCTTTGTTGCATTTGGTAGTGCCATGTGACTTTCTAGCTTCCAGGTAGACACATTTTGTGTTCTCCACTGAAATCACACACAGTGCACGATATTTTGCGCAGAACGACAAACGAAAATATAGCAAAAAGTAAGTAAAGCTATAATAGAAGTAATAATTAAAGCGGCGGAGTAGTCACCTGCGCATGTGTCAAAAGGCCATAGCGTGTCAATTCTTATAAATACGCGTCTACCCATGAGCCTTTGCGTTTTTAGCGTGTGTTGTTATCATCACTTGGGACTCAATTCCCGCGCGTGCGCAGGTGACAAGCCTCCCGCTTTAAGATTTGTAAAATCAGACATCTCAAATAGTGCCGTGAAAGCTTGGCAGTAGACGGATAACTGCGGATACTTCAGTGACGTCAATTCAAATAATAAGTATAGTGTGGCATGAAATGCACTCCAGCGTCTAAGTAAAGGTCTATTTGTTCACAAAGTTTATGTTTCGAGGTGTTCTAGTCTTTTTATCATCACTATAATCTATAAATAATACTGTGACATAAATTGTAAATGAAAAGTACAGAGACCTGTGTGAATGAAAAGCACACATGTTGGATACTTTGCAACAACCCATTGCACATGTTTATTGTTAAGACTGCTGATACAGTCACTGAATTGTGTTGCCAGCAGAATTTGAGATACAAATGTACATTCATCCTGTCTCTCCCTGTGACATAATGGTATATGTATCAGACAGTGGTGCTGTGATTGTGAAATACATGGAATGAGCTGAGCCCAGCGTTGTTGGCAATGGAAATAGACATGACATGATTGACCCGAGTCTTCTACTTTAAATTGGTAGAGCTTGGATAAAAGTGGTTATTCCACTACCAAAATTGACATCCTTTTTACAATGATTTGTCTGCTATTTCGAGATAACCAATCATTTCGTTGGATATATTTTATTGTTTGCATGGCCATAATTTAGTAGTAGTATTTAAGTTGAGACAAGTGTGAAAATCTTTAGTCAGGAAGTTGACCTGACTTGATCCTGCAACATTCTGTGATGCTGATTCTTGACTCCAGTGAGCTGTACCCAATACTGAGGTACATATACAGACGTGCTGTGCAGTAATCCCTGCTGATCAACTGGAAGCACTGACACTCACTGCCCGAATGGCTCCCGTTCAGGTTGTACTGGTGCTACTAGTAGCAGCAGATAGCAGTGCAGTTACCGATACTCCCGGGACACAGAGCACGAGTTTAAATTGTGGTGCAGCTGCTTTGACAGCGTGCCAGATACGAAGGAACGCAACATTGTACATTGCTGTTCACCGGAGAGTGAAGTGTTCCCAGCAGCATCGATCAAGCCCCTAATTTTATTTGTTTACTGTGTATCCTGCTCCTTGCTGCTTCCAGTGACCAGTACCCCTATTATTTATTTTATTAAAATGAAGGAAACCTTATATATTGTGTTGTTTTAATTTATTGTATTCGTAACTGGTATATTTCCATCCCTGCACTGCCTCAGTTGTGGTGATATACATTCACCAAACGATCCCCACCCCGTGGAAGCTGGCGAACCCCCGGGGGTCCATCGTCCGCCTGCACGGTGATGCTCCGTTCGGACATTCCTCCCTCTACAACACCGTGCGGTAATTCTATTCATAACCGTGTATGTCACGTGGTTGCGCGATAGAAAGTTTACCGACCAATATAAAGCTTTGTTACAATGACTACCAGTAAGCCCTTGAAGCTTTGCGTACCCGATGTCTTTGGCTTCATTTCTGCCAATATATGTTGCAGTGACATCATGGGCTTTGAGATATAACACCTAGTCTTCTATAATACTCAGCAGTGGCGACAACACTATTACCACGCTCGATGGTCGAAAGACCGGTAAACCATAATAACATAAGGATCACAGTCCCTCTATCACCGGTCTCGAAACGCCTATTGTTATAGGGGGGGATTAGCAATAAACATCCAGTGAGTGCGTGTAGCGGTTGTTGGCGTCGCATAGTCACGTGACAGTATAGCGTCGCTTTCCATTTTGGACAACGTATGATCGAGGGCTCCGTATTTTATTCCTTGCTCTTAGCTGTAAAATTTCATATATTTAACAACTTTTTGTTATTACCGAAGCGAAATACCATTAGTTAACAGGTGAGTTATTATCCATTCTTTCATTTCGAATATTTCGTAGTTTTTTCGATCTTGAAAATTTGACCTCGATTTTCTGACCTCCATTTTGTCAAAAAGTTCATCGCTCAAAACATGTCGGTAGTTTTTCGGTTCCCTTTTCTCGCTTGATATGCTAGCAGAATTTTCAACTCGCATCGTTTTGGCGGGTGGAAGTGTATTTGCTTCGAGTGGGAGTGTTTATATCGTATTATTTTTTGTCGAATTCTTGAAAACTGTGATCTTGGTTATTCACATACGACCAAACATCCTGAGAATAGTCGATTGTTGCGATAATGGGTAGTGTTTTTTAAATCATATATTCTTACGTTATGATCACTAAATTCACTATTTTATGTGCTGTTGAAGGTGCCATTGACGGTAAAAGATGTTCTGTGCTGCCAACAATTTTTTTGTGTCCCGAAAAATAGATTTTCTGTGTGTGTTTTTCGAAACTCGTGGTTCAACTCGACGCCATTTTAGATACCGAACTGTGCGTAAATACATCAACGAGAGTTTCTCGTTTCGGTTCCTTTTTTGAGAATAATACAAATCCGGTGTAGATAATAATACCCAATACTGGTTGTTATGAAGATTAACAAATGAGTTGTGGGGTTAAGGTATATTTGGGTATCTGCTGTTTCGTTATATTCGGTGAAATATCTTTGTTTACATTTTTATTTTATTTTTATATTGTCAGACGAGAACGTGCAGCTGTTGAAGCCATACAAGCTCTTAACAACCATGCCTCGTAAGAAGAACAGTTTTCGGAGGCCCAAGAGTTACTACAAGCAATTTGAAAAAAAAGTCCAGTGAATGTGATGACTTTTCACAATCGCATGTTACCATTGCTAATGATGCTACAATGCAACAGGTAAGAATTAAATGTGGAAGTTATTATATTCTCAAAGTGCTGAAAATGCTATGTCTTAGTAAACAAACGGTTGATGAATTGAAAATGACTGGTGAGTTGAGTCGCACTTATTTTTATTTTATGTGAAATTGTTATTCACTGTAAAGTTTTCCAGAAATTGGTAATATGCTAGTAATTTAAAATTTATCTTACGAGTTATTTTTGTTTTGTTTTTCCCAGTGCATTCTTTTGTAGAAGTATCTAAATACCTACTAAACCATGGAGTGGATTTTATATTGAGTGAGAGGTTCTGTCGAGACCCACTACAAGCCCACTTCAGTAAGCATCGGCACAGAGGAGGAGGAGCAAATAACCACCCAACAGTTATGGCTTTTGGGTATCAAGAGAATGTCATCAGACTTCAAAAATCTTATCACATGCAGTGCATCACAGGCAATACAGGGAGACACAAGAGAAGGCCCTTACAGCATATAGTAGATGATACTCCTCCTCTTCTCTTCCCAAACAGAAGTATTAGTATTTCTGTTTTTGAAAACAATGTAAAATAGTAAAAAAAACAAGATATACTAATATATTGCTGTTTTTTGTATTTATTGTTAGATGTAAATAAGTTATAAATAAATACAAATTTTAATTAATTTTGCTTTTGTGCTTTCATTGCCATTTTCTTTAAGTTGTAGGGAATGTAATCAGCAAAATATCTGAGTGCCTGCTCTTCCTCAATACTTAGTTCACTTGTGCTTGCTGCTTTAACTGTTTCAGACTGGTAGTCCATGATGTCCCTTCGGGTTCTTGCCAACACTGCAAAGTTAAAAATGCATGTTCTGAACAGTTCATCTATATCTCTGTCACTGGGCCGAAAATCCATAAATACATTAATTATGTCATCTGTGGTTTTTCTGTCTACCCACATATTAAAAAAAGCATGCCAAACCATCTTGTGGTGTAAGGCCTTTGCAACAACAATTTGTTATACACTGCTGGGTCTGGTAAAACCTGAAACGGAAAAACTTAATTATTGCACATGGTAATTGCATTTTTTAAATTACTATATTTTTATTTTAGGATATTAAAATGCTCTTTCTTCATGGATACTAGATGGCTAGTAATAATTCATATTCAGTACATTTGAGTTGAAAAAAAATATTTATTAAGCTTATCTAAAAAAATAATCAGGCCCACAAAAAAATTCTTTGAGCCTATCTTAAAAAAAATTATAACGTGGCTCTATGGAGATTAAACCTGTAATAAAAAAAATGTCTACCTGATCTGCTGTGTTCTTCACTGGACCTTCTTTTCACAGATTGAATATTGCCAGTTTGCTAGTGTTCAGGAACTGAAAACAATGTAATATAACCATGAAGTATACAGATTACCATAGATAGAAACTAAAACTTATAAATAAATATATTCATAATAAATCATTCATATTTTCATATTCGTCAAGACATCGTGAGGATTTTCGGTCAACAATACTCATTCACACTTTCACAAGAGGCGACAAGTTGGTAGTGATGTGGACTTCATGTTATCGTGTCTGCTCAGTTTGATTCATACACGGCGAGTCTGCCGACCCAAATAAAAAGCAATAGGCTCTTTTTCGTATAATTATTGTACTCAAATTTATTGCGATATTGTCACAGGAGCGCCGTGAAACGGAAGTACATGCAATCTCAGACAACTAATAATCGTTGGAGATGCAACCAGCTGCCTGATGTAACTGTGCTAAAAATATGAAAAAAAATTCGAACAACATTTAGACCAAACATTTACTAATTCCCCTCGATCATACAGCAATAGTAACGGACATACCTTTGACGTTTGTATCATGAACATTTTTCATGTGCCCCTTGAAGCCACTTAAACTTTTGTACTGCTTGTCGCAAGTCGGGCAGACGTAGACGAAATTTCTCCGTTTAGCAGATTCGCGTACATGTACTTTCATATCGTCTGGAACATCGGCAGCATTAGAGGGGAAAAAGTCTTCCTGTCCCATCACAAAATCCCATTCGATATCTTCGTCCTCGAAGCCAACAAAATCATTTCCGTACTTCCACGACATGCTGCTCAAAAATCGACTTCCAATGTTTTGATTCTGGTTCTGAAAACTTCTGCGCAACCGCACAATTTTTTTTCGCAAAGCATGTCGGGTAAATCATTAATGGTAATGATATGCGGGTCAACTTGAAGATGACCCCTGACAAGTTGCGTCAACTGCGGATTACGTATAGGTGTCAATGGTTTATTTACCCGCTACGCGCAATAGGACAATAGGACAGCGGCCGTTTCGAGACCGGTGATAGAGGGACTGTGTAAGGATTTACTATTTCCAGTGCGACAAAAAACGAACACATCAGACTCGGCACTAAGTATAGTTTGAATAGCTTTGGTCTGAATATCTGTGAGTTGCATGATGTATGGACGTCGTCGCTGTATTGCCTCGACATCCAAGCCAAAAAAGCTTCCACTGTGCGCAGCGACATTCATTCTCAGGTCAGGCATTTTCACCGCCTGGCAGAAAACGGTATTTTGGGACGGTTGTTGACACCCCCTGAACAGTGTAACAAGATTATCCCTACATATGCAACATATTTAAATTTGGTTGTTTAGGATTTCTTCAAATTTATGTTTGTGCTGTTTCCTCGATTTTAGCTATTTTCACCGGCTCGCACAGAGCCCATAGAAATACACGGTAGAGTGGTGCGCGTCTCGTGACTTTGCTCCGCCTTGAAGATTTTGAGAGCTTTCCAAGCGCGTTGTAGAAAGGAGCAATATGATTGGCTGTTGGTAAACTGATTCTAAACTGTGAGGGCATTGTCACATACACATAGTTCTAATGAAATACTTCAAGGTGATAGTGGAGTGCTTCGCCGGAACATTCACCTTGAAAATTCAAGATGCGGGGGTCCGACTTGTGGAAATACCTAGAACCCATGTTTGTGAAAGGGGTTTTCAAAATGACCCTAAACACGTTTTAAAAGGTCAAAATTTCGTACCCTTTTCACTGTTAGAAAACTAAAATACATACCCTAAATGCGTTGAGTGTTTTAAAATCTATTTACCTTGAACTCGCGCCTGATCTCGCGATATTTGAGCCCTTCAGTGTAAGCACGGGTTGGTCATATGCCGTGATCGCCCGTGATCGAGGGTCGTTAACCAGGGGGCCGGACGTTTTCCTCGTTGTTGCGATCATTTAAAAAATAACCACCCTTTATTGGAAAAGACACCCTTTTTGTCCATTTTGACTGAAAAGATAACCCTAAACGCGTAATGCGCGTTAACGTGCTTTTCTTTAAAAACACCCTTTTAACGCGTTTTCTTTCACAGACATGCGTACCAGATCACTCTTTATGTCGGACCCCCGGGCCATAATTACACCAAGAACATAGAACACTTTCCCGGGGTATTTGAAACCGAAATTGTCATCTAACTGTAAGGCCGTCGCTGAATTTGTGTCAAACGAATGTGCGCGTGTGGCCTGAATATACAAACTTTTAATGCGCTACTTGCGGGTGCCTGGTGAAAACTCTGAAAGCAAAACCCCTCTACTTTGACCCATTGTCATATAAAATTGTGAATCCAGTTGATATATAGGGATTCTCTGAACTTAGGTTCACATGATATTCGAAAGAGTATTATGTGGAATAATGTTGAGATCCCGGTAATAGTCTGATAATTGCTAAAAATAGTAGTCAAAAGCAGTTATAAACTGTCTACGTTATATTCTGCAAAGATTGTTTTGTAGTTGAGCACTTGTAAAATAGGACGACTGGCTATTAAAAATGAAAAAAAAATAATAAAAAAATACTTAAAAAATGCTAAATTTTAATTAAAATATAAAATAAAACAATGAATTGCAGCAGCCAATCATGAGTAACATTCTTACCAAGTTACATAAAAATCGTTTTAATGCTTGAGATATAACTACTAGAGTCTCTCAAAGTCTACCAGAGTCTCCCAAAGTCTACTAGAGTCTATCAAAGTATACTTACTAGATTATCTCAATGTCTACTAGAGTCTACCAGGGTCTACCAGGATCTACCAGGGTCTACCAGAGTCTGCCAATGTCTACCAGTCTTGTCTCTCAAAATCTACTGAAGTCTATAAAAGTATACAAGATTCCCTCGAAGAATACCAGAGTCTATCAAAGTCTACTAGAGTCTGTCAAAGTCTACCAAAGTTTCTCAAAGTATACTAGAGTCTATCAAAGTCTACCAGAGTCTTGTCTCTCAAAGTCTACCAGAGTCACTCAAAGTCTACCTGAGCCTTGTCTCCCAAAGTCTACCAGAGTCTCGTCTCTTAAAGTCTACCATAGTCTGTCAAAGTCTACTAGAGTTTCTCAAAATCTACTAGAGTCTGTCAAACTCTACCAAAGTTTCTTAAAGTCTACTAAAGTCTCTCAAAGTCTACCAGTGTCTATCAAAGTCTACTAGAGTCTTGTATCTCAAAGTTTACTAAGGTCTCTAAAAGTGTACCAGAGGCTATTAAAGTCTTCTAGAGTCTCTCAAAGTCTTCTAGTGTCTATTAAATTTTACCAGAGTCCATCAAAGTCTACCAGAGTCTTGTCTACCTGAGTTTCTCGAACGTTTCCGTTTAATATACCCATTTTACGAAGATTAGCAAAATAAATGCATGTTTTTTTAAAGCATATGGCATTATAGAGGGGGCAAAGGTTATTTTCGTTCAACGTAATTGCAATATATTTTCGTTCGTACAACGTAAATTGAAAAAATAAATTCCGTAATTCTGTAATCACAGGCTAGACGTACAACGCAACATAATCAATCAAATATTTTGTTCGTACACTGTAAAAATGTGTCATTTTTCTTGGTACGTACAGACATTTACATCCAAATAAAAAAAGTCGTAAAGAATAATCCAGGGAAATTACATTTTCGAAACTGCAAAACGACTAGATGACACAATTCACTGCAAAATTAAATTTTCACTGTAAACTGTAAAAACGGCTTTTTTTCTTGTAAATTGTAAAAAGCCGTTTTTATTTCCCGTAAAACTGTAACAGCTACCCCCTTGTCCCCTCCATTATAAATAAATAGTGTGTATATTGATATGCATAATATACAACCTGGCAGTGACTTATCAACACACAACAATGATTTCCCTCATGTATTTTATTCCCAATAAGTTGTTAATTACAGATTGTATATAGATAGATAAGTAATACACCACAGAAAATATCACCAAGTATAGACAGCGTCCGCGTAAAGCTAACATGATTATTTAGTACGCAATATGTCTCGCGCAAGAGGTCAATGTACTTATAATGACGTCATGCGCAAGAGTAATGCAAAATATAATGTTATTATTACATTCAAAAAATTAAATGATACAATATTACGATTGTTGTTTACATGCAAGTTAAGACAGAGGCATTCCTTTGCTCGTGATTTTACTGAACTTATAGTGCGCCCACAAATAAGAAGGTATGCATGAACTTATGATGCCATTATAAAGTTGTTACTCTCCACTGTAACTTGTAAAACATTGTAATTAACCCACTTACATGAGTACATTCTTAGTCGCCTTTAAAGCAGGATTTTTACATGGATGTTAAGTTGTTGTCCAAACCTAGCATATATAGATCAATTGTTCTCTAGACTATGTCAGTGTTATAGTATGTGGCTTATATATGACATACAGAGGTTACCTCATAAATGGGATTTGATAGTATTACTTCTATATAACTATATATTTTCAATAACAATAACTAGCATAGTTATAACTAAGCCCAACAATCTATTTGATCCTTGACCTCATTCTAATATCAGGCATTACACTCATCACGTGTCAACTGAATGTAAATGTAATGAATGTAAATGGCGTATTGTCAATTCTTATCTGTATTAGCTAAGTGCAATTGTGGGTGATTTATTTCCCAGGGAGAAGGGGCTCAGAGGTCATAGGTAGGATCTAGTTAAGGAAGTAGAATATAGAATATAGAATAGAAGTAGTCCGACAACGCGCAATCTGGTCATGTGACAATTTTTCCTTTTATTGCTTATTAGTACAATCGTCCATGAAATCTACCCATGTGGTAGTTTCATCGGGTACGTCGTCATCACAATTTTCACACGTGGTGAGGCATCCCTGTGCATTGAATCCACTCAATTGATAGCCTGCAAGTCTGTTACAAACAAGTGTGCACAAATTAGTCGGATTGGTGCCGGCCACCAATGTGACTGTCATTAGAACTAGAAGAATATTGATCTTCATGTTTATCTAGAAATGAAATATATAATATTTAATACAGGATTATATATGGAGTGTATATACTGTGTTATACATTTTTATCAAAAATCGAGATCAGAAATTGTTTGCAAGTAGTAGATTATTGCAAGAAGGTGATGGTTCAGGTTATAAGCTAAATTATTCTCATCACATTGTAATATGTATATCCTTGCGCTCACCATATCATAGTATTACATACGGTAGCAATGACGTGAAGAATATTTCCTATTATTTGTTTTTGTGCTTTTTCTAACTAGCTGTATGATTTACTTAATTGAAATAGAATAAAAAAGTTAAATTACCGATGAATTTAGAACTACGTTTCTGTGGGGTATAGTTTCTTTTACAGAATCAGATAAGTCTCTTACTTCGAGTTGAAAAGCACGACTACTTTATTCCGTGGTCTAAACACTACTGACTCATGTCAGCCTTGACTTACACATGTGAAAAGTTTACATTCTAGCGGGAAATCTCAAGTTACAATAACATGATAGGCTATAAACTACAGTGACAAAATGCAAGATAAAGAATATCATACGATATCCCCAAATATGCTAATAACAGAAATCTGTTCCCAACATATATATCACTCACCTTTCGACAGTGTCTTGCGTTTATGTATCAATGACTCGTCTGAATGTATGTTTGTTACACAATGCAATCTGTAAAAAAGAATGTATATATCACAACAATCAGCTTATAAACCATAGACTAAGGCAAGAAAATGGCGAATTGCTTGCTCAACTGCGAAAGTGGATTCATGAAACTGAATAACCGATTTCTGAACAGGGGTATACGAAACTCACAAATTCCTGACGTCATATTTACAATGTGTTGTATATAGGAGATTTCAAGATAAGCTGCATTGAAGAGGATGACACGTGACCTTTGTGCAAAATATGCGCTCCAGATGGCGATCGAATATTACATGGATCACCACTCAACAAATGCCATGTGATATAACTGATTGTCATAAGCGTTGTACATTAATGTACACATCGTTTGGCTTTCACGTCACCCACAGGAACATCAAGACGATTTAGCAGTATTGACTTCCGTTAAACCAATGACAACAATTGTAGAAATTAATGGGTGTACGACTATTGCCAATGTATCACGTGGTCAGATAGCACGAAGTAACCTCTACACAGCAAAAGACGGGTGTCAGTATCTGCATTAGGGCAGATTTTGACTAGGTTTTCAGATTCCAGCTTACTAATCTCCAACTGTGTATTATTGTAATGTTTAATTCGCATGTAAATTAAAAGAACACACACAAATCCCTTAGGCAAGCAAGTCTTACCGGTTCTCATTACATGAGGCTACGAATCTTACCGCGATAAAAACAAACAGAGACTATTGTTTTCTTTTTTGAGTCGTCAAAACACGTAAGTAAAGAAAAACACTGTAGACATAGTTGAGTAGGGATGGTAACATGCTCATGCCCCCCCCCCGTGTGTGTTGGTTCTGAAGCAGTGTGAACATTTTGATTGCAGAGAAGATGAACAAGAATATGTTTTGACAGTGATTATTACGAGACGCTGTTTGTTAGTTGGGTACGATGTTCTTATCTTGTGAAACAGCTGTAAAAATTCAAACTATGTAGCGAGAGTGCATCGACATTATGTCACGGAGGATGCATATGTTCCTCTGTTGACGAGATTTACCTTTGAGTAAACAATGTTACAAAACAAATTTTGTTAAATCTAAGCTATCAATATGCAACCCATGTTTATATATGTTATAATGGCTTCGTAGGACTATGGTGCCTTAAAGCAAACATCACCGTAATCACGCCTCAGTCGCTATATTAAAGCAAAGATTTGTTCTTAGCAAAAGTAATGAAGATGTCCCCCGAGCCCTGAAACTCAGATTACAGTCACATTCCCTGCTTTATTGCTCATCCGCTTTCGTGTTTATTTGCCGACTTTCTGGTGGTCTCGCTTCCTCTGATCAATCAGATGTTGAAAATGACAATGTATAACATTTTTTCTATTTAAGACCTTTAATTCGTGACAGTTATCTTATTATATGCGGTCAGATCAAAGACACAACAGATAAAAGCTACGTTAGTATTCAGTTGCTATCATTCAATTGATGAATTTAAATATCTCGATGTGGCATATATTTTGTCACCGTCTATCAACATATCCATTTGAAAACAATAAGAAAGTCGATATTTAACCGGTGTTTTTGAACAAACAATGTCGGGATATAGGAAGATGAATTCAATAATCCCTGTACCGCCTGTTACCAAAATCCATTCAGGAAATCTACTCCGCATTCAAAATATTTGTCAAAAGACCGCGAGTATAAAAACGGGAAAATAAAAGATTGTGACCCAAAACGACAGGGGGGGGGGCAATCTGTGCATTTTTTTCACATACATTTCTAGGATTGGGTTGCTGTATTTTATTTTTCCTTTTTTATCATTTTTGTTAAAAAAATCATGAATTCCCGTGTATACCACAACAAGCTCTATTTCACTTAAAGACTCATATTTGGAACAGGACAGTCGAATCTCACAAGCATTGACAATGAAATGAGCGATACACAATTGTCACTGTTATACGTGTTTTTGTGTTATGTTTGCTGAAGTTATTTGAATTGATTTCATACCACAATTGGAACCTGTGATTTAATTGGTAAAATGTACCATCTACAACGATCTGTAACATATTGACATTATTATACAATGTTGTCAGAGAACGAACCGTAGTGTCAGGCAATTGTTTTCAAAGATGCGTTGATATTTATTTACACTTTTCTAATAACTAAGAAAATATATGTATACAAAAATAAATCAAGAGTTAGTTTATAATGATTATTATTTTTAAACAATAATTAAAACTTGTAATTGATTTTAATATTTGGAGTCCGTTGCATGATAACTGGTAACTTTGAATACATTTGTTTTAAAGGGCGGTGATCGTCGAGCCACGCATGCACGAAATATTGACACATACGAACAAAGACGGCAACTGAGTGATGCGCAGACCAACGAATACAAACAAGAGACGTCACCAAGATTAAACTAGGCAATTTCTTGGATGATCCACGAATATTCCAAAAAGTTGAATAGCACATCCAGATCAAACCTCGCGGTCTTGCCATTTGGAGAACGAACTGGATTCTGGGAAACTTAATGGTTATTAACACACGTGTACGTTGCGTGACAGCCACTGCCCTTCATGGATATGTTATCGTTTGTCACTTAGAAAGGAATATGTTTATCAGTATTTTTTGACAAATGAGTATGATCTGTAATTCTATATGTGAACTCTACCCCAGGTTGGTCAACACACTGCATGACGTACATGATATTAATAATAATAATAAATATTGGTATATATCATGTTTTTTAAATCACTTGATGCAGTTTGTGTTTCCTATCTTAGCTCATATCTTCTGGTGATAATCGTCCCGCGTTTACAAATATATGGAATCGGATGCTTAGTTGACAATCATATGAGCTAAACGATTGAAATCTGTTTTTTTTTGGGGGGGGATATTTATTTATTTATTTATTTGAAGATGCATATTAGCCACTCATACTATCATTGTTGGACAGGCACGGCTCCACTTAGAAATGAAGGAATGCATAATTAGAGCATACGTATGTATTTAGAGGAATACGCCAGTTGTTACGCGGAAACTACTCTTTAAGATAATAACAACGAGTTATTTTATGTGCACTGAGCATAGAAAAACTATACTTAGTCGGCAGTGTTTACCTTACAGTCAAATAGACGCACACAACGAAATACGTATCAACTCTCGTCTTTAGTCGGTCAGTCGAGTACTTTATAAGACACAGCGCCCTGGGGAAAAGTCTCCAAGACTACCGCAAGGCTGATTAAAGACTGCCTCTCTCGTGGTGTTCTCGCCAAGACCAACTAAAACTCCTTTATTCATTGTCAAAACCTTAACCAATTACAAAGCAGTATAAAGACTCTAGGGCGTGGCCTTCAATTATACAGCCAATCACACCAAGTACTGGACACGTCATATCTTTTAATTAATCGTTCACTACATTAATAACTACGAATACTAACTGTCAGAAATAGTAGTCCGAATAGCGACGGTTGTATCGTAATTAGTTCTAAATCACTGAGCCAAGTTCCGTACAGAACCTCGCATGAGCCTAAACGATGACAGATATAAAACACCCATTCACCTGTAACTAGGTATATAAGTCGGACAACAGATACGCGAAAACTAATTCATGACACGACAACCATGTCAAACATAAGTATTATATTATAGAAGTAACATACGTAAAATTTCCAATAACCTATCACTTGCGTATTTTTTCTTACGTCCAGTATTTAGCAATGACACTGCTTAAGTATATTGTATCTAACATTCATATATATATATATATATATATATATATATATATACCAGAATTCAGTTCTAGCTGGCATGACGCATATGTTACATTTTACCAGACAAAAAACATCATGTTACTGGTAGGACATTATTTTCGAATCATTATTATTCAGTGTGTGACCCGGAATCACCCTAATCATAGAATTGAATTCTGGGACACGTATGCAACTCATACATAACACAGAATAAAGAGTTGTATTTTGAATATCAAATTACTAGCTTTTGAATTAAAGTTGTCAATTAATCAGAATAATTTTTTTATTAAAAATGTCCATAAAAATGATACAAATATATAAATCTGTTGTTATATTTTGTGAAAAAGACATAAATATTTCAACCATGATGAATTTCTATTTGTTGTGTTTATCATGCTAGTATTTCCAAAATACATCTGTTACATCAAAAGCTGCATTCTCGAATGATGTAGTAAAATATGACAGATCTCAGCTGTCAAAATATATGTTAATTGACACAGGACCGTAACTCAGTCGATCTATTGCTATACACTATGTACTGGGCATGCTGTGCTGATATTACTGTTAATAACAGTTTATTCACAATGTTATGATGGACGTTTTAGTGCACACAGCTGAATCAGTATTGTCGTGTATACAGCGTTGAATGTTTTGTGTGATCAGATATTTACGTGGAATGGCATGGTGGTCGTGTTTTTACGTATGTAATACTGGGAGGAAATTATTTATATTATTATAAATTATTCAGACATCAGTGACAAAAATGGAAATTAACATTTGAAATTAACACTCACACGTCTTTGAAGTTCACCGACAAAGTTGCCAATTTGAAAGAAAAGAGCGTATCGTCTAGTTTTGAAAACCAAATACCACACATCGTCATCACATGTATTTTAGTTACAGAAATGAAGATGATTTAACTACACGGAATTGGCAATATTATAAAAGTTGACGAAACTGAAAAAAAATGCTGAAAATGTCCGTCATTGTTAAACCAGTTAGGTTTTGCTAAAATTCCACCCAAATTCCAAACAAATCTAAGGCTTATTTATTATGGCATTCTATTACGTTAAGTTCGAAACACAGGAAACAAAGTTGTTTCAAAATACAAGCGACTACACTCGTGGGGAGGGGCTACATGACACTGTGTCTAGTGGCTTTGGTGTTAATGTATTTAGGTAACATGATCTTGGCAAGAAGTAAAGGTGATTCATTACATGGCGTTTTGTTCTGTCAAAATTAGTCACTGTGTGGCGGTAAAGAAACGACTGTTACCTATGTAGATGTCAGACTCAATAATGTACGCTAGATATGCAAATAAGCACTCGAGTGAAATTTGAGATAAATATGGTTGGTGTATGTTCAAATAAACAGACGAATAGAGGCATTGTCATCGAAAACCATATATCAATGTACAGATCTCGTTAAGAAAATATGGTTATATGTATTTATAGAGGGTACCCTGTATAGCCATAGGTGTATCTTCAACGGGGCGTCGAATCTATGCCGCAGTTATTTCTACTCATAGCGACAGAGATATGGCACGGAGCTGTTAAGTGGGCAGTATATACTACTTGCATTGTTACAGGTTGGCCACAATTACAAGCGACATTATCTATATTACGAATGACATTATTTTAATGTAAATTGTATTGTATAATAGTAATATATATATATATAATAATTTAAATGCTATTATGAGCTATTAGATAAAATCAATAAAACAATTTCTGCATTTTGACATATATTTAAAAGCGAACAAGGTTTTACTATGCTCGAACATATTCGAAAATGTTGGACCTTCCTGTAACTTTTTGTTTTCCCATCTCCAGAACTTCAAATTAAGTCGATTTGTCGAATGTTATTTGTTTAATTTTTTCATTGATTGAATAATGGATGCATACTCAATAACTAACATGCCATTTATTGTTCATAAGGGAATATTAACTCGACGATAATAGCGATCGTTGTACCTATTCAAATTTATCAAATTGAAAAGGAAATAATTTTTACTGCACATGCTATGTTATTGCTTCATACGCTCAACATAACTCCGACCTTACCTACTTACCACAATAAAATTATATTCCTATCTTGCCATTTATTAATTCTCTGTTTATAATGACGGATAATTCACATCACTTATGATGCTGTTGTGGGCAATATACTACTATACATTAGCTCAAATTGGGCCAGAAGGAAACATGTGAATCTCATTGTTAACAAAGTTTAAGGTGACACGATTTAGAACTTATAAATACAGAAAAAAAATCACCGGTTCTTAGTGAAAAAAACCTAACATTGTTTTCATAATTATGCACAGAAATTGTAAGATGACGTCAAATTAATCTGATATTACACACATGGATAAACTTGATTTGAACTTGCCCTTGATAGTTTTAATCATCTTTCTGCAGTATTATACGTAACATATTTTTGTTAGATGAATTTTGAGAGATGTAAACGAGGATTGATACATCACACGATGTATCAAGTGAAATGTTATATCATGCCAACATGTTATATTTTATATCAGCACATTTTATTATTAAATGAAATGTAATATCATCCCAAAATGTTATATTTTATATCAGCACATTTTATTATTAAATGAAATGTAATATCATTCCAACATGTTATATTTTATATCAGCACATTTTATTATTAAATGAAATGTAATATCATTCCAACATGTTATATTTTATATCAGCACATTGTATTATTAAATGAAATGTTATATCATGCCAACATGTTATATTTTATATCAGCACATTTTATGTATCAAGTGAAATATTATACCATCCCAAAATGTTATATTTTATATCAGCACATTTTATGTATCAAGTGAAACATTATACCATCCCAAAATGTTATATTTTATATCAGCACATTTTATGTATCAAGTGAAACATTATACCATCCCAAAATGTTATATTTTATATCAGCACATTTTATGTATCAAGTGAAACATTATACCATCCCAAAATGTTATATTTTATATCAGCACATTTTATCATTAAATGAAATGTTATATCATCCCAACATGTTATATTTTATATTAGCACATTGTATTATTAAATGAAATGTTATATCATCCCAACATGTTATATTTTATATCAGCACATTTTATTATTAAATGAAATGTTATATCATTCCAACATGTTATATTTTATATCAGCACATTTTATTATTAAATGAAATGTTATATCATTCCAACATGTTATATTTTATATCAGCACATTTTATTATTAAATGAAATGTTATATCATTCCAACATGTTATATTTTATATCAGCACATTTTATCATTAAATGAAATGTTATATCATCCCAACATGTTATATTTTATATTAGCACATTGTATTATTAAATGAAATGTTATATCATGCCAACATGTTATATTTTATATCAGCACATTTTATTATTAAATGAAATGTTATATCATTCCAACATGTTATATTTTATATCAGCACATTTTATTATTAAATGAAATGTTATATCATTCCAACATGTTATATTTTATATCAGCACATTTTATTATTAAATGAAATGTTATATCATTCCAACATGTTATATTTTATATCAGCACATTTTATCATTAAATGAAATGTTATATCATCCCAACATGTTATATTTTATATCAGCACATTTTATTATTAAATGAAATGTTATATCATTCCAACATGTTATATTTTATATCAGCACATTTTATTATTAAATGAAATGTTATATCATTCCAACATGTTATATTTTATATCAGCACATTTTATTATTAAATGAAATGTTATATCATGCCAACATGTTATATTTTATATTATCACATTTTATTATTAAATGAAATGTAATATCATCCCAACATGTTATATTTTATATCAGCACATTTTATTATTAAATGAAATGTTATATCATTCCAACAGTTATATTTTATATCAGCACATTTTATTATTAAATGAAATGTTATATCATGCCAACATGTTATATTTTATATCAGCACATTTTATTATTAAATGAAATGTTATATCATTCCAACAGTTATATTTTATATCAGCACATTTTATTATTAAATGAAATGTTATATCATGCCAACATGTTATATTTTATATCAGCACATTTTATTATTAAATGAAATGTTATATCATGCCAACATGTTATATTTTATATCAGCACATTTTATTATTAAATGAAATGTTATATCATTCCAACAGTTATATTTTATATCAGCACATTTTATTATTAAATGAAATGTTATATCATGCCAACATGTTATATTTTATATCAGCACATTTTATCATTAAATGAAATGTTATATCATGCCAACATGTTATATTTCATATTAGCACATTGTATTATTAAATGAAATGTAATATCATCCCAACATGTTATATTTTATATCAGCACATTTTATCATTAAATGAAATGTTATATCATGCCAACATGTTATATTTTATATTAGCACATTGTATTATTAAATGAAATGTAATATCATCCCAACATGTTATATTTTATATCAGCACATTTTATTATTAAATGAAATGTTATATCATTCCAACATGTTATATTTTATATCAGCACATTTTATCATTAAATGAAATGTTATATCATGCCAACATGTTATATTTTATATCAGCACATTTTATTATTAAATGAAATGTTATATCATTCCAACAGTTATATTTTATATCAGCACATTTTATTATTAAATGAAATGTTATATCATGCCAACATGTTATATTTTATATCAGCACATTTTATCATTAAATGAAATGTTATATCATGCCAACATGTTATATTTTATATTAGCACATTGTATTATTAAATGAAATGTAATATCATCCCAACATGTTATATTTTATATCAGCACATTTTATCATTAAATGAAATGTTATATCATGCCAACATGTTATATTTTATATTAGCACATTGTATTATTAAATGAAATGTAATATCATGCCAACATGTTATATTTTATATCAGCACATTTTATTATTAAATGAAATGTTATATCATTCCAACATGTTATATTTTATATCAGCACATTTTATCATTAAATGAAATGTTATATCATGCCAACATGTTATATTTTATATCAGCACATTGTATTATTAAATGAAATGTTATATCATTCCAACATGTTATATTTTATATCAGCACATTTTATCATTAAATGAAATGTTATATCATGCCAACATGTTATATTTTATATCAGCACATTTTATTATTAAATGAAATGTTATATCATGCCAACATGTTATATTTTATATTAGCACATTGTATTATTAAATGAAATGTAATATCATCCCAACATGTTATATTTTATATCAGCACATTTTATTATTAAATGAAATGTTATATCATTCCAACATGTTATATTTTATATCAGCACATTTTATCATTAAATGAAATGTTATATCATGCCAACATGTTATATTTTATATCAGCACATTTTATTATTAAATGAAATGTTATATCATTCCAATAGTTATATTTTGTATCAGCACATTTTATTATTAAATGAAATGTTATATCATGCCAACATGTTATATTTTATATTATCACATTTTATGCATCAAGTGAAATGTTATATCATGCCAACATGTTATATTTTATATTATCACATTTTATTATTAAGTGAAATGTTATACCATCCCAAAATGTTATATTTTATATCAGAACATTTTATGTATCAAGTGAAATATTATACCATCCCAAAATGTTATATTTTATATCAGCACATTTTATGGATCAAGTGAAATGTTATATCCACGACAAGTTTCATTTATTATTTTTATTTAACAAATTATCGACAACTAAGCCGTTTTATGACTGAAATCTAAGCCTAGCAATAATTTATTCAGACAAACCATCCCGAACATGTGTGCATTACTTATACCACGTAATGTTCATCGCCAGTGTTTAGTTTCAGTGTGTTTTTATCATTATTTACAATTGTTACCTGATGAATTGATTACTGAATAATTTACTGATTTAGTTTGATGTCAGTATATACATATATAAAATGATAACACAAATCTCTCCGTAAATACCCGATAGGTATATCGAACGTCTCCGATGTATTAAATATATATAACAAGGGATAAGCAACAAAAATATACCTACTTAATGAGTAATTATCAAACATTTTATTTTTAGTATATTTATTAGTAAGAGTAAAAGGCTCATCACAATAACTGCTAAACAAACCAAACGCAAATCGTCTATAACACCCAATCAGAGGACGAAAATAAAAGGGAACATCGTCATATTAGTGTTCATCACATGTATGCCTGCTACAAATGGGTGGCTACAATCTAAGCTTCACAGTCGACAAACTGAGCATCAGAAAAAAAATCATGCGTCATTTGAAATATAAGCTATAGTCGACATCGATAGAAAAACTTTAAACTACAAAAAAACTCTTAGATTACAACGCCAAAATAGGTGTGACGCACCATGCAGCGTTTGCTGTATTTCGATTCGCCGATTTGAGTTTGACACCGTGACGCTTCAACAGATTAACCAATATTCTGGTTATGTGTGTGTATAAATGTATACATGTTTGTTTTTAAATATACATTGACAGAATTTGAATATTGTAATTCGTATATATACGACGACAAATACAACGCAAGCAAGTGGATCGCCTAAACATACTTCTTATTTTAAATTAAGAGCTCGTCCAGTGTTTTTTGATATTTAACTGCGAACTATCCAATATTAAATTCTCCTAAACAGATTGCGTATGAACACAAATCTAATATAATCCTAATTACACTCTTTGGAGTTCAGAATTTAATCTCGTGATTGATAAATTGTACAATATTACCATATTTGGCGAATCAAGTGAAACACTATGGCCGCTTAGCCAGGTGACATACACCGCAATTACTAAACACGCATGCATCACATGTGGGCTTACAGAATCGTGTCACAGCTTCATGAGATAAAATATGAAAACTGAATACTTTTTAAATCAACAAGAGCGGGCATTTTACATTGTGGATATATTTTTGAATGGATCAATGAATCGATTAAACCATATAGTTAGATTGGGAGAATGATAATATCAGTGCTTTCGTGACTTCCAAATTACATAAGTCAAACATAATTAAAATTTGAACGATTTGGGTTTGATCATCGACGTGGATCCGCCCGAAATGTTGCCGCGCGTCGCCAATAGTTAACCCACCTCTACACCATAATGGTCACTGACATGCTCACACGATATAGCGCGACCACGACTATCTTGATTAACACTCCCAATGTAACGCCGTGAATATCCGAGCCTCCACGTACCACATAAGTTAGGAGATATAACTTACCGGAAATATTTGTGCTCTGTTCCTTCTCGTTGTCGAACCGATGAGTGCAGCAATACTGGTATGGAAACGTCAGTTGATGACACGAATGTTTTGAATACCAATTGATTTAATTTGCATAATATCAACGTCATCACGGCTGTGGGCCACATGAAGAGAATTCAGTGATGCATATTTATAACGCGCACGTACGGTTTCGTGTCAGCTGTACGAGACTTATTTGCACCACGCAAATCTATTCATGAAGCAACAGGTAAAGAACAATAATGGAAACAAATCACGAATCTAATTAGAGGTTATAAACGGCAAGCGTCGATATTCGGTAGCAAATATAAGACCAAATAAATTTACATATTTGGCGGGAAATATACAAAGATCTCGTAAGAGATGTTTTATTCTCGCTACTAAATATCCAACTTTATTTTTGCATACTCGCTCTTGCCTTAAGTGTAGCGCTATCACATGGGACGCTAAAGAGCTACGGGCTATGACAATCACCAAATAGTGTTATCATTATAGAAACATAATATTCAAATTGGAGATATATTACTTTAATTTGAAATATATTAAGATATATAAAGATGTTGTTGTTCACATTAAAAATCATCAATGTCATTACTCCACAGCATATGACGATCTGGTGGAATGTCCCGGATCGATATCTTCGCTCAGCCGGAAGGTTAGGATTACCCCCCCCTCTACAGTCGAAAGCATTATTGTGAAAACAATTACTGCTTGATATTCTGGAAATATATTTTAAACATATGGTTTTACTAATTTTAAACGTTTTATAACAGCATTTTAACAGTTTATGTAAAATGCGCTGGTATGTACGTATACATCGTTTTGTAAAGAAGTATTTAAAAATATTATTATTAGGATTCCTCAGATTATGACAGGACTATTGACAGTCGAAGAGATTTATTTAACCACTAACACAATCATGGCAAATGCAAATTTATTTATATTCGGAATTCGAGTGGGAAACGTATCTATAACACAATTTTCTTTGTTCAATTACGACGCGCTATGATTGGTTATACTATATATCCGGTCTTTTGTGATTGGTCACATAAGGGAGACATATGATTGGGTAAGAGGATGTGGGCCGAACCCGGAATTGTTGTATGATGTTCCTCGGGCCTTCAAAATAAACATAAATCATAAATAAAAATCTAATAAATTGTACAATTAAATGATAATAATAAACATTGAAAACAATTGTAGCGATGTGGGATTTATATGCGATATATCAATAGAAAATAAAAAGCTATGAACATTACAAAAATGTAGAAAACGAATGTCATAAAGTAATTGGAAAAGTTTACCAACATAATGGGCACACTGTGTACGTTGTGTAGAGCGCAATCCACAAAGATTAAGCATATAGAAGCGAGACACAAGAGGTTTGTTTTGCCGAGAGTACACGAAATCTAGCAAGTAAACAATGCAAAGTTCGTAATTGCGATTCTTTGCGATTCACATCTACCAAAACAGACTACAGGCACTATGAGTGACAACGACAACCGCACACACGAAGGTTTTCTCGCAAATGTCACAATATCCTGGCAACATTTTTGCAATAGTAATCATTATTATACATAGAACACAATTGAATTTATTCGTTCGTAAAAAGCCATACATATGTGTTCGAAGGTTCACGAACGCTTTCTTATTTGACGTAACATTATGTAAATCATAAAACACACCTGGCAGATTCCATTGTCCTTCCAGAGTTGTACTGTCAATACTGAACATGGCACATTTTCAGTCCAATAATCAGCATCAAGTGTCATTATAAGGCCCACCGCATTAAACTACTGTAACAGTGTATTATTTGATTTAGAGCCGTTTCCACGTTCAATAGTGTACTCGCTCACAGCTCACACACTATCTGCATGGAGTCGACACATTGTCCAATATGGCGCTTTAGATTGTACATTATTGTTATAATGAAATGAAAAAATATTCACTAAAACATGAAAATATTTGCTAGAACGCATATGTAACGTTCGATCAAATATATATGAATCATAGCAGACCAGCGTCCGGACCAACATGAAAACATTATATTATAGTATATAGTATCCCCCTGACCAATAATATCAGTTCATTACCTCAAATATGCACAAAGGTAGTATGACTATAGTACGATCGACCCGTAGAAAAGACATATGTGTTACTGTATTGCCTATGTGCATACATTGCGGTATTCTTGTAGTAACCTGATAGTATTGGTCAAGGGAACACATCATACAACGCGCAATGTTGTCTTTAAACATGCGTTCTCATGCTGGTCCGGACCCTGATCCGCTGAGACGCATCTATATCTGACTGAACGTTGGGTAAATGGGACACAAACTAGTTTAACATATTTAGTATTGAGTTACAGACAACACTCTATAAGCGTTGTTTTTTATACTGACCTTCATTCAATAATCGTAATGGTCCTCCCGTGTTTCTTGCACGCTACATTGCTTAATGTGCTGAATATGCCCACAATCCTGTAATCCCGAATAAATCATGGTTGCAAAAAAGCTAATAGTACAAACATCGTTAAGTTTCGTCACTGTACGTGCAAAAAATACGCCAATATTATAAAATTCTATTCACGTTAGCATAATAACACTGTATATGCCAGTAATCCCACACATATTAAGGTAAGTACTAAATGCGTGATTCTTCCGAATATGTAATAAAGTTTTTGCATTTGGGACTGCGGGATTACACCACGTAACAATAGTTCTAATTGTGGGTATTAATGTATTCCACTGATCACGGAATAAGAGATGGATAATTACAGTACATTGTACAATACACGCTATGATTGGTTATACTATATATCCGGTCTTTTGTGATTGGTCACATAAGGAAGACATATGATTGGGTAAGAGGATGTGGGCCGAACCCGGAATTGTTGTATGATGTTCCTCGGGCCTTCAAAATAAACATAAATCATAAATAAAATCTAATAAATTGTACAATTAAATGATAATAATAAACATTGAAAACAATTGTAGCGATGTGGGATTTATATGCGATATATCAATAGAAAATAAAAAGCTATGAACATTACAAAAATGTAGAAAACGAATGTCATAAAGTAATTGGAAAAGTTTACCAACATAATGGGCACACTGTGTACGTTGTGTAGAGCGCAATCCACAAAGATTAAGCATATAGAAGCGAGACACAAGAGGTTTGTTTTGCCGAGAGTACACGAAATCTAGCAAGTAAACAATGCAAAGTTCGTAATTGCGATTCTTTGCGATTCACATCTACCAAAACAGACTACAGGCACTATGAGTGACAACGACAACCGCACACACGAAGGTTTTCTCGCAAATGTCACAATATTCTGGCAACATTTTTGCAATAGTAATCATTATTATACATAGAACACAATTGAATTTATTCGTTCGTAAAAAGCCATACATATGTGTTCGAAGGTTCACGAACGCTTTCTTATTTGACGTAACATTATGTAAATCATAAAACACACCTGGCAGATTCCAATTGTCCTTCCAGAGTTGTACTGTCAATACTGAACATGGCACATTTTCAGTCCAATAATCAGCATCAAGTGTCATTATAAGGCCCACCGCATTAAACTACTGTAACAGTGTATTATTTGATTTAGAGCCGTTTCCACGTTCAATAGTGTACTCGCTCACAGCTCACACACTATCTGCATGGAGTCGACACATTGTCCAATATGGCGCTTTAGATTGTACATTATTATTATAATGAAATGAAAAAATATTCACTAAAACATGAAAATATTTGCTAGAACGCATATGTAACGTTCGATCAAATATATATGAATCATAGCAGACCAGCGTCCGGACCAACATGAAAACATTATATTATAGTATATAGTATCCCCCTGACCAATAATATCAGTTCATTACCTCAAATATGCACAAAGGTAGTATGACTATAGTACGATCGACCCGTAGAAAAGACATATGTGTTACTGTATTGCCTATGTGCATACATTGCGGTATTCTTGTAGTAACCTGATAGTATTGGTCAAGGGAACACATCATACAACGCGCAATGTTGTCTTTAAACATGCGTTCTCATGCTGGTCCGGACCCTGATCCGCTGAGACGCATCTATATCTGACTGAACGTTGGGTAAATGGGACACAAACTAGTTTAACATATTTAGTATTGAGTTACAGACAACACTCTATAAGCGTTGTTTTTTATACTGACCTTCATTCAATAATCGTAATGGTCCTCCCGTGTTTCTTGCACGCTACATTGCTTAATGTGCTGAATATGCCCACAATCCTGTAATCCCGAATAAATCATGGTTGCAAAAAAGCTAATAGTACAAACATCGTTAAGTTTCGTCACTGTACGTGCAAAAAATACGCCAATATTATAAAATTCTATTCACGTTAGCATAATAACACTGTATATGCCAGTAATCCCACACATATTAAGGTAAGTACTAAATGCGTGATTCTTCCGAATATGTAATAAAGTTTTTGCATTTGGGACTGCGGGATTACACCACGTAACAATAGTTCTAATTGTGGGTATTAATGTATTCCACTGATCACGGAATAAGAGATGGATAATTACAGTACATTGTACAATACACGCTATGATTGGTTATACTATATATCCGGTCTTTTGTGATTGGTCACATAAGGAAGACATATGATTGGGTAAGAGGATGTGGGCCGAACCCGGAATTGTTGTATGATGTTCCTCGGGCCTTCAAAATAAACATAAATCATAAATAAAATCTAATAAATTGTACAATTAAATGATAATAATAAACATTGAAAACAATTGTAGCGATGTGGGATTTATATGCGATATATCAATAGAAAATAAAAAGCTATGAACATTACAAAAATGTAGAAAACGAATGTCATAAAGTAATTGGAAAAGTTTACCAACATAATGGGCACACTGTGTACGTTGTGTAGAGCGCAATCCACAAAGATTAAGCATATAGAAGCGAGACACAAGAGGTTTGTTTTGCCGAGAGTACACGAAATCTAGCAAGTAAACAATGCAAAGTTCGTAATTGCGATTCTTTGCGATTCACATCTACCAAAACAGACTACAGGCACTATGAGTGACAACGACAACCGCACACACGAAGGTTTTCTCGCAAATGTCACAATATTCTGGCAACATTTTTGCAATAGTAATCATTATTATACATAGAACACAATTGAATTTATTCGTTCGTAAAAAGCCATACATATGTGTTCGAAGGTTCACGAACGCTTTCTTATTTGACGTAACATTATGTAAATCATAAAACACACCTGGCAGATTCCAATTGTCCTTCCAGAGTTGTACTGTCAATACTGAACATGGCACATTTTCAGTCCAATAATCAGCATCAAGTGTCATTATAAGGCCCACCGCATTAAACTACTGTAACAGTGTATTATTTGATTTAGAGCCGTTTCCACGTTCAATAGTGTACTCGCTCACAGCTCACACACTATCTGCATGGAGTCGACACATTGTCCAATATGGCGCTTTAGATTGTACATTATTATTATAATGAAATGAAAAAATATTCACTAAAACATGAAAATATTTGCTAGAACGCATATGTAACGTTCGATCAAATATATATGAATCATAGCAGACCAGCGTCCGGACCAACATGAAAACATTATATTATAGTATATAGTATCCCCCTGACCAATAATATCAGTTCATTACCTCAAATATGCACAAAGGTAGTATGACTATAGTACGATCGACCCGTAGAAAAGACATATGTGTTACTGTATTGCCTATGTGCATACATTGCGGTATTCTTGTAGTAACCTGATAGTATTGGTCAAGGGAACACATCATACAACGCGCAATGTTGTCTTTAAACATGCGTTCTCATGCTGGTCCGGACCCTGATCCGCTGAGACGCATCTATATCTGACTGAACGTTGGGTAAATGGGACACAAACTAGTTTAACATATTTAGTATTGAGTTACAGACAACACTCTATAAGCGTTGTTTTTTATACTGACCTTCATTCAATAATCGTAATGGTCCTCCCGTGTTTCTTGCATGCTACATTGCTTAATGTGCTGAATATGCCCACAATCCTGTAATCCCGAATAAATCATGGTTGCAAAAAAGCTAATAGTACAAACATCGTTAAGTTTCGTCACTGTACGTGCAAAAAATACGCCAATATTATAAAATTCTATTCACGTTAGCATAATAACACTGTATATGCCAGTAATCCCACACATATTAAGGTAAGTACTAAATGCGTGATTCTTCCGAATATGTAATAAAGTTTTTGCATTTGGGACTGCGGGATTACACCACGTAATAATAGTTCTAATTGTGGGTATTAATGTATTCCACTGATCACGGAATAAGAGATGGATAATTACAGTACATTGTACAATACACTGCAGATGTATTCATCAATATTCAGAATTAATTTAACGTATCTTAGGAAATACGTTTGAATTATTTCATCACATTCTAAATATATTTATAAAAGATTTTAGTTCGTTTATTTTCATCTGGACTCGTTACACTACTAATGCTATCCCTATGCATCAAAGTGTTTATTATGTAATTGTATTTAATTGTAATTTGAGAAGTCAAATAAATTGTATACTAGAGGTAACATAGCAAATATTTGCATAAGATTTGCCGTATTAAATTTCAAATGAGTTTAGTTTCCTCTGTTCATGTTTCTATAAATCACATTTCAATTAATCATTTTGGCAACGAAAATCGCACAATGTGACGACAAAGCAATATGTGATTTTCAAACCCGACATTTATAACGTTTAATTGGATACACAAATTTACAAATGAGTGTAGGTCATCCTAGTTATGCTTAAACTATAGAGACATTTTAAATAGATCAAAAAAATGGAAGACAATATTTTTAGGCAATATGACCAGAACATAGAAGTAATTGTGACACGGTTGTGACATGCACGTCAAATCACAGAAACCGTTATGGGAACACGAGCTGCTTTTTATCACCATTTTATGATATTTTTGTAACCATGTAAAACTGAGCCCAAGTCACATGTGTGACACATGACGTGGTATTTAGTGAAGATAATATCATACAAATTGCTGGTAATGCAAGTGTGGCCTCTTTGCAAGTACATGCTTTGATTTGTAATACCTTTCATGTTTGAGCACTATTACAGTACTAAACAATACCAACAACATGATGCAGCCCATAAAGGTTTTACAAGGAAATTCAGAGTTGAAATGCGAAAATGGTAAATAAATACAAATATAATGATGCCATAGTGACGATGTTCCCGCAATGGTCTGATTGTGCATGACGACTGTCACAACAGATCACGCTGTATAAGGCGATTTCAATAATTTCGCTCATTTAACTCCATCCTTAGCACATAGTGTTTAGCACATCATCGACTCACAGGACACATGGCTAAACAATTACCCTATATGTATTTTATGACTTTTGATACATAAATATTGGCAATGCAAATGTCCAACTATCAGCAGTCTAATAATTTTCATCAAAACGTACAGTTAGATGTATGATTCTTTCACTAGAATCAGAAATCAAATATTATATTATTTTTGTACTAAGAGTAGGTAATGGATTCCATAACGAGATTTATGTTATGGATCCTTTTAATTGTCATTATGTTCTTATAGTCACATGAAGGCAACCACTCTAATCAACTATGTAGTATGACCTAGATGGAATACTAAGCTTGTGAGGGTGAATGAAAGCACAACGACCGCAAACATGTCCAACTACACAACTGCACATATGTAGAATTGAGTTGTTATAACGATGATGTAACTTCCATGTCATATATATACAACCTACATCACAGTGGTGATGTGTCAATACTATGCATATAGAGGTATTTGTTTCCTATGACGACGGGGTGAATTTATTTCAGCATGTAGCCTTTTACGAATTCGAGATTTTATTAAAAATGTATTATATATTATATTATCTTGACATGGCCAAAAACGTGAAAGTTAGTATTACATTTGTAATATTTGTAAAAATGTTTATGAATTTTGTTTCTATAGACACGTTACATACGAGGAAATGTGTCAGAGATAATGGTATTTCCTACAATAATTGCAACTGTTATAGAATTACCAATCCCGCCAACACAAACACAAACACTGACTTGACCGCACCCCAACACAACTGAAACAACTGACACATGTAAATGGGCATCACGTCATAGTTTAGCGGATTCAACAAATATTATTATGTTAAAACACAAGATACTTCATAACATCATCAATAATAAAAAGGTCATAAATTGCAGCATTGATCGAAACAATTATATGAAAAGTACATTTTTTTTTAAATCGAATAAATTCATCCCATACAAATTCAAGTTCCCGAGTTATAATGCCAGCTACTGTCCAATTATATGATTAATGTATGTGACCTAAATTTGCCGAGCCAAGCCGCGTCATGCCACGTTCATAAACATACACATATGGCTCATTTATTAAAATGTACGTAATACGAATAGTTACAATGTTTCCGTAATGCTTGTTTGCCAACTAATACCCTCGTCACAATTACAGTTAATTATCATCATGAGTGCAATTTAATACCATCATACTCGAAATGATATTTAGTTCAGTTATTTTTTCGTCATAGAATAAAACCCCTTTGGTCAGTATAGGAGTGTCACCATATTTGATCGTTGCGTGCTTGTATTTCAGTTGATGCGTACATTCGTCACGGGGAGAGTTCAGATTTATCAAATGTCAAAGCAAGCTGACACACGTAGCAACGATGCTGAACAACTCACTAGCTCTCAAATTATATTTCCTAAATAATAATGGGTTGACCTTGCTAGTCGCCAGCTGACGTAGGTGGCTAATTTGTATATGTCAATTGAGTACAGACAGTTCATCCCAATAGGTTACCTTCTTTTAAGTTTTTCAGCATAATGACATCTGAGATTTCCATTTACAATTTGTGTATTCTCGTTAGTTTGTATATACGTGTATTAGTTATTTTGTTAAACCTTCAGAACACGGCCATATTACCTTTCACATTGTTGTCCTAGTGGTCACAGATGGAGACAATTTAATGCCGTCATGAAACCAGCGGGTCATTATTATTTATTTACCGTAAATAAATAATTAAAACAGTAATAAAAACATTATGTAATAAGAAATATTTCATTACATTTCTATATTCAAATAAATCACTTGATGAAGAACGCCGCATACATAATTTCTTCAAGTATAAATTAATTTCATTATGGGAACTTTAAGCATATTAATAGTGCTTGCACTTAAATCCCCCTATGATCACGAGATTAAACTCAAAGATTTTCGTAGTGTTATAACCATTTCTATTATTACACTTTAATGAACGATTAGTATCGTCATAATACATATGTCTTTTATTGTTGAAAAGATTAAACTTTTTTCATATTATTTTTTTACCAGACAAGATTGTTACTAATTTTATTTTATTTTATATTAATATCACACATAGATTTGACGACAAAGCATCTAAACAGAATCTGTATTGTGTTAATGTCAGATATTACAGGTGCCGCGAGAGTGAATGTTGTATGCGTGTAGTGTGCAATACATCGGTCTAATTATAGTAATGACACAGATACGTATAGACGATGTAGCTAACAGTTCCTTGACCCTTGCATGGCGGCAGCAATTATGGAGGAACAACAAATCACTGGTTGGAAGTTACTTAGCTGGGATTTCTAAAATAGGAAGAAGAGTAGGTAGGAATAGCTCTTCAGAACATGAACGAGTTTAGGGTAGCAGAAGCTCTTTCAATAAATACTGTAAATAATGTATAGTGAACCGTCAAGTTTTATACCATAGTCACATGAATGCTATTTGTTGTGAAGCTGTGTTATGTGACAATATCGATCAGTTGTCGAGATGTCTGATACGGCTAAATAACAATGAAGTGGAATTGTGTGTGTTTATTGCAGGCAGCGTGACTACCAGATATTCGCCGAGTTGTACCGAATTTAGCAATGTTGGGTAGGCATGACAAATATTGCAGTTTGTGATTTCGAGAATTGAAACATTTTATTTACTTTTGAAATGGTTTCCATAATTTAACACACTGTCCCGGTCAGCATTCCAACCTACACATGCGTGAGTGTGTATGAGTATAATAGAAATATGTCATCACTTGTTGTTCTGATTTGTTACTAACTAAATTGTAGTTCGGGCGCTTCAACTGTAATTTTTCACTTTAATAATAATATGGCAGTTTGTGTCATGTCAATTTGGCTACTTTTTGCGACACATGTGACGTTGTTTTTTTTTAGAAATGTTACCACAGCAACCTTAGCAGACAACTAAACACTTGACAGTTCTGTCATGAATTAGTTTTCGCGTATCCGACTTAATTAGTTGATTATTAGCTAAATTGCTGTGTTATGTCTGTCATCGTTTAGGCAGGCGAGGTCCTGGACGGAACTCGACTCAGTGATTTGGAACTAATTACGAGATAACCGTCGCTATTCAGACTACTATTTCTGACAGTTGGTATCCGTAGTTATTAATGTAGTGAACGATTAATCAAAAGATATGACGTATTCAGTACTTAGTGTAATTGGCTTTATGATTGAAGGGTACGCCTTAGCGTCTTTTTACTGTTTTGTAATTGGTTAGAGTTTTGAAAATGAATAAAGAGAGTTTTAGTTGGTCTTGGCGAGTACAGCACGATAGAGGCAGTCTTAGTCCAGTCCTGGAGGGTCTTGGGGCGAGCCTTGAGGCAGTCCAGTCTTGGGCTAGTCTTGGGTCAGCCTTGCGATAGTCTTGGGGATTTTTCTCCAGGGAGCTGTGTCTTATAGAGTGCTCGACTGATCGACTAAGACGAAAGTTGAAACGTATTTCGTTGTGTGTGTCTTATTTGACTGTAAAGCTTAAGGTAGCGGGACTATTATTTTCATACTTGTTTCCATCTTCTAATTGTGACTAAATGACTACAAATAGACCCGGAAAAGTATATATTTTTAGAATCGCCAGACTTCAAGGTTTTCACAAGTGTATTTTGCATGCCCGTATCTGCAATCTACGACGCGTTACTCAATCAAAGGTGAAAAATTACTTTTTCTGTAAAAAAAATAATTACGCATTTATGCTGGCGATAAGAAGTATTTTTTTTCACTTTTCCTAGTTGTCCAATAGTCTGGTAAATTGAATGTGTCTGGTTAGTTTTATTCAAGCAACGCGTTTTAAAAAATAGTGTCCTGAATTTCAATTACTGTTTTAGTCGCATTGCCCCCAACTCAAACCACAACTCGTTGGTAAATAATCGATGAAATAGTTTGTCTGGACACATTCAAGTTCCTCTCATTGTCACCTTAAAGCTGTGAAAATTTGGTGTTAATCCGACGACAATAAGTATACGTTATTTTTTGTTAAAGACCTTGTATTTTGAAAAACATAAACTCCTAGAAAACGTCCATGAAGTAACAGCAAAGATTTTCAAGCTTGTTTATCGGCACAATCAATTTGTTTTCCCATCAAGGTCTGTTTTACCATGTGTAAGGACATCCAAATGTGTAAGGCTATTGGAAACCAAAAAAATAAAGGAATGGGATAGCTATAATTGGATAAATTCGGCATATGAAAACACCAAAATTAATGATTTTTTTCAGTGGCTGTGTGACCTTGTGTCTGACACATTCATATGCAAATGACTAATCTGTGAAGCAAACAGGGGCGGAGACAAACCACTCAAATGTTTGGAAACACCATTGTGTGTCAGATAGCTACTGATAACACATCCTAACATTGCTTTGTCTTGAGTTTATCTTTGAAACTTATAGGCACACAGATTAAACCTGTGTTGTTGATTTTGGAAAACACTACTGAGGCTGCCTTGCTTCCCTTCAGAAAATCTATATTTTAACCAACTTACATGACATTCAATGTTATATTGACTTTATCATATGAAAGTTTATGGTGCATTTCATCAATTAATAAATAAATGTGAAAATCGTAATTTTCAACACAAATAATAGTCTCGCTACCTTAAGTGACTTTCCCGATCCCGTACCTCAAGGGGACGCGATAGAGAGACGAGACGGGATTCCCCCCTGACACGTGTGGAGAACCTCAGAGGAGAACAATTCCCCCCGGGATACGTGAGTGGAGATCCCGGGCAGGTGTTTAACACACATTGACATCCTGTGAAGAGAAGTGAAATGGCGAAGAGGTGTCTTTCTTGTGAACCGAACTAACAGCTCCATGGCAGAGACGACTCAGAAACCGCGCTTGACGACTAACACCGTTAACAGTATGGCACCGATGTACAAAGCTGAAGAGATGAAGACTTCGGAACCCCTTACGAAGGACGAGTATCGGATAGGACAGTATAATCAAGAATTGAGCGACATTAAAGACAAGAAGATGATAAAGAACGACCCGGACTAACGCGATGACAAGAGGAGACGCTATATAGACTTTGATAAGAACTTTAGCTGTTTGCTTAGAGAACCGCTCGTTGGACACTGTAACTGACACTGTGTAACTCAAGACGTTGAACTCTTGTCAGAATCACAACACTATTGCTCAGTAATGTAATGTATTGCTTGCTTTTCCTATCATTTTTTCTTACCGTTTTTTGTGATATTGAATTGTATGTATGTAAGCGCCCAGATCTTTTTTTTGAACTGATATTTAGTGACGTGCGAGGTCCTTTATAACGATTTAAGCGCGCCTCAGTGGACAAGTATTTGCAACACAGTGTTTTGAGTTTTGTGAAGTTTTATGGTGTTTTTATGAGTTTATGAGTAAGGGATATGATGGGAGGAATGATGCCCCCACGTGTTTTTAAGAGTTTTGAGATTTGTCGATGTACAGAGATATTGACGTTTTAAGAGTTGTTGTTGTTTATGTGTTGTTTCCGGAATACTTCTGACGCTTTTTGAGTTGATAGCACCTTTGTAACGTTTTTTAATGTTTTTTTTGGGATGAGAGTTTGGTGCGCTTATATACGTATTGTTTGATAACGCAAGCTTTTGTTCATGATTGACAGGTTTATATGTGACTTAGTAGTTTCTATCGTTTTGCTTTTCCCCGTCTTTTTTGCCAGAGGAGTAATGTGTTTATATAGCGACTTTGTCTTTGCATTCCGTTTCCACGCCGTATGACTTGTGTTTAGATTAACGACTTGTGAGTTCAGTTGAAGTTTATAAGCGTATATGACAGGAGTTTGATTAATAGCTTTTTATTCATTGTTTATTAGTTACCGCTTTGCAATGCTTTAACCGAGAGACGCAAACCTGGTAATCACGTGATCATGCTGTCGACGGCCGCGATTAGCTGATCACATGGTTACACCACCACGCCTTAGTTTTTTTGACCTTTTGATATAGAGTTTGTAACCTTAGTAACGAGAGACAGTGCAGCGAAGGATTACCCTCGGCGGACCGTTTGAGAAAAGCGAGTCGATTAGTAGCCTTTCCCTTGTTTTTTTTGTAACTTTATAACCATTGTATTTAGACTTATAATCAGTTTATTAATTAGTGTGTTCTCTTTTTGATTTATATCCTTTTATTAGTATTGTATTTAACCCGTATGACGATGAGTAGATGACGGTATCTTTGATTTATGAACGTGCAATGCCGGGAGGCATAATCTCAGTTTGGGTGAAGGGATGTGTCATGAATTAGTTTTCGCGTATCTGTTGACCGACTTAATTAGTTGATTCCTCAGCTTCTGAGAGCGAGGTTATTTGTAGATATGTTGGCGATCGCCGCTGTGTTTGCGGAAGTACTATGGGAGATTGCATAATGGGAGTGAAAAGTCTTTTGATCAGTAAGATAATTTTAGAAAAGTAAAAACTTGAGTGACTGTGAAATAAAGGTTGGTTTTAAATATAAAATATCATGGATGAAATAATGAAAGGAAATTGAACGGGTATGAAAGTAAATGTGGCAAGAATGCAAGGTCAGGTTCCAGGGGTCAAAATACGTCACAATACATCCATCATCATCCATCGGCTGTCAACAACTATGGATGCGGTAAAAGTCTTGATTTGTGGTTTGTGTGAATGGCCGGGAAAAATCATGCCAATTCTGTGCTTCAGTAACAGTATTTGCTGCTTTTTTGTGCAATGGAAATTAATTTCAAGAAATGCTGTCAAATGATATTTCCTTCTAGTAAACAAAACAACCCTGGGACGTTTATCTTGAGAAATTGAGAAGACGAAAATCTCTTGGGACAGTCGTTCTTGTGAAACAATGGACATACTTCTCCAGGGTATCAAGGGTAGTTTTGATTATTAAAAAAGGGAAACTGCTGCTTTATGGAAAAGCAAAAAAATGTCAATGTCATTCACCACAGTAATTCTAAATCGATGTTGGTTTTAATTGATGTTGCCTGGTGTAGAAGTAATAACATTACGATGTTTTTTAGTTTAATAGTAAATTAATAATATTAAGAAATTAATAGTAAATGGTAGACTCCCTTTTGAATAACATCAACCAGTATAACCTGGTTGACAACAATGGAATTCTAACAACAAGGCAATTAGGACAAATTAATAAAAATATACAAACATCATTTATATCAACTTGGAAAAGTGAATTACAAAACGACAATCAATCAAACCAAAATGAAATATAAATAAATTAAGAACATACAGAGAATTAAAAAACAATTTTGCTTTTGAAACCTACCTTGTTACCCTGCAAAATATTGAGACTGACAGACACAACGGAATACCCTTTGCTAATAGATTATGTAACCTTTGTGATCAGAATCAAGTAGAAGATGAATATCATGCAAAAGTTGTACCCCGATAGAAATGTCTTATTTGAAATGGCAAAAACCAAAATTTGTCACCAAAGACACAATTCATAGCCTTGCTAATCAACAGTGGTCTAACACTCCCTGTAGCAAGGTGTCTAAAGAAGTGTTTTGAAATAAGACAGCAACCCCAGTGACAATTTTCGTTCACAGTTAAGTTTTGCATTTTTTCTATCTTTTTATTTTATATTATTTATTTAATTTTTTTAACCTGTTATCCTTCTTAAACATTTGTAGCCATTGCCAATCCCTTCGGGGAATGTGTAAGTGTTAATAAAATTAATATTATTTAGTTAATGACCCCGCACATTATTGATTGGCCTTGGCTAGTTGAAGCAATTTTTAAATGGGTGACTCGATAGAAGTATTCGCCGTGACTCAATACTTTTCATTCGGGTTAATACAACGCTTACATGTTACTGTCAGGAAGGTTTAATGTCTTGTTTGTATTTGCACAATGTGAAAGTAGGGTTTATTGTCAAAATGTACTAGTACATGGGTGGTTGTATGCATATTGAACTATACAAAATTTGAATTATGTCACCAAACTGTACGTTTTGATGACTCGTATTCAATTGTAAGATTATATTTCTGATATACTCGAAGTGAATCTCAGCACTGTGCTTTTTATAAATGTTGTGGTTCGGTTAATAATTTCCTGGAAACTGTGCAGAAAATCACAGACTTTCATTATCTTTTGTTCATAGTCTTTCTAAATTTCAGTTTTTATTGTTCATAATTATTGACAGCAATAACACTTGTTTTCTGTTGTGAAACCATTTCCAGTTATTATGATTGTGTACATGACAGCTTTCCCCCACACAATAAGACATGTATGGATATGTGCAAGTATGTTTGTTGGGTTAATATGCCACTTTTTTATATCCCACAATAACCGGTAATTCTAACTAACTACTATTTCGCAAATTTGCGTAGCCTTACTTCTTCTCCCATATTGTCCTTAATAGTGAAGGTTAATGCGGATATATTGTAAATTACACAGAGGTAACACTACAATACATTTCCCTTTACATTCCCTTGTATTACATAACAGTCTTTGAGCTGAGGCAGTTATGGTTCTACAACCATCACCAGTTCTCTTGTTATTAGCTGAATTGCTGTGTTATGTCTGTCATCGTTTAGGCAGGCGAGGTCCTGGACGGAACTCGACTCAGTGATTTGGAACTAATTACGAGATAACCGTCGCTATTCAGACTACTATTTCTGACAGTTGGTATCCGTAGTTATTAATGTAGTGAACGATTAATCAAAATATATGACGTATTCAGTACTTAGTGTGATTGGCTTTATGATTGAAGGGTACGCCCTAGCGTCTTTTTACTGTTTTGTAATTGGTTAGAGTTTTGAAAATGAATAAAGAGAGTTTTAGTTGGTCTTGGCGAGTACAGCACGATAGAGGCAGTCTTAGTCCAGTCCTGGAGGGTCTTGGGGCGAGCATTGAGGCAGTCCAGTCTTGGGCTAGTCTTGGGTCAGCCTTGTGATAGTCTTGGGGATTTTTCTCCAGGACGCTGTGTCTTATAGAGTGCTCGACTGATCGACTAAGACGAAAGTTGAAACGTATTTCGTTGTGTGTGTCTTATTTGACTGTAAAGCTTAAGTGACTTTCCCGATCCCGTACCTCAAGGGGACGCGATAGAGAGACGAGACGGGATTCCCCCTGACACGTGTGGAGAACCCCAGAGGAGAAGAATTTCCCCCTGATAGTTCCTGGAATTTGAGACTGGTTTGTTGGGATATTTCTCACTATTTTCCGCGATTTCAGGTTTGTATATTTTTGGGTATTACCTTGCCCGTACCATCAAAGATGGAAGGGAAAGGTATATTAATTAAGGGAAAAAATTTATCCGGCGTTGTCGTCGTTGTTGTTGTCGTCGTTAATAATTGTTATTGTGTGCATAATAACTTTACTAATTCTATTCCAAACTTTATCAAACTTGGTCACCTTATTCATCAGTATAAAGTCTTCCCTGAGTTTGAACAACAGATGTCCTGTATGAAAATATCATGCAAAAATTGAGAAAATCTGATAAAATATTTTGACTGTTTCTACTTGACTGATCACTGGTGATACACATCAAAGGTCACTGATCTCAGTGGAAATATGCATTGTTGTATGTGTTCAATGAAGCAAATGATTTATCTTGTAATAATATCCTTGGTAATGTATCTCAGAATCCCATGCTGGGTTTCAAAACCAACTCATGGAGAGATTGCACAGTCTGATTACATTAATCATTAAAAGCAAAACATTTCATCCACATTTTAAAAAGAAAATTATTCTAAAATATATGTATTCTGTATTTGACAAACAGTTCATTCGACAAATGAAAACTCACAGGAATATGTTTCAGCTATTAGAACAGAATGATAGAGTTTTTATAATACTAGTTTAAAAACGCACTTCAAAGATTGCAGTGTTTGAAGATGTAGATTCTCAGGAGGCAACAGTACTGTTGACTTCTCCCTCCACTGGACACCAACTAACTATTTAAGTTGATTTGCATACAAAGCAGAGCTTGCAACATGATAGCTATTCATAAAGTTTTTTTTTTTTACTTTTCATATAATACAGTAGTCACACAATGAGGCAGTTCATATTTGTCTCAGTGAATCATTAATTTTTGACAGACACCTGTACAAAATACTTGGACTAAAGCCAGCTAAAATTTTCTGTTATCTTGCATGTTTTATGAATCTATTCACATCTAAATGCAGCATTTTTTTCAATAATAATAATAATAACTTTATTTAATTAAGCGCAACAATTCCAACATATGAAGATCAAAGGCGCTGATACAATAAACAATCAGTCAAATATTAAAAGCACATTTAAATAAGTGCGTTTTCAGTCTGGATTTAAAAATGTTTACTGAAGGACTAGAACGAACAGACAGAGGTAATTCATTAAAAAGTTTAGGACCTAAATTTTCAAAAGCACGGTCTTTGTATAACACCTTGGACTTTTTACTACACACCTGACGAGTTTTAATAAGAAACTTCGATTCAGATCTTAAACTACGACTAGGTACATAAAATTCGATTAATTCACATAGATAATTTGGGGCAAAACCATACAAAGATTTATACACTAGTAAAAGTAATTTGAAATTGATTCTTTGTACAACTGGTAACCAATGAAGTTTAATAAAAATGTCTGTAATGTGGTCATATTTTCGGGCACGAGTGACAAGGCGGGCTGCTGCATTTTGTACACGAATAAGAGGTTTTATCTTAGTTACAGGGAGACCAGACAATAATGAATTACAGCTGTCTAAGCGAGAAGATATGAATGCATGTACCAACTTTTCAGTATCAGATTGGGATAATGATTTACGAATACGATTAATATTTCTTAGATGGGAATATCCAGATCTACAAATAGTAGAAATGTGTGTTTCCATAGATAGCTGCGAATCAAACAAGACACCTAAGTTTCTAGCACTTGACGAAGCACTAACCAATTCTTCACCAATTGCGATACTAGACAAAGGACACGAGTCTTGTGAGAATCTCCGAGACGACATGCACACAAATTCAGTTTTCGACACATTCAAAAGTAGGAAATTATAAGACATCCAATCGCTAACGTCTTGAATACATGTCTGAAGTATCACCCGGGCGCGATGAGACATTTGTTTTTATACTAAAATATCTGAATTACTTTGAAGAAAGCTGGAAATTATGTCCCTTAAAATAATTAAACAAATAAGGCACCAATGTTTTTGTAAGATATTTACATCTTTTAAGGACATTCGGTAGACTGATTCCCCACTGTTGGTTCAACCCCAAAACTTGTTTGTATTCAAAATTAATTATGACAATGCATATTTATATTGAAACAAACTATGATAAAGGGAATTATATTATATTTATAATACTAGTTTAAAACACACTTCAAAGATTGCAGTGTTTGAAGATGTAGATTCTCAGGAGGCAACAGTACTGTTGACTTCTCCCTCCACTGGACACCAACTAACTATTTAAGTTGATTTGCATACAAAGCAGAGCTTGCAACATGATAGCTATTCATAAAGGTTTTTTTTTTTTTTTACTTTTCATATAATACAGTAGTCACACAATGAGGCAGTTCATATTTGTCTCAGTGAATCATTAATTTTTGACACCTGTACAAAATACTTGTACTAAACTAAAGCCAGCTAAAATTTTCTGTTATCTTGCATGTTTTATGAATCTATTCACATCTAAATGCAGCACTTTTTTTTGCAATGAGACATTTGTTTTTATACTAAAGTATCTGAATTACTTTGAATAAAGCTGGAAATTATGTCCCTTAAAATAAGGCACCAATGTTTTTGTAAGATATTTACATCTTTTAAGGACATTCGGTAGACTGATTCCCCACTGTTGGTTCAACCCCAAAACTTGTTTGTATTCAAAATTAATTATGACAATGCATATTTATATTGAAACAAACTATGATAAAGGGAATTATATTATATAACAAAGGGCAAGGTCACCAGAGTTCAACTATGTTTATTCAATGTTATTTGTTTGTTGTTATTTACTGTATATATTGTTGTACATTTATATAGTGATATACACATTTTTCAGTTGTAAGTAGCAGTGTAATTTATGCCAGTGTATCAGCGCTTTAAACGTGCTATAAGTTCCTAGTGAGACTTAAGCATATTTTTTTATTATAAATTTTGTGGACAGGAGTAGGGTACTATTTGCATAGTGGTTGTTAACTGAGATGAATTGAAAGTTCATCTGACATTCGGCACCAACAGTGGAAAATTGTGAACAAGAGAGCAATACAGTGGATGAGATTCATTCAATTAATGGTTTTAAAGTGAGAGGGGAGATTGACCAATTTACGTGTCTGTTTTGCTGCAAACAGGTCAATTTCATTATGCCATTGTGTAAGTGACGAATTACTAGACACTGTTTCAACTCTGAGTTCATACAACATAATGCCTCATCTATGCATGCATTAAATGTAAGATTTTGTTCACATTCAACTGACGAATTAGCCCACAATGTGTCACCACAGTCACTCTACTAGTAGAGTGACTGTGGTGTCACCAATGAGCTTCTAATTCTGTAGTATCTATTAATTATCTGTAAACACTATACATATTATATCGAAAAATGACAAAAATACTGTTCTATGAATTTGCATGCGTGATTGTACTCGAATATTTAATTATGCTATACAAACCGAACGTTTAGAATGCACAGTTAAGTCTACTTGCATTATTACAATACAAAATATATTAGTGAAACAGCGTTTTGTGGTATGTGCCAATATTTTAAAAGTGTTTATTGCATGTTTTAAGCTTAGATTTCCGCACAAACAGAATGTCCGCGTCAATCAGAATGTGTAATTATGAACATATATGCACCATGATGTCCAGTCTGTGTGTAATGACGAACATACACATGCAGTATTGCTCTGTCCGTGTGTATGATTTACATAAGTACTCAATAGTTTAATAACGATAATGTTTATTCATAGGCGCTGAAAACCTTCGACACTGTGTAATGATGAATATATATGTGCATTATATTGCCCATTCCGTGTGAATGATGTAAGCGCCATATTGCTCAGTCGGGGTATTATGATGGACGTGTATGTGCGTCATATTGAATAGCCCATGTGTAATGATGTGTATATATGTGCCATATTGCTCTGTCCGTGTGTTATGATGGGTATTGTCGCATACGACTTGTTTACCACTTCCGTGTCACTGAAAATGTTCTATGTCTGGGTGGAATATTCTAGATTTTGTTTAGAAACTGGTTGAATAGGTAATAGAACACTGTAGGAAACAATAGAAGGAAATGGAACATTCTAGAAATCGGTAGTAAGTTCCAGACTCATTATGTATGCTGATGTAATGGTCTATTTATAGACAGTGTGGGTATATATAGGGGAGTTGTTAAGCACTGAGTTCAGATCGGAGATCTCGTTGAATTGTATTGAAGTTTAAGTATCTAGTTATCGGAGTAGTGGAGTTTTACCGCGTTTTTGTACTTGATGTTTGCAGAGTATAATAATACCAGTACCAGTTGAAACCTTATCTGTTGGCTCCGTGTTCATATTTTATCATCGCCGCCAGGGAAGTCTTTCTGTTACTATTGCCATTTTAGTATTTGAACCATAACACCTGTACTATACCAATTACGGTAATATTACGTTGCGTGTGACAGGTATATATGTGCCATATTGCCCATTCCGTGTGAATGATGTGTGCGTCATATTGCATAGCCCATATGTAATGATGAACATATATGTGCCATATTGCTCTGTCCGTGTGTCCTGATGGGAATATATGCGCCATGTAACATAATAACGATAATGTTTATTCATAGGCACTGAAGACCACCGAAAATGTGTGCAATGGCGAATACAATATTTGGATCGAAGGTCAAAGGTTACATAACAAAAAAGTTAAGAAGTGAGGGAAGGCTATGGTGGAAAGGCTATGATTTATCCATCGACATTTACTTTTGCAGAGGGAGAAGTAAGGCAATATTGTATATTTACCTTGAACAATTTCTGACGGTTTGTGAATTTTTGCGAGTCATAATATTGATGAATCTATATTGTGATACAGACGACATGGTGTGCGTAACTGGGATAACACGCTGATTCATGTTATTGTAGCGAAGACAAAAAAAATGAAATTCGTCTTCCACACCAATGTGGACAGGCTGGACATAATTCTATTTGTTCTTGGAATATTCAGAAGGACCTCTGCTCTATCAGGTTCAGTAATATTGTTAACGTTATACTCATTATGGATATCGGTATCCAAACAACGTTGACGTCAACACAACCCTGGCTACCCCCAAACCGTAACATAATAATAGTAATTTCAATGACATCACTATTTGCACAAGAAAATTGTAACAGCAAAAGGCACGGCGATTTGATTTCAGTAGCCTGTTCTGGTAAGTCTTGTTGCCATAACGACCAGATGACACAACGTGAAATGATATGCCCCAAATAAACATGACAACTTTAATTTGGTTCACATCGTAAAACCAGTGTTTGTAATTTCTAAGCATCTTCTTGTTTCTAGAAAGAATAATATTGGTTTTATCTAAGTTTATTCTCAAATGGTATAAGTCATCAGTCATTATTTTACTTATCAAGTAGTCTTTGCAAACTAACTGCATTATATGACACTAAAGCCACGTCATCGGTATTACAGCCTGGAGTTCAACTGGATAATTAAAAATACAGTCAAGCCATCGAATGCCAAGACAAGACAATGCTTTCTTGAAATAGGAAATACGAATTACTGAAAAAATCATTTTGGTCGTCAGGTTATAAAGTAACGGAATATTCATCATCATCGCGCCACAAAGCGCCGAGATCAGTATTGTTTGCCGCATTAAGTGCGGGATAAAAGTATTCAGCCAGTGAATTCGAAATACGTCACCTTCCGATGAATACAACACTGTTTTTAATTAAGCAATAAATTTTACGTCATTCCATTTGACATCAACCCCCTTACTTTTCCAGGCAAACATTTAATGAAGGGCGTTGGCCTCTCTCTTATTTCGACTGACGCACAACTTTTCTCGACTGTCAATTTACTCGTACATTAATCTTGTACCAACCACCTCCTTCACTGACATGCTATCGTTGCGTACATATGTCTTAATATTGTGGTTATCTCTTTTAAATGTCTCTTTGAATACGAACAGCGTTTTTGATATGAATCTTTTGATCAGTGCGTGTATAATGGTGAAAATGTGTGCGTCATTTTGCCAGCCCGTGTGCATGGAATATAATTGTTCAGAACATGGCTTAAATGCAACTGCATATTTATATATACGTTTTGAGAATGTTTTCTTTCGACGTCACAACATGGCACATCTACATGCAAAATAATGAAAAAATAGCGTGGATTTTATGCGGCTTTTCAATAATGTGTGATGTGTATAGCATGCTTCGTTCCAGACACACGTGTTACACGCATCACAATCGTCGAACAAACCCATGGTGCTGAATGTAATCTATCCACGTGATTGTATTCATGACAACTGCTATCCGCTACAAATCAAGCAAATCCAGTTTAAATTGGACTTAAGCCAACCTCCCATGCATAATTAGTATTAAATAATAAGTTTACGAGAGCATGTGTTTCTGTTATTTTGTAAACTAATGTACTGCGCAATCGTAGTACCTGTGATGTGTCGAATTCTGAAACCTATCCCACGCCAGTCGACACTATATAATACAAATTAATTGAAAAATAAATTGTTTAACTGGTGAGCTGAGAAAAGACGAGGTGGTTGTGCGTCTCTGTCACAAAGGCAAGTAAATGGACACGGTACACTGGTATTGCACTGAAAAAGGTGTTACGCTTTCTCCTACTGTAACTATAGATATTAAGCATTTATATTGATTTATAAAATCTGGGTCATTTTGTATGCAGGTTATAAAAGCCGACACGTGTAGATTTTTAGAATATATATTACATACTTTGTAAATTGTTAAATGCTAATCTACCACCATATGCTGGCGTCAGACCTGTTGTTGTTGGACATTCACAATATTTACAATGTTGTATTACATTTGATTACGAATGTTAGACTGAATTGCCAATTTAAGTCATTTTTTTTTCTTGTTAGTATTTTAGCATTGGTTATTAGAGCGTTTGACGTGGTTTCAAGTATTTCCAAATAATTATGTGCAAATTGTCGTCAAATGGGTCGTGATTTAACCCAATTCCTTTCTTTCGAAAGGAAAAAAGCAGAAAGCAAAGCGCACCTAATCTAAATGGTATTGATATAGACATTAAATATATGTACGCTATCATGTTGGAATAGGCGTGTACACGCAATTACACAAAGCCAACAAGATGTATTACCTATAATTTCCAACAGACCACCTATGTTTATAAGATTTTTGTTTCAGATTCAATAAATAAATAACAAATTATATTAAATTGTAATAAATAAATCACAGTTATAACTTAATAATTTGTGCTTTGTATTCATTAAAGAGAGTGGTGCGCAAACAACGCGCATGACTATCTCTATTTAGGTTAGAAACCCAGCGGAAATTAAACACATGGGCGGAGCTGATAAATTTATTTTCCGTCCGGGTTTATATGCTATTTAGAGTCTACAACAGACCAACAGCTGTTTCTTCCCTATCTATCCTTGGTTGTCTAATATGCTTTGGTGGTTATACAATTTGAAGGTTACGGCATGGCTTATTACTGAGAACATATAATTTATAAAAGTTAATTTTACAAAGAAACAAATATGAACCTGAAACACACACACAAACAAATTATAAGTAGATTAATATAAATATAATAGAAACTTAATTGTTAATTGTAATGGACAATAAAAAATGTAAATGAGAGTGAAAATGGAAAAAAGAAAGAAATTGCAACGTTGCAATGCAAGGAAAACTTAAATAGAAAGAAGCAAATGATAATATAAATAGGTAAATCTAATTAAAAATAATAATGAACGGCAATAACGAAAATGAAAAAAAAACGGTTAAATAAAAAAATAAAACTTCCGCCCAAAGAAGAAGTGAAGAATAATTTTGAATTAATTTCCAACAAAACATAACTTAACTATCACACATGGCTTGAAACAAACTCACATAAGATCCTCTGTTGCCAAGTTCAATAATTAATTTCGAACAACAATGGCTGTATAAATTACATAACTTCTTTACTACATATACTCTTTTTATTATTTACAATCTCAGGACAAATGTTTGAACAATATTTTACCCGGGTCCGGGTGACTATGGGTGAAAATGAATCCCAAGTTGAAAACGTTATGAGGCCACACATCAACATTAGTTCAAATATTGTCACAGAAAAAGGCTATAAGCTGGATTATAAACAACAGAGTACAGCTATCAGTTTCAAGGCTGGATATATACAAAAGTGAACTCACATCTGTCAACGAGGACATTCACGCTCTCGTACAAAAAGCAAACCATTCAGAATGAATACAGCGCCATCTGTGGTTCTACGTCGTCAAATACTACTCTCCTCCATATATTACATTCTAATTAATACCAGTAATATTAATAATACATTTTACAGCCACTGGGAAAATCACTGTTTAGTGTTCAATTATTAGATGGTTATGAATGGAATACATCATAAATATGAATATTATATTTTCACCGAGAAACAGAAAACTGAATGTCTCTTTTCAAAAATCCACTTTCATAATTCATGAGTAGCTGGAAGCTGATATGCAAAACACACGAAGACGAGTTTCAGATATTTTTATAATAATATACTATTCAATAATAGTACTATTGATGATGGTCACAATAAAACTACCCCGTGTCGATGGACACTTCATATTAGAAATAGTAACACAAATTAATTGAAAAATAAAATGCATAACTGGTGAGGCCAGAAATGACATTAGGTTGATCTGTCACAAAGGCGACGTAAAATCGTGACTAGGTTATTATACGAGTATATAGCCACAGAAAACTTATATTAAACTGGTAGTGCATTGAAAAACATATTGTTTTCTCCTACTGTTACTATAGATATTAAGCATTTATATTGATTTATCCAATAATTCAATCTGGGTCACTTTATATGGAGGTTATAAAAGCTGAAACGAGTAAATTTTCAGAATATATTACAAACTTTTGTAAATTGTTGCATGTTAATCCGCCACCATATGTTGGCGTCAGAACTGTTGTTGTTGTTGTCGTTGAAAATTCACGATATTTTAATTGTTGTAATAAATAAATTATAGTTACAGTATGAAAATATATAACATAATGATTTCTGATTGGAGACAAAGGTCAAAGATATATCAGGGGCGAATTCTCTTCTCTCTGGGTTCTCTACACTTGCCAGGGGGGAATCTCGTCTCGTCTCTCTATCGCGTCCCCTTGAGGTGCGGGATCGGGAAAGTCACTTTAACTTTACAGTCAAATAAGACACACATAATGAAATACGTTTCAGCTCTCGTCTTAGTCGGTCAATCGAGCACTCTATAAGACACAGCGCCCTGGGGAAAAATCCCCAAGGCTATCGCAAGGCTGAACCAAGACTCTTTTAGACTACGTCAAGGCTCGCCCCAAGTCTCTCCAGGACTGGACTACGACTCTCCAGGACTGCGTCTGTTGTGGAGTACTCGCCAAGACCAACTCAAACTCTCTTTATTCATTTTCAAAACTCTAACCAATTACAAAACAGTAAAAAGACTCTAGGGCGTAACCTTCAATCATAAAGCCAATCACACTAAGTACTGAATACGTCATATCTTTTGATTAATCGTTCACTACATTAATAACTACGGATACCAACTGTCAGAAATCGTAGTCAGAATAGCGACGGTTATCTTGTAATTAGTTCCAAATCACTGAGCCAAGTCCCGTCCAAAACTTCAAATAGGCCTAAACGATGACAGACATAACACAGCAATTCGCAAATAATCAGCTAATTAAGTCGATTAACAGATACGCGAAAACAAATTCATGACAGATACGTGTAATTCTTCAGGCGCGTCTTATTACAGTCGCCATGCGTATCTTAAGTAAACAACGCACATGACTAAATAAATACCGTATTATATAGTATAGAGTACAGCTATCAGTTTCAAGCTTGGATATAAACAAAAGTGAACTCACATGTGTCAACGAGGACATTCACGCTCTCGTACAAAAGGCAAACCATTCAGAAAATTACAGCGCCCTCTGTGGTTCTACATCGTCAAATACTACTCTCCTCCACATTCTTACTCAAATCTGTAATATTAATAGTACATTTTACAGGCATTAATTGAATTAGCGTGATTTATTAGTGATAATTTCTTGTGTACAAATGTTATGTTAATTTTCATGCATGAATGTATATTTGTGAGGTTTAGAAAATACAAATAGCTCAGTAAATTGTATGTACATTGTTATCGCCATTCATTGCGTGCTTCCGTGTGCTTGGCCAATCTCAGATCTGTGGAAAATCATATCTATTAATAAATATTATTTCTTCACCGAGGAATGAAAAGCTTTTTTCACAAATTCACTATCAGAACTCGCTGACTGAAAGCTGATTTGCATAACACATGAATACGTTCTTCTGATATTTTCCATAATAATACTCTGCGCAAAAGTGGTACAAAAACCACTATCAGGAAACCTACCCCCGGACAGTAAATACTAGAAATTATAAAACAAATTAAATTGAAAAATAAAATATTTAACTGGTGGGTCCAATATAACGTGAGGTTGATCTATGTCACAAAACACGTGTAAAATCGTGACTATGTTATTGTGAATTTAAATAAACACAGAAAGCTTGTATTGCATTGAAAAAGATGCCATGCCTTTTCCTCTTGTTACGATAGATTTATCCAATAATACGATATGGGTCAGTTTATATGTAGGTTATAAAAGGCGACACGTGTACATTTTCAGAATACATTTTACATACATACACACGCTAAGCCCGCACCACATGGCGCGGTAAGCTGGGAAAATAGCTTATTTCACGATAGAAATGATGAAAAACACGGCGGTGGGAAAAATGGAGCACTCCTGACTAACACAAACTGTGAGCTGAAACTCCCAAAAGAGAATATTTTGAATCGAAACCCTACTCTCCAAATGGAAATCTCGCCTGAATAGGCAACCTTCCAACTTTACTATTCACATACTGAACGCAGACTTGCTAGATGGCAGCAATCTTGAATAGCTGACTAATACCCTCAGTCTCATGAGCTAAGCCACATAAATAATTGCTGACGAAGACTTTATTTCCTGTATTTTGAGCGGCAAATTTTGCTGACACAAAATGGTGTCAGCTAGATTTGATTTTCGGGGTTAGTCAATTCCCTAACCTCATGAATAAAATATAAGTGAGAGTCATGAAAACCGTCTTCACGTATTATGTATGTAGTCTTGGGTAATAGTGTGATTTACCCATCACCAAATATTCATGGAGTATGTCTTCGCGTATCCTGTATGTAGTCTTGGGTAATAGTGTGATTTACCCATCACCTAATATTCATGGGGTATGTCTTAACGTATCGTGTATGTAGTATTGCGTAATAGTGAGATTTACCCATCAGCAAATATTCATGGGTATGTCTTCACGTATCCTGTATGTAGTTTTGGGTAATAGTGTGATTTACCCATCAGCTAATATTCATGGGGTATGTCTTCACGTATCCTGTATGTAGTCTTGGGTAATAGTGTGATTTACCCATCAGCTAATATTCATGGGGTATGTCTTCCCGTATCCTGTATGTAGCCTTGTGTAATAGTGTGATTTACCCATCAGCTAATATTCATGGGGTATGTCTTCACGTATCCTGTATGTAGTCTTGGGTAATAGTGTGATTTACCCATCAGCAAATATTCATGGGTATGTCTTCACGTATCCTGTATGTAGTCTTGGGTAATAGTGTGATTTACCCATCAGCTAATATTCATGGGGTATGTCTTCACGTATCCTGTATGTAGTCTTGGGTAATAGTGTGATTTACCCATCAGCTAATATTCATGGGGTATGTCTTCACGTATCCTGTATGTAGTCTTGGGTAATAGTGTGATTTACCCATCAGCTAATGTTCATGGGTATGTCATCGCGTATCCTGTATGTAGCCTTGGGTAATAGTGTGATTTACCCATCAGCTAATATTCATGGGGTATGTCTTCACGTGTCCTGTATGTAGTCTTGGGTAATAGTGCGATTTACCCATCAGCAAATATTCATGGGTATGTCTTCACGTATCCTGTATGTAGTCTTGGGTAATAGTGTGATTTACCCATCACCTAATATTCATAGGTATGTCTTCGCGTATCCTGTATGTAGCCTTGGGTAATACTGTGATTTACCCATCAGCTAATATTCATGGGGTATGTCTTCACGTATCCTGTATGTAGTCTTGGGTAATAGTGTGATTTACCCATCAGCAAATATTCATGGGTATGTCTTCACGTATCCTGTATGTAGTCTTGGGTAATAGTGTGATTTACCCATCAGCTAATATTCATGGGGTATGTCTTCACGTATCCTGTATGTAGTCTTGGGTAATAGTGTGATTTACCCATCAGCTAATATTCATGGGGTATGTCTTCACGTATCCTGTATGTAGTCTTGGGTAATAGTGTGATTTACCCATCAGCTAATATTCATGGGGTATGTCTTAACGTATCCTGTATGTAGTTTTGGGTAATAGTGTGACTTACCCATCAGCTAATGTTCATGGGGTATCTCTTTGCGTATCATGTATGTAGTCTTGGGTAATAGTGTGATTTACCCATCAGCTAATATTCATGGGTATGTCTTCACGTATCCTGTATGTAGTCTTGGGTAATAGTGTGATTTACCCATCACCTAATATTCATGGGGTATGTCTTAACGTATCCTGTATGTAGTCTTGCGTAATAGTGTGATTTACCCATCACCTAATATTCATGGGTATGTCTTCGCGTATCCTGTATGTAGCCTTGGGTAATAGTGTGATTTACCCATCAGCTAATATTCATGGGGTATGTCTTCACGTATCCTGTATGTAGTCTTGGGTAATAGTGTGATTTACCCATCAGCAAATATTCATGGGTATGTCTTCACGTATCCTGTATGTAGTCTTGGGTAATAGTGTGATTTACCCATCAGCTAATATTCATGGAGTATGTCTTCACGTATCCTGTATGTAGTCTTGGGTAATAGTGTGATTTACCCATCAGCTAATATTCATGGGGTATGTCTTCGCGTATCCTGTATGTAGTCTTGGGTAATAGTGTGACTTACCCATCAGCTAATGTTCATGGGGTATCTCTTTGCGTATCATGTATGTAGTCTTGGGTAATAGTGTGAATTACCCATCAGCTAATATTCATGGGTATGTCTTCACGTATCCTGTATATAGTCTTGGGTAATAGTGTGATTTACCCATCACCTAATATTCATAGGTATGTCTTCGCGTATCCTGTATGTAGCCTTGGGTAATAGTGTGATTTACCCATCAGCTAATATTCATGGGGTATGTCTTCAAGTATCCTGTATGTAGTCTTGGGTAATAGTGTGATTTACCCATCAGCAAATATTCATGGGTATGTCTTCACGTATCCTGTATGTAGTCTTGGGTAATAGTGTGATTTACCCATCAGCTAATATTCATGGAGTATGTCTTCACGTATCCTGTATGTAGTCTTGGGTAATAGTGTGATTTACCCATCAGCTAATATTCATGGGGTATGTCTTCGCGTATCCTGCATGTAGTCTTGGGTAATAGTGTGACTTACCCATCAGCTAATGTTCATGGGGTATCTCTTTGCGTATCATGTATGTAGTCTTGGGTAATAGTGTGAATTACCCATCAGCTAATATTCATGGGTATGTCTTCACGTATCCTGTATATAGTCTTGGGTAATAGTGTGATTTACCCATCACCTAATATCCATAGGTATGTCTTCGCGTAATCCTGTATGTAGCCTTGGGTAATAGTGTGATTTACCCATCAGCTAATATTCATGGGGTATGTCTTCACGTATCCTGTATGTAGTCTTGGGTAATAGTGTGATTTACCCATCAGCAAATATTCATGGGTATGTCTTCACGTATCCTGTATGTAGTCTTGGGTAATAGTGTGATTTACCCATCAGCTAATATTCATGGGGTATGTCTTCACGTATCCTGTATGTAGTCTTGGGTAATAGTGTGATTTACCCATCAGCTAATATTCATGGGGTATGTCTTCGCGTATCCTGTATGTAGTCTTGGGTAATAGTGTGACTTACCCATCAGCTAATGTTCATGGGGTATCTCTTTGCGTATCATGTATGTAGTCTTGGGTAATAGTGTGAATTACCCATCAGCTAATATTCATGGGTATGTCTTCGCGTATCCTGTATGTAGCCTTGGGTAATAGTGTGATTTACCCATCAGCTAATATTCGTCGGGTATGTCTTCGCGAATTCTGTATGTAGTCTTGGGTAATAGAGTGATTTACCCATCAGCTAATATTCATGGGGTATGTCTTCGCGTATCCTGTATGTAGCCTTGGGTAATAGTGTGATTTACCCATCACCTAATATTCATGGGGTATGTCTTCGCGTATCCTGTATGTAGTCTTGGGTAATAGTGTGATTTACCCATCAACAAATATTCATGGAGTATGTCTTCGCGTATCCTGTATGTAGTCTTGGGTAATAGTGTGATTTACCCATCACCTAATATTCATGGGGTATGTCTTAACGTATCGTGTACGTAGTATTGCGTAATAGTGAGATTTACCCATCACCTAATATTCATGGGTATGTCTTCGCGTATCCTGTATGTAGCCTTGGGTAATAGTGTGATTTACCCATCAGCTAATATTCATGGGGTATGTCTTCACGTGTCCTGTATGTAGTCTTGGGTAATAGTGTGATTTACCCATCAGCAAATATGCATGGGTATGTCTTCACGTATCCTGTATGTAGTCTTGGGTAATAGTGTCATTTACCCATCAGCTAATATTCATGGGGTATGTCTTCACGTATCCTGTATGTAGTCTTGGGTAATAGTGTGATTTACCCATCAGCTAATATTCATGGGGTATGTCTTCGCGTATCGTGTATGTAGCCTTGGGTAATAGTGTGATTTACCCATCAGCTGATATTCATGGGTATGTCTTCACGTATCCTGTATGTAGTCTTGGGTAATAGTGTGATTTACCCATCAGCTAATATTCATGGGGTATGTATTCACGTATCCTGTATGTAGTCTTGGGTAATAGTGTGATTTACCCATCGGCTAATATTCATGGGGTATGTCTTCACGTAGACTGTATGTAGTCTTGGGTAATAGTGTGATTTACCCATCAGCTAATGTTCATGGGGTATGTCTTAACGTATCCTGTATGTAGGCTTGGGTGATAGTGTGATTTACCCATCAGCTAATGTTCATGGGGTATGTCTTAACGTATCCTGTATGTAGTCTTGGGTAATAGTGTGATTTACCCATCACCTAATATTCATGGGTATATCTTCGCGTATCCTGTATGTAGCCTTGGGTAATAGTGTGATTTACCCATCAGCTAATATTCATGGGTATGTCTTCACGTATCCTGTATGTAGTCTTGGGTAATAGTGTGATTTACCCATCACCTAATATTCATGGGGTATGTCTTAACGTATCCTGTATGTAGTCTTGCATAATAGTGTGATTTACCCATCACCTAATATTCATGGGTATGTCTTCGCGTATCCTGTATGTAGCCTTGGGTAATAGTGTGATTTACCCATCAGCAAATATTCATGGGTATGTCTTCACGTATCCTGTATGTAGTCTTGGGTAATAGTGTGATTTACCCATCAGCTAATATTCATGGGGTATGTATTCACGTATCCTGTATGTAGTCTTGGGTAATAGTGTGATTTACCCATCGGCTAATATTCATGGGGTATGTCTTCACGTAGACTGTATGTAGTCTTGGGTAATAGTGTGATTTACCCATCAGCTAATGTTCATGGGGTATGTCTTAACGTATCCTGTATGTAGGCTTGGGTGATAGTGTGATTTACCCATCAGCTAATGTTCATGGGGTATGTCTTAACGTATCCTGTATGTAGTCTTGGGTAATAGTGTGATTTACCCATCACCTAATATTCATGGGTATATCTTCGCGTATCCTGTATGTAGCCTTGGGTAATAGTGTGATTTACCCATCAGCTAATATTCATGGGTATGTCTTCACGTATCCTGTATGTAGTCTTGGGTAATAGTGTGATTTACCCATCACCTAATATTCATGGGGTATGTCTTAACGTATCCTGTATGTAGTCTTGCATAATAGTGTGATTTACACATCACCTAATATTCATGGGTATGTCTTCGCGTATCCTGTATGTAGCCTTGGGTAATAGTGTGAATTACCCATCACCTAATATTCATGGGTATGTCTTCGCGTATCCTGTATGTAGTCTTGGGTAATAGTGTGATTTACCCATCAGCTAATATTCATGGGGTATGTCTTCACGTATCCTGTATGTAGTCTTGGGTAATAGTGTGATTTACTCATCAGCTAATGTTCATGGGGTATGTCTTAACGTATCCTGTATGTAGTCTTGGGTAATAGTGTGATTTACCCATCACCTAATATTCATGGGTATGTCTTCGCGTATCCTGTATGTAGCGTTGGGTAATAGTGTGATTTACCCATCAGCTAATATTCATGGGTATGTCTTCACGTATCCTGTATGTAGTCTTGGGTAATAGTGTGATTTACCCATCACCTAATAATCATGGGGTATGTCTTAACGTATCCTGTATGTAGTCTTGGGTAATAGTGTGAATTACCCATCAGCTAATATTCATGGGTATGTCTTCGCGTATCCTGTATGTAGCGTTGGGTAATAGTGTGATTTACCCATCAGCTAATTTTCATGGGGTATGTCTTCGCGTATCCTGTATGTAGTCTTGGGTAATAGTGTGACTTACCTATCAGCTAATGTTCATGGGGTATCTCTTCGCGTATCATGTATGTAGTCTTGGGTAATAGTGTGAATTACCCATCAGCTGATATTCATGGGTATTTCTTTGCGTATCCTATATGTAGTCTTGGGTAATAGTGTGATTTACCCATCACCTAATATTCATGGGTATGTCTTCGCGTATCCTGTATGTAGTCTTGGGTAATAGTGTGACTTACACATCAGCTAATGTTCATGGGGTATGTCTTCGCGTATCCTGTATGTAGTCTTGGGTAATAGTGTCACTTACCCATCAGCTAATATTCATGAGGTATGTCTTCACGTATCCTGTATGTAGTCTTGGGTAATAGTGTGACTTACCCATCAGCTAATGTTCATGGGGTATGTCTTCGCGTATCCTGTATGTAGTCTTGGGTAATTGTGTGACTTACCCATCAGCTAATATTCATGGGGTATGTCTTCACGTATCCTGTATGTAGTCTTGGGTAATAGTGTGATTTACCCATCAGCTAATATTCATGGGGTATGTCTTCGCGTATCCTGTATGTAGTCTTGGGTAATAGTGTGACTTACCCACCAGCTAATGTTCATGGGGTATCTCTTCGCGTATCATGTATGTAGTCTTGGGTAATAGTGTGAATTACCCATCACCTAATATTCATGGGTATGTCTTCGCGTATCCTGTATGTAGTCTTGGGTAATAGTGTGATTTACCCATCAGCTAATATTCATGGGGTATGTCTTCACGTATCCTGTATGTAGTCTTGGGTAATAGTGTGATTTACTCATCAGCTAATGTTCATGGGGTATGTCTTAACGTATCCTGTATGTAGTTTTGGGTAATAGTATGATTTACCCATCACCTAATATTCATGGGTATGTCTTCGCGTATCCTGTATGTAGCGTTGGGTAATAGTGTGATTTACCCATCAGCTAATATTCATGGGTATGTCTTCACGTATCCTGTATGTAGTCTTGGGTAATAGTGTGATTTACCCATCACCTAATATTCATGGGGTATGTCTTAACGTATCCTGTATGTAGTCTTGCGTAATAGTGCGATTTACCCATCACCTAATATCCATGGGTATGTCTTCGCGGATCCTGTATGTAGCGTTGGGTAATAGTGTGATTTACCCATCAGCTAATTTTCATGGGGTATGTCTTCACGTGTCCTGTATGTAGTCTTGGGTAATAGTGTGATTTACCCATCAGCAAATATTCATGGGTATGTCTTCACGTATCCTGTATGTAGTCTTGGGTAATAGTGTGATTTACCCATCAGCTAATATTCATGGGGTATGTTTTCACGTATCCTGTATGTAGTCTTGGGTAATAGTGTGATTTACCCATCAGCTAATATTCATGGGGTATGTTTTCACGTATCCTGTATGTAGTCTTGGGTAATAGTGTGATTTACCCATCAGCTAATATTCATGGGTATGTCTTCACGTATCCTGTATGTAGTCTTGGGTAATAGTGTGATTTACCCATCACCTAATATTCATAGGTATGTCTTCGCGTATCCTGTATGTAGCCTTGGGTAATAGTGTGATTTACCCATCAGCTAATATTCATGGGGTATGTCTTCACGTATCCTGTATGTAGTCTTGGGTAATAGTGTGATTTACCGATCAGCAAATATTCATGGGTATGTCTTCACGTATCCTGTATGTAGTCTTGGGTACCAGTGTGATTTACCCATCAGCTAATATTCATGGGGTATGTCTTCACGTATCCTGTATGTAGTCTTGGGTAATAGTGTGATTTACCCATCAGCTAATATTCATGGCGTATGTCTTCACGTAGACTGTATGTAGTCTTGGGTAATAGTGTCATTTACCCATCAGTTAATGTTCATGGGGTATGTCTTAACGTATCCTGTATGTAGGCTTGGGTAATAGTGTGATTTACCCATCAGCTAATGTTCATGGGGTATGTCTTAACGTATCTTGTATGTAGTCTTGGGTAATAGTGTGATTTACCCATCACCTAATATTCATGGGTATATCTTCGCGTATACTGTATGTAGCCTTGGGTAATAGTGTGATTTACCCATCAGCTAATATTCATGGGTATGTCTTCACGTATCCTGTATGTAGTCTTGGGTAATAGTGTGATTTACCCATCACCTAATATTCACGGGGTATGTCTTAACGTATCCTGTATGTAGTCTTGCGTAATAGTGTGATTTACCCATCACCTAATATTCATGGGTATGTCTTCGCGTATCCTGTATGTAGTCTTGGGTAATAGTGTGATTTACCCATCAGCTAATATTCATGGGGTATGTCTTCGCGTATCCTGTATGTAGCCTTGGGTAATAGTGTGATTTACCCATCACCTAATATTCATGGGGTATGTCTTCGCGTATCCTGTATGTAGTCTTGGGTAATAGTGTGATTTACCCATCAACAAATATTCATGGAGTATGTCTTCGCGTATCCTGTATGTAGTCTTGGGTAATAGTGTGATTTACCCATCACCTAATATTCATGGGGTATGTCTTAACGTATCGTGTATGTAGTATTGCGTAATAGTGAGATTTACCCATCACCTAATATTCATGGGTATGTCTTCGCGTATCCTGTATGTAGCCTTGGGTAATAGTGTGATTTACCCATCAGCTAATATTCATGGGGTATGTCTTCACGTGTCCTGTATGTAGTCTTGGGTAATAGTGTGATTTACCCATCAGCAAATATGCATGGGTATGTCTTCACGTATCCTGTATGTAGTCTTGGGTAATAGTGTGACTTACCCATCAGCTAATGTTCATGGGGTGTGTCTTCGCGTATCCTGTATGTAGTTTTGGGTAATAGTGTGATTTACCCATCACCTAATATTCATGGGTATGTCTTCGCGTATCCTGTATGTAGTCTTGGGTAATAGTGTGATTTACCCATCAGCTAATATTCATGGGGTATGTCTTCGCATATCCTGTATGTAGTCTTGGGTAATAGTGTGATTTACCCATCAGCTAATATTCATGGGGTATGTCTTCGCGTATCCTGTATGTAGCCTTGGGTAATAGTGTGATTTACCCATCACCTAATATTCATGGGGTATGTCTTCGCGTATCCTGTATGTAGTCTTGGGTAATAGTGTGATTTACCCATCAACAAATATTCATGGAGTATGTCTTCGCGTATCCTGTATGTAGTCTTGGGTAATAGTGTGATTTACCCATCACCTAATATTCATGGGGTATGTCTTAACGTATCGTGTATGTAGTATTGCGTAATAGTGAGATTTACCCATCACCTAATATTCATGGGTATGTCTTCGCGTATCCTGTATGTAGCCTTGGGTAATAGTGTGATTTACCCATCAGCTAATATTCATGGGGTATGTCTTCACGTGTCCTGTATGTAGTCTTGGGTAATAGTGTGATTTACCCATCAGCAAATATGCATGGGTATGTCTTCACGTATCCTGTATGTAGTCTTGGGTAATAGTGTCATTTACCCATCAGCTAATATTCATGGGGTATGTCTTCACGTATCCTGTATGTAGTCTTGGGTAATAGTGTGATTTACCCATCAGCTAATATTCATGGGGTATGTCTTCGCGTATCCTGTATGTAGCCTTGGGTAATAGTGTGATTTACCCATCAGCTGATATTCATGGGTATGTCTTCGCGTATACTGTATGTAGCCTTGGGTAATAGTGTGATTTACCCATCAGCTAATATTCATGGCGGATGTCTTCGCGTATCCTGTATGTAGCTTTGGGTAATAGCGTGATTTACCCATCAGCTAATATTCATGGGTATGTCTTCGCGTATCCTGTATGTAGTCTTGGGTAATAATGTGATTTACCCATCAGCTAATATTCATGGCGTGTGTCTTCGCGTATCCTGTATGTAGTTTTGGGTAATAGTGTGATTTACCCATCACCTAATATTCATGGGTATGTCTTCGCGTATCCTGTATGTAGTCTTGGGTAATAGTGTGATTTACCCATCAGCTAATATTCATGGGGTATGTCTTCGCGTATCCTGTATGTAGTCTTGGGTAATAGTGTGACTTACCTATCAGCTAATGTTCATGGGGTATCTCTTCGCGTATCATGTATGTAGTCTTGGGTAATAGTGTGAATTACCCATCAGCTGATATTCATGGGTATTTCTTTGCGTATCCTATATGTAGTCTTGGGTAATAGTGTGATTTACCCATTAGCTAATATTCATGGGTATTTCTTCGTGTATCCTGTATGTTGTCTTGGTTAATAGTGTGATTTACCCATCACCTAATATTCATGGGTATGTCTTCGCGTATCCTGTATGTAGTCTTGGTTAATAGTGTGATTTACCAATCAGCTAATATTCTTGGCGTGTGTCTTCCCGTATCCTGTATGTAGTCTTGGGTAATAGTGTGATTTACCCATCACCTAATATTCATGGGTATGTCTTCGCGTATCCTGTATGTAGTCTTGGGTAATAGTGTGACTTACCCATCAGCTAATGTTCATGGGGTATGTCTTCGCGTATCCTGTATGTAGTCTTGGGTAATAGTGTGACTTACCCATCAGCTAATATTCATGGGGTATGTCTTCACGTATCCTGTATGTAGTCTTGGGTAATAGTGTGATTTACCCATCAGCTAATATTCATGGGGTATGTCTTCGCGTATCCTGTATGTAGTCTTGGGTAATGGTGTGACTTACCCATCAGCTAATGTTCATGGGGTATCTCTTCGCGTATCATGTATGTAGTCTTGGGTAATAGTGTGAATTACCCATCACCTAATATTCATGGGTATGTCTTCGCGTATCCTGTATGTAGTCTTGGGTAATAGTGTGATTTACCCATCAGCTAATATTCATGGGGTATGTCTTCACGTATCCTGTATGTAGTCTTGGGTAATAGTGTGATTTACTCATCAGCTAATGTTCATGGGGTATGTTTTAACGTATCCTGTATGTAGTCTTGGGTAATAGTATGATTTACCCATCACCTAATATTCATGGGTATGTCTTCGCGTATCCTGTATGTAGCGTTGGGTAATAGTGTGATTTACCCATCAGCTAATATTCATGGGTATGTCTTCACGTATCCTGTATGTAGTCTTGGGTAATAGTGTGATTTACCCATCACCTAATAATCATGGGGTATGTCTTAACGTATCCTGTATGTAGTCTTGCGTAATAGTGCGATTTACCCATCACCTAATATCCATGGGTATGTCTTCGCGTATCCTGTATGTAGCGTTGGGTAATAGTGTGATTTACCCATCAGCTAATTTTCATGGGGTATGTCTTCACGTGTCCTGTATGTAGTCTTGGGTAATAGTGTGATTTACCGATCAGCAAATATTCATGGGTATGTCTTCACGTACCATGTATGTAGTCTTGGGTAATAGTGTGATTTACCTATCAGCTAATATTCATGGGGTATGTTTTCACGTATCCTGTATGTAGTCTTGGGTAATAGTGTGATTTACCCATCAGCTAATATTCATGGGGTATGTTTTCACGTATCCTGTATGTAGTCTTGGGTAATAGTGTGATTTACCCATCAGCTAATATTCATGGGTATGTCTTCACGTATCCTGTATGTAGTCTTGGGTAATAGTGTGATTTACCCATCACCTAATATTCATAGGTATGTCTTCGCGTATCCTGTATGTAGCCTTGGGTAATAGTGTGATTTACCCATCAGCTAATATTCATGGGGTACGTCTTCACGTATCCTGTATGTAGTCTTGGGTAATAGTGTGATTTACCCATCAGCAAATATTCATGGGTATGTCTTCACGTATCCTGTATGTAGTCTTGGGTAATAGTGTGATTTACCCATCAGCTAATATTCATGGGGTATGTATTCACGTATCCTGTATGTAGTCTTGGGTAATAGTGTGATTTACCCATCGGCTAATATTCATGGGGTATGTCTTCACGTAGACTGTATGTAGTCTTGGGTAATAGTGTGATTTACCCATCAGCTAATGTTCATGGGGTATGTCTTAACGTATCCTGTATGTAGGCTTGGGTGATAGGGTGATTTACCCATCAGCTAATGTTCATGGGGTATGTCTTAACGTATCCTGTATGTAGTCTTGGGTAATAGTGTGATTTACCCATCACCTAATATTCATGGGTATATCTTCGCGTATCCTGTATGTAGCCTTGGGTAATAGTGTGATTTACCCATCAGCTAATATTCATGGGTATGTCTTCACGTATCCTGTATGTAGTCTTGGGTAATAGTGTGATTTACCCATCACCTAATATTCATGGGGTATGTCTTAACGTATCCTGTATGTAGTCTTGTATAATAGTGTGATTTACCCATCACCTAATATTCATGGGTATGTCTTCGCGTATCCTGTATGTAGCCTTGGGTAATAGTGTGATTTACCCATCAGCAAATATTCATGGGTATGTCTTCACGTATCCTGTATGTAGTCTTGGGTAATAGTGTGATTTACCCATCAGCTAATATTCATGGGGTATGTATTCACGTATCCTGTATGTAGTCTTGGGTAATAGTGTGATTTACCCATCGGCTAATATTCATGGGGTATGTCTTCACGTAGACTGTATGTAGTCTTGGGTAATAGTGTGATTTACCCATCAGCTAATGTTCATGGGGTATGTCTTAACGTATCCTGTATGTAGGCTTGCGTGATAGTGTGATTTACCCATCAGCTAATGTTCATGGGGTATGTCTTAACGTATCCTGTATGTAGTCTTGGGTAATAGTGTGATTTACCCATCACCTAATATTCATGGGTATATCTTCGCGTATCCTGTATGTAGCCTTGGGTAATAGTGTGATTTACCCATCAGCTAATATTCATGGGTATGTCTTCACGTATCCTGTATGTAGTCTTGGGTAATAGTGTGATTTACCCATCACCTAATATTCATGGGGTATGTCTTAACGTATCCTGTATGTAGTCTTGCATAATAGTGTGATTTACCCATCACCTAATATTCATGGGTATGTCTTCGCGTATCCTGTATGTAGCCTTGGGTAATAGTGTGATTTACCCATCAGCTGATATTCATGGGTATGTCTTCGCGTATACTGTATGTAGCCTTGGGTAATATTGTGATTTACCCATCAGCTAATATTCATGGGTATGTCTTCGCGTATCCTGTATGTAGTCTTGGGTAATAGTGTGATTTACCCATCAGCTAATATTCATGGGGTATGTCTTCGCGTATCCTGTATGTAGTCTTGGGTAATGGTGTGACTTACCCATCAGCTAATGTTCATGGGGTATCTCTTCGCGTATCATGTATGTAGTCTTGGGTAATAGTGTGAATTACCCATCACCTAATATTCATGGGTATGTCTTCGCGTATCCTGTATGTAGTCTTGGGTAATAGTGTGATTTACCCATCAGCTAATATTCATGGGGTATGTCTTCACGTATCCTGTATGTAGTCTTGGGTAATAGTGTGATTTACTCATCAGCTAATGTTCATGGGGTATGTCTTAACGTATCCTGTATGTAGTCTTGGGTAATAGTATGATTTACCCATCACCTAATATTCATGGGTATGTCTTCGCGTATCCTGTATGTAGCGTTGGGTAATAGTGTGATTTACCCATCAGCTAATATTCATGGGTATGTCTTCACGTATCCTGTATGTAGTCTTGGGTAATAGTGTGATTTACCCATCACCTAATAATCATGGGGTATGTCTTAACGTATCCTGTATGTAGTCTTGCGTAATAGTGCGATTTACCCATCACCTAATATCCATGGGTATGTCTTCGCGTATCCTGTATGTAGCGTTGGGTAATAGTGTGATTTACCCATCAGCTAATTTTCATGGGGTATGTCTTCACGTGTCCTGTATGTAGTCTTGGGTAATAGTGTGATTTACCGATCAGCAAATATTCATGGGTATGTCTTCACGTACCATGTATGTAGTCTTGGGTAATAGTGTGATTTACCTATCAGCTAATATTCATGGGGTATGTTTTCACGTATCCTGTATGTAGTCTTGGGTAATAGTGTGATTTACCCATCAGCTAATATTCATGGGGTATGTTTTCACGTATCCTGTATGTAGTCTTGGGTAATAGTGTGATTTACCCATCAGCTAATATTCATGGGTATGTCTTCACGTATCCTGTATGTAGTCTTGGGTAATAGTGTGATTTACCCATCACCTAATATTCATAGGTATGTCTTCGCGTATCCTGTATGTAGCCTTGGGTAATAGTGTGATTTACCCATCAGCTAATATTCATGGGGTATGTCTTCACGTATCCTGTATGTAGTCTTGGGTAATAGTGTGATTTACCCATCAGCAAATATTCATGGGTATGTCTTCACGTATCCTGTATGTAGTCTTGGGTAATAGTGTGATTTACCCATCAGCTAATATTCATGGGGTATGTATTCACGTATCCTGTATGTAGTCTTGGGTAATAGTGTGATTTACCCATCGGCTAATATTCATGGGGTATGTCTTCACGTAGACTGTATGTAGTCTTGGGTAATAGTGTGATTTACCCATCAGCTAATGTTCATGGGGTATGTCTTAACGTATCCTGTATGTAGGCTTGGGTGATAGTGTGATTTACCCATCAGCTAATGTTCATGGGGTATGTCTTAACGTATCCTGTATGTAGTCTTGGGTAATAGTGTGATTTACCCATCACCTAATATTCATGGGTATATCTTCGCGTATCCTGTATGTAGCCTTGGGTAATAGTGTGATTTACCCATCAGCTAATATTCATGGGTATGTCTTCACGTATCCTGTATGTAGTCTTGGGTAATAGTGTGATTTACCCATCACCTAATATTCATGGGGTATGTCTTAACGTATCCTGTATGTAGTCTTGCATAATAGTGTGATTTACCCATCACCTAATATTCATGGGTATGTCTTCGCGTATCCTGTATGTAGCCTTGGGTAATAGTGTGATTTACCCATCAGCAAATATTCATGGGTATGTCTTCACGTATCCTGTATGTATTCTTGGGTAATAGTGTGATTTACCCATCAGCTAATATTCATGGGGTATGTATTCACGTATCCTGTATGTAGTCTTGGGTAATAGTGTGATTTACCCATCGGCTAATATTCATGGGGTATGTCTTCACGTAGACTGTATGTAGTCTTGGGTAATAGTGTGATTTACCCATCAGCTAATGTTCATGGGGTATGTCATAACGTATCCTGTATGTAGGCTTGGGTGATAGTGTGATTTACCCATCTGCTAATGTTCATGGGGTATGTCTTAACGTATCCTGTATGTAGTTTTGGGTAATAGTGTGATTTACCCATCACCTAATATTCATGGGTATATCTTCGCGTATCCTGTATGTAGCCTTGGGTAATAGTGTGATTTACCCATCAGCTAATATTCATGGGTATGTCTTCACGTATCCTGTATGTAGTCTTGGGTAATAGTGTGATTTACCCATCACCTAATATTCATGGGGTATGTCTTAACGTATCCTGTATGTAGTCTTGCATAATAGTGTGATTTACCCATCACCTAATATTCATGGGTATGTCTTCGCGTATCCTGTATGTAGCCTTGGGTAATAGTGTGATTTACCCATCAGCTGATATTCATGGGTATGTCTTCGCGTATACTGTATGTAGCCTTGGGTAATAGTGTGATTTACCCATCAGCTAATATTCATGGGTATGTCTTCGCGTATCCTGTATGTAGTCTTGGGTAATAGTGTGATTTACCCATCAGCTAATATTCATGGGGTGTGTCTTCGCGTATCCTGTATGTAGTTTTGGGTAATAGTGTGATTTACCCATCACCTAATATTCATGGGTATGTCTTCGCGTATCCTGTATGTAGTCTTGGGTAATAGTGTGATTTTCCCATCAGCTAATATTCATGGGGTATGTCTTCGCGTATCCTGTATGTAGTCTTGGGTAATAGTGTGACTTACTCATCAGCTAATGTTTATGGGGTATCTCTTCGCGTATCATGTATGTAGTCTTGGGTAATAGTGTGAATTACCCATCAGCTAATATTCATGGGTATGTCTTTGCGTATCCTATATGTAGTCTTGGGTAATAGTGTGATTTACGCATTAGCTAATATTCATGGGTATTTCTTCGTGTATCCTGTATGTTGTCTTGGTTAATAGTGTGATTTACCCATCACCTAATATTCATGGGTATGTCTTCGCGTATCCTGTATGTAGTCTTGGTTAATAGTGTAATTTACCCATCAGCTAATATTCTTGGCGTGTGTCTTCCCGTATCCTGTATGTAGTCTTGGGTAATAGTGTGATTTACCCATCACCTAATATTCATGGGTATGTCTTCGCGTATCCTGTATGTAGTCTTGGGTAATAGTGTGACTTACACATCAGCTAATGTTCATGGGGTATGTCTTCGCGTATCCTGTATGTAGTCTTGGGTAATAGTGTCACTTACCCATCAGCTAATATTCATGAGGTATGTCTTCACGTATCCTGTATGTAGTCTTGGGTAATAGTGTGACTTACCCATCAGCTAATGTTCATGGGGTATGTCTTCGCGTATCCTGTATGTAGTCTTGGGTAATTGTGTGACTTACCCATCAGCTAATATTCATGGGGTATGTCTTCACGTATCCTGTATGTAGTCTTGGGTAATAGTGTGATTTACCCATCAGCTAATATTCATGGGGTATGTCTTCGCGTATCCTGTATGTAGTCTTGGGTAATAGTGTGACTTACCCACCAGCTAATGTTCATGGGGTATCTCTTCGCGTATCATGTATGTAGTCTTGGGTAATAGTGTGAATTACCCATCACCTAATATTCATGGGTATGTCTTCGCGTATCCTGTATGTAGTCTTGGGTAATAGTGTGATTTACCCATCAGCTAATATTCATGGGGTATGTCTTCACGTATCCTGTATGTAGTCTTGGGTAATAGTGTGATTTACTCATCAGCTAATGTTCATGGGGTATGTCTTAACGTATCCTGTATGTAGTCTTGCGTAATAGTGCGATTTACCCATCACCTAATATCCATGGGTATGTCTTCGCGTATCCTGTATGTAGCGTTGGGTAATAGTGTGATTTACCCATCAGCTAATTTTCATGGGGTATGTCTTCACGTGTCCTGTATGTAGTCTTGGGTAATAGTGTGATTTACCCATCAGCAAATATTCATGGGTATGTCTTCACGTATCCTGTATGTAGTCTTGGGTAATAGTGTGATTTACCCATCAGCTAATATTCATGGGGTATGTTTTCACGTATCCTGTATGTAGTCTTGGGTAATAGTGTGATTTACCCATCAGCTAATATTCATGGGGTATGTTTTCACGTATCCTGTATGTAGTCTTGGGTAATAGTGTGATTTACCCATCAGCTAATATTCATGGGTATGTCTTCACGTATCCTGTATGTAGTCTTGGGTAATAGTGTGATTTACCCATCACCTAATATTCATAGGTATGTCTTCGCGTATCCTGTATGTAGCCTTGGGTAATAGTGTGATTTACCCATCAGCTAATATTCATGGGGTATGTCTTCACGTATCCTGTATGTAGTCTTGGGTAATAGTGTGATTTACCCATCAGCAAATATTCATGGGTATGTCTTCACGTATCCTGTATGTAGTCTTGGGTACCAGTGTGATTTACCCATCAGCTAATATTCATGGGGTATGTCTTCACGTATCCTGTATGTAGTCTTGGGTAATAGTGTGATTTACCCATCAGCTAATATTCATGGCGTATGTCTTCACGTAGACTGTATGTAGTCTTGGGTAATAGTGTGATTTACCCATCAGCTAATGTTCATGGGGTATGTCTTAACGTATCCTGTATGTAGGCTTGGGTAATAGTGTGATTTACCCATCAGCTGATGTTCATGGGGTATGTCTTAACGTATCCTGTATGTAGTCTTGGGTAATAGTGTGATTTACCCATCACCTAATATTCATGGGTATATCTTCGCGTATACTGTATGTAGCCTTGGGTAATAGTGTGATTTACCCATCAGCTAATATTCATGGGTATGTCTTCACGTATCCTGTATGTAGTCTTGGGTAATAGTGTGATTTACCCATCACCTAATATTCACGGGGTATGTCTTAACGTATCCTGTATGTAGTCTTGCGTAATAGTGTGATTTACCCATCACCTAATATTCATGGGTATGTCTTCGCGTATCCTGTATGTAGCCTTGGGTAATAGTGTGATTTACCCATCAGCTGATATTCATGGGTATGTCTTCGCGTATACTGTATGTAGCCTTGGGTAATAGTGTGATTTACCCATCAGCTAATATTCATGGCGTATGTCTTCGCGTATCCTGTATGTAGCGTTGGGTAATAGCGTGATTCACCCATCAGCTAATATTCATGGGTATGTCTTCGCGTATCCTGTATGTAGTCTTGGGTAATAGTGTGATTTACCCATCAGCTAATATTCATGGGGTGTGTCTTCGCGTATCCTGTATGTAGTTTTGGGTAATAGTGTGATTTACCCATCACCTAATATTCATGGGTATGTCTTCGCGTATCCTGTATGTAGTCTTGGGTAATAGTGTGATTTACCCATCAGCTAATATTCATGGGGTATGTCTTCGCGTATCCTGTATGTAGTCTTGGGTAATAGTGTGACTTACCCATCAGCTAATGTTCATGGGGTATCTCTTCGCGTATCATGTATGTAGTCTTGGTTAATAGTGTGATTTACCCATCACCTAATATTCATGGGTATGTCTTCGCGTATCCTGTATGTAGTCTTGGTTAATAGTGTAATTTACCCATCAGCTAATATTCTTGGCGTGTGTCTTCCCGTATCCTGTATGTAGTCTTGGGTAATAGTGTGATTTACCCATCACCTAATATTCATGGGTATGTCTTCGCGGATCCTGTATGTAGTCTTGGGTAATAGTGTGACTTACCCATCAGCTAATGTTCATGGGGTATGTCTTCGCGTATCCTGTATGTAGTCTTGGGTAATAGTGTGACTTACCCATTAGCTAATATTCATGGGGTATGTCTTCACGTATCCTGTATGTAGTCTTGGGTGATAGTGTGATTTACCCATCTGCTAATGTTCATGGGGTATGTCTTAACGTATCCTGTATGTAGTCTTGGGTAATAGTGTGATTTACCCATCACCTAATATTCATGGGTATATCTTCGCGTATCCTGTATGTAGCCTTGGGTAATAGTGTGATTTACCCATCAGCTAATATTCATGGGTATGTCTTCACGTATCCTGTATGTAGTCTTGGGTAATAGTGTGATTTACCCATCACCTAATATTCATGGGGTATGTCTTAACGTATCCTGTATGTAGTCTTGCATAATAGTGTGATTTACCCATCACCTAATATTCATGGGTATGTCTTCGCGTATCCTGTATGTAGCCTTGGGTAATAGTGTGATTTACCCATCAGCTGATATTCATGGGTATGTCTTCGCGTATACTGTATGTAGCCTTGGGTAATAGTGTGATTTACCCATCAGCTAATATTCATGGGTATGTCTTCGCGTATCCTGTATGTAGTCTTGGGTAATAGTGTGATTTACCCATCAGCTAATATTCATGGGGTGTGTCTTCGCGTATCCTGTATGTAGTTTTGGGTAATAGTGTGATTTACCCATCACCTAATATTCATGGGTATGTCTTCGCGTATCCTGTATGTAGTCTTGGGTAATAGTGTGATTTTCCCATCAGCTAATATTCATGGGGTATGTCTTCGCGTATCCTGTATGTAGTCTTGGGTAATAGTGTGACTTACTCATCAGCTAATGTTTATGGGGTATCTCTTCGCGTATCATGTATGTAGTCTTGGGTAATAGTGTGAATTACCCATCAGCTAATATTCATGGGTATGTCTTTGCGTATCCTATATGTAGTCTTGGGTAATAGTGTGATTTACGCATTAGCTAATATTCATGGGTATTTCTTCGTGTATCCTGTATGTTGTCTTGGTTAATAGTGTGATTTACCCATCACCTAATATTCATGGGTATGTCTTCGCGTATCCTGTATGTAGTCTTGGTTAATAGTGTAATTTACCCATCAGCTAATATTCTTGGCGTGTGTCTTCCCGTATCCTGTATGTAGTCTTGGGTAATAGTGTGATTTACCCATCACCTAATATTCATGGGTATGTCTTCGCGTATCCTGTATGTAGTCTTGGGTAATAGTGTGACTTACACATCAGCTAATGTTCATGGGGTATGTCTTCGCGTATCCTGTATGTAGTCTTGGGTAATAGTGTCACTTACCCATCAGCTAATATTCATGAGGTATGTCTTCACGTATCCTGTATGTAGTCTTGGGTAATAGTGTGACTTACCCATCAGCTAATGTTCATGGGGTATGTCTTCGCGTATCCTGTATGTAGTCTTGGGTAATTGTGTGACTTACCCATCAGCTAATATTCATGGGGTATGTCTTCACGTATCCTGTATGTAGTCTTGGGTAATAGTGTGATTTACCCATCAGCTAATATTCATGGGGTATGTCTTCGCGTATCCTGTATGTAGTCTTGGGTAATAGTGTGACTTACCCACCAGCTAATGTTCATGGGGTATCTCTTCGCGTATCATGTATGTAGTCTTGGGTAATAGTGTGAATTACCCATCACCTAATATTCATGGGTATGTCTTCGCGTATCCTGTATGTAGTCTTGGGTAATAGTGTGATTTACCCATCAGCTAATATTCATGGGGTATGTCTTCACGTATCCTGTATGTAGTCTTGGGTAATAGTGTGATTTACTCATCAGCTAATGTTCATGGGGTATGTCTTAACGTATCCTGTATGTAGTCTTGCGTAATAGTGCGATTTACCCATCACCTAATATCCATGGGTATGTCTTCGCGTATCCTGTATGTAGCGTTGGGTAATAGTGTGATTTACCCATCAGCTAATTTTCATGGGGTATGTCTTCACGTGTCCTGTATGTAGTCTTGGGTAATAGTGTGATTTACCCATCAGCAAATATTCATGGGTATGTCTTCACGTATCCTGTATGTAGTCTTGGGTAATAGTGTGATTTACCCATCAGCTAATATTCATGGGGTATGTTTTCACGTATCCTGTATGTAGTCTTGGGTAATAGTGTGATTTACCCATCAGCTAATATTCATGGGGTATGTTTTCACGTATCCTGTATGTAGTCTTGGGTAATAGTGTGATTTACCCATCAGCTAATATTCATGGGTATGTCTTCACGTATCCTGTATGTAGTCTTGGGTAATAGTGTGATTTACCCATCACCTAATATTCATAGGTATGTCTTCGCGTATCCTGTATGTAGCCTTGGGTAATAGTGTGATTTACCCATCAGCTAATATTCATGGGGTATGTCTTCACGTATCCTGTATGTAGTCTTGGGTAATAGTGTGATTTACCCATCAGCAAATATTCATGGGTATGTCTTCACGTATCCTGTATGTAGTCTTGGGTACCAGTGTGATTTACCCATCAGCTAATATTCATGGGGTATGTCTTCACGTATCCTGTATGTAGTCTTGGGTAATAGTGTGATTTACCCATCAGCTAATATTCATGGCGTATGTCTTCACGTAGACTGTATGTAGTCTTGGGTAATAGTGTGATTTACCCATCAGCTAATGTTCATGGGGTATGTCTTAACGTATCCTGTATGTAGGCTTGGGTAATAGTGTGATTTACCCATCAGCTGATGTTCATGGGGTATGTCTTAACGTATCCTGTATGTAGTCTTGGGTAATAGTGTGATTTACCCATCACCTAATATTCATGGGTATATCTTCGCGTATACTGTATGTAGCCTTGGGTAATAGTGTGATTTACCCATCAGCTAATATTCATGGGTATGTCTTCACGTATCCTGTATGTAGTCTTGGGTAATAGTGTGATTTACCCATCACCTAATATTCACGGGGTATGTCTTAACGTATCCTGTATGTAGTCTTGCGTAATAGTGTGATTTACCCATCACCTAATATTCATGGGTATGTCTTCGCGTATCCTGTATGTAGCCTTGGGTAATAGTGTGATTTACCCATCAGCTGATATTCATGGGTATGTCTTCGCGTATACTGTATGTAGCCTTGGGTAATAGTGTGATTTACCCATCAGCTAATATTCATGGCGTATGTCTTCGCGTATCCTGTATGTAGCGTTGGGTAATAGCGTGATTCACCCATCAGCTAATATTCATGGGTATGTCTTCGCGTATCCTGTATGTAGTCTTGGGTAATAGTGTGATTTACCCATCAGCTAATATTCATGGGGTGTGTCTTCGCGTATCCTGTATGTAGTTTTGGGTAATAGTGTGATTTACCCATCACCTAATATTCATGGGTATGTCTTCGCGTATCCTGTATGTAGTCTTGGGTAATAGTGTGATTTACCCATCAGCTAATATTCATGGGGTATGTCTTCGCGTATCCTGTATGTAGTCTTGGGTAATAGTGTGACTTACCCATCAGCTAATGTTCATGGGGTATCTCTTCGCGTATCATGTATGTAGTCTTGGTTAATAGTGTGATTTACCCATCACCTAATATTCATGGGTATGTCTTCGCGTATCCTGTATGTAGTCTTGGTTAATAGTGTAATTTACCCATCAGCTAATATTCTTGGCGTGTGTCTTCCCGTATCCTGTATGTAGTCTTGGGTAATAGTGTGATTTACCCATCACCTAATAATCATGGGTATGTCTTCGCGGATCCTGTATGTAGTCTTGGGTAATAGTGTGACTTACCCATCAGCTAATGTTCATGGGGTATGTCTTCGCGTATCCTGTATGTAGTCTTGGGTAATAGTGTGACTTACCCATTAGCTAATATTCATGGGGTATGTCTTCACGTATCCTGTATGTAGTCTTGGGTAATAGTGTGATTTACCCATCAGCTAATATTCATGGGGTATGTCTTCGCGTATCCTGTATGTAGTCTTGGGTAATAGTGTGATTTACCCATCACCTAATATTCATAGGTATGTCTTCGCGTATCCTGTATGTAGCCTTGGGTAATAGTGTGATTTACCCATCAGCTAATATTCATGGGGTATGTCTTCACGTATCCTGTATGTAGTCTTGGGTAATAGTGTGATTTACCCATCAGCAAATATTCATGGGTATGTCTTCACGTATCCTGTATGTAGTCTTAGGTACCAGTGTGATTTACCCATCAGCTAATATTCATGGGGTATGTCTTCACGTATCCTGTATGTAGTCTTGGGTAATAGTGTGATTTACCCATCAGCTAATATTCATGGGGTATGTCTTCGCGTATCCTGTATGTAGTCTTGGGTAATAGTGTGACTTACCCATTAGCTAATATTCATGGGGTATGTCTTCACGTATCCTGTATGTAGTCTTGGGTAATAGTGTGATTTACCCATCAGCTAATGTTCATGGGGTATGTCTTAACGTATCCTGTATGTAGTCTTGGGTAATAGTGTGATTTACCCATCACCTAATATTCATGGGTATATCTTCGCGTATACTGTATGTAGCCTTGGGTAATAGTGTGATTTACCCATCAGCTAATATTCATGGGTATGTCTTCACGTATCCTGTATGTAGTCTTGGGTAATAGTGTGATTTACCCATCACCTAATATTCACGGGGTATGTCTTAACGTATCCTGTATGTAGTCTTGCGTAATAGTGTGATTTACCCATCACCTAATATTCATGGGTATGTCTTCGCGTATCCTGTATGTAGCCTTGGGTAATAGTGTGATTTACCCATCAGCTGATATTCATGGGTATGTCTTCGCGTATACTGTATGTAGCCTTGGGTAATAGTGTGATTTACCCATCAGCTAATATTCATGGCGTATGTCTTCGCGTATCCTGTATGTAGCTTTGGGTAATAGCGTGATTCACCCATCAGCTAATATTCCTGGGTATGTCTACGCGTATCCTGTATGTAGTCTTGGGTAATAGTGTGATTTACCCATCAGCTAATATTCATGGGGTGTGTCTTCGCGTATCCTGTATGTAGTTTTGGGTAATAGTGTGATTTACCCATCACCTAATATTCATGGGTATGTCTTCGCGTATCCTGTATGTAGTCTTGGGTAATAGTGTGATTTACCCATCAGCTAATATTCATGGGGTATGTCTTCGCGTATCCTGTATGTAGTCTTGGGTAATAGTGTGACTTACCCATCAGCTAATGTTCATGGGGTATCTCTTCGCGTATCATGTATGTAGTCTTGGGTAATAGTGTGAATAACCCATCAGCTAATATTCATGGGTATGTCTTTGCGTATCCTATATGTAGTCTTGGGTAATAGTGTGATTTACCCATTAGCTAATATTCATGGGTATTTCTTCGTGTATCCTGTATGTTGTCTTGGTTAATAGTGTGATTTACCTATCACCTAATATTCCATGGGTATGTCTTCGCGTATCCTGTATGTAGTCTTGGTTAATAGTGTAATTTACCCATCAGCTAATATTCTTGGCGTGTGTCTTCCCGTATCCTGTATGTAGTCTTGGGTAATAGTGTGATTTACCCATCACCTAATATTCATGGGTATGTCTTCGCGGATCCTGTATGTAGTCTTGGGTAATAGTGTGACTTACCCGTCAGCTAATGTTCATGGGGTATGTCTTCACGTATCCTGTATGTAGTCTTGGGTAATAGTGTGATTTACCCATCAGCTAATATTCATGGGGTATGTCTTCGCGTATCCTGTATGTAGTCTTGGGTAATAGTGTGACTTACCCATCAGCTAATGTTCATGGGGTATCTCTTCGCGTATCATGTATGTAGTCTTGGGTAATAGTGTGAATTACCCATCAGCTGATATTTATGGGTATGTCTTTGCGTATCCTATATGTAGTCTTGGGTAATAGTGTGATTTACCCATTAGCTAATATTCATGGGTATTTCTTCGTTTATCCTGTATGTTGTCTTGGTTAATAGTGTGATTTACCCATCACCTAATATTCATGGGTATGTCTTCGCGTATCCTGTATGTAGTCTTGGGTAATAGTGTGATTTACCCATCAGCTAATATTCATGGGGTATGTCTTCACGTATCCTGTATGTGGTCTTGGGTAATAGTGTGATTTACCCATCAGCAAATATTCATGGGTATGTCTTCACGTATCCTGTATGTAGTCTTGGGTAATAGTGTGATTTACCCATCAGCTAATATTCATGGGGTATGTCTTCACGTATCCTGTATGTATTCTTGGGTAATAGTGTGATTTACCCATCAGCTAATATTCATGGGGTATGTCTTCGCGTATCCTGTATGTAGTCTTGGGTAATAGTGTGACTTACCCATCAGCTAATGTTCATGGGGTATCTCTTCGCGTATCATGTATGTAGTCTTGGGTAATAGTGTGAATTACCCATCAGCTGATATTCATGGGTATGTCTTCACGTATCCTGTATGCAGCCTTGGGTAATAGTGTGATTTACCAATCAGCTAATATTCATGGCGTATGTCTTCGCGTATCCTGTATGTAGCTTTGGATAATAGCGTGATTTACCTATCAGCTAATATTCATGGGTATGTCTTCACGTATCCTGTATGTAGTCTTGGGTAATAGTGTGATTTACCCATCAGCTAATATTCATGGGGTATGTCTTCACGTATCCTGTATGTATTCTTGGGTAATAGTGTGATTTACCCATCAGCTAATATTCATGGGGTATGTCTTCG